>NC_133332.1:29615911-30361979 GCF_042186555.1 Aquarana catesbeiana
TGGCACTGACAGGTGTCACTGACTGGAAACACCGATTAGCACTGACTGGCACTGACAGGTGGCACTGATTGGCACTGACTGATGGTACTGATTGGAAGCGCTGATTGGCACTGACAGGTGGCACTGATTGGAAACACTGTTTGGCACTGACTGGTGGCACTGATTGGCACTGACAGGTGGTACTGATTGGAAACATTGATTGGCACTGACAGGTGGTACTGATTGACACTGACAGGTGACACTGGCACGTGGCACTGATTGGCACTGATTGGTACTGACAGATGGCACTGATTGGCACTGGCAGGTGGCACTGATTGGCACTGACAGATGGCACTGATTGGCACTGAGTCGCACTGGCAGGTGGCACTGATTGGCACTGGCAGGTGGCACTGATTAGCACTGATTGGCACTGGCAGGTGGCACTGATTGGCACTAAGAGGTGGCACTGATTGGCACTTACAGGTGGCTCTGATTGGCACTGACAGAAAAGGAATTTCACACTGAGCCGATACTGACGCTTAGTGAAACTGTATGTGACACTGTCACATAATGTAACTGTCTGCAGAGAGAGACCAGCTGTCAAAATTCAGCAGCGATGTCGGACCCAGGGTGGACAGGACCCAGCAGCTATCAAACACCAGCCAATGATTGGACTGCTTAAGAAAGAGGGTGGAGCCACATACGCGTAGCGGCTCGCCCTATCCACATCCCATTGGCTGGTGTTTGATAGCTGCTGGGTCCCGCCCACCCCTGACATCAATGCTCAATTTTGACAGCTGGCCTCTCTCTGCATTCAGTTACATGACAGTTTCACACACTGAGCTGCTCTGGCAAGCGTCAATATCAGCTCAGTGTGAAACTCATTGGATGCAGCCTTTCACAGCAGTCCCACAGGCAGATCTCGGGAGACAGCCAGCACAGGTGACCGTACGGGTACAACTTGTCACTGCCGCCCCTCTTAAAATGCAACCTGGGACCATGGGCCCACTGGGTCCCATTGTAGGGCCGGCCCTGGGTGCAGTAGTAAGTAGAAGAGTTTTAGTAGCAATAATAATGACCACTGCAATATTTTATAGTATTACTTAATTAAATAAAACTTCCTAAAGCTCTTGTTTTTTTTGTTATTTTTTACAAACTGCTGTCTTGTCAATTTTTAACTGAGGAGACACTGGGATTTTTACAGTCTGAAGAAGATTGCTTTAGACATATGCAGTTCATTTCAGCGCTGGCCGGGTTGACCAGAGGGAAATAAATCTACAGGACAGCAGCAGCATAGCTTGTAAAGGGGATCTTGGACTAGTGGAAACGATTCTGCGGTTTCCTCCTGTGCATCTGATGTCTTCAGGGTACAAGGTCAGTGTCAACAGCATATTTTCAGATCTTTAAAATACAGTACTGAATTTGTGATATCTTCAATATTTTCTATATTTAATTTGCCTCAACAGCTCCCTTAATGGGGCTCAAGTCCACCCCCAGGCCCCACAGAAGTTGTATGGATTGCTATGACTATTGAGATCCCTCTCGCAAAAGCTTACATAGCTCTCACCTAATAAGTACTGTACATGTGTGACTTGTTCTTCACTGTTTTCGACTTTGGTTTGCACTTTCATCCGATGTGCTGTATCCTGTAATCTTTGTGTTTTTATCATACACACATGGAGCTTCATGAAAATAAGACTTTTTCTGGTTTTGTGCTGTTGGGATTTTCCGATACACCTCATCTTATTTTGCCTGTCCTCTGCTTCTTCTTCGTTGCATATATCCTCTGCGTTACAGGAAATCTGTCTATCTTTGTGCTGATTGTGTCACAGCGCCATCTTCACACACCAATGTACGTCTTGATGGGGAATCTTGCCTTTTTGGATGTATGTTTTACCTCTACAATCATCCCCAGGGCCTTGTATGGTCTCCTCTCTGGAGACACCCACATCTCTGTCCATGACTGCTTTCTCCAGCTTTTTCTCTTCCTAGTAGTGGGCAACATGGATAGTTTTTTGTTGGCCATCATGGCCTTGGATCGCTACTGTGCAGTTTGTTTTCCCCTACAGTACTCTTTGATGATGAACAAGAGAACTTGTATTTGTCTGGTGGTTTTTTCTTGGATTTTTGCTTGCCTTCACTGTACATACACCATTTGGCTAGCTTCTTCTCAGCTGCTCTGTGGTTGGGTAATCCAACACTTCTTCTGTGACTATCCCACCATAATCATTCTCCTGCTCTGGCTTGTCAGTCACTATGCTGACAGTTGACTTCATTGAAATTTCTATTGTCACTTTTACCCCAGTGCTTTTAATCCTCGGGTCCTATGTACTTATAATCAGAGCAGTGTTGACTCTAAAGTCAGCCCAAGGAAGTATGAAGACCTTCACCACTTGCTCATCTCATCTCACCATGGTCATCCTCTTCTACAGTACAATAATATTCATGTACTTTCGACCAAGCTCCATCTACTCACCAATCTACGATCGAGCCATCAGTGTAGTCTTCGCTATCATTAACCCAACACTCAACCCATTTATTTACAGCTTGAGAAATAAGGAGATCAAAAGCTCTTTAAAAAAATTTCTAGGATAGAATGTAAAGCCGAACTACACCTTTCTACCAAATAAATACTGAAATTTGTAAACAGCATATTTTTCATCTGTTTTGAGACAATAAAACTTTGTTACTATTAAAGTGTCTGTTGTGCCCTGTAAGAAATATTTACAGTTGATCATGTGAACAATGTTCCATTGCCATTGGTCACCACAGTTTTGAACCTACTTTTGCCAAATGCCTACCATTGCATTATTCAAAAACCACTTGCATTCTTTAAAATGTATCTAATTGCAAAACATTTTTTCAGTTTTGGATACAATAGTTCATGGGTTAGAACCATTCTTGAGTTTTTTTAGCTTTCTGAATGGGGAAATTTTCCCTCTCTATTTCTCTTGGTGGCCATTGACAACGGGACGTTCTGGTCATGAATAAAAATAAAGTAGCGGCACTCTAATATGTCAAGATTTTGATAAAAAAAAAAAAATAAAAAAAAAAAAATTAACAATAAAAAAAATTACATAAAAAAAATAAAAATAAAAATAATAAAAAAAAAATTAACAATAAAAAAATAAAAAATAAAAAAAATCTAAAAAAATGTAATAAAATGATCTCCTCCAGATGAAGCTACGTGGGAGGTAGAGGTGGAGCCTGGCGGTGGACTGATCGACATTGAGTGAGACTGTTCAGATTTGTTTTTCCTATGCTTTTAATCATTTTAATAAATGTGAGTTTATTGCTAGCTGGGGTGGAGAGGTTTCGTTATTTAACCCCTCGGGTACTGCACTATAGGAGGCACTTTTTTCTTGTCCTTTCATATGTATTTCCACATTTACTGGTCTTAAACGTGAAAGCAGTACAGTGGGTGGAACTTATGCTGGCAATCGATCGTGTTGTTAGAGCAGAGTAAAGATCACAGAGGATTCCCTGAAGAGTTTATTGGCACTAAGTGCAAAGGCGTTTTTGACCCCTTGGAGTCGCATAAAGGAGGTGAGCGGCCATTCCATGCGGTGGTGGGAGCACTCAGCATAAAGAGTTTTTTTAGAAAAAATATCACTGTGAAGGATTCTCCATATATAAATTATTGGAGTTTTTGCACTTTATACTGCATTATTCTATCTTTTTGCACATTATACTGTATTATTTTATTTTTTGTATATTGCACATCAGTAGAAGTTTTTCTTGGCATATTATATATTTAATTATTGCAGCGCTGTCACACTTTTTTCATTTTTATATGTTCTGGTGATGGCTCTCTTGGAGTGAATTTCCCTCACTTTGGAAAGATTTCTTCTTCCTTCCTTTTGTGTCTACAAGACAGGGAGTAAAGAGATCTCTTAGATGGGACACATATTGCAATAAGCACCATCATGTTGTGGGGATGCTTTTCTTCAGCGGGAACAGGGTAGCTGGTCCGAGTTGATAGGTAGATGGATGGAGCCAAATACAGCGCAATCTTTGAAGAAAACCTGTAATGCCCCGTACACACGGTCGGATTTTCCGTTGGAAAATGTCCGATCGGAGCGTGTTGTCGGATATTCCGACCGTGTGTGGGCTCCATTGGACATTTTCCATTTTCCGACACACAAAGTTGGAGAGCAGGAGATAAAATTTTCCGACAACAAAATCCGTTGTCGGAAATTCCGATCGTGTGTACACAAATCCGACGGACAAAGTGCCACGCATGCTCAGAATAAATAAAGAGATGAAAGCTATTGGCCACTGCCCCGTTTATAGTCCCGACGTACGTGTTTTACGTCACCGCGTTCAGAATGATCGATTTTCCGACAACTTTGTGTGACCGTGTGTATGCAAGACAAGTTTGAGCCAACATCCATCGGAAAAAATCCTAGGATTTTGTTGTCGGAATGTCCGAACAAAGTCCGACCGTGTGTACGGGGCATTAGAGTCTGCAAAAGACTTGATACTGGGGGGGAGGTTCACCTTCCAGCAGGACAACGACCCTA
This sequence comes from Aquarana catesbeiana, assembly GCF_042186555.1. Lineage (NCBI taxonomy): Eukaryota > Metazoa > Chordata > Amphibia > Anura > Ranidae > Aquarana > Aquarana catesbeiana. The sequence goes on from NC_133332.1 coordinate 29,620,414, forward strand.
AACATACAGCCAGAGCTACAATGGAATGGTTTAAATCAAAGCATATTCATGTGTTAGAATGGCCCAGTCAAAGTCCAGACCTAAATCCAATTGAGAATCTGTGGCAAGACTTGAAAATTGCTGTTCAGATGCTCTCCATCCAATATGACAGAGCTTGAGCGGTTTTGCAAAGAAGAATGGGCAGAAATGTCACTCTTTAGATGTGCAAAGCTGGTAGAGACATCCCCAAAAAGACTTGCAGCTGTAATTGCAATGAAAGATGGTTCTACAAAGTATTGACTCAGGGGGGCTCAATACAAATGCCCCCCACACTTTTCAGATATTTATTTGTAAAAAAAACATTGAAAAGCATTTATCATTTTTCTTCCACTTCACAACTATGTACCACTTTGTGTTGGTCTATCACATGATATCCCAATAAAGTACATTTACATTTTTTGGTTGAAACATGAAAAAAGTGGAAAATTTCAAGGGGTATGAATACTTTTTCAAGGCGCTGTAGCAAGCAATTGAGCTGCAAGTTTGAAAATGACTTGCTAAGCCATTGCTAGACTTGCCAGGTTTGTTGCACAATTGCAGAAAGTACACATTGCATGACTCCAGATCAACTTTCCAACAACCCCGAAAACATCTATCACAATATGAGGCATTTGAGTTAGCAATGCAGACTGGGACTCAGTACCAGCAGAGATGGACCTGATAGTCTCCAACGTGACAGTATCAAAAGAGCACTTTACTATAATAGAACAGGCTTTGCCCCAATCTTCAGAATCTATGACGGATAGGTCTTTTTCCCACTTGAGCACATAGGGCAAAGATGCCAGGGCAGCACTAGTGTTTAGAGAGGATAATGTGCATACTAGGATGGGGTTATCTGTGGGAAATGGTTTGTGTATTTTTGTTTTTTTTAATGAAAACTATGTGATTGAAAAAAAATAAAAAATCTGAACACCTTTTTTTCCCGTTATATATATTTTTTTATAATAATATTTTTTTTTGCACAATGTTTGCACAGTTTATATGGACTTTATTTGCACAGAAAATTTAGGATGAGTTCATCATATGTTTCATGCACTTTTATTGTGTCTTTTACTGTATGTTATTTATTAACTTACTTTATTGGTTGGAACTTGTCACACATCCTGCTCGGATTGGTGATTTAGATGCTGCTGTCCGTTTGATTTAATTTAGTTTTTATTGTATTTGTTTTACTCAGTTTTTTTGTCACTAAGGTTTACAGTTTTTTTTGCAAGCGCACAAATATTATTTTGGGTTTAGCAGTCACGGTCATGTTTGCCAAACAATTGAACCAAAGGGACACATTTCTTGGGGTATCTGAAGATTACTCTTTCTGCTGATTATTAAATAATAATGAAGAACTGAGTTAAAAGCCTAATTTCACTCAACCAATTATACTGTATAATGCTACTCACTGGCCTGTAATAAATTAAAATATTATTAATCAAAAATATAAGCAAAAGTAAATAACTGAAAATTGTGTAACACATTAAAATGGTACCAACATCATACACACCTGAAAACATGCATCCACCTCTCTCACTGTAAACGGTATACTCACTGGGCCCCTACCAATACATGATATACAGTGCCTCGCAAAAGTATTCACCCCCCTTGGCTTTTTACCTATTTTGTTATATTACAGCCTTTAGTTCAATGTGTTTTTAATCTGAATTATATGTGATGGATCAGAACACAATAGTCTAAGTTGGTGAAGTAAAATTAGAAAAATATATACATAAAACTATTTTTCAGAAATAAAAAAAGATAATTGGCATGCGCGTATGTATCCCAGCCTCACAGATCAAAACAAACAGGCCTAGCTTTAAGCTAGGCCTGCCTAAATTTACTTGCACTGGCCAAAAATGTAACTCTAGCACCTACCTAAGGTAAAGGGTGCTACACTCACCCTCCACCAGAAATTAGTTGGTCCCTCGGCTGAGAGAATTTGAAAAAAAAACGGCAAGGGCATCCCATAAGTTAAATTGGAAGGGGGATGGGAAACAACTTGGATGGGGAACTGTACAAATAAATTACGTACAAAAATAACTGTATACAACAAAGCACACACATTCTCCTCCCTTTGTTCTGTCAGAAGGGGGTTATAACCAAACAATAGAACAATCATGGGAAAAAAACATATGTACAATAGGTGAACAGTCCTCTTTAGAATTCCTGATGGGAGGGGCCCCTCCCCGAACAAACAGGCTCCAAAGAGGTAGTACAGGAACAACTTCATCCAATTGTCCTTGCAACAAACAGTCCTTTGTTGTGCACATAGGGTGGCAGGCTAGTTGGTTCCTGCAATCAGTGAAAAGGGTACACTGCTTCCTTCCTGCAGTCAATGCAACACTTTAAGTAGTGGCTCTACTCCAACAGTTCCCCCTACACATAAAAGTGGGGATCAGGTAGTCGATTCCTGACTCCCCCTTCCTCCCTGATGGAGACTGAGTGGTTCTCTAAAGGCTGACCTGGTTTTACAATGAGTACCTTGTAAATGGAATGCCCCAGCTTCCATTCTTGGAGAATGTCCACAAACTGGGCCCAAGCTTCACTCTCTGGCACCCGCAGGGGCTTGGGAATGTGCAGAAAGTCCCAGATAAGGTCATCCTCCCACTCTCCTCGGGAGTTCTCCATGATGTCCACTATATTTCTCGTTGGAAGTGGGAGAACCGGGGTAATTCCTTAGGCCTCCCTCTCCCAGGCAGGACACAGGCATTTTGGGATCTCACAACCCACTGCCTGTATGTGGGCGCTCTGGTCTGGCGGGTGGAGGGTCTGTTCTCGAAGAGGTTTCTGCTACTGTCTCCTAGGTGTCTTCTCCTGCTTCGGACTGGGTCTCTGGGGCATAGGAACCTCCTGTCTCCCATTCTTCCTCCTCGGAGCTCTCCTCAGGGGACGACCATTCCGTCAGCTTCTCCAAGGACCCAAATTCGGCCAATAGTCTGGAAGAACCCCAATCAATGAGCGGCCCTCGCTTACCTCATCCAGCTCACCCGGAGGCACACTTCCCGCTGGCAATGGCTCATTCCGGACAGGTATAGCAAGGGACTTGGAGCTGGCCGGCTCTTCAGGGATATCTTCTGGCTCCTGCATAGCAGTATGTACAGTCACCAGGCCCCTGGCCAGGCCACAGGTCGCAGCACTCTCTCCTTCGCATATGTCCTCAGTGTTCACAGAGGAGTCACCAGGCCGCAACTTCTCTCTGCCTTTAGGGGGTGATCTTTGGCACTCTTCGGCCTTCCGGTTCCTCGGCGGTTTAAGTGTACAGAGTCCTGATAGCAGGTCCATGCTGTAATACTGTGGCTCCTGCTGAACAGGTAGTGAGTGGCTCTCCACAATGGCTGCACTGGGCCCAAGCAGTCACCTCCGCCGTCGGAATCTGCCAATCAGGACAGAGCAGGCTCTGCTCCGTCAATCAAACTCCAGCCAGACGCCATTGTCCACCAGCACCTGCTCCTGCATTCCAGGCAACCACTGCAAAGTCCACTGCAAAGTAGTAACTGAGCACCCTCTGCTATCTTTCGCTGCCTCCTGGTGTCTGCTGCTAGCAGGAAACTTTTGGTTTCCTCCAGGGCGTGGCACTGCCCACTCGCTTCCAGCGGGCTGGCGCCAGCAGAACTGGTAAGCACATTCCTCCCTGGGCATGCTGCTGTAATCCAAGCAATTGAAGGAAGATGATAGCTGAATTGTCCAGTGGTTGCCGGTAGCAACAGTAAAGATGGTAGTCAATGCCTCCCTGTAGAGAACTGATATAACATAGTCCAGCCCACAAACTCCCACAGGCTGCTTCTGATCACCCTGGGCAACAGTGCGTACATCTTCCCCACCCAACATACCTTGCCTAGCAGCACATTCAACACTCTCCTCTTTTGAATTGCCTACTACTGAAGAGGTTACAAAAATTTTCTCGGATGCCCACCTAACCAATTGTCCCTTGGATCCTGTTCCCTCACAACTACTACGGTCACCCTCTTCTTCTATCCTATGCTCCCTCACCCACATCTTCAATCTCTCCCTCTCTAGTGGCATTTTCCCCTCCCCTCTAAAACATGTGCAGATCACTCCCATTCTTAAAAAGCCCTCACTGGACCCTACCGACCTGAACAACTTAAGACCCATCTCATTGCTCCCATTCACCTCTAAACTTCTAGAACGCTTAGTCTACAACCGTCTTAGCTCCTACCTCAATGAAAATAACCTTCTTGACCCCTTACAGTCTGGCTTTCGCTCGCAGCACTCCACGGAAACTGCCTTACCAAAACTCACTAACGATTTACTAACTGCTAAAACCAACAGCCAGTACTCCATACTCCTACTACTTGACCTCTCTGCGGCCTTTGATACTGTTGACCACCCGCTCCTTCTCAATAAACTACATTCCCTTGGTCTCCGAGATTCTGCTCTATCCTGGTTCTCTGCCTATTTATCACAGCGCTCCTTCAGTGTCACCTACAACTCTGTCTCGTCCTCTCCATTGCCCCTTTCTGTGGGGGTCCCCCAAGGCTCGGTTCTTGGACCCCTTCTCTTCTCTATCTACACCTCCTCCCTTGGTCACTTAATAACTGCCCACGGCTTCCAATACCACTTATACGCTGATGACACCCAAATCTATCTGTCTACTCCTCACCTCACTCCTTCAGTCTCCTCTCGCATTACTAACTTACTAACTGACATATCAGCATGGATGTCGCACCACTTCCTTAAACTAAATCTTTCTAAAACTGAGCTATTAATATTCCCCCCCGCCCGTGCCCAACTCCATGACTTTTCCATCAAAATCAACAATGCAACCATCAGTCCCTCCCCTCACGCCAGGGTACTAGGTGTAATCCTAGACTCTGACTTGTCATTTCAGCCTCAAATCCAATCGTTGTCAAAAGTTTGTAGAATTCACCTCCGTAACATCTCTAAAATTCGCCCTTTTTTAACAAATGAAACCACCAAGCTCCTCATTCACTCCCTTGTTATCTCTCGCCTTGACTATTGCAACTCCCTTCTCATTGGCCTGCCTCTCCATAGGCTATCCTCTCTTCAGTCTATCATGAATGCTGCTGCCAGACTTATCCACCTTACCAACCACTCAGTGTCTGCCAACCCTCTACTTCAATCCCTACACTGGCTCCCAATCACCCAGCGAATTAAATTCAAAATTCTAACCACAACATACAAAGCCATTCACAACTCTGCCCCAAGCTACATCACTAATCTTGTCTCCAAATATCACCCAAATCGACCTCTCCGCTCTTCTCAAGACCTCCTGCTTTCAAGCTCTCTCATCTCCTCCTCCCATGCTCGTCTCCAGGATTTCTCCAGAGCCTCTCCCATCCTCTGGAACTCGCTACCTCCATCTATCTGGCTATCCCCTACTCTTGCTACCTTCAGGCAATCCCTGAAAACTCATCTCTTCAGAAAAGCCCATCACGTCTCTAACTAATCTCCTACCACTTCCACCAGCTCATTCCCCACAGTTACAACCTTTTGTACCACCTGCCCCACCCTATTAGATTGTAAGCTCTTCTGAGCAGGGCCCTCTTAAACCTATTGTATTGTATTGTATTATAACTGTATTGTCTCCCTTTTATATTGTAAAGCGCTGCGTAAACTGTTGGCGCTATATAAATCCTGAATAATAATAATAATAACAGTAGACACTCTCAGGTTTACTTTATTGTCTATTAGCAGGAGTTTGGAACAAAGTTCAAAAAGTCCAGCATTAGCAGAACGCTGGACATATTTGTAATCCACAGTGAGACGTCCAGCAATAGCAGAACACTGGATGTATTTGTAATCCATGGGCACAGTTACCCAGCGTGGTTGCCATAGGTAACAGCACATAATGAACAGTTCCTGAGTTGTAGGATTGGTACAAGTGTCCGTCCCAGCACCGGTTGGGGCGACTGGGTTGCAGGAACAGTAACTGATGACAGTCCTTGTTGGTTGCTATGGACAACTGCACTTGTTATAAGACTAAACAGTAGGCAGAGTACACAAGTCCCTTCCCTTGGTTCAATCTTCAATAGTGGCGGAATAAAGCATAGTTCCCCGGCTCGGTTACTAGGGGCAACAACTGGCAGGTTACCCATGAACACGTGGTCCTGGCTCGAGACCCCAAATTTAGCGGTACCCCCTTAGGGGCTGCAGAAAAGTAGTAGTTCCACCTGTCACCCTGCCCAGCCCGGCATTCACTTCCAGTCACTCTCCAGACAATGAACAGTCCATCAGCTTTGTTTTTGTATTTTATTGAGGGATTAAATACCAGAAATCAGTATGATGATCCATTGGAACCTCTATTTACATCTTCTAGAGCTCCAGACTCCTCCAGCACAACGCTTCTTTGTAGACTGTTTCTCTCTCTCCTGTACAATACTTGGTTCGTGGCACATGGTAGGCCCAAACTCTAACACAGTCAGACTTTAGAAACTGCCATTTGCTGACAGGGACCCAGCCCCTTTGGTGTAGCAACCAAGGCTACTGTTATTGCTTTTCTCCCTCGTTATTTAGGTGGTATGCCACACATAAAACTGTAAATATTGTCTTCTATTTATCTGCCCTTGTGTGAACTGCCACTTACCTATGTATATCCATACAATGTATGTATCTATTTCATGTGGTTCGCCACATGCATTGTTATTTGTTTATCCTTTTCTGTTACCCCACCTATCCCAGTTTTTGCAAGGACATCCACTCTCAGGCTTGAGAGTTCAAACTGTTTTTTTTCTGCAAACTCTGACATGTAGTTTCCTAGGCAGGGGGAGGATGTAGCACCCTGGTGTCTAGGCAGGGTTGCTAACCAATTTAGTCTGCCAAGTAGTAATTGTCCTGGCCATATTTTAGGAGGTTCACTGATTTCCCCCTAATTCTGAAATTGCTGCACTTTTCTCTTCTGTCACTAGGTGGCATTGTAGCTGGTGACATTAGATAGACAAAAGCAATGCAAGGACAGATTATGAATGGATGGGGTGTGTCAGCCAATGGGCAAGGGTTTCTTTAAGCCCCTTGGCCCTCTGGGAGAGCCTATTTATTTGGGTTGAGTCATGTGATCGGGGTTCTGTACCACCTGGATGGCTGTCTTGGTGGACGTGTGTTATGTTGCCCCAGGCTGCTAGGTCAGAAGCCTAAGGCCTATCCCGGGGACACCTGGCTGCTAGGCTGCCTGAGGCCTATCCATGAGCAGGAGAAGCAGCGTTGGGTGGGGACTGCAGGATTGGAGTCCAACTGAGTTGAGAAGGTTCAGCCAGAAGGGGAACCAGTTGTGGTCGGGAGTAGAGGGGATGCTGTCGCCACTAACGGACCATAAACCTTGTTACTGGAGACCACTGTAAGTAAGCTGAAGCAAGTACCAGAGCAGTCTTCTTACCAGCCAGGGACGATGAAGAAGTGGGAAAGCATCAGCAGGTGCCAAGCCAGGGACCCAGCAGGATAGCGGAGGTGATGCTTGAGGACTCGGAGTATACAGCGGGATATTTGTGGAAGAGCTCAGGGGATCCAGTGACGACTGGGATCTCAATGAGTGAAGTTCTACAGTGGGATACTGTGAGATAAGTAAAAGGACTGTTCAGTGTTATCAAGAGTTATGGATAACTACTGTTAATGACTGTTACAAGATTCGTTGCCATAATAGACAGCGGTCCTACCTATACAGAAATGTTATCTGGCTGGAGGCCTTCCATCGTATAGCTGTCTACATTAAGAAGTCTCAGAGTCTACCAATTACCATTGCATCTATTCAAGGGTGTCCTGGCCCTAACCCTCTATCCCCCAGTTCTGTTAGGAGACAATAAATCTCTTATTTGCATTCAAAAAGTGACTGCCGCCCATCATTCTTATTGCATTACACCCACCGTGCCTGATAACCCACTCTACAAGGAAGGATGTCAGCTCTCCCTAATCCTTGAGGTCACCATTAGGCCTCTTGGGCCCCGGGACCTTGCTACAGTAATAATGATGTTAGCCCGTTCAGAAGCTTCAGATGCTCTGCAGATAGTTACCTTTATCAAAGGTCTCATTGTCATCTTTGGCCCAGTGTTGTTCATTCTTGGGTCCTACATACTCATCTTCAAAGCCGTGTTAAGTTTACAGTCATCCCAAGGAAGGTGGAAGACCTTTTGCATTTGCTCATCTCACCTCAACATGGTCACCCTCTTTTACAGCACAGTCATATTTATGTAATTTCATCCAGGCTCCATCTACTCGTCAATTGGGTCAACAGTGTGGTGTACAGTATCATTATACCAATGCTCAACCCCTTTATTTACAGCCTGAGAAACAAAATGGTAAAAAATGGTGTAAGAAAATTTCTAACATGAACTTGGAAAATATTGCTGTAATCTGTACCTACATACGAGGCCTATAGATTAAATATCTGCTGTGTAGCATCTATATGAAGACCATTCTATATATCTCACATTTGTCAGGTTTTATTTTTAAAACACCATCAGAAGAACTCATTAATCTGCTAAACATGGATTCATATATTTGTCACCCTGCTTTCAGGTTTCTTTTTTAGTTTTCTTAAATGTACACATTACCCCCATGTTGATTTGTTTAAAGATTTATTTGGACTTTAAATGAATAACAGACAAAAGATCCAATGCACGTTGACAAGTATATGTGTGGATACTAAAGTAGATATAAATCAATTCACAAAAAACTCCTATAATCTTTGATTATTTCCAGTGGCGGCCCATCCAAAGGGGGCACACAGACACACGGCTGTCTATGGGAAGCTTCCCAGCTTGCAATCAGCTGATTTGCCCTTGTTTAGGGAGTGTTTGGGGCGCAAGCGACACGCCCCGAATACTCCCCACTCTGCTGTCATTTGTTTCTGGCCTCCTTTCCTATTTTTTTATTGGCCCGGGACCGGAGGACGGTGGGTGGTGCTCATGCGGCACCACTTCCGGTTTCCCGGCTCACTGCTGTGTGTTCTGGGAATATATAAATAAAACTTAAGTGCGCTGGCAGTAATATAATTGAAGAGTGCCTAGGAGACACAATGAATGTGTGAATCCCAGCAAAAATGATAACCACAACAAGTGCATGAAGTCATTACCCAAAAAAAACAACAAATATAAAATATGCTGAAAATAAGTAATCTCACATCAAAACAACTTATAATCAGTCCATGACTGGGTTCAAAAAAATAAGTAGAAAAGAAAAAGTCCACTTAGTATGTCTCATCACTGAACCATGAGAGCTGATGAGCTGAAGAGACTCTTATCCAATGTACATTGATTGAAGAAAAAGGAGTAATAGATGTGCGCTTACCCCAATTGTTGGACCTCCTCTATGGCAAGGTCGTATGGGCTTGCAGATATAACCCTCTGCAGGGACAGAATGTTGATATCCGGGTCTTGACAGCATGTACCACCGACTCCAGTATGGTCCGGATAGTCCAACTGCTCCAACATCAGAGGGGGGACACAGGGATGGAAGAGTCCATAATCAGGAAACAAACATAAGGAGAAGAACTCCAATAGTGTAATAACGTTTGGGGTTTTATTGGTTAAAATAAACCACAGATATACATTTAAAAGATTCCAGTAAGGAAAAATATTTCTCTAAAAAAGCCGGCATAAAACAAAGGCAGAACGCCCGTGCAAATAAGAACTTCGGAACACGTGATGGCAAGCACTGCGAGGCCACGCCCTACATGTTTCGTCATACGTGACGTCTTCTACGGGGCATGGGCGACGCAATGAACCATCACCTTATATGTGAACAGACGGATTGTAACCACGCCCACGTCTCCGCCCATGTCCGTCATTAGACAGGGCATGTGTGGAGATTCGACGAGGCCGTCATTAAAGACCGCCCTCGGGGCGGAACATAAACAGGAAATGAAAACGAAAAACCAAACAAAACGAAAATACATCCAAGCCTCGTTTTAGCGCCAGCCCGACATACTAACAGGCATGCGCAAGGATATACCAAGCCTCGGTCTGGCTAACATTGAAAGCCTCCTATAGAGGTGGACCATGATCAAAAAAACGGAAGGGCTCGAGCGTGTACCCTGGATAGAATTTAGAAATAAACATCCATGGCATGCCAGGAACTTCCGGTACTTAATGAATGAAAACAAGTTTAAAAACCTTAATATCACACTTAAAATTAAAAAGCCGCTTGAGCAGTACATATAATGTACGTGGCTATAATCCTAAAGCTTACCATCCACTTAGTATAATGAAAAAAATTTTAATGCACTGTATATCTGAAATTAAAAATAAAAATACCTTAAAATTGATGAAAAGGGGTACAAATTCATTAGTTGGGTTGTGCATAGGCAAAATCAAAAAAATGAATAATAAATAAGAATAAAAATAAAAAATAAAAAATAAATTCCCAATAAAATCGTTCATTACATGTTCTACCACCCATGTAGTGTATCTTTTGACCTGTCCGTGCGGATTCCAATACGTGGGACGTACGGTCCGCCCGCTTCAGGTCAGGTTAAACGAACACATTAGTAATATTCGGAGAGGGTTTATAGGACACCCGGTATCTAAACACTACCTTAATGTACATGATAAAGATCCCAGGGGCACTCAATTTGTGGGTATCGATAGATTGAGTGTTCCCTGGAGAGGAGGGCCCAAGAGACGAGCTATATCCAAGCTAGAAATGGGGTGGATATACAAGATGGGGTGTCTTAAACCACGAGGGCTTAATGTCGATATTGAGATCAATGCGTTTATTGATAACGCATGATAAAATTTAAGACATAATACCACATATGCCCCCCGTTACTGTAGTTATCTGTATAGGGCTATTGGAACCCCCTTTCCAGGAGGTTCAGGATCTTCTGAATTGCTCTATCATATCTTTAAGTTTCTATTGTTTTTTTTTGAGTTGTAAATTGTAAAGGGATAGGTCGAGTCTTGCTCTGGCTGTCAAGTTGAAATTTGAACCATTTTTTTGGCGAAATCCCAAAGATATAATGGTTCCATTTTTTATTTTTATTCTTATTTATTATTCATTTTTTTGATTTTGCCTATGCACAACCCAACTAATGAATTTGTACCCCTTTTCATCAATTTTAAGGTATTTTTATTTTTAATTTCAGATATACAGTGCATTAAATTTTTTTTCATTATACTAAGTGGATGGTAAGCTTTAGGATTATAGCCACGTACATTATATGTACTGCTCAAGCGGCTTTTTAATTTTAAGTGTGATATTAAGGTTTTTAAACTTGTTTTCATTCATTAAGTACCGGAAGTTCCTGGCGTGCCATGGATGTTTATTTCTAAATTCTATCCAGGGTACACGCTCGAGCCCTTCCGGTTTTTTGATCATGGTCCGCCTCTATAGGAGGCTTTCAATGTTAGCCAGACCGAGGCTTGGTATATCCTTGCGCATGCCTGTTAGTATGTCGGGCTGGCGCTAAAACGAGGCTTGGATGTATTTTCGTTTTGTTTGGTTTTTCGTTTTCATTTCCTGTTTATGTTCCGCCCCGTGGGCGGTCTTTAATGACGGCCTCGTCGAATCTCCACACATGCCCTGTCTAATGACGGACATGGGCGGAGACGTGGGCGTGGTTACAATCCGTCCGTTCACATATAAGGTGATGGTTCATTGCGTCGCCCGTGCCCCGTAGAAGACGTCACGTATGATGAAACATGTAGGGCGTGGCCTCGCAGTGCTTGCCATCACGTGTTCCGAAGTTCTTATTTGCACGGGCGTTCTGCCTTTGTTTTATGCCGGCTTTTTTAGAGAAATATTTTTCCTTACTGGAATCTTTTAAATGTATATCTGTGGTTTATTTTAACCAATAAAACCCCAAACGTTATTACACTATTGGAGTTCTTCTCCTTATGTTTGTTTCCTGATTATGGACTCTTCCATCCCTGTGTCCCCCCTCTGATGTTGGAGCAGTTGGACTATCCGGACCATACTGGAGTCGGTGGTACATGCTGTCAAGACCCGGATATCAACATTCTGTCCCTGCAGAGGGTTATATCTGCAAGCCCATACGACCTTGCCATAGAGGAGGTCCAACAATTGGGGTAAGCGCACATCTATTACTCCTTTTTCTGCAATCAATGTACATTGGATAAGAGTCTCTTCAGCTCATCAGCTCTCATGGTTCAGTGATGAGACATACTAAGTGGACTTTTTCTTTTCTACTTATTTTTTTGAACCCAGTCATGGACTGATTATAAGTTGTTTTGATGTGAGATTACTTATTTTCAGCATATTTTATATTTGTTGTTTTTTTTGGGTAATGACTTCATGCACTTGTTGTGGTTATCATTTTTGCTGGGATTCACACATTCATTGTGTCTCCTAGGCACTCTTCAATTATATTACTGCCAGCGCACTTAAGTTTTATTTATATGTTTATCACTTCATGGATATTTGGAGTTTTTTTTGCAGCTGCACTTTGTGAATATTATTTTAATATTTTTCTACCACGTATTGCTCATTAGCGCAGGTTGTTTCCACCATTTCTCTGGGAATATAGTCAGTACCGAAGTGAAGGACGCTCAGGCTCCGGTATGGCAGGGTGTATATCTCTAAAAAGAAGTGTAGGAGGAGGGGAGGATGGTCAGGCTCCGGTATAGTGGGGTCCATATTTCCGGTATGGAGGGCAGTGGTGCAGGACTGGCGGTATAGCGGAGGTCGGTGTCGGTACCGGGGAAGGGGAGGACAGTCAGGCTCGGTGCTGTATTGTCTGTGCTCTGCCCCCTTGTTGTACCCCGAGGGGTCTGGGGGTGACATTGCAGGGGGATGGGCTGAGACCCCCCAGCCGAAGCCTGATGTGACCGGGGAGGTGTCTGGCTGGCTGGTCGGAGAGGGAGGAGGGTGCAGTTGGCCGCAGTGTGAGTGGAGGATCTACTGTGAGACTGCACCGAGGAGGATCGGCAGGGATATGGCCGGGACCCTGAAGGTTGATACACAAATACTGCCTGACATCCACCGATCAGTGTGAGAGATCCCTGACTGAGAATGAAAGCTGAGTGACAGATGGGCACAGTGGCAGTAATCTGAGTGACAGATGGGCATAGTGACAGTGATCCGAGTGAAAGATGGGCATAATGACAGTGATCTGAGTGACAGATGGGCACAGTGACAGTGATCTGAGTGAAAGATGGGCATAGTGACAGTGACCTGAGTTGCGGATGGGTACAGTGGCTGCATTTGATGCATTTGATGGGCACAGTGGCTGTATTAGATGGCACAGTGGCTGCAATTGATGGGCACTGTGGTTGCAATTGGTGGACACAGTGGCTGCATTTGATGGGCACAGTAACTGCAATTGATGGGCACAGAGAGCTTGCAATTGATGTGCACAGTGGTTGCAACTGATTGGCACAGTGGCTACAAGTGATGGACACAGTGGTTGCAATGGATGGGCACAGTGGTTGCAATTGATGTTTTTTTTCAGTATTTTTCAGAATTTTTCAGTTTTGTTTGCGCCCCCCAAAAATTTTGAGCACCAGCCCCCCACTGGTTATATCAAAAGTAATATTCAACCTCTTTAAAGTGGAACTTCACTCTCTAATTCAACATTGACTATTTCTAATCCTCATGCTGCTAGTATTAGTAAATACAGTATTCCTCAACTCCAGTCCTCAAGACGCCCCAACAGGTCATGTTTCCATTATTTTGCACAGGTGATTTGATCAGTTTTACTGGCTTAGTAATTACCACAGCCATTTCATCTGAGGGAAATCCTGAAAACATGACCAGTTGGGGCGCCTTGAGGACTGGAGTTGAGAAACACTGAGTAAATAGATAGGAAAGTATATCATATTTACTTGTTTTAAAACTGTTTTTTTATCTCTTCAGTTACTTCCTGGTTTCCAGGCCTAGGCAAATGATGCCATACATCCCAGGAGTCTTCAGGTGGGGATGGAGGGTCTTCCCAGCTAAGCACACCCTCTCCTGACTACATGCCTGAGATAAGGGCAGATGGATTCCAGGAAGTAAATGCTACATGAATCATCTGCCCTTACTCAAGATAGCTGCTACCAGAAATGCTGGGGGGGGGGGGGGGGTCAAAATGATTTCTCAGCAAAATAAAGCATGGAGACATAGATGGATGGGGGAGTTTGGTTTGAATATTAAAAATATATTATATAGCATTTTTGGTTTGTGGTGCTCAGAGGCAGTGTAGTTTTGCTTCAAATATGTAGCTTTCATTAGAATAATAGTTGTAATCTTGCCATGCATGTTCTTGTTCATTCGCTGCAATAAGGTGACAAAGATCGAGACTATGAGGGTCCATTCAGTTCTGATCTGGTCCAATGCGGTGTGTTAACCACGTCAGCCCCGGAAGATTTTACCCCCTTCCTGACCAGAGCACTTTTTGCAATTCGGCACTGCGTCGCTTTGACTGACAATTGCGCGGTCGTGCGACGTTGCACCCAAACAAAATTGACGTCCTTTTTTCCCCACAAATAGAGCTTTCTATTGGTAGTATTTGATCGCCTCTGCGGTTTTAATTTCTTGCGCTATAAACAAAAAAAGAGCGATAATTTAAAAAGAAAACACAATATTTTGTACTTTTTGCTATAATAAATATCCCCATTTTTTTTTTAAAAGCAAATTTTTTTCCCAGTTTAGGCCGATATGTATACTACATATTTTTGGTAATAAAAATCGCAATAAGCGTATATTGATTGGTTTGCGCAAAAGTTATAGCGTCTACAAAATAGGGCATAGATTTATAGCATTTTTATTATTTATTTTTTTTACTTGTAATGGCAGCGATCTGCGATTTTTATCATGACTGCGACATTATGACAGACACATCGGACAATTTTGATACATTTTTGGGACCATTGGCATTAATGCAGCGATCAGTGCTATAAAATCCATTGATTACTGTAAAAATGTCACTGGCAGTGAAGGGGTTAACACTAGGGGGCGATCAAGAGGTTAATGTGTTCCCTATTGTGTGTTCTAACTGAAGGGGGGATGGGACTGACTAGGGGAGATGACAGATCGCTGTTCATACTTTGTATGAACAGACGATCTGTCACTTCTCCCCTCAGAGAACCAGGATCTCTGTGTTTACACACAGAGATCCTGGTTCTCGCCGTGTCACGAGTGATCGCGGGAGCCCGGCGGTCCCGCATCGGCTCCGGCGGCGTGCGCGCCCCCCCCCCCTAGTGGCCGCCTAAGGAAGCGACGTAACATAACGTCGATTCGCCTGCCCGTGCCATTCTGCCGCAGTAAAACTGCGGCGGCTGGTCGGCAAGCAGTTAAAGCCTATCTTTTTAAATAGCTATTACTGTTCACCATCACAGGAGTGAGCTCTCTGCTGAGTTTAGAGCTACTGCATCAAGGGAAAGAAATCGCATGTGAGGGGGTTTGAATAGAAGAAAGAGCTCACTCCTGTGATGGTGAAGGTGAACAGTAATAGCTGAGCCTCGCTTAGCAACATCCTAACAACATCCTAGGAGTTTTCAGGGCAGGCTTCATGAGGTGTGTACATGGCCTACACCTATAGCAAAGGCATTATCCAACTTTGGTCAAAGCTGCACAGCTTGTATTCATCTACAGATGCCCCTTGTCTGCATAGGCAGTCTTTTGGTAAAATTTAACTAATCCTCTAAAATGAAACTAAAGTAAAATACAAAACAAAATTACAAACAGGCAGGCTCTTTGTTGCAGGAGAGGCATCTTATGCATACTTCCCAACTTTTTGAGAGAGACACCTATTAAGTATGTAGGCAAAGGGCACTCCCCTTGCACGCCCCCTTAAAATGAGAATTATACAAACAAAAATTGGTTGAACCCGCAAGTGCATTTTTTTTTTTTTTACCATTGTTATTATTGTAGCACTCTATACAAGAAATTTAGACAGGCCTGTGCTGTAAGTCATTCCTGTGTGTTTTGATTTGAGAATGGGAGTGTCCAGTGTAGTGGTGGGTGTGACCACCTGTGCTCTGAACCAGAAGCGCCTACCCTGCTTTCAGGAAGATTGTTCTGGAAGAGAGGTTGGCCCTGAGGTTTGAGTGGCAGGCAGCTCATGTGAGGAGCTCTGACCAATTACCTTTTGGTATTGGCAGAGGGCAGGCCTCCCATATAAGCTGAGGTCACATGCTGCCAGGGAGGAGTTCTGATGGTGCAGGAAGAAAGAATGGAGTTTCAGGAGTCTACCGCAGGGCGGTCCCACGTGGGGCGCGCCGAACGTGGAGGAGGGATGGAGGAGCCACTGGGATGTATTCCTGGATAAAGAGAAAAGGAATGGAATCGCGCTAAATACCGATATACATACATGTACTCAATAACTCAGCAATAAATTCCTGAATGTATATCACGTGAAATGTGAACAATTTGAAGAGTGTCGTGATACCAAAAATGTTGAGTAATTAATGTTATAAACAATTAAAAATAAACGTGAGTCCAAAAGCATAAAATATCTGTATCACCCATGTGATGAATAAATAAATTAATGTGAAAAGTCCATCAAAAAAACTGTGCAATCCTTGATAATGTAAAGATAGTGCTCGATCTACCACCAAAGGATGTAAGTTGGCCGCTTACCAGAGACTCATGATCCCCCACTACAGAGGATCAGAGAGAGCCTGAATAGGAATCAATCCTCCGGACCATATCCGATAAGCCAAAGCCAGAACTTGTTAAGGTGTAGTATCATATCCAGAACACAGCCACCGGAACATATATGTTTCAAACAGCAACGTATTATCTTCAACTCGCAGATAGGTGGATGCACCATGAAAGATAAAAAGCTCCAATAGTGTATAACCTTAAAACTTTATTCAATATTAAAATACAATATTGCACTCACATAATCCGGGTAAAATAAAGCACCTATGCTTCTGGAGCGCCGGCCAGTAAGCTCAGAGACTAGCCTGTCCTGCTGGTAACAACAACAGCGATGAGAGGTGACGCAACGTGGACAATGTGCCACGGGGACCCTCCATCTGACGTGGATGGGCCCTGTAGTGGCTACTTGTGAATTTGTCCCTATATTTGCCCAGTATATCATGTTCAGTTAAGAGATGCCAATGCTCTGATAGGAGGTTGCGAAGTTGATTATGGTGGATCGAGAATTTAGTGACAATTTTGATCATTGGAGGTCGGTCTGGGCGGGAAGACCCATATAAGAGGGATTGTCGGGTTCGAGCAAATGCCTTATTAAAGGCCTTTTTCAGGTTAGTATGGCTATAACCCCGAATCAACAGGCGTTCACGTAAGGAATCTCACAAAAATCCCCATCCTCTGTGCAGTTATGTCTCAGTCTTAAATACTGAGCGTATGGAATACTGCGAACCAGAGGGCGGGGATGGGAGCTAGAGGAATGAAGAAGCATGTTGCCCGCTGTTGGCTTATGGAAAAAAACGGTGATGGGTTTACCCGAGGGATTTTTTGTAATTTTTAGGTCCAGGAAGGAAATACTGCACTCATCAAAAGTAAAGGTAAAGTGTAAATTGAACTGGTTGGAATTAAGGAGTTGAATGAACTCCTTTAGAAGTTGTTTGGTGCCTGTCCAGATGACAAACAGGTCGTCTATGAACCTGTGCCAGTAAAAGCACATGGTTCAAAAATGGTTGTAAAGATTCATCTCCAAAAATTGACCTCTCCCAACCTCCCAAGTAGAGATTTGCATAGGAGGGGGCGCAAGAAGTGCCCATGGCCACTTCCTGGGTTTGTAAAAACAGCTGGTCCATGTATGTGAAAGTATGAATTCCAAAAGTCTCAAAATGAAATTATTTAAGGCCCAGGTGGTCTGGTCTTGCTCCATTAGGAACGCATAAATTGTATTATAAAAAATACTGTATTTATATGAGTGTGCTTCATTGAGACCCGGAGGTATGAGAGCGTTGAGTGGTTCAATGCATATAGGCTCTTGTCTTAGGATTTCACGGTCCCAATCGCCACCTCTCGATAACTTCCAGGACAAAAAAATTCACAGTTTCAGGTTTAAATCTGTCCCCAATGACAATCCTTATTGCAGGGCACAGCTAATGTCTGCCACTCAGGGTGCCAGACAAGGACAATTTCATGGACACTAGGGTGTGCTGTCCCTGTTCAAACCCTTTGTCATTTGCTTTAAAGAAGGACTTCTTGTTTAGGAGCCAAACAGAAAGTTTATTTGCCCACAGGCACATGTGTTTGGGTATGCTTATCAAGAGACACTTTTAAAACTCTCCGGCTGGAGAAGAGGAAAAAAAATGTGTGTTTGTTCTGTCACCAGACAGAGGATTATAACCCCCTCTGCTTGGTGAAGTGTTCATGTTCAGTTAGAATGTGTAGTTGTGTGTTTGTGTCTTCTTTTAAGAAACCTTGGTATGTGACGGCTGTCCATCCCCACTGGTGGAACAGATGAAGACCTGTGGTAAGCAGAGTATTCCTCTCAAGGGAGCAATGCTCTGGTTCCACTTGTATGTAATGCTAGCTGCAGGGACCTGTAGTTAGGATGTATAAAGTGTGCAAATGTATGTATATGATCAGTGTAAATGTTTCATTTTGAACTTTTATACAATGTTTCCCCATCCAAGTTTTCTGTTTTTCCCTCCCCCATCCAACTAACTGATATGGGATGCCTCTCCTGCTGAAGTTCAGGAGGTATTTTCCAAATTTATTCCTCCGCAGCTGGAGGAAGATTGTTCTGGAAGAGAGGTTGTACCTGAGGTTTGAGTGGCAGGCAGCTCATGTGAGGAGCTCTGACCAATTACCATTTGGTATTGGCAGGGGGCAGGCCTCCCATATAAGCTGAGGTCACATGCTGCCAGGGAGGAGTTCTGATGGTGCAGGAAGAAAGAATGGAGTTTTAGGAGTCAACCGCAGGGCGGCCCCACGTGGGGCGCGCCGAGCGAGGAGGAGGGATGGAGGAGCCACTGGGATGTATTCCTGGATAAAGATCTTCATCATAGAAGTTGGTGTCAAGCTGCTGTGACCGGGGAACACAGGACTTTTACACAGGAGAAGATCGGTGAAGGAGAAGTAACAGTAGGACTGAGAAATGCAGAGTTCTGTTACAGGAACATAGAGTTTGCCCTTTGGAGAAGGTCAGTCTGAGAAAAGCAAAAGGAGAAGTGTTGAGAGTAGCGCAGAATGCTGTGGCTGGGGAACAAAGCGTTTGCAGTTGTGGACTGGCTGGGAACAGTAGTCCGCCTATTGCCGTGTGCTAGGCCGTCGGGGAGAGGTACCGAGTATCTCTGGCCTGGTAAAGCCCTTCGGTAATACCTTCCAAAAGGATGTGTAGTTACCAAACTCACTGAGCCACCAGGGAGAGGTAGTTGCATGCCTCTGGCTTATTGATTTGCTGAAGCAACACCATTCAAGTACAGCCAGCAAACTGGGATTATTCAGAGTGGTTCCTTTTTGTAATACTGGAAGTGAAGCAACATGAATCTAACAGTTTTGCAGTAGAGAATTTGTACAAGAAGAGAAGAAACCAGAGGAGTGATATTCTGTAGGAGTCAGTGCAGAGGAGGAGGAGCAATAGTCTGCAGAGGAGGTATGCAGAGGAAATAGACTGTGAATGTTAGAGGTGCATCATTTTCAAGGCTAAAGTTGCTAATCAATGTCTTACCAATGTGCTGACAATACAAGTGCTATGGGCATCCCATATCTTCCTTTACCCCAACCAAGTTGTATCCTGTAATAAACGCAACAAAATTACGCAAATCACTGCTTATTGTCTCAAATGATATATGGGGGTCTGGCAGGTGATTGGCAGATTGTTTGTCAAGAGTGCTCGTCACCATGGCTACATTATTATTTTGGTTTTTACATTTACAAATGCAGCAAATTAGAATTTGGATGAAAGGTTTGGCACCGGGAAACACTTTTTTAACAGATGAATAGTGCATTTTATAATCAACATTATAGATCAGGCCAAAATGAGGGACAAATGAGGAGGAAAGAGGTACAGAGGGACTTTGTTCCAAATCAGGGACAGTCCCTCAAAATCAGGGACAGTTGGGAGCTATGCTTATGCAATAATGTTTAGCCACCTTGTCGTCAGAAGTGTCTTGTAAATGCAGTTCTCCTGGGTAGTAGTTTGCTCTAGTTTTTCTCATTTGGTTTTTCTCCTATGCTTAGGATTGCTGCAGTTCCCTACTACCACCACTGGGTATCACTGGCATTCAGGGCAACCGCTAGAAGGTTCAGGCCAGTGGTGCATTCTGGTGAGGATATCAATATTTTGGCAATGGCCTGGTGAGCTCTCTTTCCCTGGGGCCTGGGGAGGTGCATACAAGTGTTTGTGCTGTGTAGGCCTGGAGCCTGTATGGGGCACAGCACAGAATTTCTCAAGCAGCCCTGCCTGGGCAAGGAGGGCATAGCTTCCAAGGTGGCAGAGGCAGAAGATGGAGGGGGATCGGTGTCTGCATTTGGGTAGAGGAAGATGGCTTGGGAATACCTACTGCCTGAACTTCTAAAGACAGTGAATGCCTGAAGCTCCACATTTTGTATTGCACCGTGGTCCTCATTATGCACTGTGATAGCAGAAGCATGGTGGCGTCTGGAAGGCTTGTTGCTATTAGAGACCTATACCCTAACTCTCTCTCCCTGTGAGTTGGCACAATAAAACTTGCTGCTACAACACATTTGCTTTGGATCAGCACTGCCGTAATGCAGGCATAACTGCAATGTACTGTAGTCAGAACGTTTGACCCCAGCTGAATTCTTTATGCTGGTACCTTACTGCTGCATCAGAAATCCCATTTAGGTTGATCATTTGTGATCAAAGATTTAAAAAAAAAAAAAAACACAAAAAAAAACAACCCTGCAAAATTGGGCACACGCCCCCTGCTAACCTGCGCTGTCACTGGCTACAGAGGGATTTTGTCAGGAACCTGCTGATAGGCTGTACGAACTCACAGGGCTTTGCACACAGATCAGCGATCTGACTGTTTCGTCAAAAAAGCCAGATCTGTTAGTAAAAGCAGCACATATTACACAGATTACACTTGTTAGGCACACAGTTAACACCTTAATTTCCCCTTTATTTTAACTCCTTCCCAACCAGTGTACCTCCCAGCGAGGGACTGTTAGTGCAAGATTACCCACCACACTATCACAGGCCAAGGCCACTATCACAGGCCATAAAAGTCGCTGGTCACCGCCATTACCAGTATAGTGTAATTGTGGTGTAAATTCTAGTATATATACCATCGTTTGTAGATGTTATCATTTTCACACAAATTATTATACACTTACTGGGATTTTTTTACTAAAGTCATCTAGCAAAATACACTTTGGCCTAAATTTATGAAGAAATTAGATTTTTTTAATGTTTTTTATATATATGTTTTATGACAGAAAGTAGAAAATATTGTTTAATTGTATTTTCCAAAATTGTCTGTCTTTTTTTGTTTATATAATACAAAATAAAAAACCTAGTCATGATCAAATATCACCAAATGAAAACTCTAATTGTGTGAAAAAAATGACATAAATTTTATTTGGCTACAGTGTTGCAAGACCGTACAATTGCCAGTTAAAGTAGCACAGTGCTGAACAGCAAAAATGCTCTGGTCATTAAGTGTGTAAAACCTTTAGAAAGGTCAAGTGGTTAATCACGTAAAAAAGAGGATAAAAATAATGTCCATAGTATATTGTGTAATAATAGGAGAGCTGAGCTTATATAGACATGGTGACATTTGCGGTGTGCAGCAGCAACCTTTAAAAACCATGGTGGGGACCCCAAAGGTGTGGTGAAGAGCTTCTGACTAGCAGATGTAGCAAAATCCACAGGTCCGGATGCACAACAAAACTAGATTGACAAGAACCATCTAGGACACCATAACTGACGCATCAGAAGTAAGTTTGTCACTGCAAAGCAAAAGTGGTATGAAAAGCACCAACAGAAAGTCCCCAGGAGCTGAAGACTTCTCTAGTCTCCAAGACGACGCGTTTCAGGGCATGGGCTGTTCGTCAAGTCTTGGAGAAGGAGACCAGGGGCTGGATTAGTGGTTGATTGGAGCAGGGGTGAAGACAACCTACAAGAGTCTGCACACCACATCCGCCATGACATTGGAGCCTGATTAAAACAAAAAAGACAAATGGATGCAAACTAAAAAATTTTAATTAAAAGACTATTACAATCACAATTCATACAAAGTAATATACAGTACACTATTATATAAATACTGGTTTACAATAGATGCAACTACAATCATCATGAGAGGGCAAATATAAAGGGGCTCAGAAGATCTAAGAGCACATTAATAACTAAACAATTGTTAAATTAAAAATGTAAAAAATAAAATAACAACATACAAAGATAATAATAATAATTAAAGAAATCAAAAATGGAAAATTAATAAATAAAAATTGTACCCAAACCATCAAATTACATTATGTACCTCATTCTCCTCATTGAGACCATTCGGAGATAAACTATCCAGTTTGTGAATGCAGAATAACTTACATCCGCACAATTTTAGAAATCTTTAATTCTCTGTAAAATTATCCTTAGATATATGTTCTATAGCCAAAACAACCAAACCAGGTATTATTTTCTTATGATGTTTAAGAAATGTTTATGTTTATCACAGCCATCTTTAATAAACCTATGGTACCTTCCTATTCTTTTGTGGAGGGTGCACTTGATGTGGCCAATGTACAGGAAATTACATGGGCATTTCAAAACATATATAACAAACTCAGTTGGACGTGTAGAGGGGAGTGGCCGAACGGAGATCTGAGTGGACGTGTCTGGGCTGAGCACCTGCAGCCATAGAGCACACTCAGAGCTCTACACATCCATCAAACCTGCACTGACCCCACCGGGGGCCCAGGGCATCCACCAGACCGGTAGGGCACTGCCTGAGATTGCGGGCGCGCTGATCGAGGAGCTCCAGCCGCCTGAGAGGACAGGCCGCGGCTTTGGCCTACCACTGGGAGTGGCGGCCATCTTGCTCCACCCAGATGCCATGCCGGCGCGGCCTCTAGCTGATTCACCTGCCTTGGGACCGCCTCTCCTCCTCCTCGACCACTGGGGATATCCAGCCTGCCACCCGGGGCCCGCAATCCTCCCCGTGCCACCCTATTAGACCAGCCAGAGGGACCTGGTAAGTCACGGCGGTCATCTTGCTACACCCGGCGGCCTCTCCGTCTCTCTCCTGGGCCCAATCCGACCCCATCCACCCCCAGGAGCACCTTAGCCTGGCCAATCGAGCCCCCCAAGGGGATATTGAAGGAGCATCCAGCCCCATCTGGCTCCAGTTGCAGCCACAGCCCTAGCCCCAGAGACCTAATGTGGTGGCCATCTTGCTACACCCTGGCAGCCCCCCGTCTCCTCTGGGACTAATCCAAACCTCACTCACCCCCTGGGGCATCCTGGCCTGGCAGATTGTGGCCCTCGACGGAGATACCCACAAGCATCTACCCTCATCAGTACGCGGGCTGCAGACATGGCCCCGGAAACCACGAGAGGCGGCCATCTTGATCCACCCAAGCTGCTGTATCCACAAACGCTCCTGATTTCCTTCACCCCTCTGAGCCTTGATCACTACCTGCACAGCCACAAGAGTAGCCCAGCAAGGTCAGCGCCCACCTGTGGTCCCCGTCCGTACAACTCTGCAGAGAAGCGTGACCGACCATGTCTGGCTAAAGAAATGAGCTGCTGAGCTCCATGGCTGCCTGTAGCAGACAGGCTATACTTCAGCCATCGCACATCCTTGAAAAGCATGTCCACGCATAGTTCTCGATCTACTGAGTCCATGGATCTACAACACAACACAATCCAGCGATACCTGCTCTGCACATCTCAACCCGATCCCCGCACTCCCAAAGACAAGATGACGCCCGCTTGAAACCCAGGGAAGGTCAAGCCTCCTCCCCCCGCTCAGCCGGCGACAGACAGCAGCGAGGAACCAGATGACCCCCCAGTCCGGCACTCTGACCTACCAGCTGTAGCGTTCAGATCTGGGACCTCTATTGCCCCACTTCCGGACACAGGCCCTGGAGATGTGGCTCCTCAAGCCTCAGGAGAATTGCCTATATCTGAAGCCTCCACCCTTCTGGCGGCCTTCCGAGCGGAGTTTGAGTCCTGGGCGGTCAAAATGGAGACCTCACTCCACAAGGATCTCCAGGCCCTCCAGCAGCAGGTCTCCACTAATCAGACCGCAGTGTCTGCCCTAACTGACATTCAATCTGACCATGCAGCCCGCATCACATCCCTCGAGCGGGCCTCCAAGGAGCACTTGCACCGTATACGACAACATCAACTACGCATAGAAGACAGAGAAAATAGGAGCCGCAGGAATAATATACGGCTACAAGGCATACCGGAGGCCACGGCGGGTACAGACTTGAAACCTTCTGTCACTGCCATCCTCAACCAAGTCCTGGGAAGAGAGGCTTTGTCCCCTATTGAACTAGACTGGGTGCACAGAGTGGGGGGGCCGAGGAGAGAACATAGTGAACATCCACACGATGTCCTTTGCAGGGTTCACTATTTCACCCTCAAAGAAGAACTTATGTGCAAGGCATGGCGTTTGGGTCCAGTGGACTTTGATGGTTCTGCTATCCACCTATACCCAGACCTCTCTCGCAACACTCTCCACATGCGCCGCATGGTCCGCCCACTGCTAGCCCTGATACGTCTAGCCGGAGCAACCTACACATGGGGACACCCCTTCAGTATTAAGGTGAACAGGGCTGAGCATAAATTTGTCCTCTCCGACCCGGATCAACTCCCAGCCTTTTTCAGCTTTCTGCAGCAAGACCCAACTGATGTACCTAACTGGCTGGACCCGCCAGACGACCGTGCCAGGGTGCAAACATGTGACCCTCTCCCACAACGACACAGGCACCCGAGGTACGGATCACACTCTATTGAGCCTAGAGCACATCATCCTACCTCTCCGGAAGATTAAGGTAACTCTAAAAAGTTGCTTGAAGCCACTTCAACGCTCCCCATATGGCTAGCACCATCCTAGTACACTGCTTATCTTTTGTCTCCTGGACAGGTCAATGTTTGGAACCCCTCCCCCCAAAGAATTTTTGGGGGGGTTTTTTGTTTTCTTTTTACATTTTTCCCCATCTGTTCCACCTGATTACAGCCGGATATGTTACGATGGGAGACTAGATGGCCTGATACGTTCCCTAATGCCTTAGGACAGCTGGTGCACCAAATTGGCAGGCCTTCTCCCTGCCCTTTGCTAGTGTGCTGTACCTAGCCGGGGTTCGGGAGAGGCTATGGGACTGCAAATTTCTAATTTTTGATTTGGATATGCAATTGTTGAGCTTCTGAAATATTTTACCGCACTGGTCTAATCTCTATGTGTTTAGCGGAAATGTCCCACCTGTATACGGGTGGAGGGGCCGACAGATGGACTGACTGGGTCCACGGTCTCTTGCCACTATCCACGTGGGCTCCTATAGCTCTCAGTATACGGTTTCTCATACACCGACTAGTCTCACTTTAAAATGTTATTACACATTGTTACTGTTTACAGTGTTACTACACAGATTTGTTTCCCTGGGCCCCCTGTTGGGGTCTATGGATAGTATGTGTTGAAAATGTTTGCTTTCCCCTCATGATATTATCTCACGGATTGATATCTCTTCTGTGAAGGAGAGAGGGTTGGCTTATGTGGAGCTATTTGCCCACGTGGACCGCCACCCTCCTTCACAGATGATCTGTTGTGTGTTCTGCTGTTTAAATGTCTTGTTACACTGATGTGCCTCAGTTAAGCTATATATGCCTGTTATGCTACTGGGCTCACGGCTCAGATTCTCCATCTCGACCTCCCACCCCCCCTACTATAATCTGACTTTCTTTTTCTCATTCCACTATGGCCCACATAGTACTATCTCATCCTCGCCTGAAATCTTGCTCCTACAATGTAAATGGCCTCAATATTGCATCCAAGAGAGGGCAAATCCTCTACCAAATGCATAAACAACAGGTCAATGTGTTACTGTTACAGGAAACTCATTTCCACACAAATTTCACCCCTTACTGCTCCAACAGGTACTTTAACAAATGGTTCCACAGTACAAATCCCTCTCAGAAAACCAAAGGCGTTTCTATTGCCTTTCACAAAACGCTTCCGATTGACCTGATAGACCAGCTTTTGGACCCCCAGGGAAGGTATGTGTTCGTAAAGTTCTCCTTATGGGGCACGAAATTCACTATTGCCAACCTTTACCTACCAAACACTAATCATATATTGTCTGCTCTGCAGTACATGAGGATTTTGTCAGAATTCGCAGAAGGTAAACTAATCATAGGCGGGGATTTTAACACCCCCCTGGATCCATTCTTAGACTCATCAACCTCTCTCTCATCCATCTTCTTTACCAAGCTAAGGGCATTCAAATGGGCTATTTACGACCTTTGTTTAATCGACATTTGGCGGGTTCTGTGTCCAACAAATCGCAACTATACCCACTTGTCACAGGTCCGTCACTCTTATAGTCGTATTGACTATTTCCTTCTTGACCATAGCTGCTTGGATTGGTCACCTGAATGCAAGATAAATTCAATGGTCTGGTCTAACCACTCACCTATCTATCTGACACTATTGATCCCTTCCACACCAGTGAGGGAATGGACGTGGAGTCTGAATGATTCCCTTCTCAAGAACCCTGACTGTTCCCACAAGGTTTCAGAAACCATTTCTAATTTTTTAATGGATCATGCCTCGGACACTACCTTGCTACCCTTACAATGGGGGCACTTAAAGCTGTCCTGCGAGGTATTTTTATTCAGATGGGGACTCGCATGAAAAAGGCTTGATCAGCCGCAATAACCTCAGTAATTCAAAAGCTTTGAGACCTTGAGACCCAACATAAACGAGCCCCAACGGTGGTGACTCTTACAGAGGTCTCAACGGCTCGATCCCAACTTAAGGACCTGTATGAGGCCTCAGCTTGTACCTATGCGGACAGACTTGCCTTACATCAGTACCGATTCCGATATAAATGCGGTAGACCATTGGCTCGCACCCTACACTACCCTAGCCTGTCTATATATTACCCTAGCCTGTCCATGTACTACTCTAGCCTGTCTATATACTACCCTAGCCTGTCTATATACTACCCTAGCCTGCCCATATACTACCCTAGCCTGTCTATACTACCCTAGCCTGTCTATACTATCCTAGTCTGCCCATATACTACCCAAGCCTGCCCCTTGGAATTGAACATAATGGTATGTCATATAATTTTGCATATAGACAAGGTGCTGTTGCATGTAAATCTGACTTCCTGATAAATTAAATTTTAGTTTTAATTATCATGATATAAAATAATGGATGTGGGGGCCTTTTGGTGGCATAAAGGGTATCCACACTTATTTCTAAAGACTCCATGCAGTGGGCTGAGTAAAAACATACTGATATGCAGGGCTTTTTTTCAGGGGGAACTTGGTGGAACTCAGTTCCACCGCCTCAGGCTCAGACCCTTGGGGGGGCCTACTCACCACAATCACTTGTAAACACAGAAGTCCTGTTTCTGTGTTTAAAAGTGACAGCTCTGCACTCTGTGTGTAACATCCCTGAACTCTGCACTCTGTATGTAATGCAACCCTGGTATTTATTGCCCCTTTAAGACCCTCCTACTGTTCGTGAAATTTGGCTGACCACACCCACTATTTAATGTGATTTGGAGGGTGTTTGCGGGGGGAGGGGTTTTGGGGGGTCGTGGTTGAGTTCCAGCACCTAGTGTTTGAGAAAAAAAGGCTAATGAGTATGCTAATGCACAGGAAAGCGCTACCTATTTTTCTAGCACTGTGACCTCAAGATTATATGAGTGTGAATTTACCAATGCTGCAAATATAAAGGACTATTTTCTTTCTCTAAGGCCACACTACCCAGATAGCAAGCAATTGAGCTGCAAGCTTGAAAATGACTTGCTAAGCTATTACTAGACTTGCCAGGCTTCACAAGTTTGTTGCACAATTGCAGCAAGTCTGCATTGGATGACTCCAGATCAACTTTCTTTGCAAACATTCTGCAAGACTGCTGCGAGTTCTGGTTCAGTTATGTTGTGGAATTGTGATCCTACCAAAGGAGTCACTGTGACCTGCAGAGCTCTTGCTGTAGACTCACCATTGCAACTTTTCTGTTACTGGAGACTTGCCATGCAAATTTGCTTCAAAGTGGAAAAGTGTCAACTAGAACTTGTGCTTCAGGTGCTCTGTAAGTGTACAACTTGCCAGTGAAAATGTGCAGCAAGTTAACAAGACTTATAATTCAACACTG
Source organism: Aquarana catesbeiana (assembly GCF_042186555.1). Taxonomy (NCBI): domain Eukaryota; kingdom Metazoa; phylum Chordata; class Amphibia; order Anura; family Ranidae; genus Aquarana; species Aquarana catesbeiana. The sequence continues at coordinate 29,648,574 of NC_133332.1, forward strand.
CCACAAATTTGTGGCAAGTTATCCTTGCTATCTGGCAGAGGGGGCTCTAGGCTTTGTGGGCCTTAGGCAAAACTTAGACATGCGTCCCCACTCACGCCCATAATGGTAAAAATAATTCTGCAAGGCTCGCTTAACCACTTTTCGACCAGGCCACTGCTGAATGACAGCTACAGTGCGGTCGGCAAGTTCTGGGAGGGCATACATTGACGTCCTCCTGAACTCGCGCTTCCCACGCACCCACTGGGGCACGCATCTAGAAGTGTCCGTGCTTGCCGGGTCCTCCAGACCCAGCGCATCATGGATTGGGGTTAAAAGCCAATGACAGCAGCCCTTTACCACGTGATTGTTTCATCCAATGATGGAGCGATCACTTGCCAACAAACCAGCACATGTCCGGTTTAGCTCTCTCCTCACACCGATGGGTACAGCATGTGAGGAGAGGAGGGAGCCAGTGCAGCAGCGCAAGTAGGCTGGATCTGAAGTGCCCACAGCGCTGATCCATGCCCAATGATGCCTCATTAGTGCCCATCCATGCCTCATTTGTGCCCATCCATTCCTCATTAGTGCCCATCCATGCCTCATTCCAGCCCATCCATGCCTTATTCGTGCCCATCCATGTCTCATTTGTTCCCATCCATGCCTCATTCCAGCCCATCCATGCCTCATACATGCTCATCCATGCCACATCAGTACTCATCCATGCCTTATCCGTGTTCATCCATACCTCATCCGTGCCTCACCTGTGTCCATTCGTGCCTCATCCAGGCCACATCTGTGCCCATCCATGCCTCATCCGTGCCTATACATGCCTCATCAGTGCCTAATCCATGCCAAATCTGTGCTGATCTATGCCACATCCGTGCCTCATCCTAGCAACATCCGTGCTGATCCATGACCATCCATGCCACATCAGAGCTCATCTGAGCCTTATCCGTGTCCATTCATGCCTTATCCATGCCACATCAGTGCTCATCCATGCCACATCAGTGCTCATCTGTGCCATATCCATGCCACATCAGTGATTATGCTTCGTTCATCCATTCCACATCCCTGCCACATCAGTTCTCATCCATGCCTCATCCGTGCCACAACAGTGCTCATCCATGCCTTATCCATTCCACATCAGTGCTTACCCGTGCCCATCCATGCCTCATATATGCCACATCAGTGCTCATCCATGCCTCGTCTGTGTCCATCCATGCCTTATCCATGTCACATCTGTGCTCATCTGTGCCTTATCTATGTCCATTCATGCCTTATCAATGCCACATCAGTGCTCATCCATGCCTTATCTGTGCCACATCAGTGCTCATCCGTGCCACATCCATACCACATCAGTGCTCATCCATGCCACATCAGTGCTCATCCGTGCCACATCCATGCCACATCAGTGATTATCCTTGCCTCATGCATTCCACATCCATGCCACATCAATGCTCATCCATGCCTCATCCATGCCACATCAGTGCTCACCCGTGCCCATCCATGCCTCATATATGCCACATCAGTGGTCATCCATGCCTCATCCATGCCACATCAGTGATTATCCTTGCCTCATCCATTCCACATCCATGCCACATCAATGCTCATCCATGCCTCATCCATGCCACATCAGTGCTCACCCGTGCCCATCCATGCCTCATATATGCCACATCAGTGCTCATCCATGCCTCATCTGTGTTCACCCATGCCTCATCCATGTCACATCAGTGCTCATCTGTGCCACATCAGTGCTCAACCGTGCCACATCCATGCCTCACCCGTGCCCATCCATGCCCAATCCATGCCACATCCGTGCCATATCAGTGCTCATCAGTGCCATCAGTGCCCTACAGTGGCTCACAAAAGTGTGATAATTAGTCATTAAATTAGAAGTGTATTTTATGTCCCTAGAACACCTGAGGGTGCTCCCTGCATGTTGGGCCTCTGTATGTGGCCAGGCTGTGTAAAAGTCTCACACATGTGGTATTGCCATATTCAGGAGGAGCAGCAGAATGCATTTTGGGGTATAATTTTTGCTATGTGCATGCTATGTGTTAGAAATATCTCATAAATTGACCACTTTGTGTTAAAAAAAAATGAGTTTTTTCATTTTCTTTTTACATTTTCCAAAAACTTGTGAGGAAAAATGACATGTTCAAAAGACTCATTGTGTCTCCTAGATTATGTGTTTGGGTGTTTGTTTCTATTGCCCTGGTGCTCCAGTTCCTTCAAAAGTATAATAGGTAGTCAAGAAATTAAATGTGTAATTTATGTCCCTAGAACACCTGACGGTGCTTCCTGCATGTTGGGCCTCTGTATGTGGCCAGGCTGTAAAAAGCTCTCACATGTGGTATCGCCATATTCAGGCAGAGTAGCAGAATATGTTTTGGGGTGTAATTGTAAGCATGTCATGTGAGAGAAATAACCCATTAATATGACAATTTTGTGAAAAAAATATATATTTTTTTAATTTTGCAAAGTATTGTGGGAAACAGTTACAACTTCAAAAAACTCACCATGTCTCTTACTAAATACCTTGGGATGTCTATTTTCCAAAAATGGGTCATTTGGGGGGTATTTGTACTGTGCTGGCTTGTTAGAGTCTCAAAAAATGAGATAGGCCGTCAGTACATCAGGTGTGATCAATTTTCAATGATTGGTACCATAGCTTGTAGACTCGAATGCCCCGTACACACGATAGGATTTTCAGACGGAAAATGATCTATGGGAGCTTGTTGTCGGAAATTCCGACCATTTGTAGGCTCCATCGGACATTTTCCATCAGAATTTCCGTCACACAAAATTTGAGAACAATTCCAACGCACAAAGTTCCATGCATGCTCGGAATTAAGAATTTTTCTCGGCTCGTCTTACGTGTTGTGCATCACCGCGTTCTTGACGTTCGGAATTTCCGACAAGATTTGTGTGACAAGATTTGTGTGATTGTCGGAAAATCCTATCGTGTGTACAGGGCAAAACTTTCACAAAGACCAAATAATATACATTTATTTGGGGTATTTTTACCAAAGATATGTAGCAGTATAAATTTTGGGAAAAATGTATGAAGAAAAATTACAAATTTGCAAAATTTTATAACAGAAACAAAGAAAAATGAATTTTTTTACAAAACTTTCGGTCTTTTTTAATTTATAGCGCAAAAAAGGACAAAAATGTATTATGGCTACAGTATTGCATGGCTGAGTAATTGTCATTCAAAATATAAGAGCACTGAAAGCTGAAAATTGGCCTGGTTAGGAAAGGGGTATAAGTGCCCAGTGGGCAAGTGGTTAAGGGAGACAGGCTCTTAACGTTGCACAGCAGCATTAAGGTCCCTTGTCCCTCAAATCCCTCCCCATTGGAGGGTATTGGTGGAGTTAATTAACCCATTTGTGCTGCATTAGGGGCCACTTGAAGTGTTTTTTAACCCCTTCATAAAGTTGTTAATTAACACTGATGGCACTAATGCAGCACAAAGGGGTTAAATAACTGTCACCAGTCACTATTGGACCAGTGACCAGTGTCAGAACATTAACCCCTTCTTGCTGTGCTTTACTGACTAACGAAATTGTTAATGAATGAACCCCTTTATCACCTCCAGGAGTTAACTAATCCAGTTCACAAGAAAGAGAGACGGGGTGAGGGTAAAAGAGAGAGAGGCAAATGGGGTGAGGGGTGAGGGTGGGGTGAGAGAGAGAGATTGTGGCTGAGAGGGAAAGGGGGTGAGAGAGGGGTGAGAGAGATAGAAGGGTGAGAGAGAGGGAGGGAGGGGAAGAGTGAGGGGGAGAGAGAGAGGGGGGCTGCGAGGGAGAGGTGAGAGAGAGAGTGGGGGCTGAGAGAGAGGGGGGTGAGAGAGAGAGGGAAAGGAGGTGAGAGAGGAAAGGGGTTGAGAGAGTGAAAGGGGAGAGAGAGGGGTGAGAGAGAGAGAGAGAGAGAGAGGGTGAGAGAGAGAGAGCGAGAGGGGGGAGTGAGAGAAAGAGAGAGGGGGTGAGAGGAAGAGAGGGGGAGTGAAAGAAAGAGGGGGGGTGAAATCTGTCAGAAGACAGAATAATAGCAGCAGACAAATCCCTGTTCCCCAAATCTCTGGAAGAACATGCGAACCAATATGCACCGGAATGTGAATAAATATGCACATGTGCGCACAAATGTGCGTGGCGCATCTTGTGACAGATAAGGGCGCCAAATGGACTATTTAAGCTAAATCAGAACCCAGGATCAGTGCTGTCTCGTCTACAGCGTTCTGTGATTGTCTTATTCCCTGTTACCTGCATCCGCTCTTGAAATACTGAACAGGGGCCAGAGTCAGAGGTGTAAGAGAGGCCTTCCTCTGCATAGACCAGGCTCTACCCACCAGGTATGTGACTGGCAGTGAGAGGGGGTAGTGAGAGAGAGAGGGGGTGAGAGAGATGGGGGGCTGAGAGGGGAGGGAGAGAGAGAAAGAAAGGGGGTGAGAGAGAGGGGGAGTGAGAGAGACGGTCTGAGAGAAAGAGGGGGAAGGGGTTTGAGGGGGGTCAGAGAGAGAGAGGGGGGGGCTGAAAGGGAGGGTTGAGAGAAAGGAGGTGAGATAAAGAGAGGGAGGCTGAGAGAGGGAAAGGAGGTGAGTGGGAGGGGGAAATAAGAGAGAGGGGGAGTAAGTGAGAGGGGGTGAGTGAGAGAGAGAGAGGGGTGAGAGAAAAAAGGAAAGGGGATGAGAGAGAGGGGAGGGCTGAGAGAAGGGGTTTGAGAGAGGGGAGGGCTGAGAGAAGGGGTTTGAGAGAGGGGAGGTTAGATAGAGAGAAGGAAATAGTAAAAATTACCCAATGCGGTTTTAATGCTAGCAAGACACATGATTGAAGAAGATATCTCTTTATATCAAAAATGTTTTATTATAGTAAAAAATGTTCTAAAAAAAACACACAAAGACATTTGATGTATTAAAACATGAGCTGAAAAAGCGTACACAGATAGAGAGAAGGGGCTGACAGAGAGGGGAGGGTGAGAGAGAAAAGAGAGTGAGAGAGAGAGGGAAAGGAGGTGAGAGAGAGAGGGGCTGAGAGGGAGAGTTGAGAGAGAGAGAGAGTGGGGGGCTGAGAGAGAGAGGAGGTTGAGACAGAGAGAGGGAATTGACAGAGAGAGGGGGGAGTGAGAGAGAGGAAAATGGGGTGAGAGAGAAGGAAAGAGGGTGAATGAGAGGGGGGAGTAAGAGAGAGGGCTGAGAGAGAGAGGGGTGGTGGGAAAGAGAGGGGAGGTGAGATAGAGAGGGGGCTGAGAGAGAGGGGGTGGATAGAAAGAAGATGGCGAGAGGAAGAGAGAGGGCAGTAAGAGAGAGAGGGAAGGGGGTGAGAGAGAGAGAGGGGGAGTGAGAGAGGGGGCTAAGAGAAGGGGGTGAGAGAGGGGAAGTGATATAGAGAGAGGAGAGGTGAGATAGAGAGAGGGGGGCTGAGAGAGAGAGAGAAAGAAAGGGGGTGAGGGACAAAGGGAAAGGGGGTGAGATAGTGAGGGGGAGAGGGAGTGAGGGAGGAGGGAGAGTGAGAGGGGAGAGAGAGTGGGGGGCTGAGAGGGAGAGGTGAGAGTGGGGAGGTGAGAAAGAGAGGGGCACTGAGAGAGGGGGGTGAGAGAAGGAGGGAAGAGAGAGAGAGGAGGCCGAGAGAGAGGGGGGAGTGAGAGAGAGAGGGAAAGGGGTTAAAGAGAGGGAAAGGGGTGAGAGAGTGAGGGAGAGAGGGGGGCTGAGAGGGTGAGGTGAGAGAAGGGAGGTGAGAAAGGGGGGCTGAGAGAGGGAGGGAGGGTGAGAGAGAGGGGTTGAGAGAGAGAGAGGAGGACTGAGAAAGGCGGTGAGAGAGAGGAGGGCTCAGAGAGAAAGAGGAGGGTGGGAGAGAGAGAGGGAAAAGGGCTGAGAGAGACCCCTAGCCCTGTCCCTATCTGCAAAGGCAGTGCCCAGTCTCCTTCTTGATCGGAGGTGCTCTGCTCCTTCCAGCGGCTTCCTGGCAGCCTCCTGCCCATCCTCGTCTTCAAGGCCTCACTGTTGATTTTGGGGCGGAGAGGAGGTTGGAGGAGTCCAGGTTCTGTGATGCGACTGGGATGCTGCACCACCTGCTGCTCAAATCTTCAGGGTCGGGGAGGCAGTGGAGCTAATTTCCCTCCCTGGTTCTCACAGGCCTAGCTGCCCTCACTGTCCACCTTCCCTGTCTGCGTCCGTCTGCGGGACTGCCTGGCGCCCGCATCCTGATGACGCCACTGTTTGCTGCCACCAAACTCTCCATGACAACAAGGGACTCAAAGGGCAGTGCATTTGGCAAATTAGGCGGCCGCAATTCCCCTGTGATTACGAGGCCTTAGGCGACCACCTAATTTGCCTAATTAAAGAGCCGCCTCTGCTATCTGGGTAATAGCATACTATATGAATTCCTAACCCTTATGCTAGTACTAAACTAACCTTAAGCCCAAAATGATCCCTTCCATCAAGTTGCATCAAGATGAACTTCAGCCAAAAACTATTTTTGATGTGTACTTTAAAAATAAATGCACACTTATGAAGCATGTCCCATGTGTCTAGGTTGCAGTGTTATGTACAACTCTGACTTGTAAGTTGCAATATATGCCACATTCTGATTTTTCCCCAGAAGAGGAATACAGGAGAAATCGTCCAATGTGGAAGCTACACTATATTACCAAAAGTATTGGGACGCCTGCCTTTACATGCACATGAACTTTAATGTCACCCCAGTCTTAGTCCGTAGGGTTCATTATTGAGTTGGCCCACCCTTTACAGCTATAACAGCTTCAGCGCTTCTGGGAAGGCTGTCCACAAGGTTTAGGAGTGTGTCTATGGGAATGTTTGACCATTCTTCCAGAAGCGCGTTTGTGAGGTCAGGCACTGTTGTTCGAGGAGAAGGCCTGTCTCGCAGTCACCACTCTAATTCATCCCAAAGGTGTTCGATCAGGTTGAGGTCTGTGCAGGCCAGTCAAGTTCCTTCACCCCAAACTCGCTCATCCATGTCTTTATGGACCTTGCTTTGTGCACTGGTGTGTAGTCATGTTGGAACAGGAAGGGGCCATCCCCAAACTGTTCGCACAAAGTTGGGAGCATGAAATTGTGCAAAATGTCTTGGTATGTTGACCCCTTAAGAGTTTCCTTCACTGGAACTAGGGGACCATGCCCAAAAACAACCCCACACCATAATACCCTCTCCACCAAATGATTTGGACCAGTGCACAAAGCAAGGTCCTGACCTCAACTGATAGAACACCTTTGGGATGAATTAGTCCAGGCTCTGGGAGGTGCTGGGGATGCTGCGCCTGCTGCTCACCTCTTCAGGGGTCAACACTCGCCGTGTGGAGACATAGATGCCCGCACCCCGAGGATGCTGCTGTTTGCAGCCACACTTTCACCACCACCGGACCTGGACTCTCAATGACAAGGGGCTTTTGCCCCCCACATTAAAGGTGGCCCTGGGACCCAGCACTCTCGGAAACAGTGCCCCTCTAAATTATGCTCCTTGGGCGGTCGCCCTGATTCCCCCCCAACCTACACCACCGCTATTAGCTAGGGCTAATAGGCCAGCTCTTGTCAATAAAAGGCATGGGTAGCTGGGCACTGCCATGTGGGACATGAACCAATTTCAAAGTTTATAAAAAAAATTATCCTTACACAGAATTGCCAATTCTCGCTGACAATATGGCTTCTGTGGGCCCAAATTTTATAGATAGGTGGCTGAGTTATCCATCCCTTTAAATTATTGCCTCTTGTACCTCAGATGACCCGGGGAAAAGGCTTTTAATTCAAAAAAAATTGACTAATCTGATCCTCACCCCTAAATCTAAGATTAATATGTGAGTATTAGAACAAGGACTCACTCCTCTTCTAATCAAATAATGATTTGTTTTCCATGTATAGCTGACAGCGAGGAATTATAATTGTGCCATGTGGGAGATGTTGAGATCTCTGAGGATTCCAACTGTCAGATGTGACAAGAAGATCTGTGTCCTGTCTGTTCTATAAAACCAGCGGAGGGTCAGACATTACTTTGAATGCTTCCCATTCCCACATGTTGTGTATAAAACTGCAGTACAGACCTGGGAGGAGAGGAACATTACAGAGTGCTACAGACAATAACTCAATGCCCAGGCCAATGATAGGTAAACAAAGGAGGGGGGGGGGGGGTCAATGATAGGTAAGCATCTGAATTATGATGCTAAAAGGTTAAAACATAGAGATCTTTTAGACAGGCAACAGTGCTTACTGCCCTCTGAAAAGCAATCCATGGTAGATCGCTCTTCAGAGGGTGGTATAGCACTGGCTGACAGGACTTGAGGGGATGCTATTGCCACCTCCTGGTGCCTTTTTTTATTATTCTTTCTTAATTCCTTAATGGCAATTTTACATAACTGTGACTGTGAGCCAAGTGTTTGGCTCACGGTTGCGGTGGGACCCCATTGATCTCAATGGACGAGCTTGACAGGTAGTGTCGCCTGTCAAACTCTGCAGCCTAAGTTAAAAATTCCACAGGCCAAGAAGCAAAGCATCGCAGCCGTGGTTTGTACACAACCCTGTTAGGCTGTAATGTTATAATTCAGGTGGGCGGCCGGGGGTAAAACATCAACTCATCCACCTGTTTTTACTGCTCCCAGCCATCCATGTGAAAGAGCCAAAATATTTATTTTTTGCACAAAAGTTTAGAAATGTAATTTGTTTGTAAGTTATTATAATAATTAAAGAGTATGTATAGCCAAAACTTATTTTTGTTGTGGATAAGGATAGGATATTCTGTCATCTGTATCCCATTGGGCAAATTTCAGTTCACTGATGTGACATTGTACTAATTAAATAGTGTAAACCTTTGCAATGGAGTGCTGGGGATGTCTCATCATTTCACTGGAATTAGAACCGTTGTTACGTTTTTATTTATTCCCCCTCTGTTTGTCCTTGTGACTATTATTACCAAGACAGAAAATGATGAGAGAGCCAACATTTTACACTTAAGCCCCCTATTAGTGTATGTTACTATTTATTTAAAAAGTTTACTTTAATCTATAAAAGTTTCAGGGTCAATCAGCGGATATGTAGAGATCCAAAGCAAGCATATAGAGTGCTTTGAAAAAGTATTCATTCCCCTGTGAAATTTTCCACATTTTGTCATGTTACAACCAAAAACGTAAATGTATTTTATTGGGATTTTATGTGATAGACCAACACAAAGTGGCACATAATTGTGAAGTGGAAGGAAAATGATAAATGGTTTACATAATGTTTTTACAAATAAATATGTGAAAAGTGTGGAGTGCTTTTGTATTCAGCCCCCCTGAGTCAATACTTTGTAGAACCTCCTTTCTCTACAATTACAGCTGCAAGTCTTTTTGGGGATGTCTCTACCAGCTTTGCACATCTAGAGACTGACATTTTTGCCCATTCTTCTTTGCAAAATAGCTCAAGCTCTGTCAGATTGGATGGAGAGCGTCTGTGAACAGCAATTTTCAAGTCTTGTCACAGATTCTCAATTAGATTTAAGTCTGGACTTTGACTGGGCCATTCTAACACATGAATATACTTTGATCTAAACCATTCCATTGTAGCTCTGGCTGTATGTTTAGGGCCCTTGTCCTGCTGGAAGGTGAACCTCCACCCCAGTCTAAAGTCTTTTCCAAACACTAATGCCGCGTACACACGGTCGGACTTTTCGTCTACAAAAGTCCGACAGCCTGTCCGACAGACTTCCGGCGGACTTCCGGCGGACTTTCGGCGGACTTGCAGCAGACTTTCTAACAAACGGACTTGCCTACACACGACCACACAAAAGTCCGACGGATTCGTACGTGATGACGTACACCGGACTAAAATAAGGAAGTTCATAGCCAGTAGCCAATAGCTGCCCTAGCATGGGTTTTTGTCCGTCGGACTAGCACACAGACGAGCGGATTTCGGGGTCCGTCGTAGTTACGACGTAAAGATTTGAAGCATGTTTCAAATCTAAAGTCCGTCGGATTTGAGGCTGAAAAAGTCTGCTGAAAGTCCGGAGAAGCCCACACACGATCGGATTACCAGCCAGCTTTAGTCCGTCGGCGTCCGTTGGACTTTTGTAGATGAAAAGTCCGACCGTGTGTACGCGGCATAACAGGTTTTCTTCTAAGATTGCCCTGTGTTTGGCTCCATCCATCTTCCCATCAATTCTGACCAGCTTCCCTGTCCCTGCTGAAGAAAAGCAACCCCACAACATGAATGTGCCACCACCATGTTTCACAGCGGGGATGGTGTGTTCAGGGTGATGTGCAGTGTTAGTTTTCCGCTACACATAGCGTTTTGCTTTTAGGCCAAAAAGTTCAATTTTGGTCTCATCTGACCAGAGCACCTTCTTCCACATGTTTGCTTTGTCCCCCACATGGCTTCTCGCAAACTGCAAACGGGACTTCTTATGGCTTTCTTTCAACAATGTCTTTCTTCTTGCCACTCTTCCATAAAGGCCAGATTTGTGGAGTGCACGACTAATAGTTTTTGGGTGGACAGATTCTCCCACCTGAGCTGTGGATCTCTTTTTATAACCTAACCCTGCTTTAAACTTCTCCACAACTTTATCCCTGAACTGTCTGGTGTGTTCCTTGGCCTTCATGATGCTGTTTGTTTACTAAGGTTCTCTAACAAACTTCTGAGGGCTTCACAGAACAGCTGTATTTATATTGAGATTAGATTACACACAGGTAGACTCTATTTACTAACTATGTCACTTCTAAAGGCAATTGGATCAACTAAATTTTAGTTAGGGGTATCAGAGTAAAGGGGGCTGAATACAAATGTACACCACACTTTTCAGATATTTATTTGTAAAACATTTTGAAAACCATTTATCATTTTCCTTCCACTTCACAATTATATGCCACTTTGTGTTGGTCTATCACATAAAATCCCAATAAAATACAAATGTGGAAAATTTCAAGGGGTGTGAATACTTTTCCAAGGTCCTGTAATTATCTGTGGACATCTCATTCATAGGTCCAGTCCATGCTGGCCAGCTCATTGGGGTGCAATATCATAACTTCACGGCTTTGTACCTGGCTGTTTAAATAGTTCAGCAAAAGGCATAGCTAATAGCTATAGTCAGAGAAAATCATGCCATTGACATGGGGTCCAGATATACAGGAGGACAAAAGGTGTCTGGCTATACAGCAATTGAAGTGACATGAAAGCAGGGGCGGACTGACCATTGAGCCACTCGGGCACTGCCCGAGGGCCCTGGGCCACTAGGGTGCCCCATCAGGGTTTCCAGCCTCAGTAAAACCAGGACAGTATGTATAAAGCTGTGTTTTTTTTACATCTGTCTGTGTATACTGTGTGTACATGTATGTGTATACTATGTGATTGAATACTGTGTGGCCTCATAATCTCCTATTGCCCGGGGGCCGCATGAGTTATCAGTCCTGCCCCTGCATGAAAGGTTTGGTTCTTAAACAATAAAAAGAACATGTTATACTTACCTGCTCTGTGCAATGGTTTTGCAGAGAGCAGCCCCAATCCTCCTCTTCTCTGGTACTCCCCCCGTGCTCCAGGCCTGTCCTTCCTACCTAGTACCCCCATAGCAATCAGCTTGCTATGGGGGCCCCCGAGCGGGCTAGCTCCCAAGCCACTGCTCTGTGTGTCCATTCACACATGGAGCATGGCTTGACCCCATCCCCACTCTCTCCTCATTGACTCGCTGGCTGTTATTGACAGTATTGGGAGCCAATGGCTACCAATGCTGTCTCAGCCAATGAGGAGGGAGAGACCCAGAAGAGTCAAGGCTCTTGTGCAAATTCCTGGATTGAGATGGGGCTCAGATAAATTTAAGGGGGCTTGGGGGTGCTGCTGCACATAAAATGCATGAAGGTAAAAAACCTTGAGCCTTTACAACCACTTTAATGCAGGTAGCAATAACATTTGTCAAATACATTTGGATGAGATGAATGTATATGCTGTGTATTTAGGAACCTATATACAATTAGCATTGTGTATCACTAGAGAAGCTAGATAATAGAGAGGTGGGGGGGGGGGGCTTGGTATGGGGCCTTATGTGACAGGGGTCCCCTAAGGGTTTTGGTGTAGGGCCTCTTCACACATGGTCCGGATTCTAAGTTCTACCAAATATGTAGGGGGTGGGGGATTGGCTACTTTTCTTGGGTTTATGCTAACAATACACACTTCTGAGGCCACCAAAATGTGTTGTATTTGGTGACATGCACATACGGTGCACTCTCCATAAAAATAAAATGCATTCTAGATCACACAACCAAGCCAGCCAGTAAACAGAATGGCTCTGAAGTGTTTACGCAATTTAAATATACTCAAACAGATGCCATACCCTAATATTTTTTGCTGAGTATCCTTTATAAGATGCAGGAGCCAGGGGTGTGACTACAGGTGATGGGTTACATTTTTTTGGGATAGCCCTAGGTATGTGAGTCTGGGGTGTGGTTGGTTGTCACATCCACCATCATAATTCCCAACTGTCCCTGATTTTGAGGGACTGTCCCTGATTTGGAACATAATCCCTCTGTCCCTCTTTCCTCTTCATTTGTCCCTCATTTTGGTCTGATCTATATAGTTGTATATTAAATGCACTATTTATTTTTCAAAAAGTGTTTCCCAGTGTTAAATTTTTCATCCAATTTCCAAATTGCTGCATTTGTAAATGTTGAAAGCCAATATAAAGGAATACTAGTGGTTAAAAAAAGCACTTGTGGGTTTAACTAATTATTTTTTTTTTTTATAAGTCTCCTTTAAGGGGGCATGGCAGGGGGTGTGTCCTATGTCTACATACCTTTGCTAATAGGTGTCCCTCGTTCCCATCTCAAAAAGTTGGGAGGTATGTCCACCATGTTTCCCTCCTTGTTGGGTGCCAAGCAAGGGTCACACGAGAGGCCTACCCTGGGAGCGGGTTCTTCTGGTGTACGCTAGACACTTAGGATAGGATTCCTGCCTTACACAGTGCTGGAATAGCCAACTGATCTCTAATAAACTGTTTTGATGTTACAGTACATCACCACAGTCATTTGTGCATTTAAGAGGGACATGCAGGGCCCTTGCCCTCACCACCTGTCCAGTGTATCACCGCTCTCCTAGTAATGGTATGGAGTCCTGCCGTATACCTAGCATGGACTCCATGGACACTTCACTTAACTCTTCCTCTTCCATACCTGTGTAGAGAATGAGGCCCTGGTGGTGCAGATCTGCTATGGGAGACGGATCACTGTGAAAGGGGTGGCGACAACATTTCCTTTGGTGCAAGAGGCTATCTCAACTGTCACATGTACACTCTTATGACAGGCTGCTAGAGAAATCTGTGTTGTAACATTGTATTAACTCTTGTACTGTTATCTTCATACCCCAATGTGTTTCGTGACCTATCCTGTTTCCCCGAAAATAAGACCTAGCGTGATTTTTGGTGATGGCTGCTATATAAGCCCTTCCCCCCAAATAAGACCTACCCTGTTTCCCTCGAAAATAAGCCCTACCCTGAAAATAAGACCTACAAGGACTTTAACTAGGGTTTATTTGGGGGGTAAGGCTTATATTGCAGCCATCACCGACAATCATGCTAGGTCTTAATTTCGGGGAAACAGGGTAAGCAGTAAACTATATGTGCTGGTTACTTGCATTACATCCCTTAAGTAACTTCAGACCCAGCAAAGGCAAAGTTTCAAACACTTTACTTGAATAAATTAACATGATAATAACAGATACAGACAACAGTCCAAAATAAAGTGCAGTCAATTCCCTAATGTCCCTAGAGCATAACCTAGGCTTGTGGCTGCCCCAGCATGCCTGCATAGGAAAGAGTCCATTCTTGGCAGAGTCCATGCTTGGTATCTTCAGGATGGACTGCAAGTCCCAGCAATCCTCCTAGGCAGCGGGAACTCCGACCTCGGCATATCACTGGGAATCCAGATTCCAGCTACGGCAGCGAAAGTGTTCAACCAGAATGCACCGTCCAGAACCAAATAGAATAGCAACAGGAACCCCCAAGGTCCTGGGCCTCCATACCTAGCACACAAGGGCTGGGGGGTCATACCCAGGAAAAACCCACCAAGAAAGACCTGGGAAACACAATTAACTCCCAACTTCCCGGCTGGGGCAGAGTTAACCACTACCTGCCTATAAACCTCCCTGTTGTCATGATCTTATCATTAAGTATGTTAAGCAGGCAGCAGGAGAACTGTCAACATAGTCAGTACACTAAGGCCCCATTCACATCTGAGCGTTTTGTAGCTTGAAGCCTGAAGCTACAAAACGCTGGAGGGGAAAAAAAAATCAATTATTCTCTATGGAGATGGTTTACATCTCCATTACAAAACTCTAATAGGGCCCAAGAACTGTGGACATAAATTTTCAGGTAGGAGGGGGCATCAGTATACAGAATTAACTTTTAACCCTTTCATGACTAAGCCTATTTTTGAAATTTGGTGTTTACAAGTTAAAATCCATATTTTTTGCTAGAAAATTACTTAGAACCCCCAAACATTATATATATTTTTTTAGCAAAGAATCTAGAGAATAAAATGACGATTGTTGCAATATTTTTTATCACACGGTATTTGTGCAGCGGTGTTTTAAACGCAAATTTTTGGAAAAGTGACACTTTCATGAATTTTAAAAAATCCAAACAGTAAAGTTACCCCAATTTTTTTGTATAATGTGAAAGATGATGTTACGCCGAGTAAATAGATACCAAACATGTCACCCTTTATAATTGCACGCACTCGTGGAATGGCGACGAACTACGGTACCTTTGAATTTCCATAGGCGACGCTTTAAAAAAATTTTACGGTTACCAGGTTTGAGCTACAGAGGAGGTCTAGGGCTAGAATTATTGCTCTCGCTCTGACGATCGCGGCGATACCTCACATGTGTGGTTTGAACACCGTTTACATATGCGGGCGCGACTTCCGTATGCGTTTTCTTCGCTGCGCGAGCTCGCGGGGACAGGGGCACTTTAAAAATTTTTTTTTTTTTTTTTTTATTTAATTTATTTATTTTTGTACTTTATAAATTGTGTTTAAATTTTTTTTTTTTTTTTTTTACTTTTATTGCTGTCACAAGCAATGTAAACATCCCTTGTGACAGTAATAGGTGGTGACAGGTACTCTTTATGGAGGGATCGGGGGTCTAAAAGACCCCCCATCCCTCCTTTACACTTCAAAGTATTCAGATCGCCGAAAACGGCGATTCTGAATACTGTGTACTTTTTTAAATTCGGCGCCATTGGCAGCCGAGTAAACGGGAAGTGACGTCATGACGTCGCTTCCGCATTTACAAGAAGAAGGCTGGAACGAAGCCGCTCGCAGCTTCGTTCCAGTCCGCCCCCAGCCGCCGAAGGCAGCGGACCGGACACCGGGCCTCCCGATCGCACGGGAGGCCCGGTAACAGCGGCGGGAGGCGGCGGGAGGGGGGGGATGTCCCCTCCCGCTCCTCCGGTATAACAACCGAGCGGCTTTTAGCCGCATCGGTTGTTATATTCGGGTAGCCGATCGCCCGCTGAAAACAACGGTACCGGGATGATGCCTGCAGCTGCGGGCATCATCCCGGTATAACCCCGGAAAGCCGAGGACGCATATATGCGTTCGGTCGGCGGGAAGGGGTTAAACATCATTTTCCAGATAAGTACTCCGTCCTCTGTAGTTTATCAGTCTTTTTCAGCATCTTGGAGTCTTGGTGTAAATTTTTGCTCTCCCACCCCAAGCAAGTGCTGAAAGATGTGGTCTAGTTGTAAGGTGCAGTCAGGGCTGGCCCAAGAATGAAATGCTGCCCCCCCCCCCCCCAAAAAAAAAATATGCCCACCAAAAGGCCCCCACATTCATTATTTTATATCATGATAAATAAAACTAAATTTATCAGAAAATCTGATTAAAAATGCCATAAATCTATTCCCTATTTTGTAGACGCTATAACCTTTACATAAACCAATCAATATACGCTTATTGGGATTTTTTTTAAACAAAAATATGTAGCAGAATACATATTGGTCTAAACTGATGAAGACTTTTTTTTTATAGCCAATATCTATATGAGGGGTTTCCACCATCCCTGCTAAGTTTCATTTTATACAATATGTATTATTTTTATTTTGATGTGTATTATATGTATCAGAGACCGGTATTGTTGTAATATTGAAGCCTATTGAGATTTCCATACATTAGAAGGTTCCACCATTATTGTTAAGTTATTGATCAGTAAGTTAGCGCTGCACTTTTTTTGTGGTGTGAGAAAACATATAACAGTTCTTAGCGGCAGGCCTTTTACTGACACTTTTTTTTTTTACCTCCAGTAGTTTATTGCAAATAATAGTGTACTAAACAATACAATACAATAATAGTATACTAAAGATAGGCATGTGGAATTAATAAACATCAACAGATTTTAGTTGTGCCCCACCAGGCCAGCCCCCCATGGACAATGTGCCTGTCTGCTGAGTTCATCGTCCCATCCCTGCACTCAGTGCACTGATTGGCACTGATTGGCAGCACTGACAGGCAGCAATGATTGGCACTGATAGGCAGCACTGATTGGCACTTATAGAAAGCACTAATTGGCAGCACCAATTGGCACTGATGGGCCCTGATTGACACTGATAGGTGGTACTGATCGGCACTGATAGGCAGCACTGATTGGCACTGATAGGCAGTACTGATTGGCAGCATTTAGTGGCACTGATTGGCAGCACTGATGGGCACTAATTGGCAGCACTGATGGGCACTGATAGGCAGCAATGATGGGCGCTGATAGGTGGCACTCATGGGCATTGATTGGCAGCACTGATGGGCACTAATAGGCGGCCTTGATAGGCGGCACTGATTGGAAGCACTGACACTGATAGGTGTCACTGATTGGCACTGGTAGATGGCACTGATTGGAAACACTGATTGGCACTGATAGGTGGCATTGGTTAACACTAATATTAGGCAGCACTGATTGGCACTGACAGGTGGCACTGACTGGAAGCACTGATTGGCACGGACAGATGCCACGGATTGGAAACACTGTTTAGCACTGACTGGCACTGACAGGTGGCACTGATAGATGGCACTGATTGGAAGCACTGATTGGCACTGACAGGTGGCACTGATTGGAAACACTGTTTGGCACTGACTGGTGGCATTGATTGGCACTGACAGGTGGCACTGATTGGAAGCACTGATTGGCACTGACAGGTGTCACTGATTGGAAACACTGATTAGCACTGACTGGCACTGACAGGTCGCACTGCTTGGCACTGACAGATGGCACTGATGGGAAGCACTGATTGGCACTGACAGGTGGCACTGATTGGAAACACTATTTGGCACTGACTGGTGGCACTGACAGGTGGCACTGATTGGAAACATCGATTGGCACTGACTGGTGGCACTGATTGGCACTGACAGGTGGCACTGATTGGAAACATTGATTGGCACTGACAGGTGGCACTGATTGGAAACATTGATTGGCACTGACAGGTGGCACTGATTGACACTGACAGGTGACACTGACACATGGCACTGATTGGTACTGACTGATTGGCACTGGCAGGTGGTACTGATTGGCACTGGGAGGTGGCACTGATTGGCACTTACAGGTGGCACTGATTGGCACTGACAGAAGAGAAGGAATTTCACATTGAGCCAATACTGACGCTTAGTGAAATTGTGCGTGACACTGTCATATAATGTAACTGCATGCAGAGAGAGACCAGCTGACAAAATTCAGCGGTGATGTCGGGGGTGGGCGGGACATGGGGTGGGTGGGACCCAGCAGCTATCAAACACCAGCCAATGATTGGACTGCTTAAGAAAGAGGGTGGGGCCACATACACGTAGCGGCTCGCCCCGTCCACATCGCATTGGCTGGTGTTTGATAGCTGCTGGGTCCGGCCCACCTCTGACATCAATGCTCAATTTTGACAGCTGGCCTCTCTCTGCATTCAGTTACATGACAGATTCACACACTGAGCGGCTCTGGCAAGCATCAGTATCGGCTCAGTGTGAAACTGTCTCACAGGCAGCAGGGGCTGCACACTCATTGGATGCAGCCTTTCACAGCAGTCCGACAGGCAGATCTTGGGAGACAGCTGGCACGGGTGACCGTACGGGTACAACTTGTCACTGCTGCCCCTCTTAAAATGCAACCTGAGACCATGGGCCCACTGGGTCCCATGGTAGGGCCAGCCCTGGGTGCAGTAGTAAGTAGAAGAGTTTTAGTAGCAATAATAATGACCACTGCAATATTTTATAGTATTAATTAAATAAAACTTCCTAAAGCTCTTGTTTTTTTTTTTTTTTTTTTTTACAAACTGCTGTCTTGTCAATTTTTAACTGAGGAGACACTGGGATTTTTACAGTCTGAAGAAGATTGCTTTAGACATATGCAGTTCATTTCAGTGCTGGCCGGCTTGACCCCAGTGAAATAAATCTACAGGACAGCAGCAGCTAATCAAATTACCCTTCCTTCATAGCTTGTAAAGGGGATCTGCGACTAGTGGAAACGGTTCTGCGGTTTCCTCCTGTACATCTGCTGTCTTCAGGGTACAAGGTCAGTGTCAACAGCATATTCTCAGATCTTTAAAATACAGTACTGAATTTGTGATATCTTCAATATTTTCTATATTTAATTTGCCTCAACAGCTCCCTTAACGGGGATCAAGTCCACCCCCAGGCCCCACAGAAGTTGTATGGATTGCTATGACTATTGAAATCCCTCTCGCAAAAGCTTACATAGCTCTCACCTAATAAGTACTGTACATGTGTGACTTGTTCTTCACTGTTTTTGACTTTGGTTTGCACTTTCATCCGATGTGCTGTATCCTGTAATCTTTGTGTTTTTATCATATACACATGGAGCTTCATGAAAATAAGACTTTTTCTGGTTTTGTGCTGTTGGGATTTTCCGATACACCTCATCTTATTTTGCCTGTCCTCTGTTTCTTCTTGGTTGCATATATCCTCTGCATTGCAGGAAATCTGTTTATTTTTGTGCTGATTGTGTCACAGCGCCATCTTCACACACCAATGTACGTCTTGATGGGGAATCTTGCCTTTGTGGATGTATGTTTTACCTCTACAATCATCCCCAGGGCCTTGCATGGTCTCCTGTCTGGGGACACCCACATCTCTGTCCATGACTGCTTTCTCCAGCTTTTTCTCTTCCTATTAGCGGGCACTAGGGATGAGCTTCGTGTTCGAGTCGAACCCATGTTCGACTCGAACATCGGCTGTTCGATCGTTCGCCGAATTGCGAACGTTATGGGCCGTTCGCGCTAAATTCGTGTGGCGCGTCACGGCCCATAATTCACTGCGGCATCGCAGTGCATTGCTGGCTGATGATTGGCCAAGCATGCACTATGACCCGCATGCTTGGCCAATCACAGCGCTGTCAGTAGAGAGAGCTGTAATTGGCCAAAGCCAGGGTGGCTTTGGCCAATTACGGCTCAGGGCATTTAGTACACACCCCACACTATATAAGGCCGCCTGCACGGCGGCCCTGTGTAGTGTGTGTTCCGGTGTGCTGAGAGATAGAGAGAGAGAGAGACAGTGTCATTTGATTTGAGTTAGATAGATTAGGCAGAACAGTCAGTCAGTTAGCTGCACTTACAGTGTATTGTGTATATATATGCATCCCAGGTGTTGCATATATATATATACACTGTATTCAGTTTAGCTAGATCCGTTCCTGTTATCTTCTATCTAGACTATTTACATTTAATGCAGTGCGTCCTGCTCACAGTGTTCAGCTAGATCCGTTCCTGTTATCTTCTAGACTATTTACATTTAGTGCAGTGCGTCCTGCTCACAGTGTTCAGCTAGATCCGTTCCTGCTATTTACATTTAGTGCAGTGCGTCCTGCTCACAGTGTTCAGCTAGATCCGTTCCTGTTAAATTCCTACTGACCGGCAGGCTTGTCTGGTTACAGTATATAAAGCTACCTGAAGAAAATTACAGGTGTTCTATTTGATCCTATTAGTACCACGGTCAGGCAGCTAGACTATTTACATTTAGTACAGTGTGTCCTGCTCACAGTGTTCAGCTAGATCCGTTCCTGTTAAATTCCTACTGACCGGCAGGCTTGTCTGGTTACAGTATATAAAGCTACCTGAAGAAAATTACAGGTGTTCTATTTGATCCTATTAGTACCACGGTCAGGCAGCTAGACTATTTACATTTAGTACAGTGTGTCCTGCTCACAGTGTTCAGCTAGATCCGTTCCTGTTATCTTCCTACTGACAGGCAGGCTTGTCTGGTTACAGTATATAAAGCTACCTGAAGAAAATTACAGGTGTTCTATTTGATCCTATTAGTACCACGGTCAGGCAGCTAGACTATTTACATTTAGTACAGTGCGTCCTGCTCACAGTGTACAGCTAGATCCGTTCCTGTTATCTTCCTACTGACAGGCAGGCTTGTCTGGTTACAGTATATAAAGCTACCTGAAGAAAATTACAGGTGTTCTATTTGATCCTATTAGTACCACGGTCAGGCAGCTAGACTATTTACATTTAGTACAGTGCGTCCTGCTCACAGTGTTCAGCTAGATCCGTTCCTGTTATCTTCCTACTGACAGGCAGGCTTGTCTGGTTACAGTATATAAAGCTACTTGAAGAAAATTACAGGTGTTCTATCCCAGCTTAGTGCAGCTACAGGCCATTAGTATGTCTGGAAGGCCAAGAAGGAGAGGCAGACAGTCACAAGCCAATAAGAGAGGGCAAGCAGGCTCTGTGTCTAGTGCTGGTCGTGGAGACGGTGCATCCTCATCAGCACGTGGCCATGGGACACGCTTGGCCTTTTTTTCGGCAGCTGGCCATGTTGAGCCGCAACATGCGGAAGACTTGGTCGAGTGGATGACCAAGCCGTCCTCATCCTCCTCATCCTCTCTCACCCATGCCCAGGGTGCTTTGTCTGGCAAAGCAGCGGCCTCTTCCCTCAGCTCAATGTCATCAGTGACTCCTTCCCTAGCTCCACCATGTCCTCATGAGGATTCCCTCGAACTGTTTGACCACAGTGTTGGGTACATGCTCCAGGAGGATGCCCAGCGTTTGGAAGGCTCTGATGACGATACTGAGCTCGATGAAGGCAGTAACATGAGCGCGGACAGAGGGGGTGCCCAAGAAGGACAGCAATCTGGCAGTCATGCTCCCCCTGCTGCAGCATACTGCCAGGTTTGCTCCAGTGATGAGGAGGGAGGGGATGATGAGGTCACTGACTCAACGTGGGTGCCTGATAGGAGAGAGGAGGAGGAGGAGGAGGAGGAGGAGGAGGAGGAGGAGGAGGCGGCAGCACATCACCAACGAGGCAGGATGCCCTCCAGGGGCCAGCCTAAGGGCAGCACATTGACTGCATCACACCCCAAAGCTCCACATGTGCAGGGCGCTGCAGTCTCTGCGCGTTATTCAAAAAGTTCTTTGGTGTGGGCCTTTTTTGAGACGAGTGCATCAGATCGCACCGCTGCTATTTGCAACATATGTCTCAAGCGTATCTCGCGTGGCCAAAATATCTCCCGCTTGGGTACCACATGCTTGACCAGACATATGTTGACCTGCCATGCAGTTCGTTGGCAAGCGTATCTAAAAGACCCACACCAAAGAACAAAGAGGATCTCTCCTTGCTCCTCATCAGCTGAGATTTCCAACCCCACTAGACCTTCAGTCCTCTCTGAGACCTACAGTGAGAGGAATGAAGGTGTAGAATTAGGTGTGTCACAGCCAAGTACTTGTGGGCAATCTGCTTTTGGTACACCGACGTCAGATTGTACCAGGCAAATTTCCCTGCCCCAGCTGCTGCACCGCCGAAAGAAGTTTGCTCCCAGCCATCCACATGCCCAGCGGTTGAATGCTAGCTTGGCAAAATTGCTAGCACTTCAACTGCTGCCTTTTCAGTTGGTAGACTCTGCCCCCTTCCGTGAGTTTGTGGAATGTGCGGTTCCTCAGTGGCAGGTACCCAAACGCCACTTTTTCTCACGGAAGGCGATTCCGGCTCTCTACCGGCATGTGGAAGGCAATGTCCATGCCTCGCTGGACAGGGCGGTCAGCGGTAAGGTGCATATTACCGCTGACTCATGGTCCAGCAGGCATGGACAGGGACGTTACCTAAGTTTCACGGCGCATTGGGTGACTCTGCTGGCAGCTGGGAAGGATGCAGGACAAGGTGCAGTAGTGTTGGAGGTTGTTCCGCCACCACGCCTCCAAAATGCTGATTGTGACACACCTCTCTCCTCCACCCCCTCCTCTTCTTCTTCCTCCATGGCCTCTTCCTCGGAACCAGCGGTGCTCCGTAGGCGTTCAAGGGGCTACGCAAGTACGCAGGCCAAAAGATGCCATGCGGTGCTTGAGCTGGTGTGCTTGGGGGACAGGAGCCACACTGGGGCAGAGGTTCTGTCAGCTCTGCAGGGGCAGGTTCAGAGGTGGTTGACGCCACGCCAACTTAAGGCAGGAATGGTGGTTTGCGACAATGGCACCAACCTCCTCTCTGCCCTCCGACAGGGACAAATGACCCATGTGCCCTGTTTGGCTCACGTCCTTAACTTGGTGGTGCAGCGGTTCTTGGGCAGGTACCCGGGCTTACAGGATGTCCTGAGGCAGGCCAGGAAAGTCTGTGTGCATTTCCGCCGGTCATATAATGCCAGTGCTCGGCTGACGGACCTCCAAAAGGAGTTTAACCTGCCCAAGAACCGCCTAATCTGTGACATGCCCACCAGGTGGAACTCAACGTTGGCCATGCTGCAGCGGCTGCACACGCAGCAGAGGGCCATCAATGAGTACCTGTGCGACTATGGCACCAGGACAGGGTCAGGGGAGCTTGGTTTTTTTTCCCCACGCCAGTGGGCCATGATCAGGGATGCATGCACTGTCCTGTCACCATTCGAGGAGGCCACGAGGATGGTGAGCAGTGACAGTGCATGCATCAGTGACACTGTCCCCCTTGTCCACCTGTTGGAGCACACGCTGCGTGGAATAATGGACAGGGCACTTGAGGCAGAACAGAGGCAGGAAGAGGAGGACTTCCTTAGCTCTCAAGGCCCCCTTTATCCAGACAGTGTTCCTGCGTGCCCGCCGATCACACAGGAAGAGGACGAGGAGGAAGAGGAGGAGGAGGAAGATTGTGTCAGTATGGAGGTGGAGCCTGGCACTCAGCATCAGCAGCAGTCTTTAAGGGATCAGTCCCAAGAAACACATGGACTTGTACGTGGCTGGGAGGAGGTGGCTGCGGACCATGTCGTTCTTAGTGACCCAGAGGACTCCGGACCGAATGCCTCAGCAAACCTACGCTGCATGGCCTCCCTGATCCTGCAAAGCCTGCGTAAGGATCCTCGTATTCGTGGTATCAAGGAGAAGGACCAATACTGGCTGGCAACCCTCCTTGATCCACGTTACAAGGGTAAGGTTGCGGACCTTATCTTGCCATCGCAGAGGGAGCAGAGGATGAAACATCTTCGGGAGGCCTTGCAGAAAGGTCTGTGCAACGCGTTCCCAGAGACTGGGAGGTTACAAACTCCTGTTTCTGGACAACGTGTTGCTGAGGCTTCGGTCAGTCAAAGAAGGAGCGGTGGAGAAGGTGGCCGTCTGACCGATGCGTTCAGACAATTTTTTGGTCCGCAGCCCCAAGGTATGATCGGTTCCAGCAACCATCGCCAGCGTCTGTTTTACATGGTGCAGGAATACCTAGGGGCAAGATCAGACTTGGACACCTTTCCCACCGAAAATCCTCTGGGTTACTGGGTCTTGAGGATGGATCACTGGCCAGAGCTTGCACAGTATGCAATTGAGCTACTGGCCTGTCCTGCATCCAGCGTTCTTTCGGAACGCACATTCAGTGCTGCTGGAGGCGTGGTAACCGATCACAGGGTGCGTCTGTCCACCGACTCGGTCGATCGGCTGACCTTCATAAAAATGAATGAGTCTTGGATCACCACCAGCTACCAAGCACCTGATGCTGATGTAACCGAATAATTTTTTTTGAAATCTCAGATCCCTTCAAAGACTGCCTATGCTGATGCTGAGTGACTATCCCTGAGTAATTATCCTCTTCCTCCTCAATCATCACGCTGATAGCTTGTAAGAACATTTTTGGTTCTGGGCGCCACCACCAGTGCCTAAGGCACAATTTTTCAGCCCCTGTTTAACAGGGGCGTGTAATTACAATTTTTGATGTAATACTTTGCAGCAGGGCTCGTTCCTGCATTCCAACTAGAGTGTCTGTGAGGGGTTGCAGTGTTGTGGCACCAGCACCAGTGCCTAGGGCCCAATTTTTCTGCCCCTGTCTAACAGGGGCGTGTAATTACAATTTTTGATGCAATACTTTGCAGCAGGGCTCGTTCCTGCGTTCCAACTAGAGTGTCTGTGAGGGGTTGCAGTGTTGTGGCACCAGCACCAGTGCCTAAGGCCCAATTTTTCTGCCCCTGTCTAACAGGGGCGTGTAATTACAATTTTTGATGCAATACTTTGCAGTAGGGCTCGTTCCTGCGTTCCAACTAGAGTGTCTGTGAGGGGTTGCAGTGTTGTGGCACCAGCACCAGTGCCTAAGGCCCAATTTTTCTGCCCCTGTCTAACAGGGGCGTGTAATTACAATTTTTGAAGCAATCATTTGCAGCAGGGCTCGTTCCTGCGTTCCAACTAGAGTGTCTGTGAGGGGTTGCAGTGTTGTGGCACCAGCACCAGTGCCTAAGGCCCAATTTTTCTGCCCCTGTCTAACAGGGGCGTGTAATTACAATTTTTGAAGCAATAATTTGCAGCAGGGCTCGTTCCTGCGTTCCAACTAGAGTGTCTGTGAGGGGTTGCAGTGTTGTGGCACCAGCACCAGTGCCTAAGGCCTAATTTTTCAGCTGCTGTTCAACAGGGGCATGTAATTACAATTCTTGATCTAATATTTCACAGCAGGGCCCTGTGAGGGCTTACAGTGTTGTGGCCACAGCAACACCTAAGGCCCAAATTTCTGCTGAGTATATAGGGCAGGACCCTACTTTCAAACATCTAACTTACAAACGACTCCTACTTGCAAACGGAAGGAGACAACAGGAAGTGAGATGAAATCTACCCCTAGGAAGGGAAATTCTCTCCTGTAAGAGTTAATATGGGAAAACAAGTTCTCCTTTCCACTGATGCTTTCCAATCCTTGTTCCACAAAAAAACCCAAATTTTCAAAAAACATTTTTCATTGGGACAAAAAAGTGAGGTGAAATCTTCTGAAGAGGAGGAAAGACAGCAAAACAAATGTCACAGGGGTGATAACCCTTCCCTATGTTTTCCAAAAAGCTTAGAAAAGATTTTTTGGCTGGAGCTAAACACGTTAAAAATGTTCAAAATTACAAACAGATTCTACTTAACAACAAACCTACAGTCCCTGTCTTGTTTGCACCGCCTGTATACTGCTGTTCAGAGTATATAGGGCCTGGTGGCCCCACACCTTTCCTTATTTTAATTTGGGTGCGGGGTTCCCCTTAATATCCATACAAGACCCAAAGGGCCTGGTAATGGACTGGGGGGTACCCATGCCGTTTGTCTCACTGATTTTCATCCATATTGCCATGACCCGACATGACATTAAACCCGCAAGCAGTTTTAAATGAGATTTTTTCCTTTAAAAATGACATTTGGTGCAGGGACTGTTCTAAACATGGGAAACACGCGTCACTTTACAGGCATACTATAGACACCCCCCAGGTACGATATTTAAAGGAATATTTCACTTTTTTTTTTTTACTTTAAGCATCATTAAAATCACTGCTCCCGAAAAAACGGCCGTTTTTAAAAGTTTTTTTTGCATTGATACATGTCCCCTGGGGTAGGACCCGGGTCCCCAAACCCTTTTTAGGACAATACCATGCAAATTAGCCTTTAAAATGAGCACTTTTGATTTCGAACGTTCGAGTCCCATAGACGTCAATGGGGTTCTAACGTTCGTGCGAACTTTCGGTCCGTTCGCGGGTTCTGGTGCGAACCGAACCGGGGGGTGTTCGGCTCATCCCTAGCGGGCACCATGGATAGTTTTTTGTTGGCCATCATGGCCTTGGATCGCTACTGTGCAGTTTGTTTTCCCCTACAGTACTCTTTGATGATGAACAAGAGAATTTGTATTTGTCTGCTGGCTTTTTCTTGGATTTGTGCTTGCCTTCACTGTACATACACCATTTGGCTAGCTTCTTCTCAGCTGTTCTGTGGTTGGGTAATCCAACACTTCTTCTGTGACTATCCCGCCATAATCATTCTATCCTGCTCTGGCTTGTCAGTCACTATGCTGACAGTTGACTTCATTGAAATTTCTATTGTCACTTTTACCCCAGTGCTTTTAATCCTCGGGTCCTATGTACTTATCATCAGAGCAGTGTTGACTCTAAAGTCAGCCCAAGGAAGTATGAAGACCTTCACCACTTGCTCATCTCATCTCACCATGGTCATCCTCTTCTACAGTACAATAATATTCATGTACTTTCGACCAAGCTCCATCTACTCACCAACCTACGATCGAGCCATCAGTGTAGTCTTCGCTATCATCAACCCAGCACTCAACCCATTTATTTACAGCTTGAGAAATAAGGAGATCAAAAGCTCTTTAAAAAAAATTCTAGGATAGAATTTAAAGCCGAACTACACCTTTCTACCAAATAAATACTGTAAACAGCATATTTTTCTTCTGTTTTGAGGCAATAAAACTTTGTTACTATTAAAGTGTCTGTTGTGCCCTGTAAGAAATATTTACAGTTGATCATGTGAACAATGTTCCATTGCCATTGGTCACCACAGTTTTGAACCTACTTTTGCCAAATGCCTACCATTGCATTATTCAAAAACCACTTGCATTCTTTAAAATGTATCTAATTGCAAAACATTTTTTCAGTTTTGGATACAATAGTGCAGAACCATTCTTGAGTTTTTTTAGCTTTCTGAATGGGGAAATTTTCCCTCTCTATTTCTCTTGGTGGCCATTGACAACGGGATGTTCTGGTCATGAATAAAAATAAAGTAGCGGCACTCTAATATGTCAAGATTTTGATTAAAAAAAAATAATAATAAAAAAAAATTAACAATAAAAAAAGTTACATACAAAAAATATAAAAAAAAAAATAATTAAAAAAAAAATTAACAATAAAAAAGTAAAAAATAAAAAAATGTAAAAAAATGTAATAAAATGATCTCCTCCAGATGAAGCTACATGGGAGGTGGCGAAACTAGTAGAGGTGGAGCCTGGTGGTGGACTGATCGACATTGAGTGAGACTGTTCAGATTTGTTTTTCCTATGCTTTTAATCATTTTAATAAATGTGAGGTTATTGCTAGCTGGGGTGGAGAGGTTTTGTTATTTAACCCCTCGGATACTGTACTATAGGAGGCACTTTTTTCTTGTTCTTTCATATGTATTTCCACATTTACTGGTCTTAAACGTGAAAGCAGTACAGTGGATGGAACTTATGCTGGCAATCAATCGTGTTGTTAGAGCAGAGTAAAGATCACAGAGGATTCCCTGAAGAGTTTATTGGCACTAAGTGCAAAGGTGTTTTTGACCCCTTGGGGTCGCATAAAATAGGTGAGCGGCCATTGCATGCGGTGGTGGGAGCACTCAGCATAAAGAGTTTTTTTAGAAGAAATATCACTGTGAAGGATTCTCCATATATAGATCATTGGACTTTTTGCACTTTATACTGCATTATTCTATCTTTTTGCACATTATACTGTATTATTTTATTTTTTGTATATTGCACATCAGTAGTAGTTTTTCTTGGCATATTATATATTTAATTATTGCAGCGCTGTCACACTTTTTTCATTTTTATATGTTCTGGTGACGGCTCTCTTGGAGTGAATTTCCCTCACTTTGTAAAGATTTCTTCTACCTTCCTTTTGTGTCTACAAGACAGGGAGTAAAGAGATCTCTTAGATGGGACACATATTGCAATAAATGCCTTAAAACACTTTACCTATTTGCCGCTGTCTCCAAAATTGTATAAAAATCGATGTATACAGATACTAATATAGTTCATGTGTGCAGGGGCGGACTGATAACTCATGGGGCCCCCGGGTAATAGGAGATTATGGGGCCCCCAGGCAATCAGAGATTATGGGGCCACACAGTATATACACACACAGTATACAATCACACAGTATACACATACATGTACACACAGTATACACAGACAGATGTAAAAAAAACACAGATTTATACATACTGTCCCTGGTTTTACTGAGGCTGGCAGCCCTGATGGGGCCCCCTAGTGGCCCAGGGCCCCCCTCGGACAGTGCCCGAGTGGCTCAATGGTCAGTCCGCACCTGCACGTGTGTACAGTATAATGATAACATGAGCTTTGTTACAGCATTATAAAGGTTTATAAACAGATGCCCGAAATGCCTGAGTCTGCATCACGCTTGAATTACTCACCTTTCGTCAATTTGCAGGCTTTTTTTTTTTTAGCATTTCCACAGCTGTTTTTGTGGGTGCCTGATACTTGAGAGTTGGAGCTAGTTACTAGGGAAAGAAATACACAATACATGCATTTTCACCTAATTTTGTTCATGCGTGTTTGCTCGTTTTTCAGGAGCTTCGATTTATGTTTTCTGGGGTTAAAAGTGCTTGAAACTTAATATAAGTAGTTCAAAAGAAGGCCATGTACTTATTTGAGCTAAAAGCGTCAAGCAACACTATCCCAGATAGCAAGGATAACTTGTGGCAGTGTTGAATTGTAAGTCTGTTAACTTGTTGCAAATTTTCACTGGCAAGCTGTACACTTGCTGAGTGCTTGAAGCACAACTTCTAGTTGACACTTTTCCAATTTGTAGCAATTTTGCATGGCAAATCTCTAGTAAGAGCAAAGCTGCAGTGGTGAGTCTATATCAAGAGTAGGGATGAGCTCCGGCGTGTTCGCATGGCGCACGTGCCGAGCCCGCCAGGAAGTCGGCACGGCGCAGCGCTAATCACAAGCAGTGAGACATTTCCCGATGTGCGGCTGCAGAGATCGGGAAATGTCTCCCTGCCTGTGATTAGCGCTGCGCCGTGCCGACTTCCTGGCGGGCTCGGCACGTGCGCCATGCGAACACGCCGGAGCTCATCCTTAATCAAGAGCTCTGCAAGTCTACAGCATGAAAATTCAGCCACAGTGACCCCTGTGGTAGGAATGACTATTGCACAATGTAACTGAACCAGAACTTGCAGAAGACTTGCAAAATGTTTGAAAAGAAAGTTTCAATTGTGCAACAAACGTGTGAAGCCTGGCAAGTCTAGCAATAGCTTAGCAAGTCAGTTTCAAACTTTTCACTTTTAAAATTGGTTGGGGGGGGCAGCAAACGGTGCACCCCCCCCCCCCCATTGCGGTGGGTTGGGGCCGGAGCACTTACCCCATCTATGGCAGGCATCACGGGCGGCGGGTAACTTCCCCTTCTCTCCTCTGCGGGCATCACGGGTGGCGTGCATCATAGGCAGCTTCCCCTGCTCAACGGCTTCCGTCTCCTCCCTCCTCCTTGGCGGCCAACTGGAACACTTCTCCTTTCAGTCAATCAGGACATGGGTCTCAGACCAGCTTCCTGATTGGCGGGGAGGAGTTTCAGTGTGAATATAGCGAATATTCATTCGCTATTGTCACACAATTGGGTGAGCTCAGTTAGCAGTGCTCTGCGTCTCGAGCCCACCCTATTTTGAAGCCTATTAGAGCCTCTGGCTCTAATCACGTGCTTTAAAAAAAATGGAATTCATGCATCTGGCGTCCTGCAAGGGGCCAGATGCATGGATAGGTTGCGGCACCCTTGCACCCTTAATGGACGGGCAGCCCCTGTAAGTAAGTTAGATTTTGGATGCTGAGTTTCTTTGGAGCTTCGAGCTACAAAATGCTTAGGTGTGAATGAGGTCTTAATAACTGGCACTGACCACAATGTGGATGGACATTGCATAAAGGGTATCCACACCTATTTCTGAAGACTTCATGCAGTGGGCAGAGTAAAAATATACCAATGAGTATGCTAATACACAGGACTGCAGTACCTATTTTTCTAGCACTGGGACCTTAAGATTATATGAGTGTAAATTTACGAATGCTGCAAATGTAAAGAACAGTTTTCTTACCCTAAGGCCACACTACCCAGATACAGTGCCTTGAAAAAGAATTCATACCCCTTGAAATTTTCCACATTTTTTCATTTGCAACCAAAAACGTAAATGTATTTTATTAGGATTTTATGCGATAGACCAACACAAAGTGGCAGATAATTGTGAGGTTGAAGGAAAAAAATTTTTACAAAAAAAAAATGTGAAAAGTGTGGCGTGCATTTGTAATCAGCTCTCTTTACTCTGATACCCCTAACTAAAATCTAGTGGAACCAATTTCCTTCAGAAGTCACCTAATTAGTAAATCGAGTCCACCTGTGTATAATTTAATCTCAATATAAATACAGCTGTTCTGTGAAGCCCTCAGAGGTTTGTTAAAGAATCACAGTGAACAAACAGAACCATAAAGGCCAAGGAAAATGGAAAGAGTATGGCACAACTGCAAACCTACCAAGACATGGACATCCACCTAAACTGACAGGCCAGACAAGGAGAACATTCATCAGAGAAGCAGCCAAGAGGCCCATGGTAACTCTGGAGGAACTGCAGAGATCCACAGCTCAGGTTGGAGAATCTGTCCACAGGACAACTATTAGTCGTGCTCTCCACAAATCTGACCTTTATGGAAGAGTGGCAAGAAGAAAGACATTGTGGAAAGAAAGCCATAAGAAATCCCATTTGCAATTTGCGAGAAGCCATGTGGGGGACACAGCAAACATGTGGAAGAAGGTGCTCTGGTCAGATGAGACCAAAATTGAACTTTTTGGCCTAAAAGCAATGTGTGGCAGAAAACTAACACTGCACATCACCCTGAACACACCATCCCCACAGTAAAACATAGTGGTGGCAGCATCATGTTGTGGGGATGCTTTTCTTCAGCAGGAACAGGGTAGCTGGTCAGAGTTGATAGGTAGATGGATGGAGCCAAATACAGGGCAATCTTTGAAGAAAACCTGTTAGAGTCTGCAAAAGACTTGAGACAGGGGTGGAAGTTCACCTTCCAGCAGGACAACGACCCTAAACATACAGCCAGAGCTACAATGGAATGGTTTAAATTAAAGCATATTCATGTGTTAGAATGGCCCAGTCAAAGTCCAGACCTAAATCCTATTGAGAATCTGTGGCAAGACTTGAAATTTGCTGTTCACAGACGCTCTCCATCCAATCTGACAGAGCTTGAGATATTTTGCAAAGAAGAATGGGCAAAAATGTCACTCTCTAGATGTGCAAAGCTGGTAAAGACATCCCCAAAAAGACTTGCAGCTATAATTGCAGTGAAAGGTGGTTCTACAAAGTATTGACTCAGGTGGGCTCAATACAAATGCACGCCACACTTTTCAGATATTTATTTGTAAAAAAAAAATTGAAAACCATTTATCATTTTTCTTCCACTTCACAACTATGTACCACTTTGTGTTGGTCTATCACATGATATCCCAATAAAGTACATTTACGTTTTTGGTTGAAACATGAAAAAAGTGGAAAATTTCAAGGGGTATAAATACTTTTTCAAGGCGCTGTAGCAAGCAATTGAGCTGCAAGTTTGAAAATGACTTGCTAAGCCATTGCTAGATTTTCCAGGTTTGTTGCACATTTGCAGAAAGTACACATTGCATGACTCCAGATCAACTTTCTTTAAAAATATTCTGCAAATCTGTGGCAGTTCTAGTTCAGTTATGTTGTGCAATAGTCATCCCACCACAGGGGTCAGTGTGACTTGCAGAGCTCTTGCTGTAGACTCACTACTGCAACTTTGCTCTTCCTAGAGACTTGCCACGCACATTTGCTACAAACTGGAAAAGTTTCAACTAGAACTTGTGCTTCAAGTGACACACAAAATATAGCAGTGCAGCGCTTATTTAAACAAATACATGTGAAACATATACATATAAATTGTATGAGGCAAAGTCCCAAATTATATCTTAATCCGAGGAGATGGATGGCTGTCCACTAGCTGAAAGGAAATTCCTCAGATGGTAAGAAAGGGTGCAGTGATAAGATAAACTTGGCATTCGTGTATCAACACCACTGTGTTCCACCACCAGAAGTCTAGGCCGCTCACCTTATTGAGTAGACCTTCTGCACAGATAGGTCACTCATGCAGTCCCTTCCATAGTGTAAATATAGAGATGGAGGAGGCTGGCCACATATATTTCCCAAGACTTTCAGTATCCAAATGTCAATCTCATCGGCAGGTATATATCATGTTAAAACAAAATAACAGGACATAGTGCTCTCCATACGATAAATATTGAATTTATTGAATAAAAAACATTACTCCCAAAGATAGCACTGAGCCCCAGTGCAGGAGTATAGGACATATATGAAATAAAACCAGATAGGTGGCTGTACTGACGTCACGGAGCCCCTCACATGCTTATCGTCCATAAGGACTTCCTCAGCGAATCTGATTAGGGGCCCGTACGTCAGCTCTTATATTTAGTACTGGTTCATCAAACAATTCATCAGGAAAAAGACACCGCCCTTCCTCCAATCGGAACCCAGATGAATGGACATACCTTATTGGTGGTGGGGTCTAAAGGCATAGACATAACAGAGGATCTGATAGGGCACAGATGAGTGAACACCTCCGATAGCCTCCTGACTACATATTATATCACTATCAGCTGCCATGCCTCCCATAGCCTAAATGCTATCATTTCCGGGTGGAGGGAGATCCGCATCCTCCAATGACAGCTGACGTTAATTCTTCCTAAGGGCGAGCCCGCCCTCTGTTTAACCGTTTCCCTGGGAACGAAGACAGAAGGCGAGATCGTACTAGGCGATCCGCCCCTATCATCCACGTCACTCGTAGGCTCAGCAGAACTGTAAACATTCAAGCCGGTCTCCCCAGCAACGCCGTGTGCGTGCTCAGAGGTCACCATGGTGACGGGCAAGCGGCACTGAACTCAGCCGCAAACCGAAGATAAGTGCAGAGATAACAAAAACGACAACGTTTAAAAAAATAATATAATAAAAATACTAGAAGGATGAGGGAAATGACCCAAATAGACACGGGGACAGCCCAAAACAAGCTAGGCAATAAGCAATTGGGAAAAATAACTAAAGAGGTCACCCCCGTGCCATCAAGATCAATTAGCCGTGAGCCAACATTCACCCACTTCCTGATAGAAAGTGTGAAGCGGAAACACATATAATTCCCACCACGTAGTCACTAAAAAGAAACGTGAATGGTGGAATACCAGCAATAGGACTCTGATCAAACTATCCGCTGGTAAATAAACAAACACAATCACCAATCCATATAATTCCACGATCAAATGCCGTGTTATATATGCAGTGACTTTAAAATTAAAAATAAAATAAAAATGACATCAGTACAACCACCTTATCCGTAGACAAATATAATTCAATTAAAATGTGCAAATATACGTATACCAAAAAAATAAATAGATAAATAGATAAACAAGGAATATGCAAACTAGATACCCTCATGTCACTAACGATCTGAAATAAAGTAATTGAGGTCGAACTCAACGTTCAACCCCAAAGGGACCCCCACCTTTGTCTCAAATACACAGAATGATTCCCGTCGACTAAGCTGCCGTATGAAATTCCCACCTCTCCAGTGCTTAGTTACCTTCTCTATTCCCCAGAACTTCAGCCCAGTAGGGCTGCGATTATGGAAAAGTCGGAAGTGCTTGGAAACGTTATGTGTACAGAGACCACGTTTAATGTTGTTAACATGTTCTCCAATCCTTACATGGAGGGGCCTCAAGGTCCTCCCCACATATTGGAAGCCACATTCACATTGCAGCATGTACACAACCCCTACGTGGTGGGAATTATATGTGTTTCGGTTTCACACTTTCTATCAGGAAGTGGGTGAATGTTGGTTCACGGCTAATTGATCTTGATGGCACGGGGGTGACCTCTTTAGTTATTTTTCCCAATTGCTTATTGTCTAGCTTGTTTTGGGCTGTCCCCATGTCTATTTGGGTCATTTCCCTCATCCTTCTAGTATTTTTATTATATTATTATTTTAAACGTTGTAGTTTTTGTTATCTCTGCACTTATCTTCGGTTTGCGGCTGAGTTCAGTGCCGCTTGCCCGTCACCATGGTGACTGGCCTAAACACTCAAGCTGACTCACTTGTGATGTGAACTTTGGGGGCGGACCTCTGAGCACGCACACAACGTTGCTGGGGAGAATGTTTAATGTTGAATGTTGACAGTTCTGTTGAGCCTACAAGTGACGTGGATGGTAGGGGCGGATCGCCTAGTACGATCTCGCCTTCTGTCTTCGTTCCCAGGGAAACAGTTAAACAGAGGGCGGGCTCGCCCTTAGGAAGAATTAACGTCAGCTGTCATTGGAGGATGCGGATCTCCCTCCACCCGGAAATGATAGCATTTAGGCTATGGGAGGCATGGCAGCTGATGGTGATATAATATGTAGTCAGGAGGCTAGCGGAGGTGTTCAGTTATCTGTGCCCTATCAGATCCTCTGTTATGTCCATTCATCTGGGTTCCGATTGGAGGAAGGGCGGGGTCTTTTTCCTGATGAATTGTTTGATGAACCAGTACTAAATATAAGAGCTGACGTACGGGCCCCTAATCAGATTCGCTGAGGAAGTTCTCATGGACGATAAGCATGTGAGGGGCTCCGTGACGTCAGTACAGCCACCTATCTAGTTTTATTTCATATATGTCCTATACTCCTGCACTGGGGATCAGTGCTATCTTTGTAAATAATGTTTTTTATTCAATAAATTCAATATTTATCGTATGGAGAGCACTATGTCCTGTTATTTTGTTTTAACATGATATACACCTGCCGATGAGATTGACATTTGGATACTGCAAGTCTTGGAAAATATATGTGGCCAGCCTCCTCCATCTCTATATTTACACTATGGAAGGGACTACATGAGTGACCTATCTGTTAGCGCAAGCGAAGGTCTACTCAATAAGGTGAGCGGCCTAGACTTCTGGTGGTGGAACACAGTGGTGTTGATACACGAATGTCAAGTTTATCTTATCACTGCACCCTTTCTTACCATCTGAGGAATTTCCTTTCAGCTAGTGAACAGCCATCCATCTCCTCGGTTTAAGATATAATTTGGGACTTTGCCTCATACGTTTTATAAGTATATGTTTCACATGTATTTGTTTAAATAAGCGCTGCACTGCTATATTTTGTGTTACTTTTAAGGATTTTATATTGGCCTTCAGTGTCCAGCTGCTGGGTTTTCATTTTTTGGTTTTGCGCTGTCTGTTTTCCGCTGTGTTGCGCTTCACGTGCTCTGCAAGTGTACAACTTGCCAGTGAAAATGTGCAGCAAGTTAACAAGACTTATAATTTAACACTGCCACAAATTTGTGGCAAGTTATCCTTGCAATCTGGGTAATAGTATCCAATATGAAATCCTACCCCTTATGCTAGCACTAACATTAAGCCCAAAATGATCCCTTCCATCAAGTTCCATCAAGATGAACTTCAGCCAAAAACAGTTTTTGATGTGCACTTAAAAAATAAATGCACACTTATGAAGCATGTCTAGGTTGCACCATTATGTACAACTCTGACTTGTAAGTTGTAATATATACCAAATTTTGAATTTTCTCGGGAAGAGGAATAAAGGAGAAATCATCCAATGTGGAAGCTAGTTCAGGTGACCCTGGTGACTACCAGAGATTTCCTTCACTTTGGAGGTATTTTCTCTCACTTCCTGTTTGAGCTATGGGAAAGTTAATGCCAGATTGCTAAATGGTTATTACCCTATCTTACTCTCTTCAAATGAAAAAACACTTTGCCTTTAATTTTACTTTAAAGTGTATGTTACCCTAAATATTTTTTTTCTAGGTGTGTGTGCTCACTGCATTTATTATAGACATCAGTAACATTTGTAAATGGCCAAGCATACACAGGGGACAGAGATATAAAACCAGTATTGGTGTCTATTATTCCTGTAGTGCCAGTATAATGGGGAAACTAAAAAAAATTTATGTAAGAATTTTGAAAACACTCAGACCCTAACTTACCGAACAGCAGAGGTAAACACCAACGTATAACCTGAAAATGATGGTGCCTGGAGTTGGGTTTCAATAAAGGCTAACATATGGTAGGCATGTTTTAGGCAGAACTATTTGTTTAAGAAGTTTAAAATGGCTGAAGAGAAAATACAACTACAATATTCCCACGCAGGGGATATAAGCAATAGACACATTGTGGAATAGCATGAGTAACATAGGATGTTCAAAGGAATATGAACTGTCAAACAACAATAACCTTCCGGCACGGGCCGGGGGTCAACACTGGATGCCTGTGTTCTGAGACTCAGGGGCTGGAATGGGGTTTGGACTCACCGGTCCACCTTGAAAATGGGGTGAACGTGAACAAAACAAACTCAAACAAAAAGCAAAAAAAGAAAGAAAAAAATAGGGGAGTTGGGAAGGGGAGAAAAGAGGAAGGAGTGAGAAGAACAAGGCATAAAGTTAAAAAAGATAGGAAGCAAGCCAGAAGAAGGGAGTTCCCTCAGGCTAGAGGGTGAGAGAGATTAACCAGGAATACCCAAACTGGTCGGTTGCAGAGTTGGAAGAGTGTAAGACCACTATGGGGCCCACACCCTGAGAAACTTATAGTGGGAATCATGGAGGATACTGGTGATCTTTGAATTGACCATTAGGGTCGCCAGGATGCTCTTTACTTCTGCAAATGGAACAGTGGGTTTTTTCAGGCCCTGGCTATTGCACGCTTGGCAGATATAAATAGGTAAGTGGCCAATTTCTGCTGATAGGAGAAAAGGCCTGGGATCAGACAGTGAAGGAATGCTAGTTTGCATTCTTGCCAGAATCTCACCAAATGGGGGCAGGACCACCAAACATGAATTTTGTCTCTTCGCGGACCACAACCCCAACAGCATATATCACAATATGAAGGATTTGAGTTAGCAATGCAGACTGAGACTCAGTACCAGCAGAGATGGACCTGATAGACAGCCTCCAATGTGACAGTATCAAAAGAGCACTTTACTATAATAGAACAGGCTTTGCCCCAATCTTCAGCATCTATGATGGATAGGTCTTTTTCCCACTTGAGCACATAGGGCAAAGATGCCAGGGCACCACTTGTGTTTAGAGAGGACCAGACCATGGTCCTGGAAAGTGCAAACAGGTATCTTTGAAGGCTGTTTTCTGATACGGATAAGTGTCATTACATCTGAGAGATGCTATCCAATGGCGTAATTGAATGTAACAAACAAATTCGGCGGAAGGAGCCTTGTGGGTGTCTTGGATCAAGGATCAAGAGGGAAAGAAGCGAGACCTGAGAAAATGTTGCACCTGTCAATACTTGTGGGTGGGACACTACAAAATACATGTGGTTGCTCACAACACAGAAACGGGATTATTCAAGAGCAGGAGAAGAGGAACTGCAGGGAGACTCTAGCCCGAGGAAGCAAGAGGAGAGAGAAGAAAAAGAAGGAGAAGGAGGGGGGGTGAAGAACAGTAAAAGGGCTGGGAAAAAAAGGTAATAAGGAAATACATGGTATAAGCCACTGCGAGAATGGGCCACATCTTGAAAAAAGATGTGCAAGGCAGGAGAGCTCTGCCGCTGGACACATGGCTGCTCCAGACTATAATGGCCTTTGATGTAACAAGATGTGGAACGGGGGGGGGGGGGTAATCCTGACCAAGTCAGGAAAAATAAGCAACAGGCAACGGTAAGGCCGACACAAAGAGAGCTTAAGTCCATGACCATACTGGGTTGCCTGAATGAAAAAAAAAAGAAAAAAGGGGAGGAAAAAAAGGGGGGTGGGGGGAGAAAAAAATGTGTACACCCCTTAGGGTCGACAAAAGTGTCAAATATGGAATCCCCTGCTGGCAGGGTGAAATGGACCTATGTTATGGACCACATAAATCAGCATATAGGGTAACACGGATATAATAAACCAAGTTTAATGATGTCTGAGAACAACATGCAAAGCAACACAAGTAAATAGTGGACGGGTCTGTCAGCGCCCATGGTAAGCTATTGAAGGCTGAGCAGTAGTGTGGAACCCATAACCCGAGTGGTTAAGGGGGGTAAGCATACAATCAGTCAGGGAGTCTCCCGAAGCTAGCCCCATCCGGAGAAGGCAAGCCATTCAGAGGGCATGACGGGCAGGTTGTACAGAAGAACAATGTATAAAGCATAAACCACCTGTAAGGCTCGCAGGCAATAGCTCGGTGTGTAAATCATACAGATAAGAGGAGGGGATGAGGCAGGGGGAAAGGGGGGAGGAGGAAGTATGGCTGGGGGGAGAGGGAGGGGGTAAAGGAAGGTGGAAGGGGTGTGGAAGCCTTACATGTGAGTCTACAAGTAACCATACATTCAACACAATAACAATCCCCTCCAAAATGGATGACTTTCAATCCCAAAAATGATCAAATGGATTAACACATTTTCCCACCATACGTTCCATATAAATAAGATGTATATATCAATATAACATATTTACATTTATAAATACAGTGCCTTGAAAAGTTACTCATACCCCTTGAAATTTTCCACATTTTGTCATGTTACAACCAAAAACGTAAATGTATTTATTGGGATTTTATGTGATAGACTAACAGAAAGTGGCACATAATTGTGAAGTGGAAGGAAAATGATAAATGGTTTGCAAATTTTTTTACAAATAAATAGGTGAAAAGTGTGGGGGGCATTTGTATTCAGCCCCCCTGAGTCAATACTTTGTAGAACCACCTTTCACTGCATCTACAACTGCAAGTCTTTTTGGGGATGTCTCTATCAGCTTTGCACATCTAGAGAGTGACATTTTTGCCCATTCTTCTTTGCAAAGCAGCTCAAGCTCTGTCAGATTGGATGGAGAGTGTCTGTGAACAGCAATTTTCAAGTCTTGTCACAGATTCTCAATTGGATTTAGGTCTGGACTTTGATTGGGCCATTCTAACTCATGAATATGCTTTGATCTAAACCATTCCATTGTAGCTCTGGCTGTATGTTTAGGGTCGTTGTCCTGCTGGAAGGTGAATCTCCGCCCCAGTCTCAAGTCTTTTGCAGACTCTAACAGGTTTTCTTCTAAGATTGCCCTGTATTTGGCTCCATCCATTTCCATCAACTCTGACCAGCGTCCCTGCTGAAGAAAAGCATCCCCACAACATGATGCTGCCACCACCATGTTTCACGGTGGGGATGGTGTGTTCAGGGTGATGTGCAGTGTTAGTTTTCCGTCACACATAGTGTTTTGCTTTTAGGCCAAAAAGTTACATTTTGGTCTCATCTGACCAGAGCACCTTCTTCCACGTCTGCTGTGTCTCCCACATGGCTTCTCGCAAACTGCAAAAGGGACTTATTGCTTTCTTTACACAATCGCTTTCTTCTTGCCACTCTTCGAAAAAGGCCAGATTTGTGGAGTGCACGACTAAGGCCCCATACACACTATTGGATTTTCTGCAGATTTTTGTCTTCAGATTTACAAAAACTATGTAATATGAGGTCAAATCCTAATGCCTTGTACACACGATCGGATTGTGGGCCAACAAAACCGTGGAATTTTGTCTAAAGGTTGTTGGCTCAAATTTGTCTTGCATACACACGGTCACACAAATGTTAGCCAACAATTACGAACGTAGTGACGTACTAGATGTAATCCCAATGGAGCATACACACGGTCGGATTTTCCCGCCAACAGCCTGACAGCCAACATTTCCCGTCGGAAAGTCCAATCGCGTGTCAGGCAGGCCCTTGCACTACATGGTTTTGGTAAATCTGAAGACAAAAATCTGCAGATAATCTAATAGTGTGTATGGGGCTTTATAGTTGCCCTGTGGACAGATTCTCCCACCTGAGCTGTGGATCTCTGCAGCTCCTCCAGAGTTACCATGGGCCTTTTGGCTGCTTCTCTGATTAATGCTCTCCTTGCCCGGCCTGTCAGTTTAGGTGGACGGCCATGTCTTGGTAGGTTTGCAGTTGTGCCATACTCTTTACATTTTTGGATGATGGATTGAACAGTGCTCCGTGAGATGTTCAAAGCTTGGCATATATTTTTTTTATAACCTAACCCTTCTTTAAACTTTTCCACAATGTTCCTTAGTCTTTATGGTGCTGTTTGTTCACTAAGGTTCTCTAAGAAACCTCTGAAGGCTTCACAGAACAGCTGCATTTATACTGAGATTAAATTA
Organism: Aquarana catesbeiana; assembly: GCF_042186555.1. Classification (NCBI taxonomy): domain Eukaryota; kingdom Metazoa; phylum Chordata; class Amphibia; order Anura; family Ranidae; genus Aquarana; species Aquarana catesbeiana. The sequence continues at coordinate 29,688,684 of NC_133332.1, forward strand.
CACACTAATTAGGTGACTTCTGAAGGCAATTGGTTCCACTAGATTTTAGTTAGGGGTATCCGAGTAAAGGGGGCTAAATACAAATGCACGCCACACTTTTCAGATATTTATTTGTAAACAATTTTGAAAAACATTTTCATTTTCCTTCCACTTCACAATTATGAGCCACTTTGTGTTGGTCTATCACATGAAATCCCAATAAAATACATTTACATTTTTGGTTGTAACATGGCAAAATGTGGAAAATTTCAAGGGGTATTAATACTTTTTCAAGGCTCTGTATTTAATATTAAGTAGGTTGCCATTCCATTTAGAGGTAAACATGGTTGAGACTTCCAGAAAATTGTGATAAGGTGATTTACCTACAATTAACAGGAACCAATGAAGATAATTTACTAGCAGCGCTGTGTTTGCACTCCAGAAATATATATATATATATATATATATATATATATATATATATATATATATATATATAAGAATTCTATATGTTTAAAGAAAATAAATTAGTATACATCAATCCATATATGTGATAGTCAAACAATATTAGAGTCCTCAAAATACCATATGCCCCGTACACACGGTCGGATTTTCCGATGGAAAATGTCCGATCGGAGCGTGTTGTCGGAAATTCCGACCGTGTGTGGGCTCCATCGGAGATTTTCCATTGGATTTTCCGACACACAAAGTTGGAGAGCAGGAGATAAAATTTTCCGACAACAAAATCCGTTGTCGGAAATTCCGATCGTGTGTACACAATTCCGACGGACAATGTGCCACGCATGCTCAGAATAAATAAAGAGATGAAAGCTATTGGCTACTGCCCCGTTTATAGTCCCAACGTACGTGTTTTACGTCACCGCGTTTAGAACGATCGGATTTTCCGACAACTTTGTGTGACCGTGTGTATGCAAGACAAGTTTGAGCCAACATCCGTCGGAAAAAATCCTAGGATTTTGTTGTCGGAATGTCCGAACAAAGTCCGACCGTGTGTACGCCCTATTAGTGTATCTGTTGAGGACTCTAATATTGTTTGATTAACACTATACTGAAAAAGTACTGGGACACTTGCCCTTTACACGCACATGAACTTTAATGGCATCCCAAGTCCGTAGGGTTCAATATTGAGTTGGCCCACCCTTTGCAGCTATAACAGCTTCGACTCTTCTGGAAAGGCTGTCCACAAGGTTTAGGAGTGTGTCTATGGGAATGTTCGACATTTCTTCCATAAGAGTATTTGTGAGGTCAGGCACTGATGTTGGACAAAAAAAGGCTTGGCTCGCAGTCTCCGCTCTAATTCCTCCCAAAGGTGTTCTATTGGGTTGAGGTCAGGACTCTGTGCATGCCAGCAAAATTTCTCCACCCCAAACTCGCTCATCCATGTCTTTATGGACCTTGCTTTGGGCACTGGTGCACAGTCATGTTGGAACAGGAAGGGGCCGTCCCCAAACTGTTCCCACATAGTTGGGAGCATGAAATTGTCCAAAACGTCTTGGTATGCTGAAGTCTTAAGAGTTCCCTTCACTGGAACTAAGGGGCCAAGCCCAACCCCTGAAAATCAACCCCACACCATAATCCCTCCTCCACCAAATGATTTGGACAGTGGTGTTATAAATAATCGTACTTTAACACATTTAGTATTTTAATTTTATTTTTAACACATTTTTTGGGGTAACCTTAGCGAGGAGTAGGGTTGTTGTTTTTTTTCATTTACCTACAATTACCGTGACAGTTTTATTTCTGTGAACACTAATATATTTTGGGTGGAGAAAAGCCAGGCACACTGCAGGATATAACCATTGCTTCACCCTGGAAGTCCTTGAAAGTGCACTGACCCTTTAAAACTTTGCTGCTTATGTTTTACATGTTTTCTCATTTTTATTCCTGTTAAATATCACGTGTTTGAATACCAGCAAAAAAAAAAAAAAAAAAACATAATAATAACTTGGTACCTAATAAAATTCTGATTATGTTTATCTGTACACCTGCCAAGCAGGGTGTATAATTGTGCCATATGGGGGAAATCTTGGCCTCTCTGGGATTTTGTGCTGTCGATAAATTATTCTCTGATCCTGATTTTGACAAAGAGAGCAGAGAAGTCATTTGGAGTCATGGGCAGACACTATCCTTGGATGCTCACATACCATATACAGATATGCAATAAATTACAAATTGTAAACATCAAAGGTAAACTCCAACCAGTAGCAGGTAAGTAGCCGTGCCCTGAAGCACTTTCATGAAAAACAGAAAGCCTTTTTTCTCCTAATCATTTTATTCTTACCAGAAAATTCACATCTTATTTGATTCTTGAGTTCTGGCAATTTAATACATTTTGTAATTTTTATTCTAATTTCATAATTGATACAAGGTAATGTTTAGTAACAGGCCAAATTGGGGGACATTTGATTGTATATTTCTTATGTCCATGCATGAAGATTGGACCAACCACATGCACAGATGTCCTAAGTCTCGTTATCCCCTTTTGGTCTGTATTTACAGTAAGTCTCAGTGTTAACATCCCGCATGAGCCTCATATCCCCAGACGATGCTGGTTACAAATAAACGCGCTGGGAGGGGCCTCACACGTAGCGTTATTCAGTAAGTCAGCCTGACCGCTTGGGCCTGCTGGTTGTTTGTAACACATGCTGTGTAATTCCTTAAAAATTGTAAGTGTGATTTTATCATGTTATTAAAATCTTGGTGAAATACTACACTATGTGGATTCACCTCTGTACTTTAACTTCCTCCATGGAGATTATCTTGGCTTAGGATGATCGCAGAACCTTTGTATGCAAGATCGTGGTGTATATTGCTGCTATGCAGCCAGGGCCGATCCTGGGCGGGTGCACGGGGTGCATCGCGCCCAGACGCCGCAAGCTGCTGCAGAGGGGGGGCGCCGAAACTGTGGCAGATCTGATTTTTCTGACTGAGATCTGACCCTTTTCTTGCACCGTCCGCACTCTGCTGCTGGCCTTGGCTGTGCGCCACACTGGTTGCTAGAATCTCCTGCCGCCCGGCGTCTAGCAACCAGTGACACCAGAGGCTGTGGCTGCCCCAGCTTTCAGAGCGCACTTACATGCAGCCTCCCTCCCTGTCTCTGTGGCCGGGGATGCGAGATTTGGCAGTGCATGCACAGTGAGCTCCTGGGCTCGGGAAGGCTTCAGGTGCAGGACTGCAGCGAGCGGCGTTTGCGCACAATGGTCACATCGGCAGGAGTAGCTGGGGTTTGCCGGCGCGTGCGTAGTGAGCGAGAGAGGCCAGAACAAGTCTCACGATACTTGAGCTGCAGCCAGCCGAGTGTGCGATGTGTGAGCTTGCTGAGGGAAGCAGCGTTTGCTCTATTTTCTGTTGTGCTCGCATGTTTCATGTTAGTTATAAATGAATGTAAAGTGCTGAGGAAAGTAGTAGTGCTGCACATATGTCTGGGGGGATGTTTGGACTGCTTTTATTTGTTACATTAATCATACTTGCCAACAGTCCCAATTTTCCAGGGACATTCACGGTATTCAGACCCAAATCCCGGTCTTACCGTGTCCCAGGAAAAATCATGGGAAATTGGTTTGTCCCAGTGTTCTGTGTATCGCCAGAGCCACCGCTAGAGGTCCGGGGTCGGCACTGGTGATTTTTTCTCCGCCGCCATTTTAGACCAGCACTGGTGGGGGCCGAGGAGAAGAAACAAGAGGCGATGAAAGCGGCTGCCAATAGAAATGGAGCTGCCGCTAACCCCCTGCCCTGCAGCCTTCTGCCGGTCTGTGACCTGTTGTGGGCCAGGCTGTGGGGTGGAGGGTTGGCAGCAGCTCCATTTCTATTGGCAGCCACTTTCTTTGCCACCCGGGCTTTGCCTTTTGTTTCTTCCCCTCAGCCTCCACGAGAGCTGGGCTTCTCTAAAATGACAGCGGAGCCAAAATCACCAGTACCGACCACGAATCTCTAGCGGCGGCTCTGGCAATACACAGAACCAGGGACAAAGCCAATTTCCTGTGATTTTTCCTGGGACACGGTAAGCCCGGGATTTGGGTCTGAATACCAAGAATGTCCCTGGAAAATCGGGACTGTTGGCAAGTATGCTTAATGTAACAGACAAAAGCAGTCCAAACATCTGACCTCACCAGACTGACCCCGGACCTCTAGTGGTGGCTCTGGTGATACAGCAGCATGGAAGTCTCATAACAAATCTGTTGGCAAGCTACATCTGGTGCCAAGTGACACAAGCTGCATCTGATGACAATTGAGCGCTGCATCTGGTGACAAGTGACGTGGCACGCTGTATCTGGTGGCAAGTGACGCGGCAAGTGAAGTGACAGGTGACGCGCTACCTCTGGTGGCATGCGACACGGCAAGAGACAAGCTGCATCTGATGGCAGGTGACAGGGCAAGTGACATGCTGCATCTGGTGACAAGTGACATGGCAAGTGACATGCTGCATCTGATGGCAGGCGATGTGGCAAGTGACATGTTGCATCTGGTGACAAGTGACATGGCAAGTGACATGCTGCATCTGATGGCAGGCGACGTGGCAGGTGACATGCTGCATCGGATGGCAGACGACGTGGCAAGTGACATGCTGCATTTGGTGAGAAGTGACATGCTGCATCTGGTGAGAAGTGACGTGGCAAGTGACATGCTGCATCTGATGGCAGGCAACGTGGCAAGTGACAAGCTGCATCTGGTGACAAGTGACATGGCAAGTGACAAGCTGCAGCTGGTGGCAGGCGACATGGCAAGTGACACACTCGGGGCTCCCACTGATTCTACATTATGGTGAGTTGAACTATTTCATTTTATATTACAATGTAATATAAGAAATAATGCGCTTCAGACTCATTATCCCCTATATGTGACACTGCTCTCACTGCACCCCCAGATTCATCATAAGTCATATATGACACTGTACCCCCAGACTCATCACCCCTCATATATAATTTGGGCCCTTTACTTTAGGGCAAACAGTCTACAGAAGGATCCGCTCTGTTTACCTTTTCCCCTCCCAAAGCACAAGCAGCCAGGACCCAGCCCCAGCAGCCACGAATCAGGACCAGCAGCCAGCCCCAGGAGGACCAGCAGCCAGCCCCAGTACCCATTATTTAAGATAAGTGAAGTCTTCTAGGGCTGTACCTGGGCATCAAAGTGCTATTAATTAATATAATATTGTTTATTTTTACTGTTGTTCAGTGACACTCTAATGTAGTCTCTCATGGGGCCTGGAGGGGACTCTTTCTATCAGAGACTCTCCAATGGTCACAGAGAGGGCCTCTGTTAGATAGACCCCCCCTCCAGGTCCCATTAGACTCTGTTGTAGTCTCGAATGGGGCCTGCTGGGGGCAATTTCTAACAGACTCTCAAATGGACACAGAGAGGACCTCTGTTAGATAGATCCCACTCCAGGATACATTAGACCCCATTCCCATTGTAGTCTTTAATGGGGCCTGGTGGGGGCTCTAACAGACTCTCTAATGGACACCAAGGGGACTTCTGTTAAAGAGATCCCCCTCCAGGTCCCATCATTAGTCTCTAATGGGTCCTGATGGGGGCTCTTTCTAACAGAGGCCCTCTCTGTGCCCATTAGAGAGACCCCCCTCTGGGTCCAATTAAAAAAAGGGGAGGAGTTAGTAAGATGACCACGCCCATGTGGGGGCGCCAGAAATATTTCTGCACCCAGACGTCTGTGACCCCAGGATCGGCCCTGTATCCAGCAAGGCGTCTAATGGTCCCATTGTGGGATCAGAATAGCTGGCAAGGAGCTCATTTAATCGTTTGTGGTGAATCTATTTGGAAGCACTTTTCTTTCAGTGGTGAACATTATCATCATTCCTTCACGGTAAGAAAGAGGAATTATTAATGTTTAGAAAATCTTTTTTATGCATACTAGGATGAGGTTATCTGTGGGAAATGATTTGTGTATTTTTGATTTTTCAATAAAAACTATCTGATTGAAAAAAAATTAAAAATTCTGAACACCTTTTTTTTTCTTGTTATATATATTTTTTTATAATAATATTTTTTTGCACATTGTTTGCACAGTTTAAATGGACTTTATTTGCACAGGAATTTAGGATGAGTTCATCATATGTTTAATGCACTTTTATTGTGTCTTTTACTGTATGTTATTTAACTTACTTTATTGGTTGGAGCTTGTCACACATCCTACTCGGATTGGTGATTTAGATGCTGCTGTCCATTTGATTTAATTGAGTTTTTATTGTATTTGTTTTACTCAGTTTTTTTGTCACTAAGGTTTACAGTTTTTTATTGCAAGCGCACAAATATTATTTTGGGTTTAGCAGTCACGGCCATGTTTGCCAAACAATTGAACCAAAGGGACACATTTCTTGGGGTATCTGAAGACTTCTCTTTCTGCTGATTATTAAATAATAATGAAGAACTGAGTTAAAAGGCCTGATTTCACTCAACCAATTATACTGTATAATGCTACGCACTGGCCTGTAATAAATTCAAATATTAATAATCGAAAATATAAGCAAAGGTAAATAACTGAAAATTGTGTAACACATTAAAATGGTACCAACATCATACACACCTAAAAACATGCATCCACCTCTCACACTGTAAACGGTATACTCAATGGGCCCCTACCAAAAAATCAATACATGATATACAGTGCCTTGCAAAAGTATTCACCCCTTGGCTTTTTACTCATTTTGTTATATTACAGCCTTTAGTTCAATGTTTTTTAATCTGAATTATATGTGATGGATCAGAACACAATAGTCTAAGTTGGTGAAGTAAATTAGAAAAATATATACATAAAACTATTTTTCAGAAATAAAAAACTGAAAATTGGCATGTGCGTATGTATCCCAGCCTCACAGATCAAAACAAACAGGCGTAGTTCCTGCCTAAATTTACCTGCACTGGCCAAAAATCTAACTCTAGCACCTACCTAAGGTAGAGGGTGCTACACTCACCCCCCACCAGAAATTAGTTGGTCCCTCAGGTGAGAGAATATAAAAAAAAAATGGCAAGGGCATCCCATAAGTTAAATTGGAAGGGGGATGGGAAACAACTTGGATGGGGAACTGTACAAATAAATTACGCACAAAAATAGCTCTATACATTTCTGATGAGTATTTACATCCAATCCTCTGAAAAAAAACTAAAGTAAAAAACAAAACAAAATTACAAACAAGCGGGCTCTTTGTTACAGGAGAGACATCTTATGCATACTTCCAAAATTTTGAGAGGGACACCTATTAGCAAAAATATGCACTGTGATAGCAGGAGCATGGTGGCATCTGGAAGGCTTGTTGCTATTAGAGTCCTATACCCTAACCCTCTCTCCCTGTGAGTTGGCACAATAAAACTTGCTACAACACATTTGCTTTGGATCAGCACTGCCGTAATGCAGGCGTTACTGCAATGCACTGTATTCAGAAAGTTTGACACCAGCTGAATTCTTTATGCTGGTACCTTACCGCTGCATCAGAAATCCCCTTTAGGTTGATCATTTGTGATTAAAGAATGAAAAAAAAAAAACACAAAAAACAACCTTACAAAATTGGGCACAGGCCCCCTGCTAACCTGCGCTGTCACTGGCTACAGAGGAATTTTGTCAGCAGGTACCTGCCAATGATTTATGGCTGAGACCTGCTGATCGGCTGTACGAACACACAGGGCTTTGCACACAGATCAGCGATGTGACTGTTTTGTCCCCCTGCAAAGCAGGGAGAAAAAAAAGACAGGTCTGTTAGTAAAAGCAGCACATATTACACAGATTACACTTGTTAGGCACACAGTTAACACCTTGATTTCCCCTTTGTTGTAACTCCTTCCCAGCCAGTGTTATTAATACAGTATTATATCTGATCACTGTATTTGTGTCAATATTGATGTCAGTGTCAGTTAGTCAGTTAGTGTACCTCCCAGCGAGAGCTTGTTAGTGCAAGATTGCCCACCACATTATAACAGGCCATAAAAGTCGCTGGTCACTGTCATTACCAGTATAGCGTCATTGTGGTGTAAATTCTAGTATATATACCATCGTTTGTAGACGCTATAATTTTCACACAAACAAATTATTATACACTTACTGGGATTTTTTTACTAACGTCATCTAGCAAAATACACTTTGGCCTAAATTTATGAAGAGATTAGATGGTTTTAATGTTTTATGACAGAAAGTAGAAAATATTATTTGCTTGTATTTTCCAAAATTGTTTGTCTTTTTTGTTTATATAATAAAAAATAAAAAACCTAGTCATGATCAAATACCACCAAAAGAAAACTCTAATCGTGTGAAAAAAATTACATAACTTTTATTTGGCTACAGTGTTGCAAGCCCGTACAATTGCCAGTTAAAGTAGCACAGTGCTGAACAGCAAAAATGCTTTGGTCATGAAGTGTGTAAAACCTTCCGAAAGGTCAAGTGGTTAATCACGTAAAAAAGACCATAAAAATAATGTCCATAGTATATTGTGTAATAATAAGAGAGCTGAGCTTATATAGACATGGTAACATTTGCGTTGTGCAGCAGCAACTTATAAAAACCACGGCGGGGACCCCAAAGGTGTGGTGAAGAGCTTCTGACCAGCAGATGTAGCAAAATCCACAGGTCCGGATGCACAACAAAACTAGATGGACAAGAACCATCCAGGACACCAGAACTGACGCATCAGAAGTAAGTTTGTCACTGCAAAGCAAAGGTGGTATGAAAAGCACCAACAGAAAGTCCTCAGGAGCTGAAGACTTCTCTAGTCTCCAAGACGACGCGTTTCAAGGCATGGGCTGTTTGTCAAGTCTTGGAGAAGGAGACCAGGGGCGGGATTAAATAGTGGTTGATTGGACCAGGGGTGAAGACAACCTAACAAGAGTCTGCACACCACATCCGCCATTACATTGGAGCCTGATTAAAACAAAAGACAAATGGATGGCAAACTAAACATTTTAAATTGAAAGACTATTAAAATCACAATTCATACAAAGTAATATACAGTACACTATTATATAAGTACTGGTTTACAATAAATGCAACTACAATCATCATGAGAGGGCAAATTTAAAGGGGCTCAGAAGTCCTAAGAGCACACTAATAACTAAACAATTCTCAAATTAAAAATTTCAAAAATTAAATAAGTGGGAGACTGGGGCCTAATTATGGATCAAGTTGTAGGATGTGCCAATGTTTTTTTTTTATAAGCTCTAATGAGCAGGGCCCTCTGATTCCTACTGAATTAAAGTGTATTGCATTTGTACTGTCTACCCTAAAGTTGTAAAGCACTGCGTAAACTGTCGGCGTTATATAAATCCTGTATGATGATAATAATCATTTTGGCTAAGGCATGATTGTTAATATTAAACCTGGTTAAAAACCTCACATTATTATTTTACTATTAGTATTGTGTAATGACCACCTAGTGTTAGGCTGGTAGTCCAAATATCTTTCATAGGTACCTCTGACCAAATCATCAGGATAACCCCTCTGCATAAATGTCTCCATCAGTGTCAAACTCCACCAAGATGGATGATGGCAACTCCATAATGTCAGATAGGAATTGCCACTAGTTGGTTTGTTGTAGTTTCTAGTGAGCATGGTGTCACCTTCATAGAATAATTCCAGATCTAAAATTACCAGCTTGTAAGGATTGATGACATGAGTGAACAGTAGACCAAAGTCATTATTATTACAATGGGCTACAAAGCAGGTAAACCACTCCATATTCCTGTTCCAAAATAAGTAAAGTGTTGTCGATATATCGACTATAATAGATGATGTATCTAGAAAACGTTTTGTTATGCCATATTGTGTACTCCTCTCAAAAGCCCATAGTAATATTTGCATAACAGGGTGCATAATGAGCTCCCATCGCCTTACCATATGTTTGCAGGTAAAAATTGTCTAGGAAAAGAGGCTGCACCTTGAAACATTTTGTCTTGAAGACCAGAGACATCATAGGCTTCTGGGGACATTCTATTGGTGCTTTCCACACCACTTCTGGTTTGCGGTGATGCACTTCCGGTACGGCAGTTCTGGTATTCCTGTCAGTTCCTGTCCATCTGGTTTTGTTGCGCATCTGGACCTGTGGATTGTTCTACACCAGCTGGTCAGGTGCTGATGTGGAAATTTGAGCCCTGAAAATGATAGACTTCATCATTAATGTGACTTACAGTGAACTTTTGATGACTCTAGAGTTTCAGAATACTGCTTGGACATGTTTAGAAGCAACAGAGACACCATACCCAGCTGTGGAATTTTATCTGGAGTAGCTATCTGACAAAAGCCTCTTCCCTGGCCATTTGGTAGCATAATCTATGGACTAGTTTGAATGTCACTTCAAAAGAAAGTGGGAGGTGGAAGGGAATAATAATTACTTGACTCTAAATGGCAGCTGGTGTGTTAAAAGTGACCTTTATTAAGATTCTTTTTTTTTTTTTTTATTGAAAGCCTATGGCGTGCAAAACACACCCAAAAACTTCACCCGGTGCATAAAAAATGTGCACACACATAAGGAGTGTTCACAAAAAAGTGCCACGGGTACACAAGACGTGCCAATTCCCTGATCCCCCGGGGCGTTAGGCTCCTGCGGGGACAAAGGTACTTACAATGGTCCATCTGGCCGAAACCAGACAGACCCCGTTCTCTGGAGGGCCTGCCGAGACAGGACCCACCCAAGTACTAGGTGGGGCTCCCCCGAAGGGAGACCCCATGAGAGAGGGCGAACTAAGCCAAAAGGCCATGTCCACCCCTTCCCAAGACTTTCAGGGCTGGCCCGAGGACCCGCATCCTTACTCATCACAACACACAGTGGGACAAACGTGTAAAACAAGATGTGACAACACAGGATTTCAATCAAAAAAGAAATAAAAAAGTGGGGAAGGGATAGTGGAGAGGAGAGTGAAAAGAAGTGGCCATTGTGTAACACAATGACCAGGCCCTCCGGCCAGGAATAAAAAATTCCTCTGGTCCTAGCCAAAAGGCCCGACCCAAGAGTCAGGTGCAAAAAAAGCTGTGTTATGGTGCAGTGACCATGGTGCCCAAAATCAAAGTGTCTGCCACACACAGTGATTCTATGGCACCCCTGGACTGCCACTCCAGGGGCACTACTCCATAGGCTTTCAAGACCTACCCTGGCCCGCAGCCTAGACCACGGCAGCCCCCACCGCAGACAGAAAAGGCATGAGGTTCAGGAAGCTTGGTGAGAGCCCTTGCCCCGAAGGCTCCACCATCACTCCCATCACCCCTTCCAGTTTCACATTTGGGTAAATGGATACTAGCCACTCCCCCCCTCCAGCAAAAGGGGAGTAAGCATTCTCCTACCCAAATAACTGTCAGCAGCTAGAGCTACCACAATCCAGGCCAGAAGGCCAGGGGACCCGACCCTTCGGCCAGACCAAAATGCAGCACCCATCCCTACCAGGAGCACCCTTCCAGACGGCTCAGACTCAACCATTGGCCGGTCCCCAGTATACTTTCGGGCAACTCGGCATAGTCCCTGCTGAGTATCGCCTTTCCAGGTACTATGACACCATTGGATTTGCTGGCCCTCCCCAACGAGAGTGACACAGCGCCTCCTCTGGAAACTGATAAGAACAGATTTTTTTTTTTTTTTTCCACTCAGATTGAATCACATAAACTCAGCAAAACAAACACACGAAACTTACACTGAGCTGTGTTCCATTCATCATAGTGGCGTAGACAGTATCAAAAAGATAAAATCATTTAATATAAAAAAACGCTCTATACATTATTCATAAGGAACAAATACACACCACACTTAACCTTCACCCACCCGCCACCTAACAAAATTCCAGAAACCATCCGCCTCTTCCACCCCCATACTTCTTCTTTCTACCGCCAAAACAAAAAACATTTTTGCCATCACCCACTCCACACAATCTTTTTCAAGCAATACCAATTTCTTTTTTACCAAGGCACATCGAGATTCCCACAACACTTCTCTTATGACAGCAGACAAGACAAACATCTTACGTTGCTTCCCTTTGCCACCTCCCACCACACCAAGAACACCAGACTCAAAAGACACTCCATCAATCCCCACCACCCGTTCCACAAAACCACACAGCAAACTCCAAAAATTCCTTGCAAAAAAGCACTCCCAAAATAAGTGTCTCACAGTCTCAGTCCCAGCACAACCTTCCCTAGGGCACACCTCCCTCCTTACCAAGTCTCTAGACTTTAAAAAGGACATTGTAGCCAAGCAATTGTGCAGCGACAGCCATACCACCTCCCTCTGTTTGTTTGTAATGCCCTTAACCACTTGAGCCCCGGACCATTATGCTGCCTAAGGACCAGAGGTCTTTTTCCAATTTGGCACTGCGTCGCTTTAACTGCTAATTGCGCGGTTATGCAATGCTGTACCCAAACGAAATTTGCGTCCTTTTCTTCCCACAAATAGAGCTTTCTTTTGATGGTATTTGATCACTTCTGCAGTTTTTATTTTTTGCGCTATAAACGGAAAAAGACCGAAAATTTTGAAAAAAAATGATATTTTCTACTTTTTGTTATAAAAAAAATCCAATAAACTCAATTTTAGTCATACATTTAGGCCAAAATGTATTCGGCCACATGTCTTTGGTAAAAAAAATGTCAATAAGCGTATATTTATTGGTTTGCGCAAAAGTTATAGCGTCTACAAACTAGGGTACATTTTCTGGAATTTACACAGCTTTTAGTTTATGACTGCCTATGTCATTTCTTGAGGTGCTAAAATGGCAGGGCAGTACAAAACCCCCCCAAATGACCCCATTTTGGAAAGTAGACACCCCAAGGAAATTGCTGATAGGCATGTTGAACCCATTGAATATTTATTTTTTTTGTCCCAAGTGATTGAATAATGACAAAAAAAAAAAAAATATTTACAAAAAGTTGTCACTAAATGATATATTGCTCACACAGGCCATGGGCCTATGTGGAATTGCACCCCAAAATATATTCAGCTACTTCTCCTGAGTACGGGGATACCACATGTGTGGGACTTTTTGGGAGCCTAGCCGCGTATGGGACCCCGAAAACCAATCACCGCCTTCAGGATTTCTAAGGGTGTAACTTTTTGATTTCACTCTTCACTGCCTATCACAGTTTCGGAGGCCATGGAATGCCCAGGTGGCACAACCCCCCCCCAAATGACCCCATTTTGGAAAGTAGACACCCCAAGCTATTTGCTGAGAGGCATATTGAGTCCATGGAATATTTTATATTTTGACACAAGTTGCGGGAAAGTGACACTTTTTTTTTTTTTTTTTTTTTTTTGCACAAAGTTGTCACTAAATGATATATTGCTCACACAGGCCATGGGCCTATGTGGAATTGCACCCCAAAATACATTTAGCTGCTTCTCCTGAGTATGGGGATACCACATGTGTGGGACTTTTTGGGAGCCTAGCCGCGTACGGGGCCCCGAAAACCAATCACCGCCTTCAGCGTTTTTAAGGGCGTGAATTTTTGATTTTACTCTTCACTGCCTAACACCGTTTCGGAGGCCATGGAATGCCCAGGTGGCACAAACCCCCCCCAAATGACCCCATTTTGGAAAGTAGACACCCCAAGCTATTTGCTGAGAGGCATGGTGAGTATTTTGCAGCTCTCATTTGTTTTTGAAAATGAAGAAAGACAAGAAAAAACTTTTTTTTTTTTTCTTTTTTCAAATTTCAAAACTTTGTGACAAAAAGTGAGGTCTGCAAAATACTCACTATACCTCTCAGCAAATAGCTTGGGGTGTCTACTTTCCAAAATGGGGTCATTTGGGGGGGTTTTGTGCCACCTGGGCATTCCATGGCCTCCGAAACTGTGATAGGCAGTGAAGAGTGAAATCAAAAATTCACGCCCCTTAGAAAGCCTGAAGGCGGTGCTTGGTTTTCGGGGTCCCGTACACGGCTAGGCTCCCAAAAAGTCTCACACATATGGTATCCCCGTACTCAGGAGAAGCAGCAGAATGTATTTTGGGGTGTAATTTCACATATTCCCATGGCATGTTTGAGCAATATATCATTTAGTGACAACTTTGTGCAAAAAAAAAAAATTTGTCTCTTTCCCGCAACTTGTGTCGCAATATAAAATATTCCATGGACTCGACATGCCTCTCAGCAAATAGCTTGGGGTGTCTACTTTCCAAAATGGGGTCATTTGGGGGGGTTTTGAACTGTCCTGGCATTTTATGCACAACATTTAGAAGCTTATGTCACACATCACCCACTCTTCTAACCACTTGAAGACAAAGCCCTTTCTGACACTTATTTTTTACATGAAAAAGTTTTTTTTTTTTTGCAAGAAAATTACTTTGAACCCCCAAACATTATATATTTTTTTAAAGCAAATGCCCTACAGATTAAAATGGTGGGTGTTTCATTTTTTTTTTTTCACACAGTATTTGCGCAGCGATTTTTCAAACGCATTTTTTGGGGAAAAAACACACTTTTTTAAATTTTAATGCACTAAAACACACTATATTGCCCAAATGTTTGATGAAATAAAAAAGATGATCTTAGACCGAGTACATGGATACCAAACATGACATGCTTTACAATTGCGCACAAACGTGCAGTGGCAACAAAATAAATACATTTTTAAAAGCCTTTAAAAGCCTTTACAGGTTACCACTTTAGATCTACAGAGGAGGTCTACTGCAAAAATTACTGCCCTCGATCTGACCTTCGCGGCGATACCTCACATGCATGGTGCAATTGCTGTTTACGTTTGACGACAGACCGCCGCTTGCGTTCGCCTTAGCGCAAGAGCAGGGGGCGACAGGGGTGCTTTTTTTTTTTTTTTTTTTTTTTCTTTATTATTTTTTTGCTTTTTTATCTTATTTTTAAACTGTTCCTTTCATTTTTTTTTTTTTTAAATCATTTTTATTGTTATCTCGGGGAATGTAAATATCCCCTATGATAGCAATAGGTAGTGACAGGTACTCTTTTTTGAAAAAATTGGGGTCTATTAGACCCTAGATCTCTCCTCTGCCCTCAAAGCATCTGACCACACCAAGATCGGTGTGATAAAATGCTTCCCCAATTTCCCAATGGCGCTATTTACATCCGGCGAAATCTAAGTCATAAAATGCTCGTAGCTTCCGGTTTCTTAGGCCATAGAGATGTTTGGAGCCACTCTTGTCTCTGATCAGCTCTATGGTCAGCTGGCTGAATCACCGGCTGCATTCTCAGGTTCCCTGTTGAGACAGGAGAGCCAGAGAAAAACACGGAAGACGGTGGGGGGGGGGGGGCATTCCCTCCCACGGGTTGTAAAGGCAGTCTAGAGGCTAATTAGCCGCTAGGATTGCTTTTACATGAAAGCCGACCGCTGGCTGAAAAGAATGATACCAAGATGATACCTAAACCTGCAGGCATCATTCTGGTATAACCACTCAAAGTTGTGAATGGCGTACCTGAAGACAAAAAAATGGTTAACAATAAAGCACAGTAAACAATAAAGTATAAATAATTACATACCTGAAAAACAAACATGATAAAACATAATAACAATAACAATAACAATAAAACACTGCAGAATAGAATACAGTAAAAAAAGAGCAGAACAATAGAGAGAGAGAATAGAGAGAGAGAACAATAAAACGACAACTATTTTTTTTTATTTTATATATATTTTTTTTTTTTTTACACTTTTTTTGTAACTAACTTTTATAACTGTAACCGGTTCCAGGTTCGGGTCTCTCAAAATGCGATGGCATCTTGGGAGACCCTGTGAAAGTGTGCCTAGTCTGTGCAATGCTGTACCCTACGCTAATACTCAACTAGTGTATGGTAGCGTTCAAAACATTCACCAATGCAAAGACCAGGATTGTCAGGACAGGAGGGACAATAATAGCGGGTGTCACGCCTATATCCGCGTTTGCTGCAGACACAACATCTTTTTGGGGGGGGTTCGTTGGGTAGGGGTACTCGGGAGCACATAAAAATGCCTCTCATGCAGCCGACTGCATTTCGTTGGGGGATGTGAATGGGGGAAGTACGGGCGCTGCAGAAGTGGTGGGTTCCCAATTAGGATTGGCGAATGCAGCAGGAAGGGCACTATGGGCACGACGGGCCTGTGTTTGTCTTTTTGGTGGCAGCGGGACACTACTTGTGCTTGTCACCTCACCAGCTTGAACTGCACTTATGGGACTCGCCACGTCACCAAGTGTTACTGCAGTGCTGGTTTGACTACGACCGGGGTGTACTAGGCCGCTGGTGCTTGCCAGTTCAATAAAAAGCTTCCAAAAAAACTGTTAGCGATCGCAGGGATCAGGCCTGACTCTGCAAACGCTGCAGTTATGCGTTTAGTGTTTTGTAAGTGACAGTGATCGATCGATACTGCACTTGGGTGGGCTGGACTGGGCCGGGCGGAGGGGCAAAACGCAGGTGCTAGCAGGTATCTGGGTTGATCCCGCTAACACTGCGTTTTTGGGAACCCTAAACTGCTGGGGACGCTAGTATAGATCTGATCTGATCGGATCAGATATTGATCCGTTCAGATACTATACCACTAAAGGAGGCGTATGCTGCGTGCGTGGGTGTTAGTGGTACTGGCGCTAACCTGACGCTGCCTGGGGCCGGTGCTTGCTAGTTCACCAAAATGCTACCAAAAAAACTGTTAGCGATCGCAGGGATCAGGCCTGACTCTGCGAACGCTGCAGTTATGCGTTTAGTGCCTTGTAAGTGTCAGTGATCGATCGATACTGCACTTGGGTGGGCTGGGCTGGGCCGGGCGGAGGGGCACAACGCAGGTGCTAGCAGGTATCTGGGCTGATCCCGCTAACACTGCGTTTTTGGGAACCCTAAACTGCTGGGGACGCTAGTATAGATCTGATCGGATCAGATATTGATCCGATCAGATACTATACCACTAAGGGAGGTGTACGGTGCGTGCGTGGGTGTTAGCGGTACTGGCGCTAACCTGACGCTGCCTGGTGCTTGCTTGCCAGTTCACCAAAATGCTACCAAAAAAACTGTTAGCGATCGCAGGGATCAGGCCTGACTCTGTGAACGCTGCAGTTATGCGTTTAGTGTTTTGTAAGTGACAGTGATCGATCGATACTGCACTTGGGTGGGCTGGGCGGAGGGGCAAAACGCAGGTGCTAGCGGGTATCTGGGCTGATCCCGCTAACACTGTGTTTTTGGGAACCCTAAACTGCTGGGGACGCTAGTATAGATCTGATCAGATCAGATATTGATCCGATCAGATACTATACCACTAAGGGAGGCGCATGCTGCGTGCGTGGGTGTTAGCGGTACTGGCGCTAATCTGACGCTGCCTGGGGCGACGCATATCACCGCCGGGCGATCAGGGGGCTAAACCTTTATTAGGTAATAAACGGCGGGTGCCCTGACACTATAAAAAATAAACGAACTAACCTGCGTCACCCGTAACGGTTATACGGTGATCAGTGGTGAAAGGGTTAACTAGGGGGCAATCAAGGGGTTAAAACATTTATTAGGTAGTATATGGGGGTCCCTGTCACTATAAAACGCTGACGGCGAACCTAAATATTTACCTCACTAACTAGCGTCACCAGCGACACTAATACAGCGATCAGAAAAATGATCGCTTAGCAACACTGGTGACAGGGGGTGATCAAGGGGTTAAAACTTTATTAGGGGGGGTTAGGGGGGTACCCTAGACCTAAAGGGGGGTGATACTCACTGTCCCAACACTGTAACTGTCACAAACTGACACTATGCAGTAATCAGAAAAAAAAAAAAAAAAAAAAAAAAAAACCTGCTGGTGTCAGTTTGTGACGGGGGGGGGGGTGATTGGGGGGGGATCGGGGGGCGATCGGGGGGGGGATCGGGGTGTTTTGTGTGCCTGGCATGTTCTACTGTGTGTGTGTGTGTTGTGCACTCACATTGATGTCTTCTCCCCTCGGCGCTGGAACGGAAAATACCGAGCCGAGGGGAGATGACATCATTTCCTTTGCTGCTGTTTAGCATACAGCAGCAAAGGAGTGTTCCCATTGGCCGGCGGCGATCGCGAGGGGGGGGCCACGAACGGATGGCCTCCCCCTCATCTCGGATCGCCGGGGAACAGAACGGGACCGCTTCGGGCACCGGGGGGGGTCCGATCGGACCCCCCACCCGCGAGAGGCAAATCACGTACATGTACGTGATTTTGCCTGCCCGTGCCGCCTTGCCGACGTAAATCGGCGTTAGGCGGTCCTTAAGTGGTTAAATAATAAATTCTTCCACACAGTCTCCGCTCTCTTAAGATTTAAACCAAAAATGTTCGCCGGCAGCTCATCCTTTCTCAACCATGCCCATAATGTTTCTTTCTTCCGAGAGCCTTCCCCTAATTCCTGCAAATGATTTTTCTTAAAAAAGGCAGACATTTTTAAATAGTACACAGGGGATATCATTGACATTGGCCTAGTCAGATCCCTTCCACACCACCCCCACCTCAGTAAAGGCCATCCGATCAGGTAGCGCATTAACGCTGCAGTTTTCCCTCCTGCTAAGAAAGTTCTGAGATGAACCATCCACCACTGAACCTCCAGAAAACGTTCAATATTAGGGAAGTTATACCCACCCTGTTGTACTTTCTTCATAACCACCTCTCTGGCAACCTTCTCCATCTTAGAACCCCAAAAAAACATAAACAACATTCTTGTAATCTTCTGAACCCACCTCTTGTTTGGAGGAAAGATTACAGAAAAGTACATTAACAAGGGGAGAATTACCGCCTTAGTAATCAAAGTTTTGCCAGAGAGAGAAAGTTTTCTAGTTTTCCACAAACTTAGTTTTTTACAGACCTTTTCCACCCCTTTAGCCGTGTTTACCTGGTTCACCAAGTTTCTCTCGAAGTGCACTCCCAACACCTCCATCTCCTGCACACTCTTCAGCTTACACTTAGATACCTCACAAGAGCCACTTAACACACAGATACTACTTTTTCCCCAGTTAACACGCAGACCAGAAATTGCACCAAATATACCAAGTTGCAGCTCTGCTCTTGTCACATCCCTTGTCGAATTACAGAGAAAATTGACGTCATCCATATAGCAAAGGGTTTTAACCGGCTCATTCCCACCTCCTGGTACAAACATACCCTTAAAACACTTATCCTTCCACACATGTCTTAGGAGAGGTTCTATTACGCAAATGAATGCAACTGGTGACAAGGGGCACCCCTGCCTCACCCCAGACATCACTCTGACCTCTTCGGACAAACCACCATTAACGAGGATCTGGCTACTAATCCCTTGGTATAGACATTCTACCACTTCCACAAACTCTTCAGGGATCCCCATCTGCCTCAATACTATGAAGAGAAACTTATGAGCAACACGGTCATAAGCCTTCTCGAGGTCAATGCTTGCCACCGCCAAAGGCAAATTGTTGCACTGAGCATAAAACACCAGGTCCCTCAAGAGGATCAGATTATCGGAAATCCTCCGCCCAGGCACAGCACAGACCTGCCACTCTCCAATAACACTTCCCACTACTCTCCTCATTCTGTCCGCCAGAACTTTAGCTACAATCTTGTAATCGCTATTGAGCAGGGATATCGGTCGCCAATTCCTGATGTCACGCTGGTCACCTTTCTTTTTATACAGTAGTGTAATGATACCTTTCTTCATTGATTCTGAAATCCTCTTCTCCTTTATACAGGTCCTTATAACCTCACACACATCGTCCTTCAGGGTTGACCAAAATTCAACATAAAAATTCAGCCATCCCCACCAGGAGTCTTATTTTTCTTCATCTTCATCACCACATTCTCCACCTCCTCTTCCTCCACCGGGTCTAACAACATCTCCGCATCTTCAGTCTTCAAGTTCCCCCTCACCACCTCACAGTACTCCCGCATTTCTTCTTCTGTTGCACCACCTCCGCCACCATACAACTCAACGTAAAAGGACCTAATGGACTCCACCATTCTTTCCCCGCTCACCTCCTCCTCGCCATCCAAAACAGACTCGAACATCTTCCTTGGCCCAAAGGATTTCTTAAAAAAATACGCAGAGCATTGCTCATCCTCCTCCAACTCTTGTACTTTGGATCTAAAGATAATCCCCTTCCCGCGATCCTTAAGCATAGCATTCCGTGCCTCCCGTACTTCTCTCAACTCCTCCTCCACCTCCACCCCCAGTCTCTTACATCTAAATAGGAAATGCATCCTGTCCACCAACCTCCTTGCATCTTCACGCCTTCTTCCAGCCGCCTCCACACCCAATTTCTTAAAGAAAATACTTATCCTAACCTTTGCCCAATCCCACCACTCCAGAACATCCCTGAAGCTATGCTTCTTGAACTTAAGCCACTCATAAAACTAATTAAACTTAACAGCTACCCCCTCCTCCTTCAAACAAGAACAATTAAGTTTCCATGCACCCTTCCCACACATTCTAGTACCATCAAAAAGGAAGGAACAAGTAAGCAAGGCATGGTCCGAAAATGACACTAAAACAGTCTGATATCCAGTGATCTTTAAGGCAGGAGAAGCAAACATAAAATCTATCCTCGAACGCACTGACCCTTTGTCTGAAAAAAAGGTAAAGGAGATATCATTCCCCTGTACCACCCAGGCAGCATCTTGAAAATGAAGATCACAAACTATT
The DNA here is from genome assembly GCF_042186555.1 of Aquarana catesbeiana. Classification (NCBI taxonomy): domain Eukaryota; kingdom Metazoa; phylum Chordata; class Amphibia; order Anura; family Ranidae; genus Aquarana; species Aquarana catesbeiana. Next base: position 29,709,203 of record NC_133332.1, read on the forward strand.
TCATTTAACACTTTAGATGTTACATCAGCACTGTTTCCCTCACTCACACCCTGCCTTTCCTCACTTCTTCTCACACAGTTAAAATCACCAACTAACATTGTTGGGATTCTACCGGGCAACCACATTTTGAGCACTTCCAAAAATTTCACACGCTCCTTTTTTTCAGCAGGTGCATAAACATTAATAATTCTTATTTTACTCCCAGCCACCTCCAAGACAACAATCTGCATCCTCCCCGGCACCACCACCTCATGCGACACACACTGAACATACGGATTTTTCACGAGAATCCCAACCCCTTCATTTCTACATTCACATACAGGGGACCACATAGATATACCATATTTCCATTCATCACATAAAATCCGTTCATTACCACACTCCTGCAGACAAATTATATCAGACTGAATCTTCTCTAGATAATCAAAGACAGCCGCCCTCCTCCACCCTGAACATATACTTCTTACATTAATCGAACTCACAGTCAAAGCCATCATGAGGAAAAACCCAAAGATTTGCACATCCATTACAAAAACTATAAGTGATGCCTAGCCTCTTCCATCCCTTCCCTTGCTACATTAGCGTAGGTTAACCTCTTCCTCCCAAATGGAGAACTGGCAGACTCGGAACCCGAGCCTCCATCAGGAAAGGGTAGACCTTCCACCCCCTCCCCTGCCCCTTCCTCCCGTCCCCTCTTTATAGAGGACTGAGAAGTCTCGTCCATAGCAATCATTAGCCGCTGTCCACATTCAAGACTCTCGTCACTGTCCATCTCCTCGTTCTCATCCTCTTCTTCCTCCTCTTCCTCTTCTTCTGATGACAAACCACTCATCAACTCTGATAAGCGTCCCGGACTTATAAGTACCTCACTCCTCCGTTCCTCCTCCGGTCCCCCATCCTCCTGCCTCACCGGGGCATCCTGCACCTCCTGACGATCTGGAACTGTCCCACCTTCCCCTACCACAGTACCAAGACTCCCAGGGTCCGCACTAGCTCCCGCCACCACCTCACCAGTAGCAGGGCCAGCAGCGCCTTCCCTGCTCATCGCCTTTTCCTGCTTAGTAGGTACAGCATCATTGGCCTGGTGCTCCGAGGATGCAGCAGGTCGCTCCGCATCAGCGGACCCAGCACTGCCACCTTCCCTCCGAGCCTCAGCTCTCTGCCTCTGCTGCGCACGTCTGGCCTGGGTCTTATTCAGTACATCATGGAACTCCGCTTCACTCTTAGCAGCAAAATATTCTTCGCATTGCCTCGCAAGGTGACCTGGTCTTTTGCAAATATCACAGATCCGTGTATGCTTACATTCTTTCGAAGGATGGTCCTCGTTACCACAAAATCTACACTTAATATTGCGCTCACAGTCCCCGCTTGCATGCCCGTAGACACAGCACTTCCTACAATAAACCGGCTGCCCAGGGTAAAAGAGGAACCCCCTCTCACCCCCTATGTTGAAAACAGCCGGAGGCCTTCTCACCCCACCAACACAGCCAAGATCAGTCCGAAACCTTCCATAGAACCTGTACTTTCCAGACCAAATTCCAAATTTGTTCAGTACCTTGTCACCACCCCTTAATTCTTCGCAGTAATTTTTCAAAAAGGCCCTAACCAAGTTCACATCTGAAAACGGGTTGTACATATGGACAATAATAGCCTTTTCTTCCTGCATAAAAAGTGGTATAACATCCATTTTCTGCAAAAATTCATTCTCAGCACTCCTCATCTTCTCGTAGACCTCCCAGCATATCTCAACAGAAAGAAAGGTAATGTCATATAACCTTTGTTGCGGAAAATCCTGTAAGCAAACAATATCTCTTACCCTGAGGTTGAGAAATCCCATCAACACGTCCACCACGATAGTCCTCAAATTGATCTCTCCCTTGAATTCAGGTTTAATCAAAAACCGAATGGAATCCCGCATCCCACGGACCGCCATTTTTGTACCGGATGGTACCTCGCCTCTTCCTCCGACACAGGGTACCCCCGAAGGGGCCCCACCCGCTGACACCGAATCGCCTTAAGAAGGGCGATCGCTCCTCGTTGTCTGGGGACTAGGCCTCGGGCCAATAGCAGCAAGGGGGGGCCCTCCGAAAAGGGACGCTCCCCCCAAGGCCGACCTCCGGGTACCCCAGACACCTCTTGACCAAGTCACACACAGTAAAACTGCACTGGATCTTAGCCAAAAGGCCGAGAAGCGATTTATTAAGATTCTGTCCTAGCCGAAGAGAGCCCCCCAGCCCCATTGGCTCAATGTAGCAGTCTTAGCATATGGAAGAGGGGGTGTTTCTACCTGGAAGGAGTTAAGGAGAGGTGGGCTTTTGCAAGGGTATATATTAGAACACAGATCACTGGCCTCGCTCTCTTCCTCTCGGTGTGCCCCCTGCAAGCATGGTAACATAAGGTTTCTGTTTATTATATTTCCATTACTGTAGTCCCTTTACTTTCTTTGTGTGTAATGTAAATTATCTTTGTCCATTGGCCAAACTGTATTTGTAACATCACGGCTTCTCTGTATTTGTATCATCTACGTTATATTCGGTAACATCTGATTATTCTAACGTTTCTTTTCCGTATAAATAAATTAGATCTTTGTATTTTTGCACCATTATCATTTCCTTATTGATTTAATGGGTTGTAGCTGCAACCGCATTGGTTGATTCTTATATAGACAAGGTTGTAATCACCTATGGCAGGGATATGCAATTAGCGGACCTCCAGCTGTTGCAGAACAAGTTCCATGAGGCATAGCAAGACTCTGACAGCCACAAGCATGACACCCAGAGGCAGAGGCATGATGGGACTTGTAGTTTTGCAACAGCTGGAGGTCCGCTAATTGCATATCCCTGACTTATGGTATATATCGGCAAGCGTATATGTGAGGTAGGTAAAAATCGCCATTACAGTGCTTAGTATCTTTGCCTTTCCTTTTTGGTCCCCATAATGGTTATTATATGTTTTTGCTGCCACGTCTAATTAAGCTCTCCTATTACACAATAAACTATGAACATTGCTTTTATCATCTTTTTTACATGATAAATAAAGCCATTATTGTGGACATTTGGACTGCCTTAATGTGGATTTATCTACTTACCAATTATCTGGTGCTTTGGATGATGCCATTAGGTACATGCTTTTTTAATTCATTATCATTTTTTAACTCATTATCATTTCCCAAGATCTCTATGGGTTGAGAACTGTTGTGCTGCTGTAAAATAACATAAAGGGATGACAATAATGAGGTAATGCACTCACATTTAAAATTCTTAAATACCACATATCAATAAACAAACTCAGCAAGGATGTCCGACAAGGGGCTGTCTCCCAAGTGACTCCAATGGGCATATGTTGTGAGCAAAGGAGACAAATGGAAAGAGAGTGCACCACTTTCAGTGTAGCATTTATTGATCATAAAAGAGATAAAAGGTGAACAATATTGCACTCATGTTTAGTTAGTTGGTTAATAGCATTATGATAAAAGTCCAGCAGACTTCTAGGTCCCAGTAGGTGGCAGCATAGGGATATGATAGTAAGCTCTCTAATCTGTTGCCTCACAGGTAGTGATGCAGAGGGAGCCAAGAAATCAGGAAAAGTTGACTATGTTTATGCGGTTGGTGGCTGCTGTGGACCACAAGGAGGCAGATGGCCGCCAGAAGCGGCCATTATGACGTCACATGTAGGTGAGCGAGACAAAGTGTTTCAACTGTTGGTTTGAGAAAGGGGACTCTGCCCCAAAAAGTGTTGCCACGCCCATCTACAGATGACTTCATAATGACCATCATCTGCCTCCTTGCTGTCCACAGCAGCCACAAACCACATACATATGGTCACTTTTCCTGGTTCCTGGCTCCTTCTGCATCACTTGCAGGACAAAATATCCTGTTTACAGATTAGGCCTTTTATTTGGCAGGTAAGGATACATGCAGGAGGCATGTAAATCCTTAGAGATAAGCACTATGGAAGTAATTTAGAAATGATGAGAGTGGCTTTACATACACTTTAAGGTTGACCTGCTACTGTATGTCCACTGCGGTTTGCGGAATTCCCTATTTCGCTGTTGGGCAAGCTGGGGCCTCTGGCCTAGGTGTCATGTTTAGACTACAAAGTGGTGGCCTAGGAAATATCTCTGAGTTTGAGTGGTCTGCCATGGTAGGCGATTCCCCGTTTGGACAATGCCTAAAGTTTTGAGTTTTCTCTGCGAGCCTCTCATCAGTGTACTTAAAGTATAAGTGGCCTGAAATGAAGGTGACAGATGAACCTCCTGGCAGGGGTTGTCTTAAGCCGTGTACACATGACCGGACTTTTCGACCGGATTGGTCCGACGGAACGAATCCGTCGGACAATCCGACCGTGTGTGGGCTTAATCGGACCTTTAGCAGACTTTTTCTGTCGAAAATCAGACAGACTTTAGATTTGGAACATGTTTCAAATCTTTCCGACGGACTCGAGTCCGGTCGAAAAATCCGTTCGTCTGTATGCTTGTCCAACGGACAAAAAAGGACGCAAGGGCAGCTATTAGCTACTGGCTATGAAATTCCTTATTCTAGTCCCTTCATACGTCATCACATTCAAACCAACGAACTTTCAAACGGACTTTAGTCCGTTCGTGTGTGGGCAAGTCTGGTCGTTCGAAAGTCCGTCGTAACTCCGTTGAAAGTCCGTCGGAAACACTGTTGGACCTTTGATGCTGAAAAGTCTACTCATGTGTACGTGGCATAACACCTGGTTTTAGCCTAGGAAGTGAAACCTTTATTAGCAAAGCAAAACCAGGACCAGAGAACCCCATGGATTTCAACAGCACATAGAGGATTGTCAAGCTGGACTTCTCCTATTACACTGGCCAGTCTAGAATCCTGGGATAGATTAAACATCTGTAGCGCCCCTGCCCTGAGCTGGCTGCTTCTGGAAGTATGTTCCAGAAATAGTGTGAGAGAATCCTGGGTAATGAATAGTTATCTGGACGAAGCCAATATCTGGGAGGCTGACCCAGGGGGCCTGGATCCTGGGTAATTAATAGTTATCTGGCCCAAGCCAATCCCTGGGAGGTTGACACAGGGGGACTGGCTCGGGAGAAGATAAGTATTTTCGAGGACTTATTCAGAAGTCTCTTGCCCTGTGGCCTTTCCCCTGCGGGAGAGCATTTGTATGTGTTCCAGAGATGCTATAGCTGCTGGGCCTCAGCATGTGTTATGCCTGGGAGCCTGAATAAAGCTGTACTTAAGGGAACTTGCTGAAGGAAACTTGCCTGTGGAAGTTCAGCTGGAGAGGTGGGTGCCTTTCACCTGAAGCTCAAAGTACAGAACTGCTTACTCAGGAAGAGACACCAGAGATTGTTGCTCCCGGACTGTGACTGCTCACGTAGGGTCTCAGATTTTCTGGCTGTACCCTCTTCCTTCAGCATTATATTTGAGGCTGCTACTGAAGGGCCAATTACTACTGGAACAGCATTTTTCAAGGAAGCTGTCCTCCAAGATTTTGTGCCTTGAGTATCCTGTAGTCCTAAACCCTCCTTACTACCTATGTTCAAGATCTGCAATAAAAATTCAAAAGACACCCCCTAGACTAAGTCTGAATTCCCTCGGTTTGCTTCCGAAGCTTGTATCAGGGCTGGCAGCCTATGAACAGGTAAGAGAGACCTGGTCTATTTCCAGTGACTCCATAGGGGGTAAGCTCTAAATGTCAAAGGCCAGTTAGCCCCGGGAAAAGATTTAACTTACTTTAAACTGTAGGGGAGAGATGGGACTATCAAATGTTTAGCATACCCTCCTCTTTTACCAACACTCTGTAAAAGTCTGGGAACCGAGGAGACCAGTTGCAGGAGTTTTGGGAGAGGAATGTTGTCCCATTCTTGCCTGATAGAGGATTCTGACTACTCAACAGTCCTGGGTCTTCTTTGTCTTATTTTTCATTTCAAGATAAACCAAATATTTTCCACTGGTGAAAGATCTGGACAGCAGGCAGGCCATTTAAGCACAGACCGCAGTAAAACCTGACAGGGATTCTAATGCCTCTCCATAATACTGTCTATGAAAAAAAAAAAATTTCCTTTAACTATGATATTTTTCATTTACCAAGCCAGTTTGATTAATGTGGGGGGAGGACACCTAGGAACGCCACACAATTACCCCAGACAGTCCATAAACGTGTGCTGACCCTTTAAAAACTCTCTTTTGATGTTTTACATTTTTCTGTTTTTTATTCCTGGTAAATATCAGATGGGTTAGATTACCAGCAAAAAAAAAAAAAAAATACCTTGGGACCAAATAAAATTCTGATTATGTTTATCTGTACAGCTGGCAAGCAGGGTGAATAAGTGTGCCATTAGAGGGAAATCTTGTCCTCTCTGGGATTTTGCGCCATCTATAAATTGTTCTCTGATCCTGATTTTGACAAAGACAACAGAAAATTCAAACAGCAAACAGTGCTATCCTTGCTCATATACTATATACAAATATGGAATAAATTACAGATTGTGACATCTAAGATAAACTCTGACCAATAGTAGGTAAGTAGTCATGCTATGATGCTGTCTCTTGAAAAACAGAACGCCCTTGTTTTCCTCTTAATCATTTTATTCTTACCAGTTATCAAAATTTATATGTTAGTTGATTCTTCAGTTCTGGCAAGGCAGCAATCACATTTATGTCTGTAAAAAAATCTTTCCGAAAAGGACGTTTATCTCGGGGTATCCGAAGCCTTCTCTTTCACCTGACTATGATATTAAAAAGTTTAGTGCTTTTTGTATATTTTCTTTAATTTCAGAAAAGAAGTGTGTGTGTGACGGAAGCTGATGTCAGATCTGTGCCCTCATCACCAAGTCGTGACAAAGGACCAGTGGTGGATCCATAGAGGGCACACGGGCACCGGCCCCCCTATCCATGCATCCAGACCCCTGATCTACATACAGTGCCTTGAAAAAGTATTCATACCCCTTGAAATTTTCCACATTTTGTCATGTTACAACCAAAAACGTAAATGTATTTTATTGGGATTTTATGTGATAGACCAACACAAAGTGGCACATAATTGTGAAGTGGAGGAAAAATGATAAATGGTTTTCAACATTTTTTACAAATAAATATGTGAAAAGCGTGGCGTGTATTTGTATTCAGCCCCCTTTACTATGATACCCCTAACTAAAATCTAGTGGAACCAATTGCCTTCAGAAGTCACCTAATTAGTAAATAGAGTCCACCTGTATAAATACATATAGTAAATAGAGTCCACCTCAGTATAAATACAGCTGTTTTGTGAAGCCCTCAGAGGTTTGTTAGAGAACCTTAGTGAACAAACAGCATTATGAAGGCCGAGGAACACACCAGACAGGTCAGGGATAAAGTTGTGGAGAAGTTTAAAGCAGGGTTAGGTTACAAAAAAATATCCCAAGCTTTGAACATTTCACGGAGCTCTGTTCAATCCATCATCCAAAAATGGAAAGTGTATGGCACAACTGCAAACCTACCAAGGCATAGCCGTCCACCTAAACTGACAGGCAGGAAAATGGAGCATTAATCAGAGAAGCAGACAAGAGGCCCATGGTAACTCTGGAGGAACTGTGGAATCTGTCCTGTGGAATCTGTCCACAGGACAACTATTAGTCAGGCACTCCACAAATCTGGCCTTTATGGAAGAGTGGCAAGAAGAAAACCATTGTTGAAAGAAAGTCATAAGAAGTCCTGTTTGCAGTTGCACTTCGAGCCCACCCAGTTGTGTGACAAAAGCAAATTCATTTTTGCTATTTTCACACTAAAGTTCCTCCCCGCTAATCAGGAGGCAGGTCATGATACCTGTTTCCCGATTGGCCAAAGCGTCAGGTGATCCTATTGGATGCCTAGCGCTTAGGCGGAAGAGAGAGGAGACACACAAAGGAGGAAGCCACTGGAGGAGCGGACACCGGAGCCGCTGCCCGCACGGCGGGTGGACTATGTTGGAGGACACCACAGTCTGCCACCTAGATCAGGTAAGTGCCGGACCGCCGGCCGCCCAGGGTGAAGGGGGTGGTAGTGCTGCCGTGATAAGTGATGAAGCAGCACTAAATATCTCTTTAAAAATATGTTAATAAAGTGCTGGTACTATTCCTGAGTACCCCAAAAACAATCTTTAACAGATATAAAGTGCTAAATGATAGAGTGCTAATGACAATATAAATTCATTAATGTGCAAACTGGTGCAATGATATCAAATAGAATAATTCACCAAAATGGCTGATGTAACTCCAAAAAACCAGCTGTACAAAATAATTCAATAAAAATGACATCAAAATAATAAAGTTCATAAAGTTGACAGATGACTCTTCAGTTGCTAAGCAAATAGTCTTTATACGGGTATATATGTCAAGGAAAAGAAAGATTTCTAATGCAGATAATAAGTTATAGGAATCCTTTCTCCAATCCACACACTGTAAGTACTAACCTCTCACCTCAAGGGAAGACCCCAAGTGGGTCTAGTTGTGCATCACTAGATCAAACAATGTCCTTTTCCTCCTCCTTGGGTGGATCTTGAACAGATGGTCACAGCAATCTCCAGGCTAGTTTCTCCACAGACACCGAGTTCTACGACCAGCTCTTTTTAAAAAATATAGGCATAACAGCTTAAAAAGTGGCCAAAACGCCATCAGCAGAAAAACATGTGCCAAACAAACGGCCGTGACCGGAAGTGAAGCCACTAAGCTCCTCCCTGCGCGTTACGTCACACCACACGTGACTTTGTCAAGGGTATGGAAACTAAGTTGCCGGGTGGAGTTTATATACTCATGGTGATAATGAAAACAGCATACTAATGAGTAGGAGCTTGTCATATGCAAATGAGTTGACACAATAAGAGAGATATAGGACAAATCCATAAGCTTGGCTCTCACTAATCTGCTCACATATAAGAATTAATAGCATATAAAAAGAGGTCGAAAGACCAGCAAAAACCACTAAAAAACAAAGGAATATGAAACAAACATTGTGAATGTGAGAGAAGAAAAAAAAATAGGAAAAAATAATAAATAAATAAAACTACAAAAATATATATTATTAGCAAAATAAAAATAAAATAAAAATTAATACAAATACAATTAAATTTAATTTTAATTTCATTTTTATTTTTATATTTATTTACATATTTTGCTATTATATATATTTTTTTATTTATTTATTTTTACTATTATTTTTTTTTCTTCTTCTCTCACATTCACAATGTTTGTTTCATATTCCTTTGTTTTTTAGAGTATGTTTTTACTCTCATCATTGCTGGCCTTTCGACCTCTTTTTATATGTTATCAATTCTTATATGTGAGCAGATTAGAGTATTAATACTCCCACACCCTTCTCATCATCACACATTGCATATCCCACACACTCACTTTTACACTCTGACTAAATTGGGTATCAATACCCCATTTATTGTATTCCTATTTAATTTATCCCACTTATATTAATCAAAATTATTTAAACTGAAAACTATCTAACCCATGGTTAAATCATATAACAAAACGAATAGGTCCAATCAATATGAATCAAATATTTGTTGTAGTACGGGCCAGTCTGTAGTCGCAAAACTGTACTAGATACTCACAGAATACCTAAATACTAAGGTTTTTCAATACCCAATTGCAGGTGCCTTGCCCCCACGTGCTCCCCTCCAGGTCCAAGCATGTGGCCCCTTGTAAGTCCGATGGACTGTGGATCCACCTGGAGAGTGCGGAGGGAACATGCGCGATCATTGGGATCTTTGAACAATCTGGTTTGTGCGATGCATCCTCACTTTATCATCTACTTAATGGTAAATACACCTCCATATATATGGAGAGACATTTTTTTGCACAATTTGAAATGTTGCAATGATGCTCTGTATATTGACAAAAGTCTTAAATTTAATTTTATTTTTGATACATTTCCCTAGAATCTAAATACCCCTGAAGAAGACCAGAATGGGTCGAAATTCATTGGGGTATTCATGTGGATATTAATGTTGCAAATGCAATCGGCAAATTATGTTCTCCATGGGGCCTCTTTGCCATGAGTGATGTTTTATGTTGTTGTTTGTTAAACGTGAGCCAGAGTTTGTATTTTATAATAAACCTATTGCGTAATTAAATCTATCTTGAATTCCTGATCTACTCCATATTCTTATATCAATATTTAAATGTTTTGCTGCTTAAAAAAACCCCTGGGGAAACTTTCCATTTTTTGAACCATATATTTTGTTTACACGTTTTAACGGCGCATTAGTACCTCACATTTAAAATGGTGGTAGTGCTGCACCACCAGCCACCCAGGGGTGGTAGCGCTACACGACTGGCTGCCCGGGGAGGTGGTTGTTTGCTGCCCCCCAAAACAAAAACCCACCAGCCACCACTGCAAAGGACTAGCCAATCTCACAATGCGCTGTTACTTGCGTAAGAATGCCACTCTCAGCTGCACCTTACACAAGGATTTTCCAGCTTGCAAGACCACAATCTAGGTGCCAGCAGCCTCGGAGCGATTGTGACTGGGCTACGTTAATTAAACAATTAACCCTTTAGATACCACCATTGCTTTTTAACAGAGAGGCGGAAAGTCATAATTTTAGCAATACCAATTATGATTTTAGAATAAACGTCTGTAACACACATAGTTACCACAGACAGTTATGTTCAGAGGAATTCTAACATACAGTTGCGCTCTTCAAGAGACGGATTCTTTTTAGCTTGCATTAAAAGCTTAGGCACAAGATTAACACTTTTTCAATTAAGGTTTTAATAATGAAAAGGTCAAATTGGTTCAGTCGATGAGCCAGATATTATCGGTTCTCAAACTTGGCAGATGTTCCTGATTTGATGGTACATGAGAGAACTGTCCCAATGTGGATGCATTCCACTTTTCTTCACATCAAGGGGGGTTTTGACAAAGACCATCTGACTAATCATCTGGTCTAAGGGGTGAATGCTGGGAGGAGGTCACCATGTTATGACCATGCCCCAGATACCATCTTGATAAGTATTCATATCTCTTAGTACCATAGGTGTGCGCAGCCTCTTGCATTAGGGTGTGCACCCCAAAGCTCAAATACATATGCACGTGTATATGTACTGATGGTGTCAGTAGGGCAGTGGACAGTGTCATTTTGTTAATTTTCTTTTCCCAAAAATTTTTGGCTTGTGTAACATTTTTTGGGGGGATGAAATATCAGTGGTCTAAACAGGGGGGAATATGCAGCACACAAGGCAATTAGGGTGTGCCCAGGCACACCTGGCACACCCTGTGCGCACGCCTATGCTTAGTACCTACAGTTTACAATTTGCTAACCAGCAGATTATTGTCCAGCGTGAAATTCGCTACAAAATGAATGTAAATATGACAGGTTTCACATGTCTACTTTACCTACGAGGGATAAGGGGTGCCAGTGGTTCCCTAAATGATCTGACATAGGGGTGTCTGGACTTGGAACATTACAAGGAAAGTAAACATGTCTATATTCTGGCAGTGCTTTTGTTATTTTGGAAGTTATAGAATATAGTGGAATGTTGGATTTTACCCAGAGACATTAACCATAAACCAATAAAAGGTGCTAAAAAACAAAGAAGAGAGCAGCGCCATCTAAGTGCAGTGTGATAAAAACATTTTAATATAGGACAGACAATTTAAACCCACAAGATTGTAGAGATTACAGCGCATGTGAAATGGTATAGGAAGTTCATCCACTCCTGGGAGAAGGCGGTCGGCTCGCAGGTGGAGAGGCAGCTTGCCTGATGAAGGAGCACGCATGCTCCGAATGCGCGCTCCTTCCCACTCTCTCACCATCCGGAAGTGACGTGTCCAGCCACCCCTGGGCTGAATCTGAGAATCAGGAAGCATTGGGAGCCACCAGCACAGCCGGAAACATCAGCTGCCTCTCCACCTGCAAGCCGACCGCCTTCCCCCAGGAGTGGATGAACTTCCTATACCATTTTACATGCGCTGTAATCTCTACAATCTTGTGAGTTTAAAATCATCTGTCCTATATTAAAGTGCTTTTATCATGCTGCACTTAGATGGCGCTGCTCTCTTCTTTGTTTTTTACTGTCTACAGAGCCCCTTCTAGCTTGTTATGAGCCGACAGCCATCCAGAGTCAGCCCATCTGTGAGCATCTACATACCTCTTGCTGCATTTGAACTCTCATGCATGGACTCCCCACTATAGAGAGTAGATTAATCGCCCATTTCTCTCTATTTGAGCTGACAGAGGGCACATGAACATTTGTATACAATATTTCTGTGCAATAAAAGGTGCTACCAATGCTACCAAGCGAGAGAGCACTCTAGTGACCCACATATTTTCGGCTACAACACAGATGGTTCCAATAGCATGGAAGATGGCGATTCTCAGCTTTGATGAAGTGAAAACTCAAGGGCATGGTACGCTGGTGGATGAAAAACTGATGGTGATACTAAATTAAATGAAACGCTTGATAAATTCTTGCGTACTTGGCAACCCTGGCTAGATAATTTCGCATTTACACAATCGCTTGCGTGTTTCCTAGAATTGTAACCTAATGCGGTGTGTTAATATACCCGTAGTGAGCCTCCCTTTGCCCCAATTCCTCCTTCCCCCCTTCTGCTCTCATACCCTACTCTTCCACTTTCTTATATCTCTTTTTCTACTCTCTTAGAACTGTTTTCTTGTCTATGTACAGTATACTAGCGTTATCTATGTTTGGTCTTATGGATGAATGTATTGATGCACATGTGTTTTTTCTTGCTCCTTGGTTCCCCAGTTGAGGGGCCTTTTTGGAAAATGAGTGCATGTCACAATTTCAGGCATCGCTTCACTAGTTGATTCTCTAACATCTCAATGTTGCCCCGATCAGTCATTCCTCATTTCCGCACAACTGCTTAATGATTAATATTTGCGGTGAGAATCTCCCTTTGAATTTGCTCTTTGTTTTTATGCCACCTTTTCCATGACAACTAATACACTCTCCAGTTGTTCTCTTTGTATATGTTATCACGTAGTATCTTTGTGTTATGTAAATGTCCATTTTATTTTTGCTCCCATTAAAATCTAAGTTAAAGATTTCCTATTACCCTTTTCTTTTTGAGCCAACTCCCCATTATAATCTGTACCGGAGACAATGGACACCAAGAGGAGACACAAGCGGCAAAAAAAAAATGTACATGGGTTGTAAATTCTTCTCCACACTATCCATAAACAAAAATAAATTGTTTTGGCTTCACATACTTTATCTCGTATTAGGTCTTATTGCTGGAATTGGTTTTCATCATTTTTAGTATATTTAAAGCCCAATTCTGGCCAAACCCAAACTCCATGGAATCCATTTTTCATTATGTTTAGAATCATTCCCAGTATATACAGTTTTGTTAAGCAATTACTTTTTTTGTGAATCTGTCAAAGTGTCTTATCTGAAGATCCTGCTAAGAGCAGCACTTCCTGTTTCAGAATCACATCTCTAACCCATTGCCTCACAATTGGCAGAAGCCTTGTCTTCCTGCCTCATTTCGCTGTCGGTTTGGTTTCAGGTAGGCATGTACCAATTGAAAGAGAAGACATTGCAGGCTGACAAGAAGGCTGCTTAACAAAAACTGCTCTCACTGGCCAAATCTCCAGGTAAGAAACTATAACAAATTTAAAAAAAAATACACAGTGAAGCATGATATTAAGCATACTGAAATCTAGATTAGAGGTTTACACACATTTTAATGATTATTTTAACTTTCTTTACAGCCCTCACTACTTAATAAATATTCATGTAACATTTTCTTCAGTTTCTCCAATCTCAATTTGCATAATCAGGGTACCATTTGTTGTACCCCATAGCATATCATTTTTGAAACAAGGTATCAATTTCCACAGATGTACTTCACCGTGTGATCTCCTTTTCATCACATTCACAACTGACCAAAATAAACATGATGCCTCCTGAAAATAAGACTTTTGCTGACTTTGTCCTGGTGGGATTTTCTGATGCACCTGATCTTTTCCTTCCTCTCTTTTCTTTCCTCTTGGGTGCATATATCATTTGCATTGCTGGAAACACTTTTTTTTTCACACTTATTACATCACAGCCCCAGCTTCAGACACCCATGTACGTTTTGATGGGAAACCTTGCTGTTGTGGATATATTTTTTACCTCCATTATCATCCCCAGGGCCCTGTATGGCCTCCTGTCTGGGGACACCCACATCTCCATTCATGGCTGCTTCACCCAGCTCTTTTTGTTTCTGGCAGTGGGTAACATGGACAGTTTTTTGTTGGCCATCATGGCCTTAGATCGATATTGTGCAGTTTGCTTCCCCCTGCGTTATCTGATAATTATGAACAAGAGGACTTGTATCAGTCTGTTGTCTAGCTCCTGGATCATTGTGTGCCTACACTCTACTTTGCACACTGTGCGGACGTCTTCTCAGCAGAACTGTAGTTGGCTAATCCACCACTTTTTCTGTGATCTTCCTGTATTAGTGATGTTATCCTGTTCAGGGGCCTCAGATGCTGTTCAGAAGGTTATCTTCATTGAAAGTTCAATTGTCATCTTTAGCCCAGTGCTCTTCATCTTCGTGTCCTACATACTCATCATCAAAGCAGTGTTGACTTTACAGTCATCCAGAGGAAGATGGAAGACTTTTTCCACTTGCTCATCTCACCTCACCATGGTCATTCTCTTCTACAGCACAGTCATATTTGTGTACTTTCGCCCAGGCACCCTTTACTCACCAACCTATGATCGGGTCATCAGTGTGGTGTACACCATCATTATACCAATGCTCAACCCCTTTATTTACAGCCTGAGAAATAAGAATGTAAAAACTGCTGTAAGAAAAATTTTAACATACCAATGAAAAATACCGCTTTGACCCGTACCTACAGTACATATAAGGCCTACAGATTAAAAACATTGCAGTGAAAAAGTATTTGCCCCCTTCCTGATTTTTTTACTTTTTTGCATATTTGTCACACTTAAATGACTCAGATCTTCAAAAAAATTGATATTACACAAAAATAACCTGAATAAATACAAAATGCATTTTTTTAAATGATAGTTTCATTTATTAAGGTAAAAAAGCTGTCCAAACCTGTCTGGCCATATGTGAAAAAGTAACTGCCCCTGAAACCTGAAAACTTTTTGTTTCGCCCTTGGCGGCAACAACTGCAATCAAACGTTTGCGATAACTGCAAACATCTTTGTGGAGGAATTTTTCCTCACTCTTCTTTGCAGAATGGTTTTAACTCAGCCACATTGGAGGGTTTTTCAGCATGAACGGCCTGTGTAAAGTCATGCCTCAGCATCTCAATCAGATTTAAAGTGTTACTAAACCCAGTAATATGAAAATAAATAATCTGCCCCCACAGTGCCCACAGCCTATAAATCTTCTTTTTACATTAAAATATTGCCACTAGGGATGAGCTGAGCACCCCCTGGTTCAGTTCGCACCAGAACATGTGAACACCGTTAAAGTCTATGGGACACGAACGTGAAAAATCAAGTGTTTATTTTAAAGGCTTCTATGCAAGTTATTGCCATAAAAAGTGTTTGGGGACCCGGGTACTGCCCCAGAGGACATGTAACAATGCAAAAAAAACGTTTTTAAGGAGAGTGATCTTAATAATGCTTAAAGTGATACAATAAAAATGAAATATTCCTTTAAATATCGTGCCTGGGGGGTCCCCTTAGTCTGCCTGTAAATTAGCACATCTTTCCCATGTTTATAACAGTACCGCAAAAAAATGATATTTCTAAAGGAAAAATCATCATTTAAAATTGCTGGCGGCTGTAATGTTTTTCCGGATCCCGGTAATATACATAAAAAATCATTGAAAAAAACAGTGTGGGTCCCCCCCCAGTCTATACCAGGCCCTTCAGACCTGGTATGGATATTAAGGGGAGCCCCGCACCAATTAAAAAATGGTGTGGGGGTCCCCCCCAAAATCAATACCAGACCTGCAGGCCGCAGAAAAAAGGGGGGGTGAGAGAGCCCCCCCCCGCTCCTGAACCGTACCAGGCCACATGCCCTCAACATGGGGAGGGTGCTTTGGGATCCCCCCTAAGCACCTTGTCCCCATGTTGATGGGGACAAGGGCCCTTATCCCCAAAACCCTTGCCCCATCAATGTACCCCATACCCATTTACATAGGGGAGGGCCCCCTTGTTAAATTGGGCTTCCAGATTCTGATAAGCCCCCCGCCCGCAGACCCCCACAACCACCAGTGAAGCCCTTGTCCCCATTAACATGGTTCAGGAGGGGGGGCGCTCTCGTCCTCCCCCCTTTTACTGCAGCCTGCCAGGTTGCATGCTCGAATAAGGGTCTGGTATGGATTTTGGTGGAGGGACCCCACTCCAATTTTTTTTTTCAATTTTGAAATGGTGTCTCCCTTAAAATCTATGCCAGACCCAAAGGGCCTGGTATGAATTTTAGGGGGGACCTCGTGCCATTTAAAAAAAAATTTTGGCGTGGAGTTCCTCTCAAAATCTATATCCGACCCAAGGGGCCTGGTATGGACTGGGGGGGGGGGGGGCATGCCGTTTTTTTTTTTTTCTTAATTCTGTCAGAGGGTTCCCCTTAACCACTTTAATACACTATATTATATATTGTACACTGCACTATATACCCTGCACTGTATTTTATATATTACACTGACTGCACTATATACTCTGAACTGCAGTATATATACTATACGGACTGCACTATATACTCTGAACTGCAGTATATATACTATACGGACTGCACTATATACTCTGCAGAAAAATTGGGCCTTAGGTGTTGGTGGTGCCAGAACACTGTAACCCCTCACAGTTACTCTTGTTGGGTGCAGGAACGGGCCCTGCTGTTAAATATTATTTCAAAAATTGCAATTACATGCCGCTGTTAAACAGGGGCAGAAAAATGTATCCTTTGGTTTTGGTGGTGCCAGAACACTGTAACCCCTCACAGATACTCTTGTTGGGCGCAGGAATGGGCCCTGCTGTTAAATATTATTTAAAAATTTTTAATTACATGCCCCTGTTAAACAGGGCAGAAAAATTGGGCCTTGGGTGTTGGTTGTGCCCTAAACCAAAAATATTGTTGGAAGCTAGCATCATCAAGATTCAGGAGGAATAGGATAGGCAGCATAGCAGTCTTCAAGGCACCCCAAAGTCTAATACAAACTCAAACAGATATACATACAAAATAGATGCAACCAGTGATTTTACAAAATTACAAGTGAAAAGAGACTAAGAATGAAAGACTAAAGCAGAGTCCCAAAATTTCAGTCCATAGATGAAAGTGAAACAAAAATCTGTGCTTTGTATAGATGATAAGCTGAAAAACGTGACACTCCTTCACATAGGATGCATCCAGCTCCACACCCAAGTGTGAGTAAGTAGCCTGCTTACCAGCTCTCCGTGACCACTAGAATAATGGTCTCACCAAGCACAGGGAAATAGGTCTCCCTAGGAACCCTAATAGTGTCAGGAAACTCCGCTTTACTGGTGAAACTCAGAAATATAAAAAAGAAATGCTCCCACAGTGCAGTACTTTAAAGTATCCAAATTTAATAAAATAAGTGGATTGCACTTACAAGATAAAAGCAGAATGTAGGCATCAAGGCAGTATATCATGTAATAAGAACAGCGGCGTCTCCACAGGCTTCGCTTCACTTCCTGGTCCACTTGTCTGTCAACCTCCTGAGAGGAAAAGCAAGAGGACGTCACAGTGGTAGGCCCCACTCTATGTGTTTCGTCACTAAGGGATGTTGTCTGGGGATTGGCCGGGTGACTGTGTCATCACGCATATCATTTATATAAGCCTGCGGCGCCATCTTAACTACTGGCCGCCGGATTGTATAGCATTAGATGCAAGGCGGCAGCGCCATTTTAACTATTGGCCACCCATTCAAACAATAAGAAAACAAGGATGTAAAAGAGTCGCATATACAAACAAAACAAAAAAACCCTGCCATCTAGTGGCAGAAATATAAAATACCCAAATAGAGAAATAATCTAACAGTTAGCAAACTTAGAAGGAAGCCAAAGACTGTATAGACACCCCATATATATATAAATAAATTGAATAATGCAAAAATTCACACAGAGCAATAATCTCAGTAATGATCTTAGTCAATACAAAAAGAATATAAATAAAAATAGAAATAAAAAATCTAAAAATTAATACTTAGGCATTATTTATGAAACAATTAATGTCCCAAACGACAATTCAAGCCGAAAGGCACATAATATTTCATGTCAAATATCCATCTAGTTTCTAGCCTAGAAATGGATCTAGCCATGTTCGTCCCCTTCCAATGAGGTAAAGCCTTATCTAAAGCCAAGAAGAGGGTACCTTTATGTTTCTTATCATGGTACTTTGCATAACGTCTAGATAGATTATGTTTTTTAAAACCACTCTTTGATCCATTACAAACCCTTCAGCAGCACTGAATGTGCATTCAGAAAGCACGCTGGATGCAGGACAGGCCAATAGCTTGATTGCATATTGAGCAAGCTCTGGCCAGTGGTTCATCCTCAAGACCCAGTATCCCAGTGGATGCTCTGTTGGAAAGGTCTCCAAGTCTGCTCTTGCCCTAGAAATTCCTGCACCATATAATGCAGGTGCTGGTGATGGTTGCGAACCTATCAGACCTTAGCGCTGAGGACTGAAAGGCATCGGTCAGCCAACCACCTTCTCCACCGCTCTTCCTCTGACCGAACAAAGCCTCAGAAACACGTTGCCCAGCACCAGGGAATGATAACCTCCCAGGGTTATCTAAATGTGTTACACAAACTTTTCTTCAAGGCCTCCTGAGGATGTTTCATCGTCTGCTACCTCTGCGAAGGCAGGATGAGTTCTGCAACTTTACCCTTGTGACGTGGATCAAGAAGGGTTGCCAGCCAGTAATGTTCCCTCTCCTCGATACCACAAATCCTAGGGTCCTTTGCAAGGATTTGCAGAATCAGGGAGGCCATGCAGCATAAGTTTGCAGAGGCATTCAATTCTGAGTCCTCTGGGTCACTAAGGTTCACATTATCAGTGACTACCTTCTCCCAGCCACTAACAACTCCTTGGGTTTCTGGGGACTGAAAACCATCCCTTGAAGACTGCCACATGTTATCCTCTACATCCATGCTGACACAATCCTCCTCCTCCTCTTGTCCTGTGTGTTTGGCAGCCCCGCAGGAATGCTATCTGGATAAACAGGGCCTTGAGAGGAAAGGAAGTCCTTCTCTTCCTCCCGCTGTTCTGCCTCAAGTGCCCTGTCCATGATTCCACGAAGCATGTGCTCCAGCAGGAAGACTAGAGAGACAGTGTCACTGATGCATGCATTGTCGCTGCTCACCATCCTTGTGGTCTCCTCAAATGATGACAAGACAGTGCTGCATCCTTGATCAGTAGCCACTTGCATGGCGAAAAGAAGCCAAGCTCCCCTGACCCTGTCCTGTGCCCTACTCACACAGGTACTCATTGATGGCCCTCTGCTGTGTGTGCAGCTGCTGCAGCATTGCCAACATTGAGTTCCACCTGGTGGGCATGTCACAAATGAGGCGGTTGGTGGGCATTGCCTTCCACTTGACGATAGAGAGCCGGAATGGCCTTATGTGAAAAAAAATGCTGTTTTGGAACCTGCCACTGTGGTACAGCACATTCCACAAACTCACGAAAGGGGGAAGATTCTACCAGCTGAAAAGGCAGCAGTTGCAGTGCTAGCAATTTGGCGAAGCTAGCATTTAGACGCTGAGCATGTGGATGGCTGGGACCGAATTTCGTTTTGCAGTTCAGCAACTGGGGTAGGGAAATTTGCCTGCTGAAATCAATTGGTGGTGCACTGCTAGCTGAATGGGTGCAAGTACTTGTGACACCTATTGCTATACCTTCATTCCTTTCAGTGCAGGTTTTTGAGAGGACTGCAGGTATAGTAGGGTTGGAGATCCCAGATGAGGAGAAAGGAGAAGTCCGCCTTTTTCTATGATCTGGGTCTTTCAAGTGCTGTTGCCAATGGACTGCATGGCAGGTGGTCATATGTCTGGTCAAGCATGTGGTGCCCAAGCGGCTGCTTTTCTGGCCACGCTTGATCCGCTTCAGACATAGGTTGCAAACAGCAATAGTGCGATCTGCTGCACACGTGTTGGAAAAGGCCCACACCAAGGAACTTTTCAAAATTAGCAGGGAGTTAGCAGCGCCCTGCACCTGCGGAGCTCTGTGATGCAATAGGGTGGCTGCCTTTAAGCTGCCCCCTGGATGACATCCTGCCTCATTGGAGTTGTGCCTCCTCCTCCTCACTTTCCTATATAAATATATATATATATATATACATACAGTGGGGACGGAAAGTATTCAGACCCCCTTAAATCTTTCACTCTTTGTTATATTGCAGCCATTTGCTAAAATCATTTAAGTTCATTTTTTTTGCCTCATTACACACAGTACCCCATATAGACAGAAAAACACTGAATTGTTGACATTTTTGCAGATTTATTAAAAAAGAAAAACTGAAATATCACATGGTCCTAAGTATTCAGACCCTTTGCTCAGTATTTAGTAGAAGCATCCTTTTGATCTAATACAGCCCTGAGTCTTTTTGGGAAAGATGCAACAAGTTTTTCACACCTGGATTTGGGGATCCTCTGCCATTCCTCCTTGCAGATCCTCTCCAGTTCTGTCAGGATGGATGGTAAACGTTGGTGGACAGCCATTTTTAGGTCTCTTCAGAGATGCTCAATTGGGTTTAAGTCAGGGCTCTGGCTGGGCTATTCAAGAACAGTCACAGAGTTGTTGTGAAGCCACTCCATTATTTTAGCTGTGTGCTTAGGGTCATTGTCTTGTTGGAAGGTAAACTTTCAGCCCAGTCTGAAGTCCTGAGCACTCTGGGGAAGGTTTTTGTCCAGGAAATCCCTGCACTTGGTCGCATTCATCTTTCCCTCAATTGCAACTAGTCGTCCTGTCCTTGCAGCTGAAAAACACCCCTACAGCATGATGCTGCCACCACCATGCTTCACTGTTGGGACTGTATTGGACAGGTGATGAGCAGTGCCTGGTTTTCTCCACACATACCGCTTAGAATTAAGGCCAAAAAGTTCTATCTTGGTCTCATCAGACCAGAAAATCTTATTTCTCACCATCTTGGAGTCCTTCAGGTGTTTTTTTAGCAAACTCCATGCCGGCTTTCATGTGTCTTGCACTGAGAAGAGGCTTCCATCAGGACACTCCGCCATAAAGCCCCAACTGGTGGAGGGCTGCAGTGATGGTTGACTTTTTCCAACTTTCTCCCATCTCCCGACTGCATCTCTGGAGCTCAGCCACAGTGATCTTTGGGTTCCTCTTTACCTCTCTCACCAAGGCTCTTCTCCCAGATAGCTCAGTTTGGCCGGACAGCCAGCTCTAGGAAGGGTTCTGGTTGTCCCAAACGTCTTCCATTTAAGGATTATGGAGGCCACTGTGCTCTTAGGAACCTTAAGTGCAGCAGAATTTTTTTGTAACCTTTTCCAGATCTGTGCCTTTCCACAATTCTGTCTCTGAGCTCTTCAGGCAGTTCCTTTGACCTCATGATTCTCATTTGCTCTGCCATGCACTGTGAGCTGTAAGGTCTTATATAGACAGGTGTGTGGCTTTCCTAATCAAGTCCAATCAGCAGCTGTCTTTTTGCTCAAATTGGTCGATCTTCAGAAGTTGTCAGGAGGCCAAATCTAATATGCCAGGCTGAAATTTACCAGATTACAATGAAGGGGGCTCAAACTTCCTGTGTACATGAAATCCAATCCAGAGGATGCTGCTAGACATTTGGAAGGTATTTTGAAGGTGGGCCGATCTAGTGTCTTCCAGTGGGAGCCAGGATAGCCTCCTTTTTGGAGGGTTTGGGCGACAAACATCAAAGACAGTTAGCTGGGTGTACAATCACCAAATCCTTTCATTCATGACCAACAGATCTCAAGAAGAATGAATATGCAATATTACGTATAAGAATTATACTGCAACAAGTTCATAGTGCTGGTGCCGTTAAAAGAACAAAACTGGATGTTTCTCCCCATTCTTTCTAGTACCCAAGGCTTCAGGAGCTTTCCCTACTGTCTGTGTTTGAAGAAATCGAATGGGTACATACACAACAAAAGGTTCAAGATCAAGTCTGTGCAAGCAGTCATAGCGATAGTTCAGCATGAGGACCAGGTAGAGTCAATTGACCTGCCGGGCGTATACTTCCATATACTAACCAGTGTGTAACACCAGAGACATCTGAGATTTGTAGTGACTGGCTATCACTTCCAGTTTAGGTGTCTGCCATTTTTAAAATTTGGCACGGCACCAAGAAACTTTTTGAACATAACTTAAAGGCAGTAGTGGCAGTAATTCGTCTGAAGGTAAGGCCCTGCCATTACTTGGACAATGCTTTGATTGCCACAGGTGTATGCCAGGAGCTGGCAAAGCATCACAACCTTGTCCTAGAAATCCTTTTCCAAGTTGTCGACTAGTGAACAAACAGGAAAAGCAGTTAACCCCTTCTTAAGCTATGAAGGCTCTTGGAGTAGTTTTTTATATCCAAATATGTCGAGGTTTTTCCAAAACGGCAAATGAAAATCTGAGTATGAAGAGTCATGGAGACAGCATTTATGTTAGCGAGGGATTGCATTGTCCCCATTGGGACATTTTACAGCAGCCATTCCAATGCTGCCTTGGACCAGGTGGGGGGGCTTTTCAATTTGCCTTCCTCTGTCAATAGAACGGGCTGCCTATGGACCAGAAAGTCTTTGTGTCTGCACAAATTAGCAAGAACTGGAGTTTTGGACACCAGTGATGCCAGTCTGCCTCCAGTCTGAAGAGACAAATGCAAGGCCATTGGAGCCTAGTGGAATGCAGATGCTCTGACTGACTTAAATGTAAGGCAGTTTTCTTTTTCTAGCATTGCAAGCCTTTCAGGATCTTTCTCCAAGGGGCTCAACTAGTATTGGCTCTATGGTACATTCCAGCGGTAGTTCTCATAGAGAGTCCTCTGAACACACAGCTTCCGGTATTTGTAACAATGTACAAAGGTGAAGTGACAGAAGGTGGATTCACAGTGCCATAGGTTTTTTTTTCCGTTGGTGTTTGTCTACCTCCAGTATTCTTGATTATGAAGATTTGGACAGAACACATTTATGCCATACAGGTGCTTTCCACCTGCCGGAGAGGCCTTGGTTGTCATTCAGCACCACCAATCCTGTTTCTGGTCAAACAAGATCTTTTATGCCAACATTAATAGCAGCACCCCAATCCAGTGAGACTCTTAATAGCCATGCAAAGATCAAAGACATGAGGAAAGTGGACAACCCTTTTTATTTCACCATCAGGTTCTTGAGTCATCTTCTATTGGTTCAGCAGGGTGATTAGATTGGCATGTAGGAAGTGGGCCATTCTCCTCAGGAACAGGGGCAAGCTAATTTGAACAGAGGGGTGGCACCCTTTGGGGCAGTTATGCCAGGATGTCAGTAGACTGTATATATATATAATCTGTAGCTTTCATTGAAATAATAGTTGGAATCGTGCCATGGGGGTTCTTGTTTATGCACTTGCTGGAATAGGGTGACAATTATTGAGACAATGATGGTCCATTCAGTCTTATCTGGTCTAATGCAGTGTGTTAAAGCCTATCACTTTAAATAGCTATTACTGTTCAACTTCTCCTTTACAGGAGTGAGCTTTCAAATTCTAAACAACTCAGAGCTACTGCATCAGGTGAGAATAACTGCATATGAAGGGGGTTGAATTGGTGAAAGAGCTCACTTCTGTGATGGTGAAGGTGAACAGTAATAGCTAAGCGTCGCTTAGCGACATCCTAGGAGTTTTCAGGTCAGGCTTCATGAGGTATATAAATGGCCTATACACCTATACAAGGCTGCTGATAAGGCAGTACAACTGGTCCTGTTGTACTGTGCCAAAGCCTTAGCTAAACAGGGGGGCCTGGAGCAGTTTTATTGCTCATTTCTGCCTAAATGAATACATTGATTTTACTAGACCACACCCCCACTCCTATTTTCTTACCAGGACTTAAATTACATTTCACTGGGCCCCATCACGTCAACAGAGGGGCCCAGGAGGTGGGAACAGGAGAGGGACTTTTTTTAAAAATTTTTGCATAGGTGAAAAAAGTCAGTGCCGTGGTTCCACTGCACCTGTGGGGGGGGGGGTGGAGGTGGGGTTGGGGGGCTGTATGGGTCCCCATGATTTCAGCAGCCCTGCACCCAAATACTATGTAGCCACCCTGTCACCAGAGGTGTCTAGTAACTTTAGTTCTCCTGGGCAGTAGTTTGTTTAGGACATTTTGTAGTTTTTTTCTCATTTGGTTTTTCCCCTAGGCTTAGGATTGCTGCAGTTCCCTACTACCGCCACTGGTTACCACTGGCATTCAGGGCAACCACTAGAAGGTTCAGGCCAGTGGTGCATGCTGGGGAGGATATAAATATTTTCGGAATGGCCTGATGAGCTCTCTTCCCCTGGGGCCTGGGGAGGTGCATACAAGTGTTTGTGCTGTGTGGGCCTGGAGCCTGTATGGGGCCTCGTACAGAATTCCTCAAGCTGCCCTTCCTGGTCGAGAGGGGCATAGCTTCTAAAGTGGCAGAGACAGAAGTTGAAGGTCCTACTGGAGGGATATCAGTGTCTACCATCAGAGGATCTTGTCATTCCCTTGGATAGAGAAAGATGACAGAAAATACCCACTTCCCGAACTTCTAAAGACATTGATTGCCTGAAGGTCCTTATTTTGTAATGCACTCTGGTCCTCATTATGCACTTTGACAGCAGAAGTGAGATTAGGTCTGGAAAGCCTGTTACTATTCTAGACCTATACCTTAGCCCTCCATCCCTGTGAGTCGGAGCAATAAAACTTGAAAAAGACTAAAGTGACTGGCATCCTTTATTGTAGTGTGATAATCTCCACTGCGTCCATGGATCCACCCTGGAGTAATGTCAGCCCTCTCCCTGTGCCCTAGCCAAGAGAGGTGCTACAATATATACTTGTAGGCAGAAAAATAAAAATAAATAAAGAGCATAAATACCACCTGTATGTAGTATTAAAGTTTGCTCAGATATTAAGGATAAAGTCCTATGAGTCCACATTCTATAAGCTCATAGTCTATAAACACAGTGGTACACTGTGAATGGGCTGACAATGCACCAAAACATCCCCCCAAAAAAAAGACATGCCTAATTTTTTCGCAAATGGCAGGGTTTTTCTGATTTTTAAACTATAATATTTGAAATTGCTTAGTTCTCAGATGAACCCAATCTTCCAGGGTCATATGCTCACTCCCTGGTTATCTCTCCCCTCGACTACTGCAACTCCCCCCTCAATGGATTACCTTTACATAGGCTATCCCCCCTTCAGTCATCAGGAATGCTGCTGCCAGACTCATTTACCTTACCAAGTGTCTAGTACCCCTCTCTGCCAATCCCTCCACTGGCTTCCATTCACCCAATAAATAAAATTAAAAGTACTAACAACAACTTACAAAGTCATCCACAACACTTCCCCCAGCTACATCACTAAATATCCTGTTTACAGATTAGGCCTTTTGTGTGTCCCAGAGAAGTACTGCATTATTACTTATTCCACAAGCACAGCATGTATTTAGTATAACATTTGTCAATTCATAACGGCTACCCCTCAGTGATAACAAGAGTATGAAAGCCCACTTCTGCTTGCCTCTATGAAACTGGTTTAAAGGGCTTGACTTTCCTTGATTTCAGGGGTAACCTCACCCATTCTCCAGCCCTCCATCCGAAGAATGCCCCCTTATTGATCAATGAAGTAATCACATTAAGTAGAGTGAAGGCATGTAGTTAGCAGTTGGGGGAACTTGGGAGGTGGTACCCAGCTCAGAGAGAGAAACATCTACCCTTTTCTACCATCTAAGTAGCCTTGGACTGTGGTTCGAGGAGGGGGGAGTAAAACATACTCTTTTGTGGAGCTCAAGCTAACATTTCAAGACTCAGAATTAGACAACTTCTGAAGAGGGAGCAATGCATGCTCTGAAACATGTTGAGTTTTATAGATTTTAGTAAATTTGGGATTTTTGTATATTTAACATTATTGTAATCCACCTCTTTATTTTGCACTGTGTGGACTCCTATTATCCAAGAGCATAGTTGTTGAGCGTGGTACAACCAACCATGGGATGTGCTGTTGAAGACCTCTGGGAAATCGACTGTGGATTTATGTTATGTAAACTTGTTAGCCAGGACACAAATTGGTGTATTCTTGGTCACTTACCAAGGTAAGCTGCATACATTGATATCAGTTTTCCTGTTCACCTACTAATACTCTAATGCCCTGTACACACGATAGGATTTTTCCGACGGAAAATGTGTGATAGGACCTTGTTGTCGTAAATTCCGACCATGTGTAGGCTCCATCACACATTTTCCATAGGACTTTCCTACATACAAAGTTTGAGAGCTTGCTATAAAAAAAATTTTCAGTTTCCCTAAGCCTGGTGGCTGATTGCTCCTGCCTGCTTCTGGAAGAATGTTCCAAAAATTGTGTGAGAGAATCAATCCTGGGTTATTAATCTGGTTCAAACCAATTCATGGGAGGCTGACCAAGAAGGTGTGGCGGGGGAGAAGATAAATATTTGACCTGATCAGGACCTAATCAGAAGTCTCTTGCCCTGGGACCTTTCCCCCTGGGAGGGGGAGCATGTGTATGTGTTCCAGAGATGTTACTGCTGCTGGGTTCCAGCAGGTGTTTTGGCTGACGGCATGAAGGAAACTATGCTTAACGGAACTTGCTGAAGGAAACTTGCTTGTGGGAGCTCAGCTGGAGAGGTGGTTGCCTTTCACCTGAAGCTCCAGGTACAGAACTGTTCACTCAAGAAGAGGTACCAGAGGTTGCTGCTCAAGGACAGTGACTAATCACATAGGGTCTCAGATTTACTTGCTGTTCTCTCTTTCTTCAGCATTATTTTTGATGCTGCTACTGAATGGCCAAATACTGCTGCAACAGGATTTTTCAGGGAAGTTGTCCTCCAAAATGTTGTGCCTTGAGTATCCTGCAGCCCTAAACCCTCCTTAATGCCTATGTTCAAGATCTGCAATAAAACTTCAAAAGACACCCCTAGACTGAGCCCTGAATTTTGTTGGTGTGCTTCTTCATCAGGCCTGGCAGCCTCTGAACAGGTAAGGGATACCTGGTCTATTTCCAGGTGCCTCTTAGGCACTTAACGTCAAAGGAGAGTTAGCCTCAAGAAAAGATCTAACTTTAAACTGTGGGGGACAGATGGGAATACCAAATGTTACAAATTTACTACAACTTCTTCCATTGGAACTGTTGAGGCAACACATGGGTGGGTACTGTATGGAATACTGGTGACATAGGCAATAGTTTAACTTACAGCCAAAAACAATAAGCGCAATCAAAATTAAATTTAATTTTATATACATAGCATATTTTGAGTTGCCAGCTAACACTGATAAAGTGATTCCACAACACTCTGTGCTACTGTACATTCCAAAGACCCAAATTAGTGCAGCACAACCCGAAGCAGACCATAAGTATTAGTACTAGTGAATATTATAACCACTTTTCTTGTGAGTGCATAAATACAAGTCCACAATGTATATCCAAAAAAAACAAAGTCAATTCAATCACCGCTATGTTCCAAATAAACGGTGCAAACTTCTAAAAAATAAAAAGGCGCCTTGTGTCTCCACCATCAGTGCATAATGGCCATTCACCTCACGGATATGACCTCTGCATTACCAGTAAGGTCATAACACACTTCACTTTTATCCTCAATGTCACCACACATAGGCATATTCCATCCTCAGGTACAAGCAGCGGAGGACCTAGTGTTCACCGTTTAGATATAAAATTTAACTAAATAAAAAACAGGAACTGCACTTACAAAATGGAGCACTACAACCAGTGCTCCCTTGGAGGGGATGTACAATTTTGGGAATCCATTTTACATTTTATGGATACAAAAAACTCTTAAACTCTAAAAACTCTTAAACCAAGCGTACTCCTCTCCATTACCTCTTCCATGATACACCACCCTATATTGAATTCTATAAAAAAAAAATACCCATGTTTTGGAAAGAGGAAACTATGCCCAACAATTTTAGATTGGAAGAGGGAAGTTACAGAAATAATAGAGCTTGAGAGATGGACCCAAATATGTCAAGATTAACAGAATAAATTCTGAGAAATGGACGACCACTATTAGATGTCTTACCCAACAGCACTGTTATAATATTTTGTCTGCTAGGTGATTAACCTGTTGTCACTTGTCAATGTGATCCAGAATTTTAAATAGTTAATTGTGGATTTGTAACATGCTCATTTAGTCATTGAAGACGGCATGATAAGATATACCCTCTACTGCTACACCCTCCACTTATAACTGGCATGGGACTTTTTTTATCATCTCTTAGAATGCAACATATAACATCTGGCATACATTGCTAGTTTGTGTATTTTGTGTGTTTGATTTTTTTTTCTCCCATTTCATTTTTCATCTATCAGTCTTTTCTGTGGTGTGTGTATAAGGGAAGAGGTAAGTATCAGTGATGAAAGACTTGTCATTTACATTCTGTGACTCACACCTGTTGTACAACTGAACAATTCTATTCTGCTTATATACCGTTACCGTATATCGTATGCATTTTTTGACTGTATGACACAGTTTTGTATAACCTTTATATTAATAAAATAAAAATAGATTACCTCAAAAACAGGACCAGGGATGCACATAGAATTATCAACATCAATGACATTTGTGAATGGCCAAACATAGACAGAGGGAAGAGACATGACACCAGCATTCGTGTATATCGTTCTTGCAGTGACGGTGTCAGGAGTCTAAGGAAACTAATAGCAATCTATTCAATCGTTTTGAAAAAAATCAGACTTTAATGAATGAGCTAGCATAAACACCATAGAACACCATAGAATAATCTGAAAATTATGGGGACTGGAGCTTGGTTTCAATAATGGCCACAATATAGTGTACAGATCTTAGGAATGAATTTAGCAAGTTTAGAAATTTAAAATGGCAGACCTTTATTCACAAAAACAATCAAATTTAGTTACATAGTTGAGGTTGAAAAAAGACACAAGTCCATCCAGTTCAACCTATGATATGTGCGTGTGCAATTATGTACATTTTATATCCCTGTATGTTGTGGTTGTTAAGGTGCCCATCTAATAGTTTTTTTTTCTAATAGTTTTTTTAAATTATCAATGTTCCCCGCTGATACCACTGCTTGTGGAAGAGAATTTTTACATCCTTAACACTCTGACAGTAAAGAACCCTCTACGCAGTTTAAGGTTAAACTGCTTCTCTTCTAATTTTAGTGAATGGTCGCGTGTCTTTTTAAATTCTCTTTCACTGAAAAGTTTTTTCCCTATGCTAGGGTCACCAATACAGTATTTATACATCAATATTATATCCCCTCTACAGCGTCTCCTCTCCAGAGAGAATAAGTTCAATGCTTATAGCCTTTACCCATAGTTGAGGTCCTCCAGTCCCTTTATTAGCTTTTTGCTCTTCTCTGGACTCTCTCCAGTTCCAGCACATCCTTCTTGAGGACTGGTGCCTGGAACTGGACGGTATACTCCAGGTGCGGCCAGACCAGAGTCTTGTAGAGTGGGAGAATTATCGTTCTATCTCTCGAGGGAATCCCATTTTTAATGCATGCCAATATTCTGTTGGCTTTGCTTGCAGCAGCTTGACATTGTATGCCATTGCTGAGTCTGTCATCTACTAGGACCCTCAGGTCCTTTTCCATCCTAGATTCCCCCAGAGGTTCTTCCCCTAGTGAGTAAATTGCATTAATATTTTTGGCACCCACATGCATTACCTTACATTTTTCAACATTAAACCTAATTTGCCATGTATTTGCCCACCCCATTAATTTGTTAAGATCTTCTTGAAAGGTTTCCACATCCTGCGTAAAAGTTATTGTTAGCTTAGTATCGTCCGCAAATACAGAGATTGTGCTGTTTATCCAATCCTCTAAAAACAGGATTGGCCCCAGGACAGATACTTGGGGGACCCCACTTTCCACACCAGACCATTCCGAGTACTCCCCATTTATCACCACCATCTGGACTCACCCCTGCAGCCAGTTTTCAGTCCATGTACTCACCCTATGGTCCATGCCGACAAACCTTCGTTTGTACTGTAAATGTTTGTGGGGCACTGTATCAAATGCCTTTGCAAAATCCAGATACACCACGATCCTTGCCATATCAATAATAATTATAAATATATTTAAAGCGGGGCTCCACCCAAAAGGGAAAGCCCTGCTTTAAGGACTTGTACCCAGCTCCTCTTGAACAATTGGCACTTTTAAGGAGCTGGGGGGGGGGGCAGGTACCTGATTTTGACAGGTACCTGCTTCCCACTTCTGTTCCAAAAACCGCAGCATTCGGAAAACGAAAATTCTCCTCCTTCCCCCCTGCAGTCTTCTGGGACACTGACAGGTCCCAGAAGACTGCATCCACCACTCACAGTGCACAGCTTGAATCGCGCATGATCAGAGGGCACCCAGCTGTGAAGTCACAAGCTGTCCCAGCCGGGTGCCCATAGTCAAAGATGCCGGCACCCGAAGACAGCGGGTGAGACAAACTGGGGTAAGCACACCGCTGGATCGTGGGACAGGTGAGTGCCTATTTTTTTAAAGTCAAGCAGCTACAGTTTTTGTAGCTGCTGAATTTTATTTTTTTCACAGATGACTGGAACTCTTCTTTAACATATTAGCATTTAAAAATATAGTGAATGTTGAAACGTATGATGCCATTCCATAAAAGGTAAAAGTGGTTAAGATTGACAGAAAATTGCTGCCGAAAAAATGCCAGCATTATGTTAGGTTGTAATAAATGCATTTTACTTGACCATGATGCAATTTTTTTCAAAAATTAAAGGCATTTTTGGGGGTATAGCATAAGGGAGGGTTCTAACCATTTCTTGCCATTTGTGTCCCATTTTGAAGATTTCCCTTCACTTCCTGTCCCATAGTCAAAAGTGAGAGGAAATCTCTCCAAAGTGAGGGAAGACTGCCACCAGAACTAGTGTCCCCATTGGAATATTTCCTCTCTTTTTTCTGTACTGGTGACAACCCAAAATGGAGGATTTTCCTTCACTTTCAATCTCGGTAATAACAGTAAAAAGAACAAATAGAGAGGGTGAATATCCCTAATGGGCACAGACAGGACCATTTTTAAGGCAGACCAAAAGGGGCAGCTGCCCTGGGCCCCATCATTGTTGTGGGGCCCAAAGCAGCTGCCCCATACTTGCCAACTATGCCAGTTTAAATTCCCTTATCCCTTGAAGTTTTAGTCCCGTGCTGTGTCCCAATATCTCAGTGTAAAGTTCTGTTGCTGCTGCCCAGCTCTGCCCTTTTGCCATGTACAGATGACTCACCTGCAGACCTTGTGTTTACATGTAAATAACCCGAATTAATATGTAAATAGTCGTGGACCAAGGCATTGATATGTAAATAGAGGCAACATTCATATGTATATCATGTCCCCCTGAGGTTATATCTACCATCACTTCTGCTGAATGTTGCCCACTTGCCCACTGGGGAGGTAAAGGAGCATGCTTGAAAGTCCTGCCCACAACTATAGTCATTAAGCCGAACATCAGCCTGTTCTGCAAAGGTAAGCAAATTCGAGGTGGAACCCTTCTTCAAAATAACATGGTGCCACAGCACCCTGAATTTTGGTGCATGTGAACAGTCATTGCGCGGTAAGGATATGCAGTAACCTCTAGGAACCAATCAGTGAGCAGTAATAATGTGCAGTAACCTCTAGCAAGATGTCCAGTACCCTCTAACAATCAATAAGTGAGCAGTATTGATATACAGTAATCTCTAGCAACCAACCAACAAGCAGAATTCATGTGCTGTAACCTCTAGAAAATAGACAATGAGCCATAATGTGTGCTGTAACCTCTAGCAGCCAGTCAGTGAGCGGTAATGATACACTGTAACCTCTGGCAAACCATCGCTAGTCTGCTCTGATTCAGTAAACTGATTTTGAGTCTAGCTGCTATTTATTGTATGTCTCAGAGCATGTGGAGAGCGAAATTGCATGGAAGAGGGGTCCAAGAAAATGTTTGCCCAGGGTCCAATCAATAATAAAAACGGCCCTGGGCACAGACCCCAGTAAAACCTGACAGAGGTTCTAATTCCTCTCTACTCTATTCAAAACAAAAATAAAGTTTTGCATTTAGTTATAATTTTGTTAATTTTTCGGTGAATTACCAAGCCAGTGTTATTTTTGTAGACACTAATATAATGCGGGTGGAGAACAGCCAGGAACACCACAAGATATAACCATTGCCTGACCCCAGACAGTCCACGAAAGTGCACTGACCCTTTAAAAACTCCCTATTGATGTTTACATTTTTTTTTGTTTTCATTCCTGGAAAAAATCAGATGGGTTTGAATACCAATTAAAACGATTATATTAATGCCTTGGGACTTAATTAATTCTGAATTTGTCTCCGTGTATTCCTTGCAGGCAGGGTGTATAATTGTGCCACATGGGGATTTTGTGTTGCCTATAAATTATTTTCTGATCCTGATATTGAAAAAGACAGCAGAGAAGTCGTGTCTATTCTATGACGGAGGGGCAGACAGTGCTATCCATGGATGCTGACTCTCACATGTATACTCTCACTGTATGCAAATATGCAATAAATTACAGATTGTGACATCTAGGATAAACTCTGACCAGTAGTAGGTACGTAGTCTTGTCATGAAGGTTTCTCAACTAAAACAGAAAGCCTTTGTTTTCCTCTTAAAGTAGAACTATAGGCAAACTTTTTTTCAATTTGGAAGGGGGGGGGGATTTTTTTCACCATCTGTGTGCCATTGTGGAGATTTTCATTCACTTCCTGTCCCATAGCCAAACAGGAAGTGAAAGGAAATCCCTGCAAATTAAGAGAATCCCTATGGGACCCCCAAGGCCATCAGCACTTTTTTCCCCATTGGAAGATTTCCCCTCTGTTACTTTTCTGGGGAGCACCCAGTATTTGGATTTTCTTTTACTTTCACTTTCAATGTTAAAGCGTTCGTTATCCCAAAACGTCATGTTCCTGATTTGTGGCTGCTGTACCATGTACTTGTATGAGAAAGTCTCCTGTTCTCTTTGTATTGCTTCCTTTATTTGAAATCCCTGGTGTTCCTGCTAGTCCCCATGCTTTCCTATTAAAAACTGACCACACTACGCAGGAGAGCACATCGTGGTCGGTTCTCTAGCTATGCTGGGAACTCAGCGTGCTCTCCTCCAATGATCAGACTTTTCCTGACACAAGCCCCTTCACAGCCGTTGACTGGGAAGCTCAGTGTGGTGCTGCTTCTCCTCCCCCAGCCCTTATGCAGCTGAGAAGAGAGGGAATGTGATCACTTATAAAAAAGGTATTTATAATGTTTTTTTTATATCTATACACAAATGTTTTGCCTTTTTTTTCTAGCCCACTGTATATATACATCATTACCTTGACGTCATATACCGTGGTTATGGCAGCAGCTAGCTGCCATAACCCTGGTATTTTTTTAAACAGTAGGCAATCCTCTTTCACAAAAAAGTGGTCGTGGCAGCGGATTCACCAGGGGATCACTTTTATGGGCAGCGGGAGTGGTGCCCCTCCCCCTCTCCCGCTGCTTTCCAGTCATTTGCCTCGGAGGATCAGATCGACATCTGACGTCACTTCCTCCTAACGGCCTTAAAGGGACAGTTTTGTTTTTTTTAGTAAATGTAAAATTATACATTTTTTTTTTGCTTTTAAATGTTAATGTGAGATCTGAGGTCTTTTTACCCACGATCTTGCAATAAAGAGGACCTGTCATGCTTATTTCTATTACAAGGGATGTTTATATTCCTTGTAATAGGAATACAAGTGATCATAACATTTTTATTATAGGGACAGTGTAAAAATAAAAAGTAAAATAAATAAGAAAAAAGGAAAAAAAGGAAAGCGCCCCGTCCCTCCGAGCTTGCGCGCAGAAGCGAACGCATACGTAAGTCGCACCCACATATGTAAACCACACATGTGAGGTATCTCCTGCGACTGGTAAAGTGAGAGCAATAATTCTAGCACTAGACCTCCTCTGTAACTCTAAACAGGTAGCTTGTCAACATTTTTAAAGCGTCGCCTATGGAGATTTTTAAGTACCGTAGTTTATCGCCATTCCACGAGCATGCGCCATTTTGAAGCATGACATGCTTGGTGTAACATAATCTTTCACATTATACAAAAGAACTGGGCTAACTTTACTGTTTTGTTCTTTTTTTAATTCATAAAAGTGTATTTTGTTCCAAAAAATTGCGTTTGAAACACTACTGCGCAAATACAGTGTGACAATATTACAACGGCCGCCATTTTATTCTCTAGCGTCTCTGCTAATAAATAAATATATATATATATATATATATATATATATATATATATATATATATATATATATATATATATATATATATATATTTAATGTTTGGGGGTTCTAAATAATTTTCTAGCAAAAAATACAAATTTAAAGGGGTTCTAAACCCTCGTGTTTTTTCACCTTAATGCATCCTATGGCAGTCACCGGCCCACCAGCCCCCTGTTTTACTTACCTGAACCTCTTCATCTCTTCGGCGGGGACACGCTGTCCCTCCCTCCATGGGGTCCCGACTCTTGATTAGATAGATTGATAGCCACACAGCCATTGGCTCCCGCTGCTGTCAGGCAAATCCAATGACGTGGGCGGGGCCGAGTCCGGCATTCATGTCTGTGGACGCAATTGCTGGACTCGGGAACGCTCCCGCAATGTAACCCCCTCGGAAGAGCGCTTCTCCTAGGGGGTTATCTGATGCAGGGAGGAGCTGCAGGAGCTGCTGGGGGACCCCAGAAGAGGATGTTCGGGGCCACTCTGTGCAAAATGAGTTGCACAGTGGAGGTAAGTATGATATGTTTGTTATTTTAAAAAAATAAAAAAATGATCCCTTACAATCACTTTAAACTTGTAAACAACAAATGTCAAAAAAAGGCCTGGTTCTTAACAGGTTAAACTGAATGGGTTGTTTTACAAGGTGATCATTTGCAATCAACCTCTATCCAACACTAACAACCCTTTACTTCCTGTCCCATAGCTAGAAGATTGAAGAAATTGCTCCAAAGTGAGTGTCCCCATTGGAAGATATCTCCTCCATCACTATTCTGGGGCCAACT
The DNA here is from genome assembly GCF_042186555.1 of Aquarana catesbeiana. Classification (NCBI taxonomy): domain Eukaryota; kingdom Metazoa; phylum Chordata; class Amphibia; order Anura; family Ranidae; genus Aquarana; species Aquarana catesbeiana. The sequence goes on from NC_133332.1 coordinate 29,744,322, forward strand.
CAAAATTTGGGGATTTCATTTACTCTTTCTTTCAATGATAACAGTAGACATGACAAATAGAGAGGGTGAATCTCCTGAACAGGGGCACAGACAGCAATAAAAACCTGACAGGTGTTCTAATCCTTCTCCACTCTATCCAAAACTAGAAAAAAAGTTGAACCTTTATGTGACAGACCCAACCGGGACAGAAGCTTCTGGAGAAGACTGCAGGGTGGCCTCTTGCCTACTGACTATGGTCCCTTGCTTTTAAGTGAATACTACTCTTTCGTAGGTGTGTGCCTGGGGGACCCTTGGAGTGGCCTTGCTTTGGACTCAAGTACATGTCTCCACAAAACACAGAGACTCTGTGAACTGGAGGTTCCATATACATATTTGGGGCCTCTATGGCTCAAACCAGCAATGACTGTAGATGTTAATGTAATCAGCTCAAACCACTGGGGTCTCCTGCCATAATGTGTTTATTGTAAGTAAGTCTCTCCCGTAGTGTGCCTCTTATGTATCTAGTTGCTAGAGATGGATTAGCATACTGTTTATGTTGGCTGTTCCTTAGCTATGTTAATTATATTTCTGATTACAGTTTGTATTGTATACGATGATGTGTTTAAGCTCACCTGATAGTGTGTGGTATATAAATTCTGTGTGAGTTTTCAATAAAGAGTTCCAGTTTCCATCTAAGCTAGTGCTGTATAGTCTTTGATGGTCAGCTCAGCTATAATATCTGATTCCTATGCCCAGACTGGAGGAAGCTGTATACTGACGGAAGCACCAAAGCGGGGTGCTGGACGGTTCTGTTACACTTTAGTTATACTTTACTTTCAGAAAAAGAGTATGCCTTTTTATTTCTAGCCATCGTAACTGGCCTGCAACCAAGTGCAGTGTATGCAATTGTGGCATTATGCAGCCATCTTTCAATGGTTTAGCTGCTTCCCACTCTCCTGGGGAGCTGAGGCTCTCATGCACATCACTGGAGGAAGATCGGGCTGAGGTAAGTTTTCTAAAGTTTCCTCTCTATTCCTGTTCTGGATTTTTTTTTTTTTAACTTTTGGTGATAATGGTAAACAGGCCAAATAGAGAGGATTAATCGCTTGTCGACCAGTGTACGCCGATTTATGTCGGCAGAATGGCACTGGTGGGCAAAAGGGAGTACAGGTACGTCCCTTTTAAGAAGCGTTGCTGCAGGCGCGCGTGCCCGCCGCGGTCTCCGTGACTGCAAGTCCCGCGGACTCGATGTCCGTTGGGTGCCTGCGATCGTGTCACGGAGAGGTAGAATGGGGAGATTCTTTTGTAAACAAAGCATTTGCCCGTTCTGCCTAGTGACAGGACAGAGATCACTGCTTTCTGTCATCGAGAGCAGTGATCGCTGTCATGTGAGGTTTAGCCCCTCCCCCACAGTTAGAATCACTCCCTAGGACACACGTAACCCCTTCACCGCCCCTGGTGGTTAACCCCTTCACTGCCAGTGTCATTTACACAGTAATCAATGCATTTTTATAGCACTGATCGCTGTATAAATGACAATGGTCACAAAATAGTGTCAAAAGTGTCCGATCTGTCCGCCATAATGTCGCAGTCCCGATAAAAATCGCAGATCGCCGCCATTACTAATAAAAAATAAAAAAATAAATAAAAATGCCATAAAACTATCCCCTATTTTGTAGACGCTATACATTTTGCGCAAACCAATCAATATACACTTATTGCGATTTTTTTTTTTTTTTACCAAAAATACGTAGAAGAATACATATCGGCCTAAACTGAGAAAAAAAATATTTTTTTAATATATTTTTGGGGGATACAGGGGGGGCAAAAAAGTATTTAGTCAGCCACCAATTGTGCAAGTTCTCCCACTTAAAACGATGAGAGAGGCCTGTAATTGTCATCATAGGTATACCTCAACTACGAGAGACAAAAAGTGGAAACAAATCCAGACAATCACATTGTCTGATTTTTGAAAGAATTTATTTGCAAATTATGGTGGAAAATAAGTATTTGGTCACCTACAAACAAGCAAGATTTCTGGCTCTCACAGACCTGTATCTTCTTCTTTAAGAGGCTCCTCTGTCCTCCACTCATTACCTGTATTAATGCAACCTGTTTGAACTTGTTATCAGTATAAAAGACACCTGTCCACAACCTCAAACAGTCACACTCCAACCTCCACTATGGTGAAGAACAAAGAGCTGTCGAAGGACACCAGAAACAAAATTGTGGACCTTTACCAGGCTGGGAAGACTGAATCTGCAATAGGCAAGCAGCTTGGTGTGAAGAAATCAACTGTGGGAGCAATAATTAGAAAATGGAAGACATACAAGACCACTCATAATCTCCCTCGATCTGGGGCTCCACACAAGATCTCACCCCGTGGGGTCAAAATGACCACAAGAATGGTGAGCAAAATTCCCAGAACCTAGTGAATGACCTGCAGAGTGCTGGGACCAAGGTAACAAAGGCTACCATCAGTAACACACTACGCCGCCAGGGTCCCAGATCCTGCAGTGCCAGACGTGTCCCCCTGCTTAAGCCAGTATATGTCCGGGCCCATCTGTGGTTAGCTAGAGAGCATTTGGAGGATCCAGAAGAGAATTGGGAGAATGTCATATGGTCAGATGAAACCAAAGTAGAACTGTTTGGTAGAACACAACTCGTCATGTTTAGAGGAGAGAGAATGCTGAGTTGCAACCAAAGAACACCATACCTACTGTGAAGCATGGGGGTGGCAACATCATGCTTTGGGGCTGTTTCTCTGCAAAGGGAACAGAACGACTGATCCGTGTACATGAAAGAATGAATGGGGCCATGTATTGTGAGATTTTGAGTGCAAACCTCCTCCCATCAGCAAGGGCATTGAAGATGAAACGTGGCTGGGTCTTTCCGCATGACAATGATCCCAAACACACCGCCCGGGCAATGAAGGAGTGGCTTCATAAGAAGCATTTCAAGGTCCTGGAGTTGCCTAGCCAGTCTCCAGATCTCAACCCCATAGAAAACCTTTGGAGGGAGTTGAAAGTCCGTGTTGCCCAGCGACAGCCCCAAAACATCACTGCTCTAGAGGAGATCTGCATGGAGGAATGGGCCAACATACCAGCAACAGTGTGTGACAACCTTGTGAAGACTTACAGAAAACGTTTGACTTCTGTCATTGCCAACAAAGGATATATAACAAAGTATTGAGATGAACTTTTGATATTGACCAAATACTTATTTTCCACCATAATTTGCAAATAAATTCTTTCAAAAATCAGACAATGTGATTGTCTGGATTTGTTTCCACATTTTGTCTCTCATAGTTGAGGTATACCTATGATGACAATTACAGGCCTCTCTCATCTTTTTAAGTGGGAGAACTTGCACAATTGGTGGCTGACTAAATACTTTTTTGCCCCACTGTATTTATTATAGCAAAAAGTAAAAAATATTGCGTTTTTTTTCAAATTTGTCGCTCTTTTTTTGTTTATAGCACAAAAACTAAAAACCGCAGAGGCGATCAAATACCACCAAAAGAAAGCTCTATTTGTGGGGAAAAAACGTCAATTTTGTTTGGGTACAATTGCGCAATTGTCAGTTAAAGCGACGCAGTGCCAAATCGCAAAAAGTGCTCTGGTCAAGAAGGGGGTAAAATCTTCCGGGGCTGTAGTGGTTAATCTCCATAACTAAGACAATATGGCATTTTTACAAATAGTTAGAAAGTACCTTGCAGCAGTGTTCAGTGGAACAGGGGTCCCTATTTGAAGGCTCCCCTCACCTCCTGATTCATTGACAACTTCCAATTTTTAGGAAATTTGCCACTTTACGCCCTCTACAGACAATAGGCACAAGAGCAAAGGGTGAACCCCCCTAGCATGGTCACAGCTCTGCTTCAAAAAACTGAAGCAAAATTTCCTTTTTCATGCTAAATATACATAGAGAAACACTTAAAGTGAATTTAAAGGCAGAAGGCTTCTTATCTTCATGTATTATATGTATAAAGGTGAAAAACCTTCTGTGTGCAGCAGCCCCTCCCCCCTAATATTTACCTGAGCCCCCTCTCCATCCAGCGATGTCCATAAGAGCCTTGATTCGCACTCCTGATTGGCTTTTGGCAGGAGCCATTGGTGTGAATGGACACACAGAGCCACGGTTTTGGAGTGCACCTGCTTGGGTGCCCCCATAACAAGCTGCTTGCTGCGGGGGCACCCGGCAGGAGGGAGGGGCCAGGAGCGCCTGCAAGGGACCCGAGATGAGGAGGATTGGGGCTGCTTTGTGCAAAACTACTGCACAGAGCAGATAAGTATAACATGTTTGTTTTTTTAAAAAGAGACTTTAAAGTGGAGTTCCACGCAAAAGTGGAACTTCCGCTCATTTGTCTCCTCCCTCCTCTGGTGCTACATTTGGCACCTTTTGGGGGGGGGGTGGAGCGGACACCTGTCAACACCTGTATCCTGTCCCCACTTCCTGGAGCCACAGCCGTGGCCGTTGATGTCACCGCTCGGCTCCCTCCTCTCCCCTCCTCCTTCCCCTGCTGCCGGGCCAGTAGGACAGAGGAGCAGAGCCTCGCACATGCGCAACAGGGTCCCCAGCGTGCAGCTGTAAGGCTACACTGCCGAGTTCCCTTACCCGCAATGGCGGCAGCAGCACCCGACAGCCAATGGCGACCCTAGGGGGGGGGCAGAGGTGGCCCTGACCCCCCCCAACATTATGCTGTGCCCCACCATGTGTCCCCCCAAAAAAAAAAATTTTTTTTTTTTTTTTTTTTACAAAAAATCAATGTCTAAGAGGGAGAGAGTCCCCAGTCAGCTCCTGCGGGTGATTCCTCCCCCCTCCCCTGTTCGCTGACACTGCATAATGCGAGCGTTCACACAACCACGGCCGCCTGATCTGCTCCTTCACCTGCATCCTCATTGGCAGGGAGAAGAGCGAGTTGCAGGAAGGACTCCACCAGGACTTTCAGTTACTGAAAAAACAGACTGATTTCTCCCGTCCTTAGGACAGGAGGACCAGCCTGTACATTCCAAGAGATGCCAGACCAGAGCTGTCAATAGCAGGGGCAGGACAGCAAGAGGAGGCTGGGGAACCCCACAGTGGCAGAACACCAGGGCCCGGAGGCAAGACAACCTTTGCAAACCTGATAGTTCTCCCACTGCTTTGGATCCTTATATTTTCTTGATATGCTGGTGACATATATCTCTTGTTTTCTGCCACCCTGGGGTGCCCCAATACAGTAGGAAGGGAGCTCACTGCAGAACATGTGAAAGGGCCCGTTGTGGGGTCGTAGTAAAGGGCCCCAGAATATATATATATATATATATATATATATATATATATATATGCATTTTATAGTTGCCCCCCTACTTTTTTTCCCTGTCCCCCCATGTGCCCCCCCTAAATTTGAAAGCTGGAGACGCCACTGCCGACAGCTGATGGAAAGATCAGCTGCGGTGCCGACATCGCTGGACTCCAGGACAGGTAAGTGTCCTATTATTAAAAGTCAGCAGCTACAGTATGTGTAGCTGCTGGCTTTTAATTTTTGCAGCGATGGGCGGACCTCCGCTTTAATATCGCTTTAACCCCAACATTTTCACAACTCACATTTTCACAGCTCAAACAGTAATTTTCTGTGTTTGAAAATATATTTAATTTTATTCCTTTTTTCTAATTATGTTGTACAGTCACATCAGGAAGGAATCACATTTGCACATGCTCATGACATGCTCTGCAGTCAGTCCTCTTCTTCCTCCAACACCACCAACCACCTTACCAGCAACAGAAGAAATACTGAGTGATTTACGCTTAGGGCTTGATAAAGTTTCAAGCTTCTGGTCATATATTGTGACATCAGCATCTTTGATACTCTTACAACGGAAGCATTTTGCTAATTTTTAGTCTGAAAACCAGTCAGCAATGTTGTCGGTAAGATCATCTAAGGAACTTAGTGGCAGATTTTTTTGTGCAAGAAAATTACCTATTTTTAACTTAATTTCAGAAGTTCTTTTCTATGGGCCAACATTGCTGGATCTGGTGGTGGTGGTGTTTTTCTGCAGCAAACTTAACAATTCCAGAGTTGGCTTGCCTAGCGAGACTGCTCCTGCTCCACATTGCCCCCAGAGTCTGAGAGAGAGAGAGACTGCTCCACATTGCCCCCAGAGTCTGAGAGAGAGAGACTGCTCCACATTGCCCCCAGAGTCTGAGAGACAGAGACTGATCCACATTGCCCCCAGAGTCTGAGAGACAGAGACTGATCCACATTGCCCCCAGAGTCTGAGAGACAGAGACTGCTCCACATTGCCCCCAGAGTCTGAGAGACAGAGACTGATCCACATTGCCCCCAGAGTCTGAGAGACAGAGACTGCTCCACATTGCCCCCAGAGTCTGAGAGACAGAGACTGCTCCACATTGCCCCAGAGTCTGAGAGACAGAGACTGCTCCACATTGCCCCCAGAGTCTGAGAGACAGAGACTGATCCACATTGCCCCCAGAGTCTGAGAGACAGAGACTGCTCCATATTGCCCCCAGAGTCTGAGAGACAGAGACTGATCCACATTGCCCCCAGAGTCTGAGAGAGAGAGAGAGACTGCTCCACATTGCCTCCAGAGTCTGAGAGAAAGAGAGAGACTGCTCCACATTGCCTCCAGAGTCTGAGAGAGAGAGAGAGAGAGAGAGAGAGACTGCTCTACATTGCCCCCCGAGTCTGAGAGAGAGAGAGAGAGACTGCTCCACATTGCCCCCAGAGTCTGAGAGAGAGAGAGAGAGACTGCTCCACATTGCCTCCAGAGTCTGAGAGAGAGAGAGAGAGACTGCTCTACATTGCCCCCAGAGTCTGAGAGAGAGAGAGAGAGACTGCTCTACATTGCCCCCAGAGTCTGAGAGAGAGAGAGAGAGAGAGACTGCTCTACATTGCCCCCCGAGTCTGAGAGAGAGAGAGAGACTGCTCCACATTGCCCCCCGAGTCTGAGAGAGAGAGAGAGACTGCTCCACATTGCCTCCAGAGTCTAAGAGAGAGAGAGAGACTACTCCACATTGCCTCCAGAGTCTGAGAGAGAGAGAGAGAGAGACTGCTCTACAATGCCCCCCAAGTCTTAGAGAGAGACTGCTCCACATTGCCTCCAGAGTCTGAGAGAGAGAGAGAGACTGCTCTACATTGCCCCCCGAGTCTGAGAGAGAGAGAGAGACTGCTCCACATTGCCCCCCGAGTCTGAGAGAGAGAGAGAGACTGCTCCACATTGCCTCCAGAGTCTGAGAGAGAGAGAGAGACTGCTCCACATTGCCCCCCGAGTCTGAGAGAGAGAGAGAGACTGCTCCACATTGCCCCCCGAGTCTGAGAGAGAGACTGCTCCACATTGCCTCCAGAGTCTGAGAGAGAGAGAGAGAGAGACTGCTCTACATTGCCCCCAGAGTCTGAGAGAGAGAGACTGCTCCACATTGCCCCCCGAGTCCGATCAAGTCCAACCTATGTGTGTGATTATGTATCAGTATTACATTACATATCCCTGTATATTGCGGTCATTCAGGTGATTATCTAATAGTTTCTTGAAGCTATCAATGCTCCCCGCTGAGACCACCGCCTGTGGAAGGGAATTCCACATCCTTGCCGCTCTTACAGTAAGAACCCTCTACGTAGTTTAAGGTTAAACCTCTTTTCTTCTAATTGTAATGAGTGGCCACGAGTCTTATTAAACTCTCTTCTGCGAAAAAGTTTTATCCCTATTGTGGGGTCACCAGTACAGTATTTGTAAATTGAAATCATATCCCCTCTCAAGCGTCTCTTCTCCAGAGAGAATAAGTTCAGTGCTCGCAACCTTTCCTCATAACTAAGATCCTCCAGACCCTTTATTAGCTTTGTTGCCCTTCTTTGTACTCGCTCCATTTCCAGTACGTCCCTCCTGAGGACTGGTGCCCAGAACTGGACAGCATACTCCAGGTGCGGCCGGACCAGAGTCTTGTAGAGCGGCAGAATTATCGTTTTATCTCTGCATTTGATCCCCCTTTTAATGCATGCCAATATTCTGTTTGCTTTATTAGCAGCAGCTTGGCATTGCATGCCATTGCTGAGCCTATCATCTACTAGGACCCCCAGGTCCTTTTCCATCCTAGATTCCCCCAGAGGTTCTCCCCCCAGTGTATAGATTGCATTCATATTTTTGACACCCAAATGCATTATTTAAAATTTTTCTACATTGAACCTCATTTGCCATGTAGTCGCCCACCACATTAATTTGTTCAGGTCTTTTTGCAAGATTTCCACATCCTGCGGAGAAGTTATTGCCCTGCTTAGCTTAGTATTGTCTGCAAATACAGAGATTGAACTGTTTATCCCATCCTCCAGGTCGTTTATGAACAAATTGAATAGGATTGGTCCCAGCACAGAACCCTGGGGAACCCCACTACCCACCCCTGACCATTCTGAGTACTCCCCATTTATCACCACCCTCTGAACACGCCCTTGTAGCCAGTTTTCAATCCATGTACTCACCCTGTGGTCCATGCCAACGCACCTTATTTTGTACAGTAAACGTTTATGGGGAACTGTGTCAAATGCTTTTGCAAAATCCAGATACACCACGTCTACGGGCCTTCCTTTATCTAGATGGCAACTCACCTCCTCATAGAAGGTTAATAGATTGGTTTGGCAAGAACGATTCTTCATGAATCCATGCTGATTACTGCTAATGATATCATTCTTATTACTAAAATCTTGTATATAGTCCCTTATCATCCCCTCCAAGAGTTGACATACTATTGATGTTAGGCTAACTGGTCTGTAATTCCCAGGGATGTTTTTTGGGCCCTTTTTAAATATTGGTGCTACATTGGCTTTTCTCCAATCAGCTGGTACCATTCCAGTCAATAGACTGTCTGTAAAAATTAGGAACAACGGTCTGGCAATCACCTGACTGAGTTCCCTAAGTACCCTCGGATGCAAGCCATCTGGTCCTGGTGATTTATTAATGTTAAGTTTCTCAAGTCTAATTTTAATTCCGTCCTCTGTTAACCATGTAGGTGCTTCCTGTGTTGTGTCATGAGGATAAACACTGCAGTTTTGGTTACTGAAGCCCCCCGATTCACTCGTGAAGACTGAGGTGAAGAAGAAATTCAATACCTTCGCCGTCTCCCCATCCTTTGTAACCAGATGTCCTTCCTCGTTCTTTATGGGGCCAATATGGTCTGTCCTCCCTTTTTTACTGTTTACATACTTAAAGAATTTCTTGGGATTTTTTTTGCTCTCCTCCGCTATGTGTCTTTCATGTTCTATCTTAGCCATCCTAATTGCACCCTTACATTTCTTATTGCATTCTTTATAAATTCTGAATGCTGAGGATGATCCCTCAACCTTGTATTTTTTGAAGGCCTTCTCCTTTGCTTTTATATGCATTTTTACATTGGAGTTAAGCCATCCAGGATGTTTGTTCGCTCTTTTAAATTTATTACCCAATGGGATACATTGGCTAATGCCCTTATTTAATATGCTCTTTTTTTTTTTTTTTCCACCACATCAGTGTCTGTTTTCAGGGGGTATAAGTTTCAACTTTACCGTTCAACACTTTCTCGATTCATTACTCACATCATAGTGGCTTTTTTTTTTTTTTTTTTTTTTTCACAGCTCTCATTTTGTTTTAGTTTTCTTGCTTACAACATCGCTGTATCTTTCATTGACGATATCAATAGTGACATATCTAAATCCTTCCGTAACTTGAGCCCCCTTCCCTTCCCCCGCCCCCCTCCCATCTACCCTCCCTCTTTGAAGCCCGACACATCTTTTCGTCCAGACCTTCCAAACTAACTAGGTCATCATCCCCGATGGACACCACTCTTGTTGCATCTTGTCCCCCTCTGCCTTCCGGCAGCAATAGCCTGATCCTCTTAATATCCCAAGACCTCTACAGCTCTTATTGAGCTTTTAAATTTTTGCCAACCCTTCCACTTTTCTTCATACTCCTCCTCTTCCTCAGTATATCTCAAATATTCTAAGTTCTGAATTTCATTTGTTTTATCGTACCATTCTTGTAGTGTTGGACAGCTTTTTTCCTTCCAGTGTCTTACAATGAGACTTTTTGCTGCGTTCAACAATTGTGGGATGAGAGTTCTCAAATATGACTCGGTTGGCATTCTGAAACCATGGAATATACATGCCCATGGGTCATCCGGGACCGCTATTTGAGTTATCTCACCAATAATTTTCCTTATCTCATCCCAGAATTCCCTTATTTTTGCACACTGCCACCAAATGTGTGCCGTTGTGCCCAACTCCTTGCATCCCCTCCAGCAGAATTGTGTGGTATCGCTCTGATACTTAGAGACTCTGTCTGGAGTGATGTACCATCTTGTCAAACATTTATAATTTAGCTCAGATACTTTATAATTTACTGAGGTATTGTGGACTCTCTTTATTAGAATTAAAGCCTCATCGTTTTTGATTTTTGAGTTTAGTTCTGTCTCCCATTTTTTGATATATACTGGGATATCTATACCCTTAAGGTCTATCAATATTTTATAGATCTTAGAAATCCCTTTCTTCCCTACCTGACCAACACAGAGTTTCTCTAATGGCTGTAAGTTGTCCATTGTTCTAATTGGTTGGGGGAGTGTTTCGAAGAAATGTTTTAATTGAAAATATCGCCATCTATTAAGGATCATAAGATCGCTTTTGTTTTTTAAATCTTGAAATGTACAAAGTTTGCCATTCTCCATAATATCCTTAAGCTGAATCCCTTTTTGCAGGATCCATCTCCCACTTAAGCTCTCCAAGCCCGGTGAAAAAAATTCAGTGCCCCACAAAGGGATCAAAGGGGAGTTATACTCCCATTTCTCCCTTTTATACAAATAGTCCCATAATTTTAAAGTGTGTCTGGTGATAAAATGTGTCTCAGTACTAAGTTTCCTAAAGAGTGGAGGTATCCAAATTACTTTACTCAAATCTACTTTACTAATCGTGTTGTCCATTTTCACCCAACGCTTTTCTTTATTTCCTTTTGCCCAATCAATAATTCTTGCTAAAATAATTGCTTCGTGGTAACTTCTTATATCTGGTGCTCCCCATCCCCCCTTCTCTTTACTCCTAGCCAGTGTTGCATAACTTATACGCGGTGTTTTCCCTCTCCAAATAAATTTTATAAAAAGTGAGTGCAGTTTTTTAAAATATGCTTGTGGTAGTGGAATGGGCAACATTTGCATTTTATATAAAATCTTTGGCAATATTGTCATTTTGATGATATTTATTCTTCCCCCCCATGAGAGCTGTCCTCTTGTGATTCTGTTCAACTCCCCCTTGACCTCATTGAGAAGAGAAACAAAATTTGCTTGAAATAACATCTCTCTAGACTCGGTTATCTTTATCCCCAGGTATTTTAACTCTTTTTTTCCCCACGCAAATGGGAATTCCTTGTGGGCCGCGCGATCTTTTTTATCCATCTTGTTAATTTCTAGAATTTCTGATTTGGCCGGGTTGATCTTGAAATTTGATATTTCCCCATATTCTTTCAATGTTTTAAGCAGGTTAGGGAGAGTTATTCTAGGTCGAGTAATATAAAGAAGGATATCATCTGCAAAGGCAGCCAATTTGTGGTCTTCCTCTCCATCAAATACTCCTGAGATATCCGGGTTCTGCCTTATCCTAATTAGCAAGGGCTCAAGCGTCAACACGAACAAAAGGGGGGACAGTGGGCACCCTTGTCTCGTTCCGTTGGTCATTGCAAACGGCTCTGATAATACTCCGTTAACTTTGACCCTTGCTGAAGGATTGGCATACAACGCCTTTATCCATCTAATCATGGCTGGCCCAAATCCTATTTCCTCCAGCAGACAGAACATAAAGCCCCAGTCTACCCTGTCAAACGCTTTCTCAGCGTCGATTGACAGGAGTAGACCTGGAGATCCTTATTTAATATGCTCTTAAAGCAAACCCATCTCTCCTCCGTATTCTTTGTTCCTAATATTTTATCCCAATTTATGCCTTTTAGCAAGGTTTGTAGTTTAGGGAAGTTGGCTCTTTTGAAATTCAGTGTCTTTGTGTTCGCTTCATGTTTCCTATTTGTGTGATTTATACTGAAACTAATTGACCTGTGATCGCTGTTACCTAAATTGCCCCGTATTTCCACATCTGTTATCAGGTCTGTATTGTTGGTAATCAGTAGATCTAGTAATGTTTTATTTCTAGTTGGTGCGTCTACCATCTGACCCATAAAATTGTCCTGCAAGACACTAAGGAACTGGTGAGCCTTAAATGAATGCGCGGTTCCCTCCGCCCAGTCTATGTCTGGATAATTAAAATCCCCCATTATGATAACACTTCCCATCCTTGCTGCTAATCCAATTTGTGATAGGAGATCCGTCTCCACTTCCTCCCTCAGGTTAGGGGGCCTATAGCATACTCCCAGTATTATTTTCCCCTTAGCTTCATCCCTTTGGAGCTCTACCCATAAAGATTCCACCTCCTCCCTAGCCCCCTCAGTGATGTCATCTCTCACATTCACTTGTACATTATTCTTGATATATAGGCATACCCCTCCCCCTTTTTTACCCTCTCTATCCTTGCGGTATAGGGTATACCCTTGAATGTTTGCCAGCCATTCATGAGAGCTGTTGAACCAGGTCTCTGAAATTCCCACAAAATCCAAATCCTCCATGTACAACAGTATCTCTAGTTCACCCATCTTGTCCGCCATGCTCCTGGCATTGGTGAACATGCCACATAGTTTAGACCGGTCGCATATTGTCCTCGTATTGGGTGTTTCAAGATTGCAACTAGGACTTGCTACTATACTCACCTTGTGTTTTTGTGCTTTGGTTAACCTACCACTAATGCCCCCAATACTACCCTCTGGAATATCTTCCGCGCTGGCTATTACTGTCTCTGGACCCTCCCCCCCATCGCCTAGTTTAAAAACCCCTCTAACTTTTTGTCCATCTTCATTCCCAGCAGATCTGCACCCTCCTCATTTAGGTGCAGTCCGTCCCTTCTATAGTACCGGTTACCGACTGAGAAGTCGGCCCAGTCCTCCAGGAACCCAAACCCCTCCTTACTACACCAGCTCTTCAGCCACTTGTTTACTTCCCTAATCTCCCTCTGCCTTTCTGGTGTGGCTCGATGTACCGGTAGTATTCCTGAGAACACTACCTTGGAGGTCCTTTTCCTCAATTTAGCTCCTAAGTCCCTAAAATCGTTCTTTAGGACACTCCATCTGCCTCTGACTTTGTCATTGGTGCCAACGTGCACCATGACAGCCGGGTCTTCCCCAGCCCCTCCCAGTAATCTGTCCACAAGATCCGTGATGTGCCGAACCCGAGCGCCCGGTAGACAACATACTGTTTGGCGCTTCAGGTCTTGGTTACAGATTGCCCTCTCTGTCCTTCTAAGAATTGAGTCCCCTACCACCAGAATCTGTCTTTCCTTTCCCTTTGCTGCCCCCCCACTCTCACTGGAGGAGTTCTTCCCCTGGCAGCTAGGAGAGTCCCTCATCTCCAGCAGTGCTGGTCCCTGACTGGTTTCACCAATGTCACTCAATGGAGCGTACTTATTGGGATGCTCCAGTCCTGGATCGGCCTCTCTGGCACTTCCCCCTCTACCCCTCCTGACTGTCACCCATCTACTCTTTGCTAGTGCCTGCACCTCTTTGTCTCCACCCGCCTCTGTGCTGGCCCCTACCGTCACCTGCCGTGTACGTTCCTGGCTCACCTTTAGTATGGAGGGACTTCTCAGTGCTGACAGTTGCTTCCCCAGATTCAGAACCTGGGCTTCCAGGGAAACAATGTGCTTACATTTTGCACAGCAGTATTCGCCCTCAATCGGATGATCAAGGAACGCATACATGCGGCAAGATGTACAAAGAGTCGCCTCTCCACACCCGCCGGGCATCGTACCTATTAAATTTAGTGAGGATTTGGGGATTTTACCCTGTCCAAATTACCTAACAGCTAGCTTCCTGGCACTAATACTCAAGACAATACACAGGTACACAACAAGACAATACACAGGTACTCACAGACCTACGTGCACTCGCAATACACAAGTACACAATACCCAAGTACTAATGATCCACACACACACTACTCAGACAACACTCAGATACTCACACTACACAGGTACTATGACCCCTGTTATAACCTCCTGTTTTAAACTCTGGTTTTAACTCCCACTTATTCCAGCTCCACTTACACCAAGCTCCACAGCTTCAGACTGAGCACGCTCAGACTGAGTCCTACAACCAGTTAAATAGGCACCTGTGAGCAATTAACCACACCCCTTAATTGATAGACTGATGAAACCAGGAAAAAAAAAAAAGCTGCTGGGAAAGCAGACAGGGCTGGGCAGCAGCAGAGTGACCATGCGTCCCCTGGATAATTTGACTCCCACGACCACACGGTTCCCATCTTCTTGCAATGGAAGTGGTAGGTAGTGATAAAAGGTACGTTGGGCGTAGCTTTTAATCACCATGATGTTGCACCAAGGCGCGCACCCGTACCTCCCCCACCGCCTAAGCAGTAACATTTGGCCAGTTCCAGAACCGCCCATGCACAATTCTGAGCCAACAGCAGACATATTTTTTTACGGGCTAAATTTTCCCTGTCACAGACATTTACAGACAGGGAAAAAGTACCTGATTGTTACAAACCATTCATAAATTTACACATGGTTGGCAACCCTGCTGTGTGTGCTTTGTCCCTCAGACAGTGGATCACAGCTTGAGGTACAGGGCCTATGAAATTGGCTCTGTACCATGTGATCGCTGTGACCAATCACAGCAATCATAGTACACAAAGGCTTCACAAATGCAGCTTTTGAAGGATGTTATGTTAAAAGAATGATTATTTACAAAGTCATCATGACTGCAATAAGCAATAAATGTAAACCAAATTTAAAAAAAACAAAAACTTAATCACCCCCTAGGGCAGTACAGTGTTACTATGGTGACACTGCACTGCTCTGATGACAGTATTTAAAAAAAAATTATAACATTTTTTTTTTTACATACTGCCACATTGTCCTGCTGTGGCAGGACAATGGCTGGCTGCTTTGTATCACTGTATGTTAGTGCTACCAGCTATTTTCTCTGATCACCACTACAGCAGTACAATGTCACCAGATCAGTGTGTCACTGCCACATCAGTCACAGTGTCCTGATCACTGCCACACCAGTCAGTGTCCTGATCACTGCCACACCAGTCAGTGTCCCTGATCACTGCCACACCAGTCAGTGTCCCTGATCACTGCCACACCAGCCCCAGTGTCCTGATCACTGCCACACCAGTTACAGTGTCCTAATCACTGCCACACCAGTTACAGTGTTCCTGATCACTGCCACACCAGTCAGTGTTCCTAATTACCACTGTACCGGTAACAGTGTACCTGATCACCACCGCACCAGTCACAGTGTCCCTAATCACACCATATCAGTCATAGTGTCACCATAAGGACTTTGTTTTACATATGTGATGTCCTCTGAAGACTGATTCATGTTTGGACCACTCTTCAGAGAGCAGTTGGCAGACAAAGAGGCCTAAAAGGACAGGAGATTTCACAGGATATCAGATATCAAAGGGCACATGGCTTTTTTTTCCAGAGAAAATAAGTGCAGGAACTCAATCATGACACCCAAAACCCCCCTTCCCCCACCTACAAACACACCCTGCAAACCACTTCAAATAGTGGGTGTGCTCAAATTTCACTATCAATGGGAGGGTCTTAAAGGGTCATTACATACCAGGAGTGCATAATCCAGTACATAGTAAGTACAAGGTGCAGAGTTTGGGGGGAACACACACTAAGTTCAGGGTTGCGTTACATTCAGAGTTCGGGGGTGTGCTACATACATGGTGCAGAGTTCAGGGGTGAGCTGAAATCAGGGTGCAGAATTCAGCTTTCTTCCAGAGCTGCTTACCTCTGCACCCCCCATCCACATCTCACTTTCACCCCTCTTCTTCTCTATTATCTCCCCATATACTGTAGATGGCTCCACCTTTTTCAATTGCAGGGAGATCATCCATTAGGGGTGTTGGCATCCGCAGTGCACTCCTGGCACCTGCATCTCCCTTGTCCCCATCCTGCACATCCTGGAGCCGTTCAGTAGATCCGATCTGTGGGAGCCGTTGGGAGACAAGCTGTCACTTGTAAATACAGAAGCCGGATTTCTGTGTTTACGAGCGATAGTGGTGAGCAGGGAGCAGAGGGTCTGAGCCAGAGGTGGTGCAACTGACTTCTACCAATTTCCAGCTGAAAAAAAACCCTGACAAGCAGTGGCAGCTGGTGGTGACTGCCCACCACCCTGTCCTAGCACTCCAGTGCCTCCAAACATGTGATAGGTAGTCAGTAAATAGGATGCCTAATTTATGCTCCTTGAAGGCTTGAAGGTGTTCCTTGGCGTAGCAAAGTGGTAGCTAGGCTGCAGAAAAAGTTTAACGTATGTGGCATCCCCATACTCGGGAGGAATAGAAGAATTTCTTTTGGGGTGTAACTCTAATGCCACGTACACATGATTGGAATTTCCGACAACAAATATTCGATGGGAGCTTGTTGTCGGAAATTCCGACCGTGTGTAGGCTGCATCGGACATTTTTTGTCGGAATTTCCGACAACAAAAATTTGAGAGCTGGTTCTCAAATTTTCCGACAACAAAATCCGTTGTCGAAAATTCTGATCGTCTGTACACAATTCCGACGCACAAAATTCCACAGATGCTCAGAATCAAGCAGAACGTCATTTTTCATGGCTCATTGTACATGTTGTAGGTCACCGCGTTCTTGACGTTTGGAATTTCCGTCAACATTTGTGTGACCGTGTGTATGCAAGACAAGTTTGAGCCAACATCCGTCGGAAGTAAATCCTGGATTTTGCTGTCGGAATGTTCGATCGTGTGTATGCGGCATAAGTATGCCCATGCTGTGTATTAGAAAATGCCTTATTTATTTTTCTTTTTTGTGTAAAAAAATTAATTTTCATTTTCTTTTTGCATTTTTTAGAAACTTGTGGCAAAAAATTAAATTGGGGTGTCTGCTTTCAAAAATGTTTGGGTGTTTCTCTTGTCCTCACTTCAGGGCCTCAAGAAATACAAAATTTATTCCACTTAAAAGCCTGAAGGTACACTTTAGATTTTGGGCCCCTCTATGCATGCCTCTAAGCAGTGAAAAAGTATCACATGTGGTATCCCCATACTTGGGATGAGTAACATAATGTGTTTTTGGGGTGTAATTGTAAGTATGCTTATGCTGTGAGAACTAACAACTTTTTTTATTTAAAAAAAAATTTGGCAAAATTTTTCAATTTGGCAAAATTATTTTAAAGCAGTAGTAAACTTCTGGAAAAAAATGTCCACCTGTAAGATAATATCATAATGTGGTAGTAGGCATTGCCTACTAGAACATTAAGAAAGACTTACCCTGAAATGAAGCCCTACATTGATGCGCTGTCATAGCTGACAAGGCTTCCATCTTCACCTGGGCTTCCTTCCGGGTTTGTGTGCTCCGGCCACTTGAATGCCCGAGCCACGATGACATCACTTCTGCATGTGCCGCGCCACAGAGCTCTGAGAAAATGGCATGAGTATGCCATTCCTTCAGAGCGCATGTGCCGGTGATGTCACAAACAAGCAAATATCTCCTAAACAGTGCATGTTTAGGAGATATTCATTTTGCCTACTTTATTATAAGCTTATCTGTAGGTAAAAATGACAAAGTGGAGTTTATTACCACTTTAATGGCAAAAAATACAGCTTTAAAAAACCCACAATGCTTCTTACTAGGAACCTTAGACTACATTCCAAAAAATGTATAATTTTTTGGGGTGTTTGTACTGTCCTGGCATTTTTGGGCTTCAAGAAATGAGGTTGTCAGAACATCAGGGTTGCTACAGTACATTCCGAATATATAGTATATAATTTTATTCAAAATCGGCGGTCTTTTTACCTTTATAGAGTAAAAAATTTAAAAATCCAATGATGATTACATTCCACCAAAAGAATGCTCTCTCTGTATGTAAATTATATACGATTCATTTGGGTACAGTGGTACATGTCCGAGTAATTGTCAATCAAAGTATCACAGTGCTGAAAAATGGCCTAGAGAAGAAAGGGGTGTTTTCAGTCTTCGTGTATTAAAACTAATAGTTCAGTTGGGCTTTAAGAAAACTATGTAGAGTGAGGCATGATGTCAGATGTAATGAAAAAAAAATTGGGGTTTTCAAGGTTTTCAATAGTATATAGATTGTATTTAACAATTTTCATTTTTATTGTCATTGTGAGTGTTTGGAATTGAGGTCAGTAGGCATCTGCTTTATTTTCAGATGATTAAATTTTTACTTTAATAGTGAGGGGATATCACCTCTTAGTTGTCACCAGAACATGTTTACCCAGTAAAAGATTTCCTCTTACCCTTTTCTTTTTGCACCAACTGCCATTTATATTCTGTATCGAAGACAAGGGACGCAAAGACTAATACTGAGATTCCATCTTCATAATGGGGACACAAGCAGCAAAAAAAAACAAAAAAAAAAAAATTCTAACCCTCCTACACACTATCCAGAAACAAAAATATAATGTTTTAGCTTAAAATGTTTTAGATACGTTATCTCTTATTAGGTCATCCCTATTGCTGGAGTTTCGGAATGTTTTGTGTATATAAAGCCCAATTCTGGCCCAAACCCAAACTCTGTAGAATGTTTTATTACAGTATGTTTCGAATCATTCCCAGTATGTACTGTTTTCTTAACCACTTGCCTACTGGGCACATATACCCCCTTCCTGCTCAGCTTTCAGCGCTGTCACGCGTTGAATGACAATTGCGCGGCCATGCAACACTGTACCCATATGATATTTTTTTTTATGGTATTTGATTTTGATTTTTTGCTAAACAAAAAAAACCTCAAATTTTGAAAAACATTTTGCAAACAGGTAATTTTTCTCCTTGACTGATGTGCACTGATGAATCTGCACTGTTGGGCACTGATTGCCTGCACTGATGGGCACTGATAGGCACTGATGAGGCAGCACCGATGGGCACTGATGAGGCAACACTGATGGGATCTGATGATGCGGCACTGATGAAGCTGCACTGATAGGTGGCACTAATAGGGGGCACTGATAGGCACTGGTAGGCAGCCCCGATAGGTGACACTGATGATGAGGCACTGATGGGCAATAATTGGCAGCACTGATGGGCACTGATAGGTGGCACTGATTAGCAGCACTGGTAGGCATTGATGAGGCTGCACTGGTGGGCACTGATTAGCAGCACTGATGGGCACTGATTAGCAGCACTGGTGAGACCAATAACAGAAGCCAGTTATTATTTATCTCTCCTCACAGACAGCTTGAGGAGAGAAAAGCCGATAACGCTTGTGTTTACATCCTGTGATCAGCTGTCATTGTCTGACAGCTGATCACGTGGTAAAGGGGCGCTGTGATTTGCCCTTTACCCCGATCTGTATCAGCCTAGTCCTATAACTCGGCAATCGCAGAGCGTGCCGCCTGCACGTCGCAATCATAGGAGGACATCTATGTACGCCCTCCTGGCATTGTAAGCCCACACTGTAGCTATAGCATGGGCAGGCAGCGGTTAAGCAAATACTTTTTTTTTGTGAATCTGGCAAAGTGTCTTACCTGAAGATCCTGCCAGGAACAGCATTTCCTGTTTCAGGCTGACAACGCTAAGCTATTGCCTCACAATTGGCACAAACCTTGTCTGTCTTCCATATGTGCTGCTTAATTTAGCTGTAGGTAGGCATGTACCAACTGAAAGAGAACACATTGCAGGCTGACAAGAAGGCTTCTTAACAAGACGTGTTCTTACTGGCAAAATCTCTAGGTAAGAAACTGTAAAAATTCACAAAAAATTATTTGCTTAAAGCCTGGTACACACAATCAGATTATCGGACGAATAATCGTCCGTTTTTTTTGTTGCATGCTAGTCTCATATCAAAAGTAAAGAGGTTACTCAACTTTAGAAAATTCTCGTATGAATACAACTTCGAAAGTGATGTAATGTGTTGAATTGTTTTGTAATGTATTCTTTCATTTCCGAGCATGCGTAGTCTTGCTCTTACGATTTTTTTTTTAGATGAAAACTGTACCAATTAAATTAAATTCGGACATTGTGTTCAAATACAATAAAAATGTTATAGCCTGCACCTTCAGGTTTTGTCAACCGAAAAGTCGGAATCGGCTTTTGCAAGCACTATGCTAACAATCAGATATTTGGCCGATCGTCGTACAAAATTTTACTTCCGATTTACAGTGAAACATGAAACCAGCATAAAGAAGTCTGGATTATGGGTTGACACACACTTTAATGTTAAATTTTGCTCTTACTTTACAGCTGCAACAACTCAATAAATATTCATGTAACATGTTATTCAGTTTCTCTGGTCTCAGTTTGCATATTCTGGTTACCATTTTTTGTACCCTGTGGTTTATAATTTTTAAAACACGGTATCAATTTCTACAGATGTACTTCATCCTGTATTCCCCTTTTCATCACGTTCATAACTGACCAAAATAAACATGGAGCCTGCTGAAAATAAGACTTTCACGGACTTTGTCCTATTGGGATTTTCCGATACACCTGATCTTCTCCTCCCTCTCTCCTCTTTATTTCTGGCTGCATATGTCATTTGTATTGCTGGAAACTCCTTTATCTTCACACTGATTACATCACAGCCCCAGCTTCACTCCCCCATGTACATTTTGATGGGGAACCTTGCCATTGTGGATATACTGTTTACCTCCATTATCATTCCAAGGGCTTTGTATAGCCTCCTGTCTGGGGATACCCACATCTCCATCCATGGCTGTTTCACCCAGCTCTTTCTGTTTCTGGCAGTGGGCAACATGGACAGTTTTTTGTTGGCCATCATGGCCTTAGATCGATATTGTGCAGTTTGTTTCCCCCTGAGTTATATGATAATTATGAGCAAGAGGACTTGTATTTGTCTAGTAACTATCTCTTGGGTCATTGTGTGTCTTCACTCTACTTTTCACACTGTGCTGACTTCTTCTCAGCAAAACTGTAGTTGGCTAATCCACCACTTTTTCTGTGATCTTCCTGTATTAATGGTGCTATCCTGTTTAGAAGCTTCAGATGTTCTTCAGAAGGTTATCTTCATTGAATGTGCAATTGTCATCTTTAGCCCAGTGCTCTTCATCCTTGTATCCTACATACTCATCATCAAAGCAGTGTTGACTTTACAGTCATCCAGGGGAAGGTGGAAGACCTTTTCCACTTGCTCATCTCACCTCACCATGGTCATCCTCTTCTACAGCACAGTCATATTTGTGTACTTTCGTCCAAGTGCCATCTATTCACCGACCTATGATCGGGTCATCAGTGTGGTGTACACCATCATTATACCAATGCTCAACCCATTTATTTATAGCCTGAGAAACAAGAAGGTAAAAACTGCTGTAAGAAAAATTTTAACTTAACAATAAAAAATATTGCTTTGACCTGTACCTACATTTAAGGCCCACAGATGAAATATCTGCTGTGTAGCATTATAATGGAAACCATTCTCTTTATCTCCCATTTGGTAGTTTTATTTCTTAAATCACCATCAGGAGAACTCATTACGGATCTGCAAAACATGGTATTAATATATTTGTCAGGTTTCCGCCTTAGTTCTCTTTAACTTTTGTAGCACCCCCCTGGGTCCACTGGGAGCAGGAAAGTACCTCCAGGGAGCAAGCCTACATTCACCCCAGGGCTGAGTCCATGGCTATAATGGGAAGTTAGAACAAATGTGGGCGCCAGTCACTTTAGGTATTTTACAATGCTTTAACCACTTCAATACCAGGCACTTAGACACCTTCCCGCCCAGGCCAATTTTCAGCTTTCAGCGCTGTCGCAATTTGAATGACAATTGCACGGTCATGCTACACTGTACCCAAACAAATTTTTTATCATTTTGTTCCCACAAATAGAGCTTTCTTTTGGTGGTATTTGATCACCTCTGCGGTTTTTATTTTTTGCGCAACAAATAAAAATAGGCCGAAATTTTCGAAAAAAAACATGTTTTTCTTTGTTTCTGTTAAAATTTTTTGTAAATAAGCACGTTTTCTCCTTCAATGACGGCCACTGATATGGCTGCACTGATGGGCACCGATAAGGTGGCACCAATGAGATGGCACTGATGGGCACTCATAGGCGGCACTGATGGGCACTCGTAGGTGGCATTGATTGGTACATATGGGTGGTACTGATGGGTACTTATGGGTGGCACTGATGTGTGGCACTGATGGGCACTGATAGATGGGCACTGATGGGCACCGATGGGCACCGATGGGCAATGACAGGTGGCATTAATGAAACATATTGGGGGCATTGCTGGAACATAACGGTGCCAATCAGTGCCCATTTGTGGGCACTGATTGGCACAGATTGGGCACATGTCGATGGCCATGGGGTACATACCTGGCCATCCACATGTTGCCCCTTCCCTGGTGGTCCTAGTGGCGATCCCTGGTGGTCCAGTGTGGTGATCTGAGGGGGGGGCTACGCTGATAAACAATCAGCGCAGACCCCCGTCAGGAGAACCGCCGATCGGCTCTCCTCTACTCGCGTCTGTCAGACGCGAGTGAGGAAAAGCCGATCAACGGCTCTTCCCATTGACAGCGTGATCAGCCAAGATCGGTGGAGCGGTGTGTCAGGCTGACACACCGCTCCACCGATCGCCGAGATGCACGCCCCCGGGGGCGTGCAGCGGCATGTTATCCTGCTGGACGTCATATGACGCCCAGTCAGGATAACGGAACCACTTCCCGGACGTCAATCCGCTATAGGGCGGGAGGGAAGTGGTTAATTATAACTTGATAAAGGTTGTAGAAAAGAGGTTAAGGGAAGGTTTCAGATACCCTTTTTTAACAGATCACTTACAGGCTCCTTGAATCAAAGGACAAACACATTTCTTTCAGCAGATCTTGAATACCTGGATAGGTCTCTCACACAGACCTAGCAACCAGTAAGATGTCTGAATAAGCTTCTCTCACAGACTTAGCAGCCAGGAGCGTATTACCTTGATTAGATTGTAGAACAGCTTGACAGTACCAGAACCTTTAAGCCGACCCGGCAGTACTGTAAGGGTAGTCAGATACTGATGTGTCCTCCAATTGAATTACCAGGCCCTTCTGAGAGACCAGGCTTCATCCTGGTTCTCTCCAGCAAGGGTCCTCTCCTGAATGTTCTCAGCTTGGCTCGGCTTCTTCCAAACAGGCAAGACAGCCTAAGGACCACCTCTGGACTAGTAGGCCCCAGGCAGGCTTCTGGACCTACTTGCAGAGCTTGCATCAACTCAGCCTCAGGCCAGAAGGGCCACGAGGTGAGGACTGCCTAGAGCACATGGCCTCTGTTCAATAAATACCCCTTCCCAGAATGCACAGTGGCAGGAATCTCCTACTGGGCTGTTTCCAGAAAAAGAATATTCATTACAGCTCAACCTAGTTGTAAATTCTCACACTGTCCTGTGGTACCAGTGACACCTACTGGCAACAGTGGGAAATGCACAACACAGTCAAGTTTAGAACAGAACCAAATAAACTATGTACAATCAATCTGAGCTGTTTACAGCTCAGCCAAAAACTAAATTTACACTACAGTACCATTTTTTGGGAACAGGGGGCTACACTTTCAATATGTTTTATTGAATTTTACAAGAAATTATACATTGTAAAGAAACCACACTTTACTGTAACCACAGGTTACAGAGCATGTAAGAACCCAGGCAATTTTCCCGAGCCTAAAGGCTACTAACATTTAGCCAAGAACCCTCAATATGCTAAATCCAGACAGAAGAAGAAAATGGAAAGGGCCAGAGAGGATTTATAAAGCAAAAAGAAAGAAAAGGGATAAGTGGAGAGAGGCTCCAGGGATGGTACCTGAAAAGGAACAGAGTACCCAAATTGCCACCCAAATCATAAATGAATGTACATATAGTTGGCCTACACTTCTGAGAGACTGTATATTGCTAGCGAGTTTCTTATGGGTTATAATCCACAAGATCTTCTGCCATACCAGAGAGGCGGGGACATAAATCTTTTTCCAACATCTGGCAATGGTAAGCTTAGCTGCTAAGAGAATAAAAAATATTAATGGTTGTGTAGCCCTCAAAACCTTCTCAAGTTCACTTAGTAAAGCTACTCTAAGGGTTAGTGAGATGGAGACACCTACTTTAGGAGGGTAAATACCTTGTTCCAAAAACCCCGACTTTGTGGACCTTCTTAACAGACATGGCCCATAGTTCCATGCATTTGACATCCCCAAAAACACAAAGGGGAGATGCTCAGGTAGAGTTTTCTAAATGGGCAAGGAACAAGTACCATCTTGTGAGAACTTTTAAATTGTGTTCAACTAAAGACACATTCAGAATGCCCTTATAAGACCTTTGAAGTGAATCATGCCAGGATTCCAACTCCTTAACAATAGATAGGTCCCCCCCCCCCCCAGTCTTTCTAAGGCAATTTGTTGGAGGAATCTAATAAAAGTCCATAAATAGTGGAGATGCCGTCCTCTGACACGCCTCTTGTGTACACCATTTCTCATATGGTGTGACCCTAGGGCTCATGGTGGGCCTTTATTCCCTTAGTTCTTTTTTGATGTACAGCTATGTAATCTTCAGATACATAATACAATGTACCCTATGTTGATTTGTTTGAAAAGCCCTTTGGACTTTAATGAATGTTGGAAAAAAGATCGAATGGACTTTGAAAAGTATCTGTGTGGATTTAAAGTAGATGTAAATAAAATCACTAAAATCTCATATAATCTTTAACATGTTAATGTTATTTTGAAAAATAAAATTCAAACTTTTTAAATCTGTAGTTTTTATTAAAATAATAGTTGTAATCCTGCCCTAAAGGTTCTTGTTTATATACTTGTTAGTAAATTATAAAATGTTTATGTTAAATTTACTAGCCAAGAGAATCATTTTTATGAGTGCACTCACCCTTACATTTATTTAAACTTTTTAACTTTTTTTTTATTCTCTTACTTCAGTATTTTTAATTTTTTTATTTTGATTTTTCACCTAACTTTCCCTTATTTTTTCCTTTCTTTTCTTTTTCTTTATTTTTTAATCATCATTCTTTACTAAAAACTGAGGATGACCAGGAAAAATAATGGTGCCCACACCTGTCCTTCCACCACTGCGCCTAGAATAATCAATCACTGGTGAGCTGCCACTTAAACCAAAAAATTAATAAAACTGAAAACACCCTATGGATGACTAGTGGCGCTATATTCCTAATAAATAGAGTGAAATGACCAATCAATACACTCTTAATGAAGAAAAATCTGTTCAAACTGGTCCTATAGGATCCAGTACACTCATAAAAATATGATAAAATGGTGTATGGTGTGATCAACAAAAATGTATGTGTGAAATACAATTTCCTAGTGTGGTATATCACCATACTTAGGAGACTATATACCTGAAGTACTAGAAATATATATATACAGGAAAATATTATAAAGTGAAAGTCATTAGATAATACATTTCAAAAAATAACATTAATTAACATAGTGAACAAAATGATCTGCCTTAGTGACTAGGCTTCAGCATATACTTGAAACGAAAAGCCAGATGAAAACAAATAATAGTGAAAAGTCCACAATATATGTGTAATCGTGCCAGAAACGAGAAAAGAAGATATTTCCAAAAAGTGAGTGTCTCTATTTCACAATCCTGTGCCGTACTGTCCACCACACCTCAGTGACATGAATCCACTCCCTTACGGATGGCAAACTCACCAGCTGTTGAGGCCTTACACTCTCGTGTTTGGCCGGACAAGGCTTTAACCCACTAACATGGGGGTTATTACCATGTGAGCACAGTCATCCACTGCTCAATGTGCCAAACACCTTTCTCGGGATGATGGTTCCACATAAAGAATAAAGAATACTCCAGATAGTGTATTATCGTTTAAAAGATTTAATCACAAACTGAAACTAAAACCATTGCACTCACATGATCCATAAAAACAATGGGCATGACACTTCACAGCATATCACAGCAGGCAGGATAAATGTAGTCACAGCACTTCACAGCAAGCAGGATAAATGTGGTAACACATGCAGCGAAAATTTAGAAACACTAGAGCCACTAAATGGTCACGGCGGACCCAGGGAGTGGGGAGTGTGGAGTATGGATGCCTGCAGATCGCCTCATGGATGCCTGCAGATCGCTGTCGCTTCCTGGCTCCTCACAACTATGCTCTGCTCACTCCGCCGCCTCTCCTCCCTCGAATGCTAGTAAGGGATTGCCGCGTAGCCACGTCTTCTGGGTAGTGATAAATGGGGAGTACTCAGAATGATCTGGTGTGGAAAATGGGGTTCCCCAGAGTTCTGTCCTGGGACCAATTTTTTTTAATTTATTCATAAACCATCTGGAGGATGGGATAAACAGCTCAATCTCAGTATTTGCAGACGATACAAAGGTAAGCAGGGCAATAACTTTTACGCAGGATGTGGAAACCGTACAAGAAGATCTAAACAAATTAATGGGGTGGACAACTACATGGCAAATGAGGTTTAATGTTGAAAAAATGTAAAATAATGCATTTGAGTGCCAAAAATGTGAATGCAATTTACTTGCTAGGGGGAGAACCTCTGAGGGAATCTAGGATGGAAAAGGACCTGGGGGTCCTAGTAGATGATAGGCTCAGCAATGGCATGCAATGCCAAGCTGCTGCAAGCAAAGCCAACAGAATATTGGCATGCATTAAAAAGGGGATTCACTCCAGAGATAGAACGATAATTCTCCCACTCTAAAAGACTCTGGTCCGGCCGCACCTAGAGTATGCTGTCCAGTTCTGGGCACCAGTCCTCAGGAGGGATGAGCTGGAACTGGAGAGAGTCCAGAGAAGGGCAAAACAACTAATAAAAGGGACTGGAGGATCTCAGCTTTGGGGAAAAAATACAAATATTGAACTTATTCTCTCTGGAGAGGAGACTCTTGAGAGGGGATATGATATCGATGTACAAATACTGTACTGGTGACCCTAGCATAGGGAACAAACTTTTCAGTGAAAGGAAGATTAAAAAGACATGTGGCCATTCACTAGAATTAGAAGAGAAGCGGTTTAACCTTAAACTGCATAGAGGGTTCTTTACTATCAGAGCGGTAAGGATGTGGAAATCTCTTCCACAAGCAGTGGTATAAGCGGGGAGCATTGATAATTTCGAAAAACTATTAGATGGATACCTTAACGACCACAACATACAATGTACTATTAACATAAAAGCACACACACAGGTTGAACTGGATTGACTTGTGTCTTTGTCTATGTTTTCACCTTTTTTACAATCATTTCCCTGCAGCTAATGATGCATAAAAGCTTTCATCGTGCTCTATTTTCCCACCCTATGATTAAGCCTGGTGGGTGGGGCAAAATGTATCAGGGTGTGTGGTTTGGTGGAGACATGTAAGCTGGGGTTGCTCCTTATCGTTTGGTCACCTGGGCTGGTCGAGAGTAACGGCGATCCTTTCCTCTTTACATTTACTAACCCCCTAAATGCTGTGGGGGTGTTTTTCAGCTGCAGGGACAGGACGACTGGTTGCAATCGAGGGAAAGATGAATGCGGCCAAGTACAGGGATATCCTGGACGAAAACCTTCTCCAGAGTGCTCAGGACCTCAGACTGGGCCCAAGGTTTACCTTCCAACAAGACAATGGGGGTAATTTACGAAAGGAAAATACACTTTGCACTACAAGTGTACTGCAAGTGCACTTGAAAGTGCACTTGCAGTGCACTTGGAAGTGCAGTCGCTGTAAATCTGAGGGGAAGATCTGAAATGAGGTGAAGCTCTGCTGATTTTATCATCCAATCACGTGCAAGCTAAAATGCTGTTTTTTATTTTCCTTGCATGTCCCCCTCGGATCTACAGCAACTGCACTTCCAAGTGCACTTTCAGTGCACTTTCAAGTGCACTTGCAGTGCACTTGTAGGGCAAAGTGGATTTGTCTTTAGTAAATAACCCCCAATGACCCTAAACACACAGCTAAAATAATGAAGGAGTGGCTTCACAACAACTCTGTGACTGTTCTTGAATGGCCCAGCCAGAGCCCTGACTTAAACCCAATTGAGCATCTCTGGAGAGACCTAAAAATGGCTGTCCACCAACGTTTACCATCCAACCTGACAGAACTGGAGAGAATCTGCAAGGAGGAATGGCAGAGGATCCCCAAATCCAGGTGTGAAAAACTTGTTGCATCTTTCCCAAAAAGACTCATGGCTGTATTAGATCAAAAGGGGGCTTCTACTAAATACTGAGCAAAGGGTCTGAATACTTAGGACCATGTGATATTTCAATTTTTCTTTTTTAATAAATCTGCAAAAATGTCAACAATTCTGTGTTTTACTGTCAATATGGGGTGCTGTGTGTACATTAATGAGGAAAAAATGAACTTAAATGATTTTAGCAAATGGTTGCAATATAACAAAGAGTGAAAAATGTAAGGGGGTCTGAATACTTTCTGTCCCCACTGTATGCTCTCAGATATTGCTGACCACAACAGTGTAATTGTGCAGTGTGTCTTTAAAAAGACATTTAGAGGTTAGTTTGGATCTATGGTGAGTTTCTTCACATCTGTTTCCTGATCTCTTGTTGGTGACCTTCACCAATCTGACTCTAAAGGAACTCTGCCTGTGTCCCATTCCTGCTTGAAGGCTTAGAAACCGGACTTCCTGTTAATCATACCCCGCCAAGTGTTCCTCATTTGTATGGACTGCACCCCTTTTGGAACCACATATTCCTCTGTCCTTTTTTCCTCCTTAACTCCTTGGCACCCATGGTACGCATATTTGCGGCCTCTCAGCGGATGGGCCTTAACGCAGAGCGGCCGCATATAGGCAGCCCTGTGTAAACTACTTACAGTGCTGAAAGCTCGTTCCGTGCATGCTCCCAGTGTGGTAGCCGAAGCTCCCTATGCATACTTGCGATCAGGAGCTTTCTGATCATGTGACCACTGTGACAGCCAATCACAGCAGTCACATGACCCGAATGCCCGCCTCCGCAAAAGGGGCAATTGTCCCTCTTTTTAGTCATATGTGCAAATATCTATAAAAATGTACCATTTATCTACAAACAGTGTTATTCTGCACTAAAACCTTGCAGCAAGTGGGTAAAAGAATACCCGGAATGAGTCCTTCTTTCGCACAGTCACCTAAACCGCAGAAAACCAGTTCAATCGATCAGTGAAAATATCATTGCATGGAACTGTCAAAACAGTCAAACATCACGCTTACAGTTGGTAAAGAATGAAAAATTTAGTCTGAAGGATACATGCACAAATTCTCAGTGGCCTGCAAACACACAAGCCCCCTCATTGCTCAGACAGATGTCTCCAAGCAGTATGGCGGCATGGATGCTGTGAATCACCATCCATCAGCAGTATACCTTCCAGCATTCTCATACTGACTTTAGCAGGTTTTTGACAGCCATTCCCTTTGGCTTTTCCCACTCTACCACAGGCCACAGACAGCTGTGAATAGAGACTTCAGACCGAATCTTTGATCCTCTACCAATTGTAAGAGTGATATTGGCTGTTTTGACTGTTCTGCGTATCTATACCTTTTGCCCAGGTTTATGCTGCTTTAAGTGAAACAGAAAGATGAGAGGTATGGTTTTTCCCTAACTATGCTACTGTCCATATCTTCAAATGGTTGATTTGATCCTCGGTCTGACCCTCCTTCCTAGACCCTTTGGCACTGACTGGCTCGCAGATACTGACATCTGCCTAGCTCTCATTTAGGAATGGGTCACTCTGCCCATGTTCCATAACTTGAGGCACACAGTTATGGTGCCAGCACAGAAAGCTTCCATAAAGGTGGCTGCCAAAGGTGAAGAGTAGTGTGGCAGCGGTCATCATGGCTGAAGAAAAGGCCAACCTTTACAGTACATATGTACAGTAATGCACAGGTAGGTTTTGTATGTCTACGTCCCTGCCATCATGCTGGAACTCTCTCTGTCCCCCTTCCCCGAGAACTTCACAACAGACACAGAGGATGATGGTTACAGTAACTTTGCTGCAGTTATTGCCACCACAAACATGAGTCATGAAATTCATATCTTACATATATATATAAGGTATTCTCAACTGACTAGGCACTGGCAGTGTTACAATAGCCGAACAGCAGCTTTGTACCTTAACCCATCTCAGAAGGGCTACTGCAGACACACACTTCACACAAGCCCTTTCTTTTTCTAAGTACGATTCTGAAGATAAAAGTTGAGACAATTTCCCCACTTTAACACAGAGAATTTACTTATTGTCATGCTGCTTTTCTGGGTAAAAATAGTGTGATCATGTACAATTAAGAATTGCATTTCTTTTGATGAGGAAAAATAAGTGGTTTGTAACTGTAATGGAAAGGCTGCTTTTTTGTCCCTACTTCCTACATCAACCATTCTCAACTAGGGTTCCATGAAACAATAGGGTTCCTCAAGAGGTTGCTAGGGGTTCTGTGAGCTGTGGTTGATTCACCTCCCATTTGATGGTGCCTGCATAGTTCCAGGACCATTCCCACTTGGAAAAGCCAGCAGCTTGACACCAATGATCTTTTTAGCTATCTGTGAGGGTGCCCTTCCGACTACTACTGTAAGGGTTTTATTCTTTCTATTGACTACTATATGTATAAGGCATTTTCCCATTCCATTGCCCAAAAATGAATTGATTTCAGTTGGGGTTTCCAGAAGCATGAAAATGATTTTAGAAGTTCTTCAGGGGTGAGAAGGTTGAGAAAGTTTGGCCTTTCTCAAAGTCAGGTAAATCTGTTCCTGTGGCTCCAGACACCTGAGTGTTTTGAGAGTAGAATCAACAATTGTTTAATTTATCATAAATGTTTGTTAAACCCAAATCATTTTTCATTTAATGTTGTGATAGATCGAAGAAGGATTAACACTCCTCTCAGAAGCATGACTAGAACCTTCCTGGTCCCGATGCTAGAAACCACAAAGGTCCCTCCTACCTGCCAGGGCCCTTTCCATCAGTCCAGGGGCCCTTCCTCTGGTCCTGGGCCCTTCCTTCTGAGCCCTGGGCCCTACCCTCCGAGCCTGGGACACTTCCCTCTGAGCCTGGGACCCTTTCCTCCAAGTAACAAAAACACATTAATTTCAATGGGTGGCTTCTTAATCAACACGACTCAAGTCGGTTCGGGTCCAAACTTTTGCGATGTTTGAGAGTTCTGACACGAACCGAACCAGGGGCTGTTTGGCCTCACTCTACTCATCACTAAGTAAAACAAAGATTATTGATTTGACCCTATTAATGATTAGAAAATTGAATGAACATTCTTAAAATTAAACATTTTGCATGAAATTCTCCTAGTGTATGACCAGCTTAAGGGGACTGATAAGTGACTAGTTACTGCTTATGATCATTGACTTTTATAAAAACAGGCTTCTTTTATTGAAGAAAAAAATGTAAATCCTTTTAAATTAAATTGCAACTTAAAAACAGAAAGCAAAATAATAATAAACTATATTTCGTATTTATTGAAAAAACATATATTTATTTTTGTGTTGCACATGATAAGGACATTTTATAATTTGTTTTGCACAATTTTGTATTAATTACAGGATTTTTCTAGAGGAGTCACAAGAGTTTCCTTAATTAAAGCTGCTCAAAACCTTTTACTTTTGTGCCACAGGCTCATGGTTAGTGGACTACGATTGTGATTTTCTTAAATTAATTGTTAATGTTTCTTGTGGTTAATAATAGTTTTACAATAACAAAATCTAATTGACGCGTGGATCTAAGCTCATTAACTATGATTGTGCTTTGGGAATAAAGACCCTCTTGAGGACTTGTCTCCCATTGCTGAGAATGTCCCTGTTGTATAGTCATGGCTTTATATATTTATCATGGTTGTCATACAGAATTCTCAATAACACTTCTCGTGAGTTCTCGTGTAACTTTCAGTTTGTTTTATTTATCCAAATGGAAAATTTATTTATTCCTTAGCCCAAAATTGAAAATTAATCTCTTTATTCACCTTGTAATCCATAACTCAAATTACTACCTACCAATCCTTTTCTGGTTCTCATTTACCCTACTAAGATATGTGGATACTAAAAAAAATATATATTTTTTTTTTGGTTGGTTGAAATGCAGATTATCTGAAAAGAAAAAACACAACTGGTAAGAATAGACTGCCAATTTTTTTAATGTAATATGTCTTCCGGTTTGTCCAAATTGACTTTTATTATCCCCTTAATTATAGTTTTGTTTTTTTTTTTTCATTTTGGTAGGTAGGAAAGCATTAAAAAACACACTTCTACAACACACTTATGATCCATAGTCTAAAGATTCATGTACACTAAACAAAGCTATTTTAAAGGAAAATTATAATGTGTCTTCAATGCATACATGTTTATTTTGCATTATTTTTGAAAAAATTTCCCGAAAATATTTTTTTACATGCTTTTCAAGTTTTTACCAACCAGTTTTGCCGTTATTTTATGTCCTTATACAGTTTTTTTTTCTGTTGGCTATCTGTATATAACACACTACAACCAACATACTTGCTTATTGACTGCTGATCTAACATTATTCACATAACTTCCAATATAAGCTGAATTGGGTTGAGGAAAAAATGTATGGACTTTGGAGACACATATAGAATTTATAACAATTTATTACAATTCATTAAAACTATATTTCACATTGCAAAAAAATGACAACACATAGGACATCTAAAAGTTAGGTAGGACTCCCCGTGGTTCCCCTAGAGGGTATGATACCATATAGTTACATATACATAGTTACATAGTTAGTAAGGTTGAATAAAGACACCAGTCCATCCAGTGTGAGTGTGGGTGTGTGTCTACAATTATCCCTAACAATGTACATCGCACACTCACATCAGTCCCTACCCTCAATCCAAGGTCCCCATTCATATACTAGGGCCAATTTTGGACAGAAGCCAATTCACCTATCAGCATGTCTTTGGAGTGTGGGAGGAAACCGGAGTACCCGGAGGAAACCCGCGCAAGCACAGAGAGAACATGCAAACTCCAGGCAGGTAGTGTCTTGGTTGGGATTCGAACCAGCGACCCTTTTTACTGGTAGGCGAGAGTGCTACCCACTACACCACTGTGCCGTCCATATATTGTGTAACGATTCATATAAATGCATCCATATATGTACTCCTCTCAATTGGGGGTTCCACATGTCCTCCTAGTATAAAATAATTATTCTGCAGCAGGGACTGGAGCACTTGTCAGGATAGAAGGAAAAATGGATGGTACCAAATACTGTCAAATTCTTGAGGAAAATCTGCTGCCCTCTGCCAGAAAGTTGTCAATGTGAAGAAGGTTTACCTTCCAACATGGCAATGACCCAAAGCACACAGCAAAAATGACCACACAGTGATTGATGGAGAAAAAAAGTGAATGTCCTTGAAGACTGCAGTCCACAAATGGTCATCATCAAATGTAACTGAACTTGAGCAGTTCTGCAAAGAAGAGTGGGCAAATATTGCAAAGATACATGTGCAAAATTAGTAGAGACAAATCCCAACATACTAAACGCTGTAATTAATGCAAAAAGTGGTTTGACAAAATACTGACACAAGGGGGTGATCCTTTTTCAAACTCAGTGATTCTGTTTTTGAACAAAAAAAAAAAATAACATTTCTGGCATGTTGGTGTTATATCTTTCACTTGGATGTTATAAGTTGCAAATACAGTAAATACAGCTGGATGAAACAAAAACTGTGACTGTCTTCATTTTAGGCTGCAAAGCACAAAATATGATTATCTTAAAGGGGGGCGATTCTTTTCTATACCCACTGTATATCTATTTACTGAACAAACAGTGTAAAGAAAAATGGAAAAAGTATGCAGATCTGTATTTTTATGTGGGATATTGTTAGAGCCAACGCAGACTTATGCATTGCATAGCCCACAGTAAATACTTACATGTTTTACTGCTCATTATGACAACACGTGGTAACACACAAAACTAGGTGCTGCGTAGTTCTGCGACCTTCATTTTGAGTGGTACTACAATGCACCTAGACAGTGCATCACAAAGCACAGATGAGAACCATCTGTTCATTGCGGTCCAGACCATCAAAGGATAGAACTGATAAATAGACAAGTGCAATTTGTTTAGTTTTGCTTAATTTTTCAAATAAAAATTTCATTTTCGGAGATTCGAATGTATCCAAATTTCCGAATGGACATAGAAATCCGAAAAAAAAGTTATAAAGAAAAAAACAATTGCATTTGTTTCATTAGTATAACGTCACATGATGCAATAGTAGTTCAGGCCCATGGGGAAATTAATTACATTTTTTAAATTTGTTTGATAACAAATTTCGTTCCATACATTAATTGGGATGCACCTGATACCAGTCGATACTGTCCAATCAACTCATGCACTTTCTCTAGGTGGGTTGGACTAGCGTCCAAAAATATTGAATCCTTCTGATTTGAATCCATGCGATTCTATAATACAGTGAGGGAAAAAAGTATTTGATCCCCTGCTGATTTTGTACGTTTGCTCACTGACAAAGAAATGATCAGTCTATAATTTTAATGGCCAGTTTGTTTTAACAGTGCGAGACAGAATAACAACAAACAAACATACTTTCAAAAAAGTTATAGATTGATTTGCATTTTAATGAGTGAAATAAGTATTTGATCCCCTTCACAAAACATGACTTAGTACTTGGTGGCAAAACCCTTGTTGGCAATCACAGAGGTCAGACGTTTCTTGTAGTTGGCCATCAGGTTTCCTCACATCTCAGGAGGGATTTTGTCCTCCTCTTTGCAGATCCTCTCCAAGTCATTAAGGTTTCGAGGCTGATGTTTGGTAACTCGAACCTTCAGCTCCCTCCACATATTTTCTATGGGATTAAGGTCTGGAGACTGGCTAGGCCACTCCAGGACCTTAATGTGCTTCTTCTTGAGCCACTCCTTTGTTGCCTTAGCTGTGTGTTTTGGGTCATTGTCATGCTGGAAACCCCATTCATGACCCATTTTCAATGCCCTGGCTGAGGGAAGGAGGTTCTCACCCAAAATTTGATGGAACTTGGCCTCGTCCATCGTCCCTTTGCAGTGAAGTTGTCCTGTCCCCTTAGCAGAAAACACCCCCAAAGCATAATGTTTCCACCTCCATGTTTGACGGTGGGGATGGTGTTCTTGGGGTCACAGGCAGCATTCCTCCTCCTCCTCCAAACACAGCAAGTTGAGTTGATGCCAAAGAGCTCGATTTTGGTCTCATCTGACCACAACACTTTCACCCAGTTCTCTGAATCATTCAGATGTTCATTAGCAAACTTCAGGTGGGCCTGTACATGTGGTTTGAGCAGGGGGACCTTGCGGGCGCTGCAGGATTTCAGTCCTTAATGGCGTATTGTGTTACCAATTGTTTTCTTGGTGACTATGGTCCCAACTGCCTGGAGATAATTGACAAGATTCTCCTGTGTAGTTCTGGGCTGATTCCTCACCATTCACATGATCATTGAAACTCCTGAGGTGAGAACTTGCTTGGAGCCCCAGACCGAGGGAGATTGACCGTTATTTTGTGTTTCTTCCATTTGCAAATAATCGCACCAACTGTTGTCACCCTCTCACCAAGCTGCTTGGCGATGGTCTTGTAGCCCATTCCAGCCTTGTGTAGGTCTACAATCTTGTCCCTGACATCCTTGGACAGCTCTTTGGTCTTGGCCATGGTGGAGAGATTGGAATCTGATTGATTGATTCTGTGGACAGGTGTCTTTTATACAGGTAACAAGCTGAGATTCGGAGCACTCTCTTTAAAAGAGTGCTCCGAATCTCAGCTTGTTACCTGTAGAGAAGACACCCGGGAGCCAGACATCTTGCTGATTGATTAGGGGATCAAATACTTATTTCACTCATTAAAATGCAAATCAATTTATAACTTTTTTGAAATACATTTTTCTGGTTCTGTTTGTTGTTATTCTGTCTCTCACTGTTCATATAAACCTACCATTAATATTATAGACTGATCATTTCTTTGTCAGCGGGCAAACGTACAAAATCAGCAGGGGATCGATACCTTTTTCCCTCACTGTATATCAAATATATATCTTCCTAAAAAAAACTGCAACATTTTTAGAATCCACCCGCACCAACAAATATACAAATCGAATGCCGAAGATATGAAAATAATTCCAAAAATGTATGTATGTCTTCAGTCCTATATACACTATGTTACCAAAAGTATTGGGACACCTGACTTTAAACGCACATGAACTTTAATGTCATCCCAGTCTTAGTCCGTAGGGTTCAATATTTAGTTGGCCCACCCTTTGCAGCTATAACAGCTTCAACTCCTCTGGGAAGGCTGTCCACAAGGTTTAGGAGTGTGTCTATGGGAATGTTTGACTATTCTTCCAGAAGTGCATTTGTGAGGTCAGGCACTGATGTTGGATGAGAAGGCCTGGTTCGCAGTCTCCGCTCTAATTCATCCCAAAGGTGCTCTGTTGTGTTGAGGTCAGGACTCTGTGCAGACCAGTCAAGTTCCTCCACCCAAAACTTGCTCATCCATGTCTTTATGGACCTTGCTTTCATTTGGTGGAGGGGGGATTATGGTTTGGGGTTGTTTTTCAGGAGGTGGGCTTGGCCCCTTAGTTCCAGTGAAGGGAACTCATAAGGCATCAGTATACCAAGACATTTTGGATAATTTCATGCTCCCAGCTTTGTGGGAACAGTTTGGGAATGGCCCCTTTCTGTTCCAACATGACTGCGCACCAGTGCACAAAGCAAGGTCCATAAAGACATGGATGAGCGAGTTTGGGGTGGAGGAACTTTACTGGCCTGCACAGAGTCCAGACCTCGACCCAATAGAAAACCTTTGGGATGAATTAGAGGGGAGACTGCGAGCCAGGCTTTCTCGTCCAACATCAGTGCCTGACCTCACAAATGCACTTCTGGAAGAATGGTCAAACATTCCCATAGACACATTCCTAAACCTTGTGGACGGCCTTCCCAGAAGAGTTGAAGCTGTTATAGCTGTAAAGGGTGGGCCAACTCAATATTGAACCCTACGGACTAAGACTGGGATGCCATTAAAGTTCATGTGTGTGTAAATACTTTTGGTAATATAGTGTACTTAGGTTATTTGCAAGCTGCTTCAGATTACCCCCAAAACATTTCAAAGGGAACTGAGATCAGTACACAGTCACACATATAGATTTTTGAAGATACGGGCTCCTCGTGTTATTGATTTATTGATGTGTCTTAGATCATTATTGTGGTGCATTAGCCAACTACATTTGACTTTTAAATCACAGACAACAGCTCCAACTTATTGCTGCTTAAACATTTGTTCAATAAAGATATAGATAATGTAAAATGCACATGTTGGTTAATTAATGTCCAGCTTGTGTTTTTCAAACCAATGTTTCACAGTATTTTTTTAAAGTTATGTAAGATCTATAAAATACATATTCAGGGGCGGACTGACAACTCATGGGGCCCCTGGGCAATAGGAGATTATGGGGCCCCCAGGCAATAGAAGATTATGGGGCCCCCAGGCAATAGAAGATTATGGGGCCCCCAGGCAATAGAAGATTATGGGGCCACACAGTATACACACACAGACACACATAATACACACACAGTATACACACAAAGAATACACATACACACACATTTTTACATACTGTCCCTGGTTTTATTGAGGCTGGCAACCCTGATGGGACCCCTTAGTGGCATGGGGCCCTCGGGCAGTGCCCGAGTGCCCGAATGGTCAGTCCGCCCCTGTACATATTTTAAAAATACACATTTAAGAGAAGCTAAAGAGCAGTCTTGGTTTTAAAAGGAAGAGCCCAATAGAAGCCAAAAGCTATCATTCAGATTGTCCTCTGAATGGAAGTCTGCAAAGAGGAATACAGAGCAGGCAAGGTGGGTCAAGGAGGGGAAATGGTTTCCTACTCTGCCATATTCAGCAATGTGTAAGAACAGATTTTTTTTTTTTTTGAGCCAAGCAGTTACCCTGATAAACATATAAAAAGGAGTATAGAGCACCTGTTGGTTGCAAATCGGTAAAAATGTAATAATAATTGGTAATATCGAACGATTACTGGACAAAAATGTATTGAAAATTTTTGTTTTTAAATTGTGTTTTTAATTCACGCACCATAAAATATATATAAACCATTATACCATATACTTACTGTAAGGAGAAATTCCAGGCAAAAAAAGGGAGTATTAAGTGAACTTCTCATGTCCAACAAATACTAGTTTTTAAAAATTGATAAATAAGAATGAGTGGAGAGGATTTGTAGGATTTGATTTCTCTACAAAATTACTGATTTTGCCGTTATTTTATTTTTCACTAAAGCAGGAACTCTCCATTTTTCTCATCAACCCGCTTTGGCAAAATGAAAAAAGAAAAATCAATTTTTTTCCTTTATTTAAAATGTGTTTTTATGGGTGTAGAATAGTTTGTTTTTCTTTTATTTTGGTTTTTTTTTTGTTTTGTATTTTGGGTTTTTTTGTGTGCATTTGATTAATATGTATGTATTCCTGATTTAAATGTTTTATTTTACCTTTTATTTTTATGGTTTCTTTTTTTATTATTATGTGAAAAAGAAACATAAAATAATGAGACAGATGAGGGTCTGTTTTCTTGGCAGAAGGTCCAAGATATTTCATGCCCTGGAGGAGCAATTTAGAGCCTATTTACCCTTTAATACCACTATTATCCACCTTGATTTTGCTTTGGACTCCAATGTACATTCACCAATCACATTCAAGCTTCCAAGGCAGGTTGGTTCTGATCAATGTCTATGAGAAAGCTAATTTTTTTTAAGGAGCCCTCTGTATAAATCAAAGCCACTTAGAATAACTTGCTGAAAAAGAATATGTCATATCACACATATATCCATTTAAGAAAAAACAATAGGTCCTCTTGATAGGTCATCCCCCACACCACTAATACTTGCCTTGTCCGCTGCCTTATTACACTGCCAGAGCCCAAGTTCCTTTTAATACATTTGAGCATAATCATTATTCTCCTATTTTGTATATTTTATTTTTTTGGTTTGCTCCACTGACTTTCCTATATTTTACTCTTTGACTTTAGCTCTTGAGATGGCCAATACGAATTTCTCTGCTCTTCAGTTTGTCCTATTAGGATTCTCAGATTTCCCTCAAATGAGGATATATCTGTTTTTTATGTTCTTCATCATGTACCTCATAACCCTCATAGGAAATGTGATCATACTTAGCTGCATTGTGTATGACCAAGCTCTCCACTCCCCTATGTACTTTTTCTTGAGCAACCTTTCGTTGGTCGATATCTGTTTCACATCCAGCACAATCCCCACCCTTCTCTCCACCCTGATCTCTGAAAATAGGTCCCTCAGCTTCCCTGCTTGTATCAGCCAGATGTTTTCTTTCATCTCTTTTGGAAACTTGGAGAACAACATCTTGGCCATCATGGCATATGATCGTTACGTGGCCATCTGCAGCCCACTGAGATACACTTCGAAGATGAAGAACAGTTTATGCATTTTGTTGGTAGCCATTTCATGGATAGCTGCATGTTCTCATTCTCTTCTTCACACCCTTATGTTGACTACTCTTCGATACGTTGGGCTGAAGAAGGTATACCACTTCTTCTGTGAAATCTCCCAGGTCCTGTCTGTTGCAGATTCAGATGCATCTTTAAATTTCTCCCTCATCGTCACAGAGGGGGCGGTGTCTGTTGGCATTCCATTCGTATGTATTATACTATCCTATGGATTTATCTTGGTGGCCCTCTACCACCTTCATTCCACTAATGGGAGTCAGAAAGCATTCTCCACCTGCTCTTCTCATCTGACGACTGTTTGTCTGTTCTATGGGACAATTATTTCTGTTTATTTTCGACCTTCTGGTGGCTCCGTTGGAGTTGGAGAAAGAGCTGCTACCATAGGGTACACTTTACTGACACCAATGCTGAATCCAATTATTTATGGCTTGAGAAATGAAGCAATGAAGAAAGCTATGGGTAAAGCTTTTCAATAAACTATAACAATAAGTGAATTTATACAGTAACACAATAACATAAATCCTTATTACCAACATTCTAGAAATGAATAATAGGAGGAGAGATAGCTTTTGGTTAAAAACAAACCTTCATGGATTTAATTTATTATTTATTTTTATGCCACTTGTTTCATTTTAAATAGCTTTATTAAAGAGAAAATATTATTTTGTAAATTTTTTAAATGTTCAAAAAAAAAAAAAAAATATCTTTCAGGAGGCCCAGGTTACAGCTGCTGTTGTAAGAAAAAAATAAATAAAAAAGATCGGAATGGAAGAGAGATCAGATTACACACACCGCAAAGAATACACAGTAGGTGTACAGACTCCAAAGACAACATTTTATAGCAGGCACACAAACCGCTTCCCGACGGCGCCATAGCCAAACGACAACTACAGCGTGGCTCTCCAGATCTGGGAGGATGTCCATGGATGTCCTCCCATGTTTGCGCCTCCTGCACACCCCCTAGGGCATGCATCGGGCATGCTCTGTGACCACTGTGTCCTTTGTCCAATCACAGCTGGTCACATGTAAACAGAATTGCTGGTTATCGGCATTCCTTTCCTCACACGCTGTCTCTGAGTGAGGAAAGGTGTGCCGATAACCACCAAGTCTGACAAGGCACAGTGAGTACATTGTTTACACTGATAATCAGGGCACTGATTATCATTGCAGCCCCATCAATGCCAATCAGTGCCCATCAGTGCCTCCTCATCAGTGTCGTCTCAATAATGTCAATCAGTGCAGCCTCATCAGCCAACATCAGCGAAGGAAAAAAATTACTTATTTGCAGCACTTTATAACAGAATTTTGTTCAAAATTCTTGGTCTTTTTTCATTTGTTTAGCAAAAAATTTAAAAATTCAGTTGTGATTAAACACCTCCAAAAGAAAGCTCTATCTGTCTCAAAAAAACTGCTAAAAATTTCATTTGGGTGCAATTGTGATTCAAATGGCAACAACTGAATGTAAAAATCTGAAAATTTGCCTGGGCAGGAAGAAGGTAAAAGTGCCCGGTATTGAAGTGATTAAAGTGCTAGTCCCTATGTTAATAGTGCTGCTCAACCCCATGATTTGACACGCCCGCACCCTGAAATGCCTGCTGCTTCTAAAAATGGGGAACACATGCACATACTTAAAAGCACCAAACAAACAAGTGCTTGGTTTCTGAGAGATCCATCACCAGACCTCAGCACTGTCACTATTGGGGTGCCTAGCCTATGCAAATGCCAACTTTTACCAAGTCTATATTTGCATAGGATTTTCAAATGGACTTCAGCGCCAAACCACAGGACTAGAAGGAGCACCTAATACCGCGTACACACGGTCGGACTTCTCGTCGGAAAGAGATATGGCGGATTTTCTGACATGATTCCGCTCAAGTTTGCTTTGCATACACAAGGTCACGCAAAAGTTCGCTGAACTTACGACCACCAAGAACGCGGTGACGTACAATACGACGACGAGCCAAGAAAATGAAGTTCAATGCTTCTGAGCATGCGTCGAATTGTTTCCGAGCATGCGTAGGAATTTTGCGCGTCGGAATTGCCACAGACGATCGCATTTTCGGATAGGAACTTTTTACGACCGAAAAATTAAGAACATGCTCTCAATTTTTTGCTGGCTGGAATTCGGCCAGCAAAAGTCCGATGGAGCATACACGCGGTCGCATTTTCCGACGAAAAAAATCTCATCGGTCTTTTGCGGGCCGAAATTCCGCTCGTGTGTACGCGGCATTAGTGTGCCTACAATATATAAATCTGCAGATTCCCGTGATCTAATTTTATGTTAAGAGAAACGTCCTTCGTTTTCTCATTTTCTCTAATAGTTGAAGGAGGTATTTGGATGGTTTTCCTGGTGTCATGTTATACAGAGCAGCCGGTGGTTAAAGTGGAGTTCCACCCACTTTTACAACTCTTCAGCATCCCTCACTAAACTGTGCACTGTAAACAAATTGGATATTTTTAAATTTTTTTTCTCAGCACCTACTGTATATCTGCTGTATTCTTTTTTCACTTCCTCCTCCCTGGCCGCGGCCCATCGCATCATTTCCTGTTTGCAATGCCTTCTGGGAAGGGGCGGCAACTTCCTCTGAAACTGCCGTTGCTTTGGAAACCTGACCTGAAACCTATTACACTGCTTGTGCTTCACTGAGCATGTGCGAGATCTGCAAGGATTAGATCCAGGAAGAAATACAGTCTAGCTTCAGATGCCCACACTTAAGATGGCCACGGCCTGCTGTAAGTTTATAAAATAACAAACTACTGC
Source organism: Aquarana catesbeiana (assembly GCF_042186555.1). Taxonomy (NCBI): domain Eukaryota; kingdom Metazoa; phylum Chordata; class Amphibia; order Anura; family Ranidae; genus Aquarana; species Aquarana catesbeiana. The sequence continues at coordinate 29,786,540 of NC_133332.1, forward strand.
TATAAACTAACGAAACAGACCTTAGTTTACAGACTAACTTTACTAGAATACATCAAGCGTGTGTATTATAGGGGTATTTTTATTTAAAAAGTATAATTTCTGCCGGACACCACTTTAAATCATTAGCACTCTTACTTCTGGGGTTTGGATTTGATTCCTCTGTCTAGATTTCCTAACAAAACATATTGGCCAGATAATTAGAGTTTGACCAACTGACCCTAGTATGTCATCAACAGATCAATGATGAATGAATACATACAGTATGCACTACATGTTTCTTTTTCTTCTTTTTTTCTGGGGTGGTTGCTTCCATCTGTCACATTTGTGATCATGGTATCCCGAGACATCTTCAGCAACAACATTCTCGGTAAATAAAACTTTCCTCTGCACTTATAACCTGATCAATTTTATCTGTAAAATGCTTCATTTTTTTACAGTGAAACAACAAAAAAAAATCAGTTTGAATTATTTATAGTGGGCAAATAAAACAATAATTCAAGGAAAATTAACTACCAAGGTATGGTACCAATAGGACACACTATCAGTCTTTAAAAAAAAATCAAGCTTACTGATGTAGAAATGTGGACTACAGTTACAAAGTACGGCAATCCTCCAGTGTCTTTATGCATTGCATGTCCCTCAGTGCCCACTGCCCAGTACTATTAAATGACATCAAATTTGTGAGGCCAGTCAAAGGAACTATGGGATGGGTAGTTCATCAGACTGATAACTGTTTTGACTGTTCATGCATCCACACCACATATCTCAGAGATCTTTGCTACCATCAGAGGGATTGCTGGGAGGAGCTATAAAAGAAGCCAGAGACCCGCCCGTCGCTCTCTTCCTCCTGGGCCTGATACAAGACAGACCTCTCCGTGCAGGGAGAGAGAGGTCGCGGTCTACCACGCGGTCTAACATCTGCCCACCCACACCAGAAGGGCCTACCTCCGCGGGTTGCCATCAGATGTCCTTACCGCACCAATACAGTGACCAGCCAGTCGATGTGTCAAGCTGCAAAAAGGAAGATCCAAGCAGCGGATTCACTGTAGAAGCAACACCAGAAGCTGTTCGGAAGACATCACATCTACCTGGTTGTTGGTGAGAGAGCCAATCGCCTATCTTTTCTCCGCACTCTTGTCATGGTATCACTGGGACACTTTACATCAGACACATCCACCCTATGAACACTTTCCTGAATTTAGCTGAACACAGTGCTTAAACGCTTTAACGTTACTCTCTACAAGGAACTTAGTACATCTCACCACACCTATTACAAATAACGAGCTCCGACGTACCGGCGAAGAACATCAGATCTGCAATGAGGACATTAATGCTAGAGTTACACAAGGGCCCTTATCTCATCACACCTAGGCCTGAGCTCTCGTTACTAGAGTCATTGTAGTTCCGCCAGGTTACCTCCTTTAGTGAGCCAGCCTAGTCCGTTTTGGTTTTATTCATCTATAGGGGGAAAGTATTACCTCCTAAAGGTAGTGTTTATAACGTGCTGTATATTTGTTACTACCTTGTTTTTACTTTCGGAGGAATACGTTTGCTGAGCTGGCGCTGTCAGCCCAAAACTCAGCAGATTTATTCTCTCCTTGTTGTGTACCACCCTTTCCAGTTGATTCAAGTAAATACTATCAGAATCTCAATACACTGAGTTGTCTGATTCATTACTTTGCATCGGTACCAAGATGTCTGAACCTAGAGTGCCAGGTGGTTTGGAATGTTCATCAGGTCATGGCAACGCAGATGAGCAGGTAATTCCAAGCAGTCCTCTAGGGGGCAGTGCTACATTTATGTTGGTCAAAACACAACTGATAATATTGCTTACAATATTTAAAAAAACTGTAGATATACAGCTATGAGGCTGTAGGGACAGGTGTGTCTAGGCACATTATTGTAGCAGGCAGAGCTCTAATATATATTTTTTTTTTTTTAGGAGGAATTCAGGACAAACGGTAAAATTTTTGGGGTACTACTTAGGAACATATACATTTATAGATTTACCCTAAAACATAGGGTTCATGATCAGCCTAAATACATGCACTTCAAGACCTTATGCCGCGTACACACGGTCGGACTTTTCGTCTACAAAAGTCCGACAGCCTGTCCGACAGACTTCCGGCGGACTTTCGGCGGACTTGCAGCAGACTTTCTAACGAACGGACTTGCCTACACACGACCACACAAAAGTCCGACGGATTCGTACGTGATGACGTACACCGGACTAAAATAAGGAAGTTCATAGCCAGTAGCCAATAGCTGCCCTAGCATGGGTTTTTGTCCGTCGGACTAGCACACAGACGAGCGGATTTCGGGGTCCGTCGTAGTTACGACGTAAAGATTTGAAGCATGTTTCAAATCTAAAGTCCGTCGGATTTGAGGCTGAAAAAGTCTGCTGAAAGTCCGGAGAAGCCCACACACGATCGGATTACCAGCCAGCTTTAGTCCGTCGGCGTCCGTTGGACTTTTGTAGATGAAAAGTCCGACCGTGTGTACGCGGCTTTAGATCCACCCCAATTCATGCAAATTCAGATATTGGACATGTCCTAATTCCTGCACCCTCAGGTCTAAGATCGTCCAAATTCCTGCACCTTCACCCGTCAGATCACCTCAATTCCTGCACCTTAACACCTCAAAACAGACCCAATTTCATTAACTTCAGACCTCAGATCAGCCCTAATTCCTGCATTCTCAGACATCAAGATCAGTCCCTACTCCTCCGCTTTCACACCTCAGATCAGTCTCATATGCTGTATCTTCACACCTCAGATCAGTCCAAATTCTTGTGCCTTCAGGCCTTTGACCTTAGATCAGCCAATTCATGCAAATTTAGACATTGAATGTGCCCTTATAGCATGAATAGCTCTAGTGCATGCATTTTCTCATGCAATTCCTGCACCTACAGCTCTCAGATGAACTCTAATTTACACCTTCACACCTCAGTCCCAATTCCAGCACCTTCACGCCTCAGTCCCAATTCCAGCACCTTCACGCCTCAGTCCCAATTCCAGCACCTTCACGCCTCAGTCCCAATTCCAGCACCTTCACACCAGGCCCGGACTGGGACAAAAAATAGGCCCGGGCATTTTAGACTGAGCAGCCCAGGGACCCCTTACATCAGAGTCTGCACTAGGGTTGCCACCTTTTCTTCAAGTCAAACCCGAACACTTTAGCGGTGCACAGCAATCTTTTTTTTATAGTATGAACTATACATATATTTTGCAATTAAATAACATTTCTAACCAAATGAAGTTAATCACAAGAGTCCCCTTTTACATCAGAGCCCACAGAGCTTCCCTTTTACTTCTGACACTGTAAGGGGAGACTCTGCAGACTCTGATGTGAGGGAGAACTCTGGGGACTCTAACATAAGGGATGCTCTGGGAACCCTGATCTAAGGGGGAACATTGGGAACTCTGATGTACGGAGAGGACTCTGATGTAAAGGGGAACTCTGAGAACCCTGACTTACCTCAGTGTACTCACTCAGAGGCAGGAGAGAGAAAGGGGGAGACTTCAGTCACGGACAGGGATGGATGGTGAGCTCTCTCACCCCTTGGCAGTCAGCACCTTTCATTCAGATGTATCTGAGGCTGCTGGAGTGTGGGTAGACACAGAGCGGTAGGGGCCGGAGGAAGAGGAGCAGATTAAACCCTTTCTCCTCTGCCATCTGTGTGGGGGGAGGGGTAATTGTTACTGTTGGCTTTGGGCAGTGTGAAAGAGAGTGTAACAGACACTCTCGGCTTACACAACTGCTACCCCATAGTCTGGTCTGAATAATGTGTTCGGGTTTCAGGGGGTCTGAAACCCGAACGCATGATTCCAAACCCGAACTGTCTGGGTGAATCCCGGACAGGTGGCAACCCTAGTCCACACAGACCCCCTTACATCAGAGTCCACACAGACCCCCCTTACATCAGAGTCCACACAGACCTCCCTTACATCAGAGTCCACACAGACCCCCCTTACATCAGAGTCCACACAGACCCCCCTTACATCAGAGTCCACACAGACCCCCCTTACATCAGAGTCCACACAGACCCCCTTACATCAGAGTCCACACAGACCCCCCTTACATCAGAGTCCACACAGACCTCCCTTACATCAGAGTCCACACAGACCCCCCTTACATCAGAGTCCACACAGACCCCCCTTACATCAGAGTCCACACAGACCCCCCTTACATCAGAGTCCACACAGACCCCCCGAACATCAGAGTCCGCACAGACCCCCCTTACATCAGAGTCCGCACAGACCCCCTTACATCAGAGTCCACACAGACCCCCCTTACATCAGAGTCCGCACAGATCCCAATTACATCAGAGTCCGCACAGACCTCCCTTACATCAGAGTCCACACAGACCCCCCTTACATCAGAGTCCGCACAGACCCCCCTTACATCAGAGTCCACACAGATCCCACTTACATCAGAGTCCACACAGACCCCCCTTACATCAGAGTCCACACAGACCCCCCTTACATCAGAGTCCGCACAGACCCCCCTTACATCAGAGTCCGCACAGACCCCCCTTACATCAGAGTCAGCACAGACCCCCTTACATCAGAGTCCGCACAGATCCCCTTACATCAGAATCCGCACAGATCCCAAATACATCAGAGTCCGCACAGACCTCCCTTACATCAGAGTCCACACAGATCCCCCTTACATTAAAGTCCGCACAGACCTCCCTTACATCAGAGTCCACACAGACCCCCCGAACATCAGAGTCCGCACAGACCCCCCTTACATCAGAGTCCGCACAGACCCCCTTACATCAGAGTCCACACAGACCCCCCTTACATCAGAGTCCGCACAGATCCCAATTACATCAGAGTCCGCACAGACCTCCCTTACATCAGAGTCCACACAGACCCCCCTTACATCAGAGTCCGCACAGACCCCCCTTACATCAGAGTCCACACAGACCCCCCTTACATCAGAGTCCACAAAGACCCCCCTTACATCAGAGTCCACACAGACCCCCCTTACATCAGAGTCCGCACAGACCCCCCTTACATCAGAGTCCGCACAGACCCCCCTTACATCAGAGTCCGCACAGACCCCCCTTACATCAGAGTCCGCACAGACCCCCTTACATCAGAGTCCGCACAGATCCCCCTTACATCAGAGTCCGCACAGATCCCCCTTACATCAGAGTCCGCACAGATCCCAATTACATCAGAGTCCGCACAGACCTCCCTTACATCAGAGTCCACACAGACCCCCCTTACATCAGAGTCCACACAGACCTCCCTTACATCAGAGTCCACACAGACCCCCCTTACATCAGAGTCCACACAGACCCCCCTTACATCAGAGTCCACACAGACCCCCTTACATCAGAGTCCACACAGACCCCCCTTACATCAGAGTCCACACAGACCCCCCTTACATCAGAGTCCACACAGACCCCCCCGAACATCAGAGTCCGCACAGACCCCCCTTACATCAGAGTCCGCACAGACCCCCTTACATCAGAGTCCACACAGACCCCCCTTACATCAGAGTCCGCACAGATCCCAATTACATCAGAGTCCGCACAGACCTCCCTTACATCAGAGTCCACACAGACCCCCCTTACATCAGAGTCCGCACAGACCCCCCTTACATCAGAGTCCACACAGATCCCACTTACATCAGAGTCCACACAGACCCCCCTTACATCAGAGTCCACACAGACCCCCCTTACATCAGAGTCCGCACAGACCCCCCTTACATCAGAGTCCGCACAGACCCCCCTTACATCAGAGTCAGCACAGACCCCCTTACATCAGAGTCCGCACAGATCCCCTTACATCAGAATCCGCACAGATCCCAAATACATCAGAGTCCGCACAGACCTCCCTTACATCAGAGTCCACACAGATCCCCCTTACATTAGAGTCCGCACAGACCTCCCTTACATCAGAGTCCACACAGACCCCCCGAACATCAGAGTCCGCACAGACCCCCCTTACATCAGAGTCCGCACAGACCCCCTTACATCAGAGTCCACACAGACCCCCCTTACATCAGAGTCCGCACAGATCCCAATTACATCAGAGTCCGCACAGACCTCCCTTACATCAGAGTCCACACAGACCCCCCTTACATCAGAGTCCGCACAGACCCCCCTTACATCAGAGTCCACACAGACCCCCCTTACATCAGAGTCCACAAAGACCCCCCTTACATCAGAGTCCACACAGACCCCCCTTACATCAGAGTCCGCACAGACCCCCCTTACATCAGAGTCCGCACAGACCCCCCTTACATCAGAGTCCGCACAGACCCCCCTTACATCAGAGTCCGCACAGACCCCCTTACATCAGAGTCCGCACAGATCCCCCTTACATCAGAGTCCGCACAGATCCCCCTTACATCAGAGTCCGCACAGATCCCAATTACATCAGAGTCCGCACAGACCTCCCTTACATCAGAGTCCACACAGATCCCCCTTACATTAGAGTCCGCACAGACCTCCCTTACATCAGAGTCCGCACAGATCCCCCTTACATCAGAGTCCACACAAACCCCCCTTACATCAGAATCCGCACAGACCTCCCTTACATCAGAGTCCACACAGACCCCCTTACATCAGAGTCCGCACAGACCCCTCAGAGTCTGCAGAATTTCCACTTACTACCGCCGATCGGCTCACCCTGTCAGCGCGAACCGAGGAATGCCGTTTACTGGCACTTCCTGGTTCTCGCGACGATCAGCTGTGATTGGTCACAGCTGATCACGTGGTAAGAAGCCTCTGTCAGAGGCTTCTTATCACGATTGGAGATGCGGCGTGTCAGACTGACACGCCGCACTCGCGATCGCCGCGCACCGGCATGTTATCCTGCTTGACGTCATATGACACCCAGTCAGGATAACAGAACCACTTCCTGGCCATCATTCTGTTATAGGCCGGGTGGGAAGTGGTTAATTCAAACCTCAAATTAATCCCAACTCCAGCACCTACAGATCTTGAATCAGTTTCAATTCCTGCACCTTTACACCTCAAATCAGTCCAATTTCTTCACTTTCAGACCTCAGATCAGTCCTAATTCCTGTACCTTCAGATCTCAGATAGGTCCCGAATTCCTGCACCTTTACACCTCAAATCAGTCCCAACTCCAGCACCTTCAGACTTCAGATCAGCCCCAATTCCTTTACCAATACACCTCACATCAGCTTCAATTCCTGCACCTTCAGACTTCAGATCGACTCCAAATCCTACTTCTTTGGAATTCAGACCTCTGGATCAGCACTAATTACCTTCAGAAATGTATGGATTTTACATACCTGCTGCAGGTTTAAACAAGAGGAGGAAGAGTGTAGGTGTGTCGTGTGTCGGTGGACCTCTTATGCCGCGTACACACGAGCGGACTTTATGGCAGACTTTGCCCGGCGGACTTTTCGACCGACTTTATGATGGACTTCGACTTCGATATAAATGCAAAAATACAACAAAAATTGATATAACTATTAAAGCACCAACAACTTTCATATGTGATAAAAGAAAAAAATAGAAATGAACAATAACATGAATGCTTCACTATAGTGATATATATGCGTGAACAATAACATAAATGCTTCACTATAGTGATATATATGCGTGACTATTCCCAGTTTTTTATCCACACATTTAGAAAAAAGTCCAAAGATGCAAAAATTATGTCAAAACAAATGTCCAAAAAAGCAATTAAATGTGACTTTGAATAATAAATCCGTGACTGTCACCGTGTTGAAATCCCGTCACCTGGTATAGATTGAAGGCTTACCAGATAGCCTCTGATCAGAGGCATAGAGCTAACAGCTTGGGGTTTGCCCTCCACAGCGGCTGGAACTTTAGCTGGGATGATGGATGTAGATCCACAAACGATCGCCACAGGCTTCCAGACAGCGGTACAATCAGGGAAGAGAGCTCTCACCGATATGGAAGTGTTTAAAAGAAAAGAGAAAACTCCAATGGTGTAGAACATTTTATCTCTTGTTTATTAAAAGTCGCCTCACTGGCATCCATAAAACCACTTTTCCTTGCAAGGAACCAATACAGCTTTAAAACGAAACTCCGCGCATGCGCCGTCGGTACGAGCGTGTCTATCCTACGGCCGTTTCGTCAGAAATGACATCATCAGGGGCATGTCTACACACGCTCACACCAAAATCTGACGGATTCGTACGTGATGACGTACGACTGGACTAAAACAAGGAAGTTCATAGCCAGTAGCCAATAGCTGCCCTAGCGTGGCTTTTTGTCCGTCGAACTAGCATACAGACGAACGGACTTTTCGACCGGACTCGAGTACGTCGGATAGATTTAAAACATGTTTCAAATCTAAGTCCGTCCAACTTCTGAGCAAACAAAGTCCGCTGGAGCCCACACACGATCGAATTGTCCGACAAAATCCCGTCCGCCGGGCAAAGTCTGCCGTAAAGTCCGCTCGTGTGTACGCGCCATTACACACAACACTCTCAGACCTACACTTTCAGTGACATCAGGGAAGTAGGTGGACAGTGGCAGGCCAGGCTTCATAAATGGCAGCAGATGCCAGTAAAAAAAAGTATCAGAAACCCAGGCAACTGCTCCAAAGTTGTTCTTTGCTGTGCAAATGAAATAAAGGGGAACGTTATGGGGGAAGTTGGAACTCCCAAACATATGAAATCTGGGTCCATGGCTCACTAATTAGAGGATGACAGCCTGGGAAATTGCAGGATTTAGAACATGCCTGCAGTGTTATCTCCTTCATAACATTCTCTGTAACATCCACAAGGTGATTTCTCTGCTGTAGCTGCAGTTCTTGCATTACACCACAAGATGGTGGAAAGAAAGAAAATATTTCCCACCAACACTGTAAAGTGACTTGAAGGCTCGTTCTCACCAGTGCATGCCGTGAAGGGCAGTGCAATGCGTTATTACAATGCAAAACTAGGTTTACCTTGTTTTTTTCGTTTTTTTTACATTTATTGACATAAAACTTTATTAACATTGTGGCATTGTCATAAAATGACAAATAATTTAACCCTATGCACTGCACTATTGTGTTCAAATGCAGCATGTCTGCTTTATTAAACAAGGCTCCTCAACATAGCATTATGGGGGGTGAACAAAGAACATAGAGATCGGTGGCAGAAGGGCCTTAGGATTTTAAAGTTGAACTGCACGCAAACGGCTAAATACACGGATGCAATACATACAGTAGCTCATAAAAGTGAGTACACCCCTCACATTTTTGTAAATATTTTCTTCTATCTTTTCATGTGACAACACTGAAGAAATGACACTTTGCTACAATGTAAAGTAGTGAGTGTACAGCTTGTATAACAGTGTAAATTGTTGTCCCTTCAAAATAACACACAGCCATTAGTTATGGAAAAGTGCCAATAGAATAGAAAATATTAATTATGGTGCCTTCGTCCCATCAAAATATAAACTATGGGGCCTTATCCATCCCCGTGTCCTTTTCCGAGCTATGGGCAGTTTTCCCTTTTCCAACATGGCGCACCCTGGCTCGCCACAGGCGGATGTCTCGGTTTGCCGTCTGGACTAGGTTTTTTGTGGTTCCCCCTGGTGGGCATGTGGTCCTGCAGAGGGAACTGAGCAGCCATCTGGCTTGCTCGTTCCCATTGCCTGAATAGCGGAGCGCCCACAGCTGTGGGATGTTTCTGCCATTTTTAGGGCATTGCGCAGGCGCTATCCGGCGCTTGCGCACTGCGGGTCCGAATCCGGTGACGTCAGGCGCTTTCCGCGTCGTGGGCGTCCCCGGATAGGAGCTTGCTTTTGGCACACACTATTTAAACAGAGACAATGACAGCACCATCAGCTGTCTGTCTCTGTGGGGGTTATGACTATTTGCAGGCTCTCTGGTAAGTCCTCTTTCATCATGAACTATGGATCATTATGCTCGGATATCTGGATTAAGTTTGATCTTGCTCCTTGCCTTGTTTTCAGGATCTCCTATCCTTTGATATGGTTCAGCCTTGTGCTTGTTTGTATTGCTGATGCGGCCCTTTTTGGAAGCATAGAATATGTTTACTAGTGCAAAGGTAAGAATATCCTGTATACCAAGAAAACTATGAAATGATTCCTGCGCTGTACGGCTGGTGCGTGCATATAAATTAGCACGCACTATTGTAGATGCGAGCACTATCAATTAACTATACTTCATATTATATCTCCTATAGGAGTATATGCCTTCTACCTCGACCAGCATAACTTTGTATATGTAATAAATCAATTTAATGGTTCGATATTACTAAAAGGTATTTTATAAAGTCACTATACTGTGTGTTATGGACACAGTCTTTGACTGTGTCTATGTATACGTAGCTATCTGTGGTTTATGTATAAGTTGTGTTCCTCATGGAACTAATTTATACACCCATATATATATTTTTTAGATATATACTCCTTACTGGGATCAACTATACCATCTTACTGAGCCTGCATAGCCGCTTGCATACCTACCTATAGGGATTAAATATACCATCTCATTGAGCCTGCATGGTCACTTAAATACCCCCCTCAGGTATGAGTAAACTTCAGCGTAATTCGCATATATGTTTATATGCACTTTATATATATATATATATATATATATATATATAATGTCATCCTTTTTTGGACGACCTTTTGAAAATACCTGACAACATTTTTTTGTTTTTTCTTCAACTAGGCTAAATTTTAGCTGCATTTGGTGCCTTATAACAGGCTCCCAGGCCTTCCAGGGTGGGGCACCTTTCTTCCGTGTGTTGCAACGGATGTCTTATACTTACATGAAATGTTACTGGTTGTAATTACATAATGTTCTTTTCTTGTGAATAATATGTATTTTTTTCTATTTCTTAGTTACATGACAATCTTCCTCTACATACCATCTGAATTAATAAATAAGCTCCTGAAGAACCGGCCAAGTCCCTGAAACATGTAGAGTAATTACTAAAAAGATGGTATATATGTTCTAATTGCTAAGCATTTTTCAATTGTCATGATCTGGTTTTATACTTACCTGTGTAAAATGAATCTACGCTTCTTTTTGTAATAAAATATTTTGAATAATTTTACTAGTGACTGTCATAATCATCATACGGTACCACTAAAGTCCAAACATAGCCTCTTCCCTCTTTCTTGTTTACACAGCCATTAATGTCTAAACCGCTGGCAACAAAAGTGAGTACACCCCTAAGTGAAAATGTCCAAATTGGGCCCAATTAGCCCCCCCCGGTGTCATGTGACTCGCTAGTGTTACAAGGTCTCAGGTGTGAATGGGCAGCAGGTGTGTTAAATTTGTCATTATCGCTCTCACTCTCTCATACTGGTCACTGGAAGTTCGAAACGGCAGCTCATGGCAAAGAACTCTCTGAGGATCTGAAAAAAAGAATTGTTGTTCTACATAAAGATTGCCTAGTTCAGTGATGGCGAACCTTGGCACCCCAGATGTTTTGGAACTACATTTCCCATGATGCTAACCTACACTGCAGAGTGCATGAGCATCATGGGAAATGTAGTTCCAAAACAGCTGGGGTGCCAAGGATCGCCATCACTGGCCTAAGGTTATAAGAAGATTGCCAAGACCCTGAAACTGAGCTGCAACACGGTGGCCAAGACCATACAGCAGTTTAACAGGACAGGTTCCACTCAGAACAGGCCTCACCATGGTCGACCAAAGAAGTTGAGTGCACATTCTCAGCGTCATATCCAGAGGTTGTCTTTGGGAAATAGACGTATGAGTGCTGCCAGCATTACTGCAGAGGATGAAGGGGTGGGGGGGGGGTCACCCTGTCAGTGCTCAGACCATACGCCGCACACTGCATTAAATTGGTCTGCATGGCTGTTGTCCCAGAAGGAAGCCTCTTCTAAAGATCCCACACCCACATAACTGTCCCTGAGCCACCCCCATCAAATCATTTTTGCAGCTATTACCTTTTGTACCACCACCCCCTCCCTTTAGAATGTAAGCTCTACGAGCAGGGCCCTCCTGTACCTTTTGTATTGAACTGTACTGTAATTGTGTTGTCCCCCTTATACATTGTAAAGTGCTGCGTAAACTGTTGGCACTATATAAATCTCATATAATAATAATAATAATAAAGATGATGCACAAGAAAGCCCGCAAACAGTTTGCTGAAGACAAGCAGACTAAGGACATGGATTACTGGAACCATGTCCTGTGGTCTGATGAGACCAAGATAAACTTATTTGTTTCAGATGGTGACAAGCGTGTGTGGCGGCAACCAGATGAGGAGTACAAAGACAAGTGTGTCTTGCCTACAGTCAAGCATGGTGGTGGGAGTGTCATGGTCTGGGGCTGCATGAGTGCTTCCGAGACTTGGGAGCTACAGTTCATTGAGGGAACCATGAATGCCAACATGTACTGTGACATCCCTTCAGGGACTGGGCTGTAGGGCAGTATTCCAACATGATAACGACCCCAAACACACCTCCAAGATGACCACTGCCTTGCTAAAGAAACTGATGGTAAAGGTGATGGACTGGCCAAGCATGTCTCCAGACCTAAACCCTATTGAGCATCTGTGGGGCATCCTCAAATGGAAGATGGAGGAGCGCAAGGTCTCTACCATCCACCAGCTCTGTGATGTCGTCATGGAGGAGTGGAAGAGGACTCCAGTGGCAACCTGTGAAGCTCTGGTGAACTCCATGACCAAGAGGGTTAAGGCAGTGCTGGAAAATAACAGTAGCCATCTGTCCCTAACCACAGCTAATTGTTTCCATTGCTTTGTACAGGCGGAGGGGACGCAACTGTTTGCATCCATCTTGATGCACTTTGCACATTTTTGCTGTGTGAATGAGGCCCAAGATACAAACACACAGGGGTCTACATATACAATATTTGCTGTGTGGATTTCTTAAAGAATTCATACTGGCATTATGTTTGCTGTATTGATTGTAATATTATCATTTACTAACCTCCTTTGATCATTGGTGCCACCTGGTGGCCATAATGCAGAATTTTCCTGAAATAACTAAATCCAAAAACAAAAAAAATACTGCATTATGGTCACTAGATGGGGGTGATGATCATAGGAAATAACCATATTACAAACACTATGACAAACATTTGTGTTGTATACAAACGTGTGTTATTTAATGACAAAGAATATAAAGTGAATAAAGCAAAAAAAAAAAAAAAGACAAATATGTCTATAATGTCCGTACAGCTATATAAATATTTTGGTGAACAGTCCAAAATATGGATGAAAGATCCCAAAGGATAAGAAGACACACTTCAAAGTGTGAGACGAAGAGCATTCAGTGCAATAAAGGGCGTTTGTTACATGCCTGTGATTGTCTTCTTATTGTAAGTACATTACCTTATTAAAAGTTCATGATTTATAAAAAAAACAAAAAACTGTGCTATGGTGGTCCCTTCTTGCTTTTAATCCATCTGTGCTGAGCACATTTACACAGGATTATACCTAGGTGGAGTGGTGTGTCTGAACATTTGGTGCTGTAGGACAGCAAGGCAGCTCATGATCTCTAAGTGGTATTTGTGTCTCTGGTAAGGAGCTTACCTTACATGTGGGGGGGGGATCCTTGGCACCCTTTATTCCTGCTGCACTGAACGCTCTTCGATCTGGAGAATTTGGAGGCTAACATGTCAAACTCATTGTTGGGTTTGTCAAATCATTCTTGAATTCATCAGACCAGGCCACCTTCTTTCATTGCTTCGTGGTCCAGTTCTGATGCTCACGTGCCCATTGTAGGCGCTTTTGGCTGTCGACACGGGTCAGCATGGGCACCCTGAGGCTACACAGCCCCTTACACAACGAACTTGGATGCTCTGTGTGTTCGAACATCTTTCTATTGAAACAGCATTAACTTTTTCAGCAATTTGAGCTACAGTAGCTCTTTTATTGGATAGAACTACACGGGCCAGCCTTCGCTCTCCATGTCTCCCCATCAACGAGCCTTGGCCACCCATGACCTTTTTACTGGTTCGCCAGTTTTCCTTCCTTAGACCACTTTTGGTTGGTTCCCGACCACTGCAGATCAAGAACATCCCACAAGAGCTGCAGTTTTAGGAAGGCTCGTCTAGCCCAGGGGCCTCAAAACAAAGGGCCAGTTTACTCTCCATTAGACTTATAGGTGGGGGGTGGACTGTGGCCAGTGGGAGTAGGAAAAGCCCCGGCATCAGTGAGAGTAAGCTTGTCTCAGGTTTGGTGATGAATGGGAGTAAAACAATTGGAATGCCTGTGGTCAGTAGGAGGTGGAACAGTGCCCTATCATTGGTGTCAGTGAGTTCAATAGTGCCCCATCATTGGTAAGAATGGGAGGAATACTACCCGATCATTGGTAAGAATGGGAGGAATACTACCCGATCATTGGTAAGAATGGGAGGAATACTACCCGATCATCTGTAAGAATGGGAGGAATACTACCCGATCATCTGTAAGAATGGGAGGAATACTACCCGATCATCTGTAAGAATGGGAGGAATACTACCCGATCATCGGTAAGAATGTGAGGAATACTACCCGATCATCGGTAAGAATGGGAGGAATACTACCCGATCATCTGTAAGAATGGGAGGAATACTACCCGATCATCTGTAAGAATGGGAGGAATACTACCCGATCATCTGTAAGAATGGGAGGAATACTACCCGATCATCTGTAAGAATGGGAGGAATACTACCCGATCATCGGTAAGAATGTGAGGAATACTACCCGATCATCTGTAAGAATGGGAGGAATACTACCCGATCATCTGTAAGAATGGGAGGAATACTACCCAATCATCTGTAAGAATGGGAGGAATACTACCCGATCATCTGTAAGAATGGGAGGAATACTACCCGACAGTGGCGGAATTATAGGGGTCGCTGAGGTTGCCATGGCGATCGGGCCCCTTGCTGCAGGGGGCCCTTGAGGGCCCCCTGTATACACTACTTTGATAGGGGAGCGGAGACAAGCTCCCCGATCCTAAGCCGAACTGTATTCGGCACTGTGCGGGGAGCTGCTCACATTGATTACAAAGTGAAAGCAGTGTGTGCTGTGCTCTTTGTCTCCCCCTACAGTGCAGTACCCGACAGGAAGAGCTAAGGTAAAGTTCTGACGTTTTTTATCTACTGTATGTGTGTGTATGTGCATGTGTGTGTGCATGTATGTGTGTGAGTGTGTGTGTGCATCTATGTATATGTGCATGTGTGTGTATGTATGTATTAGCGGTGCGTCCATAGGGGCGCATGGGCGCCGCCCCCTCCCTCCAGGCACCCCTCTATCACAAATAGATAGATTCATGCATAGTGTGAATCTATCTATGGCCGCCACTGCCCCCCCTATTCAGACGCCTGGCCCCTTTTTGGACGCCGGGCGCCTGAATTACACCGGCAGGGGTGTTTTTAAAGCACTAATAGGCTTCAAAATAGGTGAACTGCGAGTGCCATGCTTGGCACTCACAGTCCACCCAGGTGTGTTAGAAAAGCGAATAAATATTCGCTTTCCTAACACTGAACCGCCTCTCCACCAATCAGGTGCTCGGGTCTGTTACACGTCACCTGATTGGCTGTAACGACAGGCACCGCTATTGGATGCCTATCAGGAGGAGAGGATGGGAGGAGACGCACGGAGGACCCCGCTCGTCGACGTCACCCGCTGCCCCACCGAGACAGGGTAAGTGCCGGGCAGACTGCGAACGGGCAGGGGGGTCACAGTGGCAGCATTTGATGGCACAGTGGCTGCGTTTCAGGGCACAGTGGCTGCGTTTGATGGGCACAGTGGCTGCGTTTGATGGGCACAGTGGCTGTGTTTGATGGGCACAGTGGTGGCAATTGATGGGCACAGTGACTGCGTTTCATGGGCACAGTGGCTGCGTTTGATGAGCACAGTGGTGGCAATTGATGGGCACAGTGACTGCGTTTCATGGGCACAGTGGCTGCGTTTGATGGACACAGTGGCTGCGTTTGATGGGCACAGTGGTGGCAATTGATGGGCACAGTGACTGCGTTTCATGGGCACAGTGGCTGCGTTTGATGGGCACAGTGGCTGCATATGATGGGCACAGTGGTGGCAATTGATGTGCACAGTGGCTGCGTTTGATGAGCACAGTGAGGCTACAATTGATGCGTTTTTTAAAGAATTTTTCAGTTTGCTTGCGCCCCCCAAAAAATTTTGAGCACCATCTGCCACTGGTTTATATGTGTGTGTATTTATGTATGTGTGTGTGTATGTATGTGTGTTTACATGTATATATGCACATTTTATGTATGCGCTTTTAATCCTGACCCCCTATATGTGTCCCATTGGAACCAATTTTTTTTTTTTTTTGCTTGTTCATAGTACCAGCAAAAAAAAAATGCTGTTCCTCTGAAAAGTGATCCATGTTCAGATCGCTTTTCAGAGGCATTTGACAGCCGGTAAAGAGGCAATATGTTGCCTCCTGACCGCCTGTTTTAACCCCTTAAATGCATCATCACTATGCTGCAACTGCATGCAATGCACACAGTTGCAGGGTGGTTGCAGTGCAGCCACTTCAAGGGTGCCCTGACTGGAAAAAGATTGAGAAACACCGATGGGTTCCTCATAGAGGAACCCATCTCTCCATTTTCCTCCTGCAGCCGCTGAATGCATGTGGGAGGGAGAGGAGGAGAAGCGGGGGGGGGGGGGGGAGAAATCTATTCCTTTACATGCAGCCACCCACTTGCGACCGGACCCTGGTGTTCCGCCATCGGGCTCGGAGAAAAGAGCCCTGTCCGGGGGTCAGGGGGGCCCTCCATGGTTTCTTGCATCGGGGCCCTGAAGATTCTAGTTACGCCTCTGCTACCCGATCATCTGTAAGAATGGGAGGAATACTACCCGATCATTGGTAAGAATGGGAGGAATACTACCCGATCATCTGTAAGAATGGGAGGAATACTACCCGATCATCTGTAAGAATGGGAGGAATACTACCCGATCATTGGTAAGAATGGGAGGAATACTACCCGATCATCTGTAAGAATGGGAGGAATACTACCCGATCATCTGTAAGAATGGGAGGAATACTACCCGATCATCGGTAAGAATGGGAGGAATACTACCCGATCATCTGTAAGAATGGGAGGAATACTACCCGATCATCTGTAAGAATGGGAGGAATACTACCCGATCATCTGTAAGAATGGGAGGAATACTACCCGATCATCGGTAAGAATGTGAGGAATACTACCCGATCATCTGTAAGAATGGGAGGAATACTACCCGATCATTGGTAAGAATGGGAGGAATACTACCCGATCATTGGTAAGAATGGGAGGAATACTACCCGATCATCTGTAAGAATGGGAGGAATACTACCCGATCATTGGTAAGAATGGGAGGAATACTACCCGATCATTGGTAAGAATGGGAGGAATACTACCCGATCATTGGTAAGAATGGGAGGAATACTACCCGATCATTGGTAAGAATGGGAGGAATACTACCCGATCATTGGTGTCAGTGGAAGAGTGGAAGGAATGGTTCCTCATTATTGGTGTCAGTGAGAGGAGTAGTGCCCCATTGTTGTTAGTGAGAGGAATTATGCCCGTCTGTAGGTGTCAGTGGAAAGAATAGTGCCTCAATGTTGGTATCAATGGGAGGAAAAGTGCCTTACATCTGTGTGAAGAATAGTTCCCCAAGGGCCGGATAAAGTCAAGCAAAGGGCCACATTCAGCCCACAGTTTGGAGGCCTTTTGGTCTAGCCATTACAATTTGGCCCTTGTCAAAGTTGCTTAACTCCTTACACATGCCCATTTTTTCTTTCAACAATCAACTTCAGAGACAACATGTTCACTTGCTGCCCAATATATCCCACCCACTTTCAGGTGCTATTGTAACAAGATAATCAATGTTATTCACTTGTCATCATGTTATGGCTGATCGGTGTTTATGCTCAGCTGAGCCATGTGTACATGTTAAGGACACCGCCAGCCAGCAGGCACACCAGCTAGTCATTTGAAGACCCTCGTATGTCTATGGACACAAGCTTCCCCCCTCCTTTAATTCTTGCACATTAATTACACACAGGCCTGTTTTTCATGTTTTATTTCAGACACCAGTACTAGAGACAATTATATATTACATACAGCTTGTGATTACAGGATACAAAGTGGAAGGGTTTTTAAAGGCCAACAGATATTCAGCCCTCTGTTCCTCGGCTGTAGTAAAACGTTAACCCATTAGTGTTGTGACAGGAACAGGCAAGGCGGCAAACAAGATAATCATTAACCTTCAGAAATGCCACTAAAAACCGTGAATGAAACAATGGACAATTTCTGGTGCACATTAAAACTTTATGGGAATCCGTCACAAGCAAACTTTTTTTTTTTTTTTTTAGTAACAAGCTGTAAAAGGTAGAGTTCCCCTTAACATGACAGGCCCTTTAAAAGTCATGGATGACAACCGTAGGCCTGTCATGCTTACCTAATAAGAACAGCCATCTTCAGTCACTATTCAGGCTATTAACGCCCTACAAACTAGAGGATTTATGAACAGACTAATAGACATCAATGCAACATGCAGAAGTCTCCTTGTTTGTGATTCAGTGGCCGACAGATTCTTTGATTCCAAAATGGTGGAAGATTCCGATACCGACGCAAAAGTGCGAGCGCTGCATTGTGTGCCGGTTTTCACAAATAGACATCACCGGAAACCAACAGAGCCACAAAATGCTTCGGTCAGCTCCTAGGTCAAGAAAACGACCATTTTCCCCCCAAAATTGCGGAAAAGCTACAGATGACCAAAAAAAAACTGAATAGTAAAATAATACAATTAAAATAAAATGTGGGGTGGACAGTGTTCATGGGAATAAAACCATCAGCTATAGCTGGGAAATACAAACCAACTGCTAGGGCTCATGCACACTTCAGCTCAAAAGGAGTTCAAAGAAGCGTCTCGAAGCGGCTCCTACAGGCTTTTGAGCTCTAATTTTTTCTGCCTAGAAGCTCCCCTCCATGTTAGACAATGTGTCCATGCATACTAGGGCTTTTTTAGACGTTTTCAGGCATAGGCTCCTAAAATAAATAAGAAACCCCACCAAACTCACGTTTTTGAGAGGAGCTAGTGCCCCAAAGAGCTCAAAAAAGCTCAAAGAAGCTCGAAAACGTTTGTTCCAGCTTTTTTGTTTTTTTTATACAGCGGTTAAGAAAATACTATCTAGGAGGGTTTGTGAAAAAAAATGCTTATGCTCAAAAAAGCTCAAAAGGAGCTTGAAGAAGCTCAATAAAAATATGCACAAGAGCATAAAAAAAGCACAAGCTTCTTCAAGCTGAAATAAAAGCAGCTTTTTTTTTTTTTGAGCTGCAGTGTGCATGAGCCCTAAAGTGGATCGTCACATTCTTTGATCACTTTTGGTAACTTTCTCACCTCCGCTACACAATTGGACATTAAGGTGGCCTATGTATAAAAAAAAAAAAGAAAAAATATGTTACAAATGTGTTTATTTCCTAGGATCATCGGCACAATCTAGTAGCAATAATGTGGTATTTTTCCTGATCAAGGTATTATATATAAAAAAAAAAAAAAAAAAAGTCACATTAATGCCACTAGATGGTGCTGACAATCCTAAGAAACAAAATCATTAAAAAGTAGTAGCAAACCGCTACTAGCAAAAAAAAAAACAAAACAAAACAAACACCTGTAAGGCAATTGGATAATTTGCTAGTATGCATCGCATGAAATACAGGCAGGAGGGCATGCTTGGCCGAGAAAGCCCCTCCTCTGCCTCCAGATGAAAAGAAAAAATGCCCATGAAGACTCCTGAAGTTTTAGGCCAGAAATCAGGAATAAAACTGAAGAAATGTAAAAAAAAAAAAAAACACTTTAAAACCAGGAATTTATATAATATACCTTCTCTTCTATTTAGTAATCATAGCAGCATAAGGATGAAAAATAGTTCATGTTGATTGAGAGAGTTTAGTTCCGTTTAGGCAAATGATGATGAAAATTCATCGTGCCTGTGAAAATGATTGACACATTCGCACAGCAATTTTTTTCCATTTATAAACTCCCCAAATTTATATTTCATAAATATCTTCTTTACGGGATCCGACCCTGCACTCACCTGGGGGAGAATGACGTCCCCTTCCCTATCTAAAGCCTCCTGGAATGCTCAAGTCACTGAGGACGGTTTTGACGACGCTTGATTGACGAAACGCGTAGGACTGGGCTTTGGATATGTGATGTCATCCCACAAAGAATGTGTGTAATTCTTGGGGAGAGAGTTGGAGTTTTAGGAGGCAAGCGATTTAAGACCCTCATTAATTAGGGTCAAATCCTCTGGCGAGTGGGCTGTGATGCTGGGTGGAGGAGCACAGAGGGAAATGGAGGTGCGCAGAGTCATAACTAATAGTTTGTGGATAAGAAGATTGATTTGAAGAGCACATTGGGGTGGATTGGAAAAGCACTATTATTGTGGAACTGTTTGTTTGCACTATTGTTGTGTTGTGGGATTGTCTACTGCATTGAATACTTTGATATAAACTTTGGACATGCATGCACGTGAACTTTTGGGCTACAGAATGTTTTACTAATCAAATTTTAATTAGGTATAGTGAATATTACTGACTGGGGCACTGTTATTGATATGAAATTATATTTTGAGGGTTTTAATTTAATGTTAATATAGATTTAAATGTATTTTTCACAGCACTTTAATATATAGAAACAAGCACAGGAGAGATAGGCACACTAGCACTGGTTTTTACATTAATATTTGCACAAATGCCAGCAGGTATTTTCATACAGCAGCTGGGATCGAGGTATTTTGATACGGATTTAATTTGACTTACAGAGATTGGCGCCAACATATATACACTATATTACCAAAAGTATTGTGACGCCTGACTTTATATACACACACACACACACGAACATGAACATTAATGCCATCCCAGTCTTAGTCGAAGGGGGTTCAATATTGAGTTGGCCCACCCTTTGCAGCTATAACAGCTTCAACTCTTCTGGGAAGGCTGTCCACAAGGTTTAGGAGTGTGTCTATGGGAATGTTTGACCATTCTTCCAGAAGCGTATTTGTGAGGTCAAACGCTGATGTGGATGAGAAGGCCTAGCTCGCAGTCTCGGCTCTAATTCATCCCAAAGTTGTTCTATCGGGTTGAGGTCAGTACTCTGTGCAGGCCAGTCAAAGTTCCTCCACCCCAAACTGGCTCATCCATGTCTTTATGGACCTTGCTTTCTGCACTGGTGCGCAGTCATGTTGGAACAGGAAGGAGCCATCCCCAAACTGCTCCCACAAAGTTGGTAAGGCAAAATTGTCCAAAATGTCTTGGTATGCTGATGCCTTAAGAGTTCCCCTCACTGAAACTAAGGGGCCGAGCCCAACCCCTGAAGAATAACCCCACATCATAATCCCCCCTCCACCAAATGATTTGAAGGGGTGGCCCAATACTTTTGGCAATATAGTGTGAATGAGCTAGTTAGGGGTGGAGGAATTTGACTGCCCTGCACAGAGTCCTGACTTCAACCTGATAGAACACCTTTGGGATGAATTTAGAGTGGAGACTGCAAGCCAGGCCTTCTGGTCCAACATCAGTACCTGACCTCACAAATGCTCTTCTGGAAGAATGGTCAAACATTCCCATAGACACATTCCTAAACCTTGTGGACGGCCTTCCCAGAAGAGTTGAAGCTGTTATAGCTGCAAAGGGTGGGCCAACTAAATATTGAACGCTACGGACTACGACTGGGATGTCATTAAAGTTCATGTGTGTGAAAGGCAGGCGTCCCAATACTTTTGGTAATATAGTGTATATAGAGCCCTACGTTTTTTTGGAGGACAGCACAGCAGTCAAGGTGAGATAGGGAAGAAAAAAACAACTCCTCCAGTCCAGGCCAATTCTGACATTTCTGTCATACGTGTACAATTTTGCATTTTTTTGCTAGATAACTACTTAATACCCCCTAACATTATAATTTTTTTAAACAGAGGCCCTGGGGAATAAAATGGTTGTAACAGTGTTTTATGTTGCACAATATTTGCGCAGCCATTCATCAAATTTTCAGAAAAAAATACCCTTTAATAAATTTTAGTGCATACACAAATATGATACCCCATTTTGTTGTGCAATATAAAAGATGTTAGGCCGAGTAAATAGAAACCCAACATTTAACACTTTAAAATTGCGTACGCCTGTGCAACGGCGAAAAACGACAGTACCTAAAAATCTCTAACGGCGATGCTTTAAAAACCTTTACAGGTTACCACAGGATGTCTGGTGATAGAATTATTGCTTTCTCTCTGACGTTCGCGACGATACCTCACGTGTGTGGTGCGATCGCTGTTTACATATGAATGCGCGACCTACATGCGCCTTCGCATTTGCACGTAAGCACAGGGGGAAGGGGGTGCTTTAAAAAACATTTTGATCACTAATGTCTTCTGATATGGAATAGTAGGGGGGACTGAGGTCTTTGATGTGAAAGGAGGGAAAGCAGCTGATGTAAAAAGGGGTGATTGTGACATGACGGAGGGACCCCATTTCGGACTGGGGTGCCTCAAGATTTTGCATATTTTTAAAAAGGTGCTGTGATATAAAAAAGATTGAGAAACACGTTCTCTAGTGAGAACAGAGGAAGGCAACCTCGGCTCTCCAGCTGTTTTTGAAACTACAAGCCCTTCAAGGGCATTGCAAGACTCCAACAGCCAAAGGCATGATGGGATATATCAGAGCACAGGGACCAGCAACAACGCTGAAGCACCTCCTAGGCTGCCTACAGGCATTCTGAGTGACAGGGGATTGGCTGAAAACATTGGGAGGGTTTACTTCCACTTTAAGCACGTCACATAGAACAATTTTCCATTTTTGTGTGTCTGAAAACAGATGAAAACTCAGTGATTGGGCCTCTGATGACTTTACAGGCTCCATTCGTTTGGGGCACACCAACACCTTCAGTTTTAGGACTTAAATGTGCGCAGGATCTGTCTGATAAAAAAAAAAAAAGCCCAAATTGGTCCGAAATGCTATACATCTACAGTGTATGTCCTTATGCGCCACTGTTTATGTAGACATCTCCTCCTGGCCCTAAATGAGTGACGTACTAGGCAGCAGCCATGGCCGAGAAGGACCTCAAGGCAGTCATGACTGAAGGCTGGGGTCATTCTGTGTTGCTGTCTAGCGAATGAATCATTCAAGGCCGGGGAGAGATGTCAACATAAACAAAGTAAGCAGCGGCGGCAGCCTAGAACGACCTGCGCCTCCAGTTATTCGAATCGATCAAACACTGATGTCATCTGTGCCTGCACCAATGTGTAGCAAATGACTCATTCAAGGCCAGGGGGAGATGTCACCATAAACAAAGTAAGCAGCAGCGGCAGCCTAGAATCACCCGCGCCTCCAGTTATTCTAATGCCGTGTACACACGAGCGGACTTTACGGCAGACATTGCCCGGCGGACTGGATTTCGTCAGACAATTCGATCGTGTGTGGGCTCCAGCGGACTTTGTTTTCTCAAAAGTTGGACGGACTTAGATTTGAAACATGTTTTAAATCAATCCGTCGAAACAGAGTCCTGTCGAAAAGTCCGCTCGTCTGTATGCTAGTTCGACGGACAAAAAGCCACACTAGGGCAGCTATTGGCTATGAACTTCCTTGTTTTAGTCCGGTCGTACGTCATCACGTACGAATCGGATGGACTTTGGTGGATTGTGTGTAGGCAAGTCTGTTCATTCAGAAAGTCCGTCGTAAAGTACGTCGAAAAGTCCGCCGGGCAAAGTCTGCCGTAAAGTCCGCTCGTGTGTACGCGGCATAAGTGATCAAGCGCCGATGTCATCTGCACCAATGTCTAGTGAATGACTCATTCAAGGTCAGGGGGAGATGTCACCATAAACAAAGTAAGCAGCGGCGGCAGCCTAGAATGACCTGTGCCTCCAGTAACTCAAAATGATCAAAGCCCGAGGTCATTTGTGCCTGCACTGACGTCTAGCGAATGACTCGTTTAGGAAGACATGTCAACATAAACACAATGTGGGCAGCGGCCAAGAATGACATGAATCTTCAGTTAATGAAATTGACCAAAGAGCGAGGTCATTTGCACCTGCACCAACGTCTAGCAAATGACTCCTTCAGACAGAGATGTCAACATAAATACAGTGTAGGCAGCGGCAGCAGCCCAAAATGACCTGCACCTTTAGTTATTCAAGGCTGAGGTCATTTGAGCCTGCACCGCTGCTTAGTGAATGGCCCATTTAGGAGATGTAAACATAAACACAGTGTAGGCAGCGGCAGCCACCCAGAATGACACACGCTTTCAATTATTCAATATGACCGAAGGCCAAGGTCAATACTCGCCTGGGTAGCTGCCTAGTGAATGACCCATTCGGAGAGATGTAAACATAAACAAAGAGTAGGCAGCGGCGCCAAATGATCTCAGACTTTAATCATTCAGTACGACTGAATTCAGAATGACTAGGTGGTGGCGTTTATGCATGCTAGCATGCGCATAAAATCAATAACAAAAAATGTGACTACAATTGCAGAACATTCTCGTTTAGGTTTATGCATCTCAGTGCTACGGGGGGAATACTGACGATAGCACAGATGTGTGCATTGGACCCACAACCTTACAAAACGGATCTGAATACTCGAAAGGGTATGATAAACTTAAGGAGGTTTTAAGGTAAACAAACATATTGCAGACGTGCCCCAGCTCTACGATGGAGCCTCAGTAGTCTCATCATCAGTATCTGCAGCCCTTGGTGAACACCCTCTTTAATAGACAACAAGCTATCCCAACTTGCACCCCCAACAATCCCACTCACCTCTGACAAGGTGAGACACCCTTCCCCAGATCCCAAGGAACCACAAAAATGGGTTTGATTATTGCCAAAACCTTATGCAATGTAGACCTCACACACATTACAATCATTTAGTTCAGATAAAAACATTGGCCTCTTTTCTTTTTATTTGCTTTAAAAAAAAAAAAAAAAAATCAATAAGGGCCCATTCATACTGGCACAGAGGCCTGTACAGTGAGCACACTGTCTGCGTTCGAGGCTGTACCTACTGTAAATAAATAGAAAAAAAATAAAAATAAAATCCTCTCATCCAATTGATATTTCTTTTGATTGGGAATAACTTTACACTTTGGGGTCTTATTTATGAAAAAAAAAAAAAAAATTCCCTGTGCGAATGCCTCAAGCATTCACACAGTTGCCAAGGTTAAATCGCCATAACGTGTGTTATAGGCATAACCCATTTTAAGTACACAATGGGACCAGTGCATGTATGTTAAACGAAAATGTACTTAAAGTGTAGCAATACCTTTCTTTCACTTCGCTTGACATGGTACTGCTCCCGGTTTTTAATATTTAACATTGGCGTCTATGGGAAATCTTGGTCAGCTTGACATGGTACTGCTCCCGGTTTTTAACATTGGCGTCTATGGGAAATCTTGGTCAGCTTGACATGGTACTGCTCCCGGTTTTTAACATTGGCGTCTATGGGAAATCTTGGTCAGCTTGACATGGTACTGTTCCCAGTTTTTAACATTGGCGTCTTTGGCAAACCTTGGTCAAATTTACATGGTACTGCTCCCGGTTTTTAACATTGGCGTCTATGGGAAATCCTGGTCAAATTGACATGGCACTGCTCCCGAATCATAAGTGACAGGGACACCAAACTTGGGGAGCATGTTAAGGGGACCCAGGACTATGACATGGTAGATTACCTAGGCAAGCTGGCCAACCCCGAGATCAGATATGTTGTAGTCCTGGGTCCCCTCTCGGTGCTCCCCAAGTTTGGTGCCCCTGTCACTCATGGTTTGGGAGCAGTGCCATGTCAAGCTGACCAAGATTTCCCATAGACACCAATGTTAAAACCCGGGAGCAGTGCCATGTCAAGCTGACCAAGACTACCCATAGATGCCAATGTGTCCATACTTGCGAGGCACTTTACGTACCCGCGGGTATGTCTATACTTGCGGGTGTATGTAAAGTGAGGGTATGCCTGTATGTTTTTTTTTTTTTTTTTATGATCTTCATCTCCATCTAGTGGCCATGTTGCTTTTATTTCCTGAAATACCGCAATCAGAAAAATACTCCATTATGGCCACTAGACGAAGTTGACAAAGAAAATAAATACAAGCAAATTATAGTGATTATTTGTATTGGCTGTATTTTTTTTTGTAGATAGACTAGGGCTGGGGGAAAAAAAATCGATTTCAATCTTGAATCGAGTTGAGAGTTCAAATCGATTCAAAATTTAAGCAATTCTTTTTTTTTCTTTTTTCACCGCGCCGGTCCCGAGGAGCTGCGGGCAGGAGTTTTTAGGCGAGGCCGCGGCTTCGGCCTAGTCCGTGAGGCTGAAAAACTCCTGCCCGCAGCTCCTCGGCACCGACCACAAAAAAAAAACAAACAACTCGATTCAAATCGATTTTTTTTTTTTTTTTTAGGAAAATCAGATTTTTTTTTTTTTATTTATAGAAAATCTCCCAGACCTAAGATAGACCCCCCCTTATTATAAACAGATTAAAAAAAAAAAAAAAAGGGCAACGGGAGTTTGATTGTAATGTATGTGGGTTTTATAACACACACTTTTAGTTGTGAAAGTAAACATGAAGCCTATAAGTATGGTTATATACAGAGCTGTCCTATGCCACCACCTTTACTATTAAACCCAAGTTACATTTCTCACCGTTTAGTTCCAGTACTCTAAATGACAATCCAACCTTTTTCAACACATTACAGCAGGGATTAAGGTATTGTCAAGTCTTCTTAAAACAGGCAGCGTTAGTCACAGATGATATAATTGCCATATTCTTCATAAATGGAAAAAAAAGGTCTTTTTCCTTTTGTGTTATTAGGGATATAATATTATTGTGCCTAAAATAATCTAAAATAAAACAATGTTACGACTGTCGGCCGGTCCCATCTGATCTTGAGCACAATATACCACATTAAAAACAGACAATGGACACCAGGGTTTTTTTTGTTTTTTTTTTTTAAAAGGCATTCACCCTACTACGAATGTATTTTCAGCTCTACAAAGATGCTCTACAAGCAGTACCGGAGGCTACAAAAGTACTGTCCTAGGTCTACAGTTCCTGGTACGGCGAAAACGATCTTTTTAGAAGGCTCCTGAAAACAATAAGCTAGTGTCAATATTTCTATCAGAAGGCCTCGTTTTTATAATTCCGTCCACAGGGTTCTGGATAAAAAAAAAAAAACTAAAAAAAAAAAAAAAATTAAAAATAAAAAAGGAAGAAAAAAAGCACGGTTAATTATAGGTCCAGCAAGCTCCCGCCCACCTCTGTCCCTTGCAAGCTTCCTTATGCTTCTGGTAGCAGGTCTCTACACGGAATTTGCGACCACAATCTTCGCATGAGTAAAGGTTGCTCCCGTGGGTCTTCATGTGCTCCGTGAGGTGGTGCTTGAGTTTAAACTTTTTGTTACAGACGGAGCATCCAAACGGGCGCAGGCTAAAGGTCAGCATGATGTGGCGATCCCGTTTGGGCTTCACGGCGAAGCGTTTCCCACACAGGCAGCCAAACTTTTTCCCATCTGGGGCAGCTATAAGTTTAACGGGGGCATGAATAGTCTGGGCCTGAAGGGCGGGTGCGACAATCTCGTTACCGTGCAGGTCCAACGGCTTAGAGATAGAGAAGGAGGGAGATTCAGGTTCCGCGTATAACTTGTTTGGAAGACAAAGAGAGACGTCAGAAGATGTAGGTGGGGATGGAAGGGGCACCACAAAGCTCAGCTCTGAAGGGTACTCTGATTTCACGGTGTCCATTTCCTGCTTCACCTCTGTCATCTGAAAAGCTTTCAGAAAGCCGCTATCGTCATCGGTGTGCTCCTGCTTGAGGAAGATAACATTGGGGCTTCCAAGAGAGGACGATGATGAAGGAAGGGCATACGAGCAACTTGCACTTTTCATCTCCTCTTCCTCATCTTCCTCTTCCTCAGAAACCCGTACTTTAATCACATCTTCATCATCCGAGTTCACCGTGACCACCGTGGGTTGCTTGTCCTCTCGCGGAGGTTGAAAACTGCTGCTGGGCGACTGACTTTCACTGGCTCGGCTTGACCAAACTGGAGTACACATTTGCCTCTCTTTAAGAAGTTCACAACATCGATCTACCACTTGCCACATCTGAAGACCACTGGCCACCAAGAGATGGGATGGCAAGGCCTCCATTTCAAGAGACAGACTCCCAGAGTAGATAAGCTGCAGCAGGTTCTCAAATGCATCGGGTTGGATAACAGTTGGAAGAACCAAACAGTTGGTGTCATGCAACAGCAGCTTGTCGTGAAAGTATGGGGAGGAGGCAGCCAGGACCGTCTTGTGAGCTCGAAATATGCGGTCTTGGACATGGATGGACAGATCACAGAATTTCCCCTCCAACCGCTGCTTATTCAGGGTGTCTAGAAGCACAGAGCTGTAGTGGGGAAAGTCCATTTGGATGCTCTCACTGCCAGGCATGGTGACCACCTAAGAAGAAGAACATCAGACAATGAGAGTGGAACGCGCATACCATAAAGTATGTGGCAAAGTCTAACATCTGCGCAACTACTTCAAAATGTAAATAGAAAAGGCAATGATTTAACTGGAAGGCACCAGGGCATCTGCCCGGGCACAGAAAAGACAATATCGCAATGGGGAAAAAAATATTCTTTGGGCTTGTCCATGAAGATATTGAGTAAACCTGTTCTTAGAACTATTAGAGAAAAAGGAGCCTACCATTATGTGAGAGAGAATCAATAAGTCAAAGACAGTGGTGTTTTATGTGATTAAAAGCAAGAAAAATTCCTACTCTTTGTGAGGAGCCATAAAAGCTCAGCCAGTCCCACTTGGAACCTTTGAACTTGTGGCTTCTCTAATAGCTGCATCCAAACAGAACATTTAATCCTTTCACAGACTTAAGCTGGGCATACACTAGTACAATTTAATTCAAAATATTTCATTTTAAAATTGTTATTAAGATTTTCTAATAGTTAGTGGGATCAAATGGATGTTCTTTTTCAACCAAAGTAATGAGCAAATTTTAAGGAACAGGGTGCAAGTGTTTTCTCTAATTAAAAACAATTTCTAACAGTGTATGTGGCTTTCAATAGGTAAAGTTCATTCATTCCAAAATCTAACGTTAAAGCGAAGTTCCACCCATTTAAAAGTCAGCAGCTACAAAAAGTGTAGCTGCTGATTTTTAATAATCGGACACTCGCCTGTCCCACGATCCAGGGATGCGGGCGAACAAAGCCCCCGCTTCTCTCCCCCTCCTCTCTGCGGCGCTGGCATCACTACTCTGGGCAAGCTGTGATTGGCTGGGCAATCTTCTGGGACCTGTAACGTGTCAGGAAGGGAGGGGGGGAGAGGTGAACTTCCTTCCGGCGCCGCGGAGCCCCGGGAGGAAGTGGAAGCTGGAGGCCTCTAAAAAGAGGGTATCCGCCCAAACCCCCCCCCCCCCCCCCCCAAAAAAAATGACATGCCAAATGTGGCATGTCAGGGGGGTCACCGTCACTTAAAGCAGAAGTTCCATTTTTGGGTGGAATTCCTCTTTAAATGCAAATGAAGTTTCGAAGGACATTTAAAGAGGAGCTCCAGTATGGGCAAAAAAAAAAAATAAAAATGAAAGAACGAAAAGACAACAGCTACAAACACTTACCTGTCCAGGGATCCAGTGATGTCGGCACCCCGAGCCAATTATTCAATCAGCTTCGGGGGCAGGCAGGTGCTGGTATCTTCACTAATGGAACAGACAGTGAAACCTTCAGGCTTCACTGCCAGTTTCCTACTGTGCATGTGCAATTTCTGAATGGTCCCGCCCTCTTCTGGGATCTGTGTGTGTCCCAGAAGGTAGCAGGGGAAGGGGGGAGAAAGAGGAGCCAAAAATCCTCAGAGATCGCTGTGGCGATCTTACCTGGAAGTGGGAGCGGGTACCTGTCAAAACCCCCTCAAAGTGGCAAATGTGGCAGTGGAGAGGGGGAGGGAGCAAACAAGCGGAGCTTCCACTTTTGGGTGGCGCTCCACTTTAAGTAATTGAATATGTTTTCATCTGAGACAGCATGGAAGCCGAAGCCAGGAAGTGATGTCAGCGGGAAGGGACCAACAACCAGCGTGGACAGCAAACCGGAAGTGATGTCATAAAAAGTGACACGTTTCAGAACAGCGAATTGGTTCCTTCTTCAAGAAATGACTGCTTGAAGAAGGAACCAATTTGCTGTTCTGAAAGGCGTTGTTGGTCCCTTCCCACTGAAGTCACTTCTTGCATTCGGCTTCCATGCTGTCTCAGACAGCCTAGCTGTGTTCCCAGTATCCAGGAGAGTCATGGCTTCCATCTGCCGGCCACTTCAGAATATGCTACCATAGAATTACACCTCCAGATATCCCCGAGACTCCTGGGACTACCAGAAAGCCGGACCACCTGCCATATTACTAATATGATGTGCTCCCACCAATACACCCTTTTGTAAGTGTTTTTAACCCTTTTGGGAAATATAAAGTTTTACTTCTGCACTTAGAGATGCATACTAGCTCTATGTCTTTGACTTACAGATTTTTTTTTTTAAATAGGGCTTACAACCTCTTTAAAATACAGGTCAGAAAAACAGTTGGGCAAACAGTTGCAAAAATTTTCAACCACCATAATCATCACCACAGTTATGTGCTCTAGAATTGGGAGTCATAGGAGTGCTATTCTCCTCAATGAAAGATCAGAAGGAAAAAAAAAAACGAGAGCTTATTGGTCAAGGCAGCAAAGTGCCTGTGCTGACTAAGGGGAAGCTCAGAAGAAAGAAGCACCTTCCATTGGTAAGTGCAGTCATGAGGTTGGGGTGGCCACTGGCCAGGGTCATTGTAGTCAGTCAGTTAACCTTTTCATGAAATGGGGAAATTACTCTTTAACCGGTTCCAGCCTGGCCTAATGTACAATGACGGCTTGGTGGGACAGCTCATGTTCTGGGAGGACATTATATGACGTCCCCCCCATTCTTGGCGCGCAGCCGGCGATTGGTAGTGAGCTGTGCCCCTCAGACACGGCGCATCACCGATCAGGGTGAACAGCCAAGGACATTGGCTCTTTACCATGTGATCAGCTGTGTCCAATCACAGCTGATCACATGTAAACAAATGCCGGTTATCGAACTTCCATTCCTCGGTGCTGTCGCTGTCTGAGGAAAGTAGAGGCGATAACTGGGCTTTCCTGTGATGGGACATTTACACTGATCATCGGTGCTCAGATTAATAGTGCAGCCCCATCAACATCAATCAGTGCCCATTAGTGCAGCATATCAGTGCTGCCTCATCAGTGCAGCCTCAACAGTGCCCATCAGTGCAGCCACAGCAGTGCCCATCAATGCAGCCTCAACAGTGCCCATCAGTGCAGCCTCAACAGTGCCCATCAGTGCAGCCTCAACAGTGCCCATCAGTGCAGCCTCAACAGTGCCCATCAGTGCAGCCTCAACAGTGCCCATCAGTGCAGCCTCAACAGTGCCCATCAGTGCAGCCTCAACAGTGCAGCCTCAACAGTGCCCATCAGTGCAGCCTCAACAGTGCCCATCAATGCAGCCTCAACAGTGCCCATCAATGCAGCCTCAACAGTGCCCATCAGTGCAGCCTCAACAGTGCCCATCAATGCAACCCCATCAGTACAGCCTCATCAGATCACATCAGCGAAGAAGACAAATTACTTATTTGCTAAATTTTATAACAAAAATTAAGAAAAAGGTTTTCGGGTTTTTTTCGTTTGTTTAGCAAAAAATTAAAAACCCAGCGGTTATTAAATTCCACTAAAATCTCTATATGTCTCAAAAAAATGATAAAAAATTCATATGGGTACAGTGTTGCATGACCGCACAATTGTCAAAGCGCGACTGAGACTGAAAGCTGAAAACTGGCCTGGGCAGGAAGGGGGTGAAAGTGCTCGTCATTGAAGTGGTTAAGCAGAGAGAACTGGTGAAATTTCTTTTTTTACTTCGACTGACTATGTCATACGGTCGCAGGAAAATTTTAGGTCCCATTCACACTTTGGCATTGTGGGCAGAATCACCAAGATGCTGCCAGCGATTCCAAATCGAGTGGCAATCGGTGCAAAACACGCAATGCGCATTTGGGTGCCATTCATTCGAAATGGCTCCCCAAAGGCGGTGCGATTTTACAGCGATTTTTTGTTCTTCGATCAGAGCAAATTGAAACTTTAACAAATGTGAAGCTTGTCATCTGAAAAGAAGCAGAAGCTTATTTTGGAGCAACAGACGCACATAGGGCAGCCCTTTGAAGTGAATGGGCGGCCCAACGCCTGACACACGGAATCACGTGACAATATACCGCACAAAATCGCGAGGTGAGAAGTGTGAATAGGACCTCACACAAATTCTCGGGAGTGTGGATAAGTTTCTTAAAACTGTCAACTTTCTGGGTGAAAAAATAAAATTAGAAACTTCCACCATTTTATTCTCCAGGGTCACTGCTTTCAGAAAATTTGGTAATTTTAGGTAATCTTCAGGCCTAAAATTACATTTTTAAACAAGTGTGTAAAAAACACAAAAATCCGAATTGGCAGCGAAAATGTTAACGCTCAAATCAGAGCAGCACGTGGGGATTTTTATATAGTACAACAATACCGCACAGTGACGTGAGAAGGCTGCACTGAGATGAATGGTCTTTACCAAAGAATTATGTTTTTCTGTGACAAAGAACGCACTTTTTACTGCGACAAACCGCACAGCTGTCTCTGGGTCATACTGCAAGTTGCTTATCTATAGTCTCCTCTGTTACAGTTTGTAGGAATTTGGAAGGGAGGATTGTGTGCGCTGATAATGGATGTACTGTGTTTTGTATTGTGAATGTCGTCTCATAAACTTCTGCAGACGTTCCTGTAATATAGAAATTCAAGGACTATAACATTTAAAGCTGAACTCCAGGACCCTACCCGACCTGCAATCAAAAAAAGTTTACAATCGTTTAAAAAGTGCCTTAAGCCCTGGTTCATACTGATGTGATTTTGTATGCATTTCAGAACGCATGGTATAGCATGACAACTGAAATAACATAACTTTATTTAGGAGGAGAGGGAAGGGGGAGAGGGAGAGAGGGAAGGGGGAGAGGGAGAGAGGGAAGGGGGAGAGGGAGAGAGGGAAGGGGGAGAGAGGGAGAGAGGGAAGGGGGAGAGAGGGAGAGAGGGAAGGGGGAGAGAGGGAGAGAGGGAAGGGGGAGAGAGGGAGAGAGGGAAGGGGGAGAGAGGGAGAGAGGGAAGGGGGAGAGGGGGAGAGAGGAAGGGGGAGAGAGGGAGAGAGGGAAGGGGGAGAGGGGGGAGAGAGGGGAGAGGGGGAAGGGGGAGAGAGGGAGAGAGGGAAGGGGGAGAGAGGGAGAGAGGGAAGGGGGAGAGGGGGAGAGAGGGAGAGGGGGAAGGGGGAGAGGGGGAGAGGGGGAAGGGGGAGAGAGGGAGAGAGGGGGAAGGGAGAGAGGGGGAAGGGAGAGAGGGAGAGAGAGAGGGAGAGAGAGAGGGAGAGAGAGAGGGAGGGAGAGAGAGAGGGAGGGAGAGAGAGAGAGAGGGAGAGAGGAGAGAGGGAGAGAGGGAGAGAGGGAGAGAGAGAGAGAGAGAGAGAGAGAGAGAGAGAGAGAGAGAGAGAGAGAGAGAGAGAGAGAGAGGAGAGAGAGAGATGAGAGAGAGAGGAGAGAGAGAGAGAGAGAGATTCCAAGCCATCTCTCTAACCAGTGGAGGATGGTGAGTGCGTTTAATTGAAGTGTGGCTAAATCATGTAGGACAAGGTCCCTAAAGATTTTTA
The DNA here is from genome assembly GCF_042186555.1 of Aquarana catesbeiana. NCBI lineage: Eukaryota > Metazoa > Chordata > Amphibia > Anura > Ranidae > Aquarana > Aquarana catesbeiana. Next base: position 29,820,231 of record NC_133332.1, read on the forward strand.
CCAGCCGGTGCTGTAGGGGACTGGGGGGAAAAGAGGGAGGGATTCGATAGGCCGGAATGAACCGTTCCTGATGTGGATGCCGGGTAGTCAGTACGAATCGATTGGATACCAATTACCTCTGTATATTGACCTTACGGATGTATTTATGGACATCCATGAACGTATGGAACTTGTCAAGTCTTTTTAGGGGGGGGCATATTTGAGACCCTTGTCTAATAAGGATAGTTCTGCTTCCGTGAGGGTTTGAGAGCTTAAATTATAGACGCCTTGGGGTCAAGTGGCTTACCTTTTTGTAAAGGTATACTTTAGCCTAGGTTCATACTTATGCAGTGCAATTTGACAGAGGTTTTTAGTACGATTTCAAGGATAATGTCCAGTGTGACTTCATGTGGGTTCAGGTTGGATTCCAATGCGATTTGGCTACAGCTGTGATTCTCTCCCTATCTCTTCCTCTTCCCTCCCTCTTCCCTCCCTCTTCCTCTTCCCTCCCTCTTCCCCTTCTCTCTCCTCCTTCCCCCTCTCTCTCCCTCTCCTTCCAAGAGCTTGGTAACGGTACACTAAGTACATTACATGTACAGATCATACACAGAGGGAGGAGGTGGTGAAGGGGTTAATGGGCAGGATAAGGGAGGTGAAGGAGTTTATACTCAGGAGGTCACTGCAGAGACAGGATGGGGACTGAGATTTACAAGAGGGGAGGGGGTGCAAGGGGTTAAAAACCATCCCACAACCTTGGGATCCACTGATCTGCCACTAATGAATTGCTTACTTATCCAGGATGGAGGGAAAAAAAAAAAAAAAAAGTAATTGCACTTTCACCCCCATCCTGCCCAGGCCATTCTTCAGCTTTCAGCGTTGTCACACTTTGAATGACAATTGCGCGGTCATACAACACTGTACACAAATGACTTTTTTTCACACAAGTAGAGCTTTCTTTTGGTGGAATGTAAACACCGCTGGGGATTTTATGTTTTGCTAAACAAAAGACGAAAAAAAGAATTTCGATAAAAAAAATAAAAATTAAAAAAAACAACACATTTTTCATAGCTTGATATAAAATTTTGCAGGTCATTTTTCTCCTTCACTGATGTGTGCTGATGAGGTGGCACTGTTGGGACACAGATAGGCGGCACAGATGATGAGGGCACTGATAGGTGGCACCGGTGGGCACTGATTACCAGCAGTTATCAGTAGCACTGATTAGTAGCACCGGTGGGCACCGATTAGCAGCACTGATTAGCAGCACCGGTGGGCACTGATTGGCACTGATCAGCAGCACCGGTAGGCACCGATTAGCAGCACTGATTAGTAGCACCAGTGGGCACCGATTAGTAGCACTGATTAGCAGCACCGGTGGGCACTGATTAGCAGCACCGGTGGGCACTGATTAGCAGCACCGGTGGGCACCGATTGGCACTGATCAGCAGCACCGGTAGGCACCGATTAGCAGCACCAGTGGGCACCGATTAGCAGCACTGATTAGCAGCACCTGTGGGCCCCGATTAGCAGCACCGGTGGGCACCGATTGGCACTGATCAGCAGCACTAATTAGCAGCACCGGTGGGCACCGCTTAGTAGCACTGATTAGCAGCACCGGTGGGCACCGATTAGCAGCAGTGATTAGTAGCACTGATTAGTAGCACCTGTGGGCACAGATTGGCAGCACTGATTAGCAGCACCAGTGGGCACCAATTAGCAGCACCAGTGGGCACCGATTGGCACTGATTAGCAGCACCGGTGGGCACTGATTAGCAGCACTGATTAGTAGCACCGGTGGGCACCAATTAGCAGCACCGATTAGCAGCACCGGGACGATGGGACGTAGAGCCCTGGCGAGGCGGCGGGAGGGGGGTGGGGACCCCCTTCCGCCACCCACTGAAGTGATCTAGCGGCTAATCAGCCACTCGGATCACTACTGCCTGAAAGGGAATCGCCGGCTGACAAGATCAATACCAGGATGATGCCTGTAGGTGCAAGCATCATCCCAGTATAACCACTGAAACCGGGCGGCACGTGGTTAATTTACATAGGAATGGAAGAATAAATACAATGTAACAATACGTGGTTACATTGTATTACTCACTAACAATTGCCGACTACCAGGAAGTCTCCTTATACAGGAGGCAGGACGTGATTGCTTGTTAGTGATGATCACTGTAACAGCAATCGTTGGAACTGTCATGAATGGCTTCCATTGATGGCTCAAATTTTACTATTGTGATGCTGTGATTGGCCACAGCTATCACATGGTACAGGGTGCTGTGCTTAGCCCAGGTACCATGTGATCCCTGGTGGCCAATCACAGCTCACACACCGTGGTAAACAATGATATCATGCTTAGATTCGGTTCATGACTGCTGCTTACTAGGCGTCATGTCATCGCACAGCAATCACATTGTATCTGGGCGGCGCCATACTGATTGCCACAGATCGCGCCACAGGGGGCACCCCAGTGCGCATGAGCGGGGTGCGACATGTTCAAGTCACCAGCAAGCAGTTAAAATTACTGTTGGCCAGACGGCAAGTGGTTAAAAGGTTATAATATAACTAAAACACAAACCTTCTTTTTTTAGTGTTGGATAGAGTGGAGAGGCGTCAGACCCCTGTCAGGTTTTTATTGCCACCTGTGCCCCCCCTCCCCCGTTAGGGAGATTCACCCTCTATAGGTGTCCTGTTTACCACGATCACTGAAAGTGAAAGATTTCCACATTTTGGGTTGTCCCCAGAACAGGAATAGAGGGGAAATCTTCCAGTGGGATCACTAGTTATGGTGACAACCAGGAATTCCTTCACTTTGTAGGGATTTCCTCTTACTTCCTGTTTTGGGTATGGGACAGGAAGTGAAGGGAAATTTCCCCAATGGGGACACAGAGGGCAAAAGTCTGACAGCGGTTATAACTGTCCCCTGCTCTAGACAAAATAAAATAAAAAGTTGGCCTCTAGTGAGACTTTCGATATGTGGCTGAGGTTTGGCACAGATTATAAACGAGGAATTGTGTGTATATACAGCCATATACTGTGTGAGGGCAAATCCCCTCCCCCGCCATACACCAATCACACAATGTGGGCACACATACAGACAAGACTATTTGTCCAAGAGCAAAGATCAGAATGCAGCCATCATGACACCCAGAGATCTGGTGACTATGGATTGCTGGACCGGTGATGTCACCGCACTGCACACACTCATGTTGTACTATAGAGAGGGGGAGGGGGAGCAATGAGAACAACAAAACTACACAAAGGAGAAATCCCCATCTCATCCCCCTATATGACATCACCTCTGGGGGAGGGGCACACAGGAGCAGAGAGACACAATACATGTACACACACACACATATATCTGTGTGTACATGTATGTCTATGTGTACAGATATTGTACTGTGTGTGTACATGTATGGTGTGTCTGTGTAATGTATGTACATGTATTCTATTGTGTGTACATGTATTGTGTGTCCATGTATAATATGGTGTGTACATGTATGATTTGGTGTGTCTGTTTGTCCATGTATCGCATGTCTGTGTGTCCACGTATTGTGTGTCCATGTATAATATAGTGTGTCTGTTTATACATGTATTGTATGGAGTGTCTGTGTGTACATGTATGGAGTGTCTGTGTGTACATGTATGGAGTGTCTGTGTGTACATGTATTGTATGGTGTGTCTGTGTGTACATGTATTGTATGGTGTGTCTGTGTGTACATGTATTGTATGGTGTGTCTGTGTGTACATGTATGGTGTCTGTGTGTACATGTATGGAGTGTCTGTGTATACATGTATTGTATGGAGTGTCTGTGTGTACATGTATTGTATGGAGTGTCTGTGTGTACATGTATTGTATGGTGTGTCTGTGTGTACATGTATTGTATGGAGTGTCTGTGTGTACATGTATTGTATGGAGTGTCTGTGTGTACATGTATTGTATGGAGTGTCTGTGTGTACATGTATTGTATGGAGTGTCTGTGTATACATGTATTGTATGGTGTGTCTGTGTGTACATGTATTGTATGGTGTCTGTGTGTACATGTATTGTATGGTGTCTGTGTGTACATGTATGGAGTGTCTGTGTGTACATGTATTGTATGGAGTGTCTGTGTGTACATGTATTGTATGGTGTCTGTGTGTACATGTATGATGTGGTGTGTACATGTATTGTATGGAGTGTCTGTGTGTACATGTATGATGTGGTGTGTACATGTATTGTATGGAGTGTCTGTGTGTACATGTATTGTATGGAGTGTCTGTGTGTACATGTATTGTATGGTGTGTCTGTGTGTACATGTATTGTATGGTGTGTCTGTGTGTACATGTATTGTATGGTGTGTCTGTGTGTACATGTATTGTATGGTGTCTGTGTGTACATGTATTGTATGGTGTGTCTGTGTGTACATGTATTGTATGGTGTGTCTGTGTGTACATGTATTGTATGGTGTGTCTGTGTGTACATGTATGGTGTCTGTGTGTACATGTATGGAGTGTCTGTGTATACATGTATTGTATGGAGTGTCTGTGTGTACATGTATTGTATGGAGTGTCTGTGTGTACATGTATTGTATGGTGTGTCTGTGTGTACATGTATTGTATGGAGTGTCTGTGTGTACATGTATTGTATGGAGTGTCTGTGTGTACATGTATTGTATGGAGTGTCTGTGTGTACATGTATTGTATGGAGTGTCTGTGTATACATGTATTGTATGGTGTGTCTGTGTGTACATGTATTGTATGGTGTCTGTGTGTACATGTATTGTATGGTGTCTGTGTGTACATGTATGGAGTGTCTGTGTGTACATGTATTGTATGGAGTGTCTGTGTGTACATGTATTGTATGGTGTCTGTGTGTACATGTATGATGTGGTGTGTACATGTATTGTATGGAGTGTCTGTGTGTACATGTATGATGTGGTGTGTACATGTATTGTATGGAGTGTCTGTGTGTACATGTATTGTATGGAGTGTCTGTGTGTACATGTATTGTATGGTGTGTCTGTGTGTACATGTATTGTATGGTGTGTCTGTGTGTACATGTATTGTATGGTGTGTGTACATGTATTGTATGGTGTCTGTGTGTACATGTATTGTATGGTGTGTCTGTGTGTACATGTATTGTATGGTGTGTCTGTGTGTACATGTATTGTATGGAGTGTCTGTGTGTACATGTATTGTATGGTGTCTGTGTGTACATGTATTGTATGGTGTCTGTGTGTACATGTATTGTATGGTGTGTCTGTGTGTACATGTATTGTATGGTGTGTCTGTGTATACATGTATTGTATGGAGTGTCTGTGTGTACATGTATTGTATGGTGTGTCTGTGTGTACATGTATTGTATGGAGTGTCTGTGTGTACATGTATTGTATGGTGTGTCTGTGTGTACATGTATTGTATGGTGTGTCTGTGTGTACATGTATTGTATGGTGTGTCTGTGTGTACATGTATTGTATGGTGTGTCTGTGTGTACATGTATTGTATGGTGTGTCTGTGTGTACATGTATTGTATGGAGTGTCTGTGTGTACATGTATTGTATGGTGTGTCTGTGTGTACATGTATTGTATGGAGTGTCTGTGTGTACATGTATTGTATGGTGTGTCTGTGTATACATGTATTGTATGGAGTGTCTGTGTGTACATGTATGGAGTGTCTGTGTGTACATGTATGGAGTGTCTGTGTGTACATGTATGGAGTGTCTGTGTGTACATGTATGGAGTGTCTGTGTGTACATGTATGATGTGGTGTGTACATGTATTGTATGGAAAGCACTAAACCCCCAGAGCAGGTTGGAGGGGCTCAACAACTCATGTGTCTACCACTCCACTCCTTATATACACAATCTATGTATACACAATCCAGGATACAATGTGTCCCCTCCACCCATCTCATACACATGACCTGCACACAGTGTGCTCCCCTCCCCCCGGATATCACACATATACAATGTATAGGAGTAGATGAAGAGTTACATTGTATATCCCCGATCACTCCTCACCTCCACACAGCACAGGCCTCCTCCTCCTCTTCACACAGCCCGAGACCACGCCCCTCCCAACCGTCACCTGACCCTGCGACACCACCGGACGGACAACTATTACCTAACCCTGGGAAACCACTACAAGGACAAACATCACCTAACCCGGGGAGACTACTAAAGGGACACAGTTTACACAACATTGGGTTCAGAATGGAGGGACAACCATAACCTTACCCTGGGAGACCACTACAAGGACAAACATCACCTAACCCTAGGAGACTACTAAAGGGACACAGTTTACACAACATTGGGTTCAGAATGGAGGGACAACCATAACCTTACCCTGGGAAACCACTACAGGGATAACAGTCATTTATCCATGGGGCATCACTAGGGGGACAAACATAACATATACCTGGATTATCACTAGAGGGCAACTGTCACACTATTGGGACAACCATCACTTAACCCTGAGACATCACTAGAAAGACAACCGTAACCTAACCCTGGGTTCTCAATGGAGGGACAACCGTCACCTAACATTGGGAGTTCAGTAGAGGGACAACCATCACCTAACCCTGGGACATCACTACAAGGACAACCATCACCTAACCCTGGGAGACCACTAGAGAGACAACCATAACATTACCCTGGGAAACCACTACAGGGATAACAGTAATTTATCCATGGGACATCACTAGGGGGACAAACATAACATAACCCTGGAATACCACTAGAGGGCAACTGTCAACTCTGGGACACACTATTGGGACAACCATCACCTAACCCTGGGTAACCACTACAGAATCAATAGTCACCTAAACCTGGGACATCACTAGAAAGACAACCGTCACCTAACCCTGGAACATCACTAGAGGGACAACCGTCACGTAACCCTGGGACATCACTAGAAGGACAACCATCACCCAACATTGGTAGAGGGACAACCAAAACTTAACCCTGGGACATCACTAGAGGGACAACCGTCACCCACCCTGGGACATCACTAGAGGGACAACCAACACCCAACCCTGGGACATCACTAGAGGGACAATTATCACATAACCGTGGGATATGACCACAGGGACAACCGTCACCTAACCCTGGGACGTCACTAGAGGGACAACCATCAGCTGAACCTGAGACATCAATTGAAGGACAACCATCACTTAACCCTGGGACACTACTAAAGGGACAACCATCACCTAAACTTGAATTACCACTAGAGGGACAACCATCACCTAACCCTGTGTTGCCTGGGACATAACTTCCTAAAGGAACAACCATCACTTAACCTTGTAGCCTCCCTGGCGGTATGATTATTTCCGATTTTTGCATCTCAAAGCAGTACAATTGTTGTGCATGGAAATTTGGCGTTTTATATATTGTAGGCCTGTAATTCTTAGCAATAACACACTTAAATCTGTCCAAACAAGAGTCTAGTAGATATCCCAGTTATGATAAAGTTTGAAACACAAAATCATAAATTATAATATATTAAATAACTATAAATAATTATAAAAAATACTAATATAATAATAATAAAATTAATTTCCCCACGATTCACTATCGCTCAATTCTGCAAGTGTTCTAATTTATTATCGCTTTTTTCTAGCTGGTCTTAAACCACTTTTGACGTGAAGGGACACTTATTGGTTGCCATGGACAATCTCCAATTTCCAGGCAGAAAGAACAGTATATATAATATAAAACTGCATGCAGGGCATTGGACAAAGCACTAGGGACAAAAAGGGATGTGAAATGATTTCATACAGTAATGTAATCTGTAAGATTACAGTGTACTGCAGTAATGTAATCTGTAAGATTACAGTGTACTGTATGTGTTATGTATTTTCAATTTTTTTTATTTGCCGCCAGGCTCCGCCCAGTGTGTTGCAACGCTCACAGGGAACGGAGCCCGGCACACAGAGGCATCGGGCAGAGGACAGAGCCCGCAGACACAGCGGGGGGACATCGCAGGATCCTGGGGACAAGGTAAGTTACCTGCACCAGGATCCTGCAATGCAATCCCAAGTGTGGCTCGGGGTTACCGCTAATGGTACTGAAATTTAACCCAGAGCCACAATCAAGAAAACCGCCAGGGAGGTTAACATCACTCTCCACCAAACCATCACCTAATCCTGGGAACCACTCCCAACTGGGCCAACAATTAGAGAACCCTAGAAATTAATTCCCCACCAGTAAAAACCATCATCTAACACCTAGGCACCACTCCCTGCTGGGACATCCATCACCTATCCCTGGACACTACTTATGGTTGCCAACTCATCCCTTTAAACCCAAACAAATATTAATTACACAGGTGCTGTGGCTGATTAAGGTGGTAATTAAACTAACTTGGTGCCTTACCTGCATTTAATTAGCCTCAGAACCTGTGTAATTCAAAGGTGTTGGAGTTTAAAGGGATGAGGTGGCAACTCTAACACTACTGCAGGAACATCTATCACCTACCACTGGGATACCACTCCCCTCCCAGGCAAACAATCACCAATCCATGGGAAACCACTAGAGGCACAGACATCACCAAACACTTGGATGCCACTCTCCTCTATGCCCATTGTTACATAACACTGAGAAGCCAATCCCCATCAGGTGAAACATCCCTTAACCCTGGTACAGTGCTTCCTACCAGGCCAAACAACACCTAACCCTGGGAAAAAAATTCTGCACTGGTCCAAATGTTGCTTAACCTTGAGACACAATGTACAACAGGGCCAACCATCCCTTTACCCTGGAAAACCATTTTCCACCAGGCCATCTATTACCTAAACCTATGGCACATATCCCCATCTGTCCAATACTAATGCTTTACCTGGGACACCATTCTTCATCAAGCCAAATATCACCTAACCCTGGAACACCACATTCTAACCCTAGGAGACAACTCCCTATCAAGCTAGCCATCATTTTACCCTAGGACATTACTTCCCACTGAGCCAACCACCACAAAAGCCATAAGATTTCACTCCCCACAGAGGAAACTTAACCCAGGGAGATCGTTTTAAGGATAATCATCACCTAACCCAGGAACACCACTGTCCATTGGGCTAACTGTCACGTAACCCCTAGGAAGCCATTTCCCAAAATACCAACCATGATCTAACTCTTAAATACCATACTCCACTGGGCCATTAATCACCTATATCTGGGTCACCACTCCTCACCGGCCAACCATAACCTAACCCTAGGACTCAACTTTGGGGACAATCATCACTTAACTCTGAGACACAACTCCCCACCAGGCCAGTGGTCACTTAGTTGGTTACATAGTTGGTGAGGTTGAAAAAAGATACAAGTCCATCAAGTCCAACCTAAGTGTGTGTTTTTTTTTATGTCAGTATTTCATTGTATATCTATGTATGTTATTGTCGCTCAGGTGCTTATCTAATAGTTTTTTGAAATTATCTATGCTCCCTGCTGAAACCACTGCCTGTGAAAGAGAATTCCACATCCTTACCACTCTTACAGTAAAGAACCCTCTATGCAGTTTAAGGTTAAACCACTTCTCTTCTAATTTTAGTGAATGCCCGCGTGTCTTTTTAAATTTCCTTTCGCAAAAGAGTTTTATCCCTATTGTGGGGTCACCACCAGTATGGTATTTGTACATTGAAATCATATCCCCTCTCAAGCGTCTCATCTCAAGATAGAATAAGTTCAGTGCTTGCAGTCTTTCCCCGTAGCTGAGATCCTCCAGTCCCTTAATTATCTTTGATGCCCTTCTCTGGACCCTCTCCTGTTCCAGCACATCCTTCCTAAGGACTGGTTCCCAGGACTGAATGGCATACTCAAGCGTCTCATAGCAAGATAGAATAAGTTCAGTGCTTGCAGTCTTTCCCCGTAGCTGAGATCCTCCAGTCCCTTAATTATCTTTGTTGCCCTTCTCTGGATTATCTCCAGTTCCAGCACATCCTTCCTAAGGACTGGTTCCCAGAATTGAATGGCATACTCCAGGTGCGGCCAGACCAGAGTCTTGTAGAGTGGGAGAATTATCGTTTTATCTCTGGAGTTAATCCCCTTTTAATGCATGCTAAAATTCTGTTGGCTTTGCTTGCAGCAGCTTGACATTGCATGCCATTGCTGAGCCTGTCATCTACTAGGACCCCCAGGTCCTTTTCCATCCTAGATTGCCCCAGAGGTTCACCCCCTAGTGAGAAGATTACATTCTTGTTTTTGCTACCCATATGCTTTATTTTACATTTTCCTACATTGAACCTCATTTGCCATGTAGTTGCCCACCACATTAGTTTGTTCAGATTTTCTTGCAAGGTGTCCACATCCTGCAGAGAAATTATTGCCCTGCTTAGCTTAGTATCGTCTGCAAATACTGAGATTGAGCTGCTTATCCCATCCTCCATGTCGTTTATGAATAAATTAAATAGGATTGGTCCCAGGACAGAACTCTGGGGGACCCCACTTTCCACACCGGCCCAATCTGAGTACTCCCCATTTATCACCACCCTCTGAACTCGCCCCTGTAGCCAGTTTTCAATCCATGTACTCACTCTTTGGTCCATTCTGACAGACCTTAGTTTGTACAATAAACGTTTATGGGGAACTGTATCAAATGCTTTTGCAAAATCCAAATATACCACACCTACAAGCCTTCCTTTATCTAGGTGGCAACTCACCTCCTCATAGAACAGTGGTTCTCAACTCCGGTCCTCAGGACCCACTAACAGGCCAGATTTTAGGTATTACCTTGGGGGAGATGCAGACTAGAATACGGCAATCACTGAGCAGCAAATGATATCACCTGTGATGTATTTCTGTTATCTTGCAAACCTGGCCTGTTAGTGGGTCCTGAGGACAGGAGTTGAGAACCACTGTCATAGAAGGTTAATAGATTGGTTAGGCAAGAACGAGTCTTCAAGAATCCATGCTGATTACTGCTAATGATACCGTTCTCATTACAAAAATCTTGTACCGTGTTTCCCCCCGAAAATAAGACCTACCCCGAAAATAAGACCTAGCGCTATTTTCCAGGAGAGCTGCAATATAAGCCCTACCCCGAAAATAAGCCCTAGTTTGAGGTGCTTGTGTACTCCTACGGTATAGACCTCTCTGTTACGGCAGTGTGCTGTGTGTGTGTCTTTGTGATCTAGCAGTGTCAGGTGCCTTTGGTACAGAGCGGTGCTCAGCTGATCTCCCTGCTGGTCTCCTCCTCTTCTTCCGGCTGTAGGCGGGAGATGTTGCCCCCCCCCCTCCTCTGCAGAGTATCGGTGGGTCACGGAAGGTACGGTAATCTCAGTGCAGAGCCTCTGCAATCAATCAACATACTGTGTGCGATATGCGGTATGGATACTCCTGTCTCCACAAGGTATTTACAAATCTTGTTTTCTTCACATGCTGGTGTGCTCTCTTCCCTGCTCCGAGCATTGCGGAGGGAGGGGCGGTGTCCCCCACTGTCAGCTGGGAGAGGTGGAGCAGAGCTAAGGTGTTTAGCACCGTTGGATTGCAGGGGCACACACATTGTGTATTGTGTGCTACTGTAACAGAGGATTTTGGCATTTTAACTTTGTTCAAGCTGGGGATTCTTGACAGGCAGAGAGGGAGAGAAGACAGCACGTTATATAGTAAGACCTACCCCAAAAATAAGCCCCACTGGGTCTTTTGTTGCCAAAATTAATATAAGACCTGGGGGCTCTGGGTCGCTGCTGCAGCACAGGAGGTTTTTCACCTTACTGCATAGGATGCAGTAAGGTGAAAAACAGCGAGGATTTATATCTTCTAGCAAGGAGCGTAGTTTATGGAAGTTGGCTCTTTTGAAATTCAGTGTCTTTGTGTTCCTCTTACGTTTCCTATTTGTGTGATTTATACTGAAACTAATTGACCTGTGGTCGCTGTTTCCTAAATTGCCCCGTATTTCCAAATCCGTGATCAGGTCTGTATTGTTGGTATAGTTGGTGCATTTACCATCTGACCCATGAAATTGTCCTGTAAGACATTTAGGAAATGGCGGAAATGGCAAGCCTTAGACTTAACCCTAAGACACCACTCACCACAGAGCCAACCATCACCACACCCTAAGACGCCATTCCTCACTGGGCCAGCCATCACTTTGGGCACATTGGGCATGCCATCACCTAGCCCCAGGACACCACATCAGAGACAACCATCAACCAACCCTAGGAAACCACTAGGACTCATCTTCCCACTTTACCAATTATCACCACACCCTGGGAAGCCACACCCTACTGAGCAAACCATCTCTAACCCCTGGGACACCACTCCCAATCATGCAAACCATCACATAATCATTGAACACCAATCTGCATTGGGTAAACCTTTAGCAAAACTTTGGACATCATTCCTCACTGAGCTAACAACCTCCTTACCCTGGGAAACCACCTCAGGGACAACCATCACTCAACCCAGGGACACCACTCCCACCAAACAACCATCAGCTAACCCTGGAACACAAATACCCACTGAGCAAACCATCACCTTACCCTGGAACACAACTCCCCAAAGGACCAACCATAACCTAACCCTTTGACACCACTCACCATTGGCCCAACCATTACCTATCCCAGAGAGCCAGCTATCACCTAATGCTGGGACTTCAATCCTCACAAAACAAACCATTACCTAACCCTTAGAGGTCACTTCAAGGATAACCATCACCTAACTCAAAAACACCAGTGACCATCATAAAACTTTTGAATACTATACTACACTAGGCTGTTAAGCACCTAGGCCTGGGAGACCACTCCCTACCGGGCCAACCATCATCTAACCCTGAAATACCACATCCCACTGGGCTAATAATCACCTAGCCCTGAGACACCATTCCCCACTAAACCCTTAGACACCACTCACAACAGGGTCAACCATTACCTAACCCTGAGACACCAGTCCCCACTGGTCCAATCATTACTTAATCATTAATCATCATTACTGCAACACAAGTCCCCTCTCTATCAACCATCACCTAACCCTGGGACACAGCTCTCCACTGGGCCAAATGTCACATAACCCTGGGACACAACTTCCCATGAAACCTATCATCACTGCACTCTGGGACACTACTCCCTACTGAGTCAACCATTACCTAACCATGTGATGCCACTCCCAATCATGGAGGAGTGGCTGCTAAGAGGCTGGGCTGTCATGCTGTAGAGCAGAGAATGACATCACCAACTCTGGGAATTTTTTTTCTTTCAGTGACACTACTGACCTAACCTTTGGACACCACTCCCTACCAGGCAAACCATTACAAAGACTCAAATACCTACTGGGCCAACCATCACTTAATACTGGGAGACCACTTCAGGGATAACCATCACCTAACCCAGGAAACCAACCCAAAGCAGGCCAACTGTCATTTAACTGTAGAACACCACTATCCACCAGGTATAATGTTACTTAACCCTGGGAAACCACTCCCAACCTGCACATAACTCTGGTACGCAGAATCCCACGTAGCCAACAATCATCTAACCTTGAAACTCCGAACCCCACTGACTTAATAATTACTTAATTTTAGGACATCACCCCCAATGGGCCAACCATCACATAACCCTGAGACACCACTTCAAAAGCGACCATAGCTTAACCCTGGGACACCACTCCCCACCAGCAAATCACCTAACCTTGAGACACTACTTTAAGCACAACCATTACCAAAACCTAGGACATCACTCGCCAACAGGCCAACCATCATTTAAACCTGAAAGACCAATGCGGGGACAGCCAACACCTAATCTAGAGACACCACTCGACACTGGGCAAACCATCACTTACCCCTGGAACACCACTGCCTACTGTGCCACCATCACCTAACCCAAGTACTCACTAAGGCTACCATCAGCTAACTTTGGAACTCCATTCCCCACTGTGCAAAACATCACCAAACCCTGGGTAACTTCTAGGGGGACAATCATCACCTAACCCTGGCAAACATTTTTCAACAGGCCAACTGTCACATAACCCTAGGACACCACTCTCCACCAGACCAACGATTACCTAACCCTGGAACACCACTTCTTACTGGGCCAATTAGCACCTAACACTCTGCACCACTTTCAACTTGAAAAAAAACATAACTTAACCCTGGGACAAAACTCCCTATAAGGTGAAAAATCACCTAACCCTTACAAGACCAACCATCAAATAACCCTGGGACACCGTTTGGCAAAACATCACCAAAACCTGGGAAATCACTTCAGAGAAAAGTGCCACCTAACCCTAGGAAACAACCATCACCTAACCCTGCGATACCACTCCCAATCGGGTCAACCATCATCTAATCCTGGGACACCATTCTGCAAGGGCCAACCTCCACCTAATCCTGAGACACTACTGGCGGTAAAACAAGCACCTAAACTTTAGATACAACTGCAGAAACAACCATCACCTAACTCTGGGACATAACTAGAGGAACAACCATCCCCTAACCCTGGACATCATTCCCAACCAGGCAATCCATCACATAATGCTGGGACACCACTTCACACTGTACCAACTTTCAAATAACCCTGGGACACCACTGGAGAGACAACAAGCACTTGGCCCTTGAACACTGCTCCCCTGACCAACCATCACTTAACCATGGGCCAACACTGCAGGGACAACAATCAGCTAACACTAAGCTACCACTAGACAGATGATTGTCAGAAACCATGAACCAGACCAAGACAGAAGTACAGTAAAATCACACTTGTTTATTAATAAAAATAAAAAGGTAAATAGAGTAAGTGTAGTCAAAGCATAGCCAGAGTCCAGTAACCGGATCGGGTAGTCAGCCGAGCCAGAGTTCAGTAACCAGATCGGGTAATCAGCCAAACCAGAGTTCAGTAACCAGTTCGGGTAATCAGCCAGGCCAGAAGTCAGGGATCCAAGTAGAGGAACAGCAAGCAAGATAAGGAGCCAGAAGAGATGTCAGCAAAGCCAGTCTTTAAACAGGAACGCAGAAGATGGTTTCTTGTGATGTGACCAAGGCGAAGGCAGGAATAAAGTGAGCTAGAGATCTTTAAGTAGGCGGGACTGATGAGCAGATCCACAACAGCTGGTTAACTGTGGAGAGAGCTGAGAGCTGGCAATTAGCCGACAGCTGAGCGGCCAGCTCAGAGAAGTAAGGGCTGAGCCAGCCCTGACAATGACCATCACCTAACCCTGGCACACCATTAGAGGGACAACAATCATCTAACCATTGGACACTACTAGAGGTGCACTCTTCACCTAACACTGGGACACCACTCATATCTGGCCCAACCATCACTTAACCCTGGGAAGCCACTCCATACCAGGCCAATCTTCACCTAACCCTGGGGCACCACTGAAAGAACAAGAACCTAACCCTTGGACACCACTCCCTCTGGGCCAACCATCACCTAACCCTGAGGCACCAATGGTGGGACAACAAACACCTAACCCTTGGACACCACTCCCACTGGGCCAACTATCACTTAACCCTGGGACACCAATGAAGGGACAAAAATCACCTAACCCTTTGACACCACTCCTTCTGGGCTAACCATCACCTAACCCTGGGACACCAGTAGAGGGCCAACTATCACCTAGCCCTGGGACAACACTCCTTACTGGGCCAAACATCACTTAACCCTAGGACACCACTCCCCACCAGGCAAACCTTATTCTATCCCTGGGAAACCATTTCCCACCAGACCACCCATAACCTATCTCTGGGACACCACTCGCCATCAGGCCAGCCATCAATAGAAACCTGGGACACCACTCACCACTAGGCCATCCATTACCTAACTCTGGGACACCGTTACAGGGACAGCCATCACCTAACCCTGGGACATTACTGGAGATATAATCATAGTTACAAAGTAGGCGAGGTTGAAAAAAGACACAAGTCCATCAAGTTCAACCTATGTGTGTGATTTTATGTCAGTATAACATTGTATATCCCTGTATGTTGTAGTTGTTCAGGTGCTTATCTAATAGTTTTTTGAAATTATCAATGCTCCCCACTGAAACCACTGCCCGTGGAAGAGAATTCCACATCCTAACCGCTCTCACAGTAAAGAACCTTATACACAGTTTAAGGTTAAACCGTTTTTCTTCTAATTTTAGTGAATGGCCGCGTGTCTTATTAAATTCCCTTTCGTGGAAAAGCTTTATGCCTATTGTGGGGTCACCAGTACAGTATTTGTACATTGAGATCATATCCCCTCTCAAGCGTCATCAACTACCCTAAGACACTATCAGGCCAACTTTCACCTAACCCTGGGACACCATTCCCCACCAGACCAACTGTCACCTAACCCTGTGACACCACTAGAGGAAAACCATCCCAAGCCATAGGAAACCACTAGAGGGACAATCGAGAAAACCATCCCTTGACCGTAGTACAATATTGAGGGATCATCCATTATCTAAACATGGGACACCAATCCCCATCAGGTCAACTCCCCTAACCCTTGAACACCACTTCAAGGTAATCATCACTTAACCCTGAGACATCACTGAAGGAACAACCATCACCTTACTCTGGGACACCACTCCCCACAGGGCCAAGTATCACCTATCCCTGGGATGCCACTAGTCCCTGGGTCAACCTTTAGTTAACTCTGAGACACCACATCCCACTGGGCCAATTAAAACATAACCCTTTGACACCACTGCAAAGACAGCCATCACCTAACCATGGGATATTACTGGAGGGACAATCATCACCTAACTTTGGGACAGTTCTCCCTATTGAGCCAGCCCCAACGTAACCCTTGGACACCACTGCAGGAACAATCATCACTTTACCATGGGACACAACTTGAGGAACAACTGTCACCTAACCCCAGGACACCCTTCCCCACAGGGACAACTATAACTTTTCCATGGGACACCACTCCCCACTGGGCTAACCTGGAGGGATGACAATCAACTATCCTTGTGACACTGCGCCCATTAGGTCAACGATTATGTACCCTAGGACACCACTCCTTACCATGTGAAACCTCAACTAAACCTGGGGCAACACTACGGGGCCAAACATCACCTAACCCTGCGACACAACTGGATGGATTACTATCATCTAACTGTGGCAAACCATTAGAGTGATAACAATCATCTATTCCTTGGACATCACTACAAGTAACAACTATCACCTAACCCTGGGACACATCTCCTCATCAGGCCAACCATCTCCTTGCCCTGGTTTACCACTCCGCACCTAGCCAACCATCACATACCCTATGACAGGGGTCTCCAAACTATGGCCCTCGAGATGCCTAGGAACTACAATTCCCATCATGCCTAGTCATGTCTGTGACTGTCAGAGTTTTACAATGCCTCATGGGATGTGTAGTTCCACAACAGCTGGAGGGCTGTAGTTTGAAGATCCCTGCCCTAGGACAGTGGTCATCAACCCTGTCCTCAGAGCCCACTAACAGGCCAGATTTGCAAAATAACTGAAATACATCACAGGTGATATAATTTACTGCTCAGTGATTGCAGTATTCTAGTCTGCATCTCCCCCAAGGTAATGCATAAAACCTGGCCTGTTAGTAGGCCCTGAGGACAGGGTTGATGACTACTGCCCTAGGACATCATTTGCCACCATGCAAAACTTCGCCTAAACCAGGGAAAACACTGCAAGGACAACCATAATCTATCCCTTGGACACCATTAGAGGGACAACCATCACTTAACTCTGGGACACCACTCCCCACTGGGCCAACCATTACCAAACCCTGGGACAACACTAGAGGCACAACCACCACCTAGCTCTAGGACAACACTCTGCACTTGGGACACCAGTAACCCCCATGATAAACCACTCCCCACCAGTCTATCCATAACCTATCGCTCTCACTCTCGTCACTCTCCACTAGGTCAACCATCACTAAAACCTGGGACACCCCTCACCACTAGGGATGGGTGGACGGTTTGGCCCGAGCATAAGTTTGGGCCAAACTTTAGCTGTTCGGACGTTCGACGAACGGCCGAACAAACGGGTAGTTCAACCGTTTGTTCGGCCCCCTGAACCGACCACAATGCATTGCAGTGCTGAACAGTGCATTGCAAGCCCTGATTGGCTGAAGCAGTGAAAGCTTCAGCCAATCAGGGCACAGAGCACAGATGATGATGAGGTCACTGATGCAACTTGGGTGCCAGATAGAGCAGAGGAGGAAACTGAAGGTGAGGCGGCACAACCCCAAGGAGGCCGACATCAACAAAGAGTAGAGAGCAGCCACCCTATTCCATCACATTCTGCAGCTGTTATCTCCCAGCCCACTCCCCAAAGCTCAGCTGTCTGGGACTTTTTCAACACATTTGCAGCAGATCGCACTGTTGATATCTGCAAACTGTGTCTAAGGCACATCAAACATGGCAAAAACACCAACCATTTGGGTACCACATGCCTAACAAGGCATTAACGTCCAACCACTCAGCCCGTTGGCAAGAGCACCTAAAAGCCACACAAAAGGTGCACAAGTCTGTCCCTCCTCCTCCTTACCCACTTCAGTGTGCCTTGCTATACAGAGTCATTACCTCTCAGCAGCCTCCTCTGACAGGGATGATGGTATAGCACAGGGTGTCCCAGGTCCTAGAAGCACATCTGCCAGCAGCACACCACCAGCTGTAGACTGTAGCCGGCAAATTTCTCTGCCCCATCTGCTGCAGCGAAAAAAAAAAATACAGTTCCTGCCACCCACATGCCCAGCATCTAAATGCAAGCTTGTCAAAGCTGTTGGCTCTCCAACTTTTGCCTTCCAGCCTGGTGGATTCTGCCCCCTTTTGTGAATTCGCACATGTGCTGTACCACAATGGCAGGTTCCCTGTCGCCACTACTTTTCACGTAAGGCCGTTCCATCTCTCTACCATCACGTGGAAGGGAATGTTTTGGCATTGTTGGGCATGGCAGTCAGCCGTAAAATCCACCTTACTGCTGACACGTGGTCCAGCAAGCATTGGCATGGACGATATATTTCGTTCACAGCACACTGGGTAACGCTGCTTGCAACTCGAAAGGATGCAGGACAGGGCTCAGTGCTGCAGCTTGTTGTGCCCCCATGTCTCCATACATCTGGTGGTGATGATGCCAGACCTGTGAGCTCTACCCCCTCCTCTTCCTCCTCCTCTGCCACCTCCATGCAGAATTGTCCTATGAACATCAGGTACCCCCTAAGCGTTCAAAGGGCTATTCCCAGAGTCAGGCTAAGAGGTGCCAAGCAGCTTGTGTGTTTAGGGGACAGGAACCACACCGGAGCAGAGATTCTTGCAGCTCTGCAGGGACAAGCCCAGAGGTGATTCACACACGCCAGCTGGAGCCAGGAATGGTGGTGTCCGATAATGGCTCAAACCTGCTGTCAACCCTTTAGGAAAGTTGACACATGTACCATGCCTGGCACATGTCCTCAATTTGGTGGTGCAGCGTTTCCTAAGTACACACCCAAGGTTGCAATTTGTACTAAAACAGGCCAGAAGAGTCTGTAGCCATTTCAGGCAGTCATACACAGCCAGTGCTTGGTTGGCTGAAATTCAGCGGGAATTCCACCTGCCCGTAAACCGCCTGATTTGTGACATGCCCACCAGGTGGAACTCAACTTTGGGAATGCTGCAGCGGCTATACATGCAGCAAAGGGCCGTCAACGAGTACCTGTGCCAGTACGGCACGATGACAGGCTCAGGCCACCTCAGCTTTTTTTCCCCACGCCAATGGCTGATCATTTGAGGAGGCCACAAGGATGGTGAGCAGTGACAGTGCATGCATCAGTGACACAATCCCTGTTGTGTTCCTGCTGGAGCAGACTCTGTGTGGCATTATGAACAGGGCACTGGAGGCAGAGCAGCAGGAGGAAGAGGAGGACTTCCTTTCCTCTCAAGGCCCACTTTATCCAGACACCATCATTCCTATGTCACAGAACACACAGGAGGAGAGAGGGGAGGAGGATGAGGATTCTGGCACTTTTATAGGCTTCGAAGAAGAGGAAGACATGCGCCAATCTGTAAGCGATGGCTTTCCAACCCCAGGACCCTTGGGAGTAGTACTTGGCTGGGAGGAGGAAGTTCCAGATGCTGTCATCCTGAGTGACCCAGAGGAGTCTGCCTCTCAAGCCTCGGCAAATTTGAGGCGCATGGGCAACCTCATGCTTCAAAGCCTGTGAAAGGACCCAAGAATACGTGGCATAAAGGAGAAGGATGATTACTGGTTGGCAACTCTCCTTGACCACCGTTATAAGGGGAAGGTCTTAGAACTCATCCTGTCTCCACAGAGGGTGCAGAAGATAAAATCTCCTGAGGACACGTTAAAGAGGATTTTATTGAACATTTTTCCTGACTCCAGTAGGTTACAGTGTGGTGGAAAACGTCGTTTTGAGTCTTCTGTTGGCCAAGAGAGAAGCGTTGGAGAAGGCGTCCGCCTAAGTGAGGCACTTTGAAATTTTTTTAGTCCTCGCCGCCCAGGGCTGTCAGCTTCCACATCCCATCGGCAGCGTCTGCATTACATGGTGAACGATTACCTCGGGGCCAAAAGAGAGATGGAGAGCTTTCCAGCTGACGATCCACTGACTTACTGGGTCATGAGAATAGACCACTGGACAGAACTTGCCCAGTATGCTGTTGAGTTGTTGGGCTGCCCTACATCCAGCGTGTTTTCAGAATGGGCATTCAGTGCTGCAGGAGGTTTCGTTAGTGATCATTAGGGATGAGCACCCCCCAGTTCGGTTTGCATCCAGAACATTCAAACACTGTTAAAGTCTATGGGACTCGAACATGAGAAATCAAAAGTGCGAATTTTGAAGGCTAATATGCAAGTTATTGTCCTAAAAAGGGTTTGGGGACCCGAGTCCTGCCCCAGGGTAAAAGTATCAATGCAAAAGAAAGTTTTAAAAACTGACGTTTTTTTGGGAGCATGATGCTTAAAGTGAAAAAATAAAAGTGAAATATTCCTTTAAATATTATACCTGGGGGGTGTCTATAGTATGCCTGTAAAGTGGCACGTGTTTCCCATGTTTAGAACAGTCCCTGCACAAAATGACATTTCTAAAGGAATAAAAGTAATTTAAAACTGCTTGCGGCTGTAATGTAATGTCGGGTCCCGGCAATATGGATGAAAATGATTGAAAACCCCCCCAGCCCATTACCAGGCCCTTTGGGTCTTGTATGGATATTAAGGGGAACCCCGCACCCAAATAAAAAAAAAGAAAAAGGCGTGGGGCCCTCAGGCCCTATATACTCTGAACAGCAGTATACAGGAAACAACAAGACAGGGACTGTAGGTTTGTTCTTAAGCTGAATCTGTTTGTAATTTGGAACGGGTACGTTTTTTAAGTGTAGCTCCAGCCAAAAAATCTATTTTTAAGCTTTTTGGATAACATGGGGAAGGGTTATCATCACCCCTGTAACATTTGTTTTGCTGTCTGTGCCCCTGTTCAGAAGATTTCACTTCACTTTCTGTCCCAATGACAATTGGATTTTGAAAATTTGGGGTTTTTGGGGAAACAAGGATTGGTGATAAAGCATCAGTGGAGACACCTTTTTCCCATATTAACTCTTACAGGAGAGAATTTCCCTTCCTAGGGGTAGATTTCCTCTCACTTCCTGTTGTCTCCCTCCGTTTGTAAGTAGGAGTCGTTTGTAAGTCGGATGTTTGAAAGTAGGGGTCCGACTGTATATACTATACGGCCTGCTCTATATACTCTGCAAAAATTTGGGCCTTAGGTGTTGGTGGTACCAGAACACTGTAAGCCCTCACAGTTACTATTGGTGGGCGCTGGAACAGGCCCTGCTGTGAAATATTATATCAAGAATTGTAATTACATGCCCCGTTGAACAGGGGCATAAAAATTGGGCCTTTGGTGGTGGTGCCACAACACTGTAAGCCCTCACAGTTACACTTGGTGAGCGCTGGAACGGGCCCTGCTGTGAAATATTATATCAAGAATTGTAATTACACGCCCCTGTTAAACAGGGGCAGAAAAATTGGGCTTTAGGCACTGGTGCTGGTGCCACAACACTACAACCCCTCACAGATACTCTAGTTGAATGCAGGAACGAGCCCTGCTGCAAAATATTACAGCAAAAATTGTAATTACACGTCCCTGTTAAACGGGCAGAAAAATTGGGCTTTAGGCACTTAAAAGCTTAGAAGCTATCAACATGAACATTGAGGAGGAATAGGATAGTCACTCAACATAACAGGATAGTCACTCAGCATCAGCATAGGCAGTCTTCAAGGGGTCTCACATTCACAAAAAAATTAATCGGTTACATCAGCATCAGGTGCTTGGTAGCTGGTGATCCAAGACTGATTCATTTTTATGAAGGTGAGCCAATCAACCGAGTCTGTGGACAGGCACACTCTATGATCGGTTACAAAGCGTCCAGCAGCACTGAATGTGCATTCAGATAGAACGTTGGATGCAGGACAGGTCAGTAGCTCAATTGCATACTGTGCAAGCTCTGGCCAGTGATCCATCTTTAAGTCCCAGTAACCCAGTGGATTTTCGGTTGGAAAGGTCTCCAAGTCTGATCTTGCCCCAAGGTATTCCTGCACGATGTACATTAGATGCTGGCGATGGTTGCTGGAACCGATCAGACCTTGGGGCTGCGGACTAAAAAATTGTCTGAACGCATCGGTCAGATGGCCACTTTCTCCACCGCTCCTTCTGTGACTGACCGAAGCCTCAGCAACACGTTGTCCAGGAGGACCAGGAAATTGTAACCTCCCAGGCTCTGGAATTGTATTGCACAAACCTTTCTGCAAGGCCTCCCGAAGATGTTTCATCCTCTGCTCCCTCTGCGAAGGCTGGATAAGTTCTGCAACCTTACCCTTGTAACGTGGATCAAGAAGGGTTGCCAGCCAGTACTGATCCCTCTCCTTGATACCACAAATCTGAGGGCCCGTTCGCAGACTTTGCAGGATCAGGGAGGCCTCGTAGGTTTGCTGAGGCATTCGGTCCGGAGTCCTCTGGGTCAATAAGGACGACATGATCCGCAACCACCTCCTCCCAGCTACGTACAAGTCCATGGGTTTCTGGGGACTGAAAACGATCCCTTGAAGACTGCTGCTGATGCTGAGTGCCAGGCTCCACCTCCATGCTGACACAATCCTCCTCCTCTTCCTGTGTGATAGGCGGGCCTGCAGGAATACTGTCTGGATAAACAGGGCCTTGAGAGGTAAGGAAGTCCTCCTCTTCCTGCCTCTGTTCTGCCTCAAGTGCCCTGTCCATTATTCCACGCAGTGTGTGCGCCAACAGGAAGACAAGAGGTACAGTATCACTGATGCATGCACTGTCACTGCTCACCATCCTCGTGGCCTTCTCAAATGGTGACAAGACAGTGCATGCATCCTTGATCATTAGCCATTGGCGTCGCGAAAAAAAAGCCAAAAAGCGAAAAAAAGCCAAGCTCCCCTCACCCTGTCCTGGTGCCGTACTCGCATAGGTACTCATTGATGGCCCTCTGCTGCATGTGCAGCCACTGCAGCATTGCCAACATTGAGTTTCACCTGGTGGGCATGTCACAGATGAGGCGGTCCTCAGACATATGTTGCAAACAGCAACGGTGCGATCTGCTGCACACGTCTCAAAAAGGCCCACACCAAAGAACTTTTGAAAAAACACGCGGAGTCAGCAGCGCCCTGCACATGCGGAGCTCTGTGGTGTGATGCAGTCGGTTGGCTGTCCTTAAGCTGGCCCCTGGAGGGCATTCTGCCTCGTTGGAGATGTGCCTCCTCCTCCTCCTCTCTTCTATCAGGCACCCACGTAGAGTCAGTGACCTCATCATCCCCATCATCATCTCCCTCCTCGCCACTGGAGCAAACCTGGCAGTATGCTGCAGATAGGGGAACATGACTGCCAGTTTCTTGTCCTTCTTGGGCACCCCCTCTCTCTGGGCTCACGTTACTGCCTTCATCCTCAACCTGGGTACCATCATCAGAGCCATCAAAACACTGCGCATCCTCCTGCAGCAAGTACACGACACTGTGGTTGAGCAGTTCGGGGAGTCCTCAGGACATGATGGTGGGGCTAGGGAAGGAGTGACTGATGCCATTGAGCAGATGGAATAGGCCACTTTCACAGTTGCATTGGCAGCCAAACTTCTCTGAGTCTGGGTGACAGAGGATGAGGAGGATGAGGGTAGCTTTGTGATCCACTCTACCAACTCTTGGTACTCATGTTTGACCCGAACAGAAAGCTCAACCCTACTGATCAAAGAACATGTCTGTCCACAGACTCCGTGGACCGTTTGACTTTTATAAAAATGAATCAGTCCTGGATTACCAACTATGAAGCCCCTGATGCCAATGTCACTGATTAAGTCTTTTTGGGATGTGCAATCTCTGCAGGACTTCGAGGCTGCCTAGCTTTCAGGTTGTTCTATCATTTCATCTGGAAGAATGTTTTTGGTATAGGTTTCATGGGCACAATTAACACCCAAAGACCAATTTTTCTGCACCTGTTTGACAGGTGCATGTCATTGCAATTTTTTACAGCAAGGCCAATTTTTGCTTTCATGAAAAGTACTTCTATAGGGTTACGGTGGGAAGGCACCACCGACACCCAAAGACCAATTTTTCTGCACCTGTTTGACAGGTGCGTATCATGGCAATTTTTTTTTTTTACTGCTCATTTAAAAATGAAGTTTTTTATAAACTTTTTTTTTTATTGATACATGTCCCCCAGGGCAGGACCCGAACCCCTATAACCATTTTATGCACAATTACTTGCATATAAGCCTTCGAAATGGGCACTTTTGTTTTTTGACATTCGGGTCCCATTGACTTTAATGAGGTTTATTATTCGGGTCCGAACTTTTGCGGTGTTCGGAAGTTCTGGTGCAAACCGAACAGGGGTCCGTTCGGCCAATCCCACCTCACCACAAGTCATCCATCATTTAACCCTGGGCCATTACTGGAAGGATGACCACCATCTAACCATTGGACACCACTCCCCATTGGGCCAACTTTTACCTAATCCTAGGAAACAACTTGACCATTGGACACCCCCCTCCTCACTGGGTCTGGGTCACCTCACCCTGAGACACCACTGCAGGAAAAAAGGTTCACCTAGCCCTGGAAAATTACTGGGGAGACTACCAACTCAGGGACACCAGTCCCCATTGGGCAACCATCACCTAACCCTTGGATACCAAGGCAGGGACAACCATCACTTATGCCTGGGGCACTTCCTGAAGGACAAACACCACCACACTATGAGACACCACAGCAGGGAAAATGATCACCTAGCCCTAGAACATTACTGGGGAGACTACCATCACCTACTCCTGGGACACTTCCCACTGGGCCAACCATCACATAACCCTGGGGTAACAACCACACTCTTACCCTGTGAGACCTGCAATGGGTGAGCTATATCAACTAACTGTGCGTTATCTCTGGAAGAAAGACCATCACCTAATTCCATCATAGAAGTATAAAAACAACCATTAAATAATTCACTGATACAACGTAAAAAACAACCATCACCTAACACGTTTACATTAATAGAGCAACAATCCTCACCCAAACCAGTATAACAAAATGAACTACAACTTATCCATGGGACACCAACAGGCACAACAAGCAGTACAATATAGCATAATCCGGGGCATAAATGGGGGGTCAGCTATAACCTGATCTGGTAAACAGCCTACACCTACCCTCAGGACATCACTAGTGGGCCAAACATAACTTGAGAGGTGAAACACCCAGAAGGACAAACAATACCCAAACCTGTACACCACTAGAGGGACAACCGTTTCCCACTCCCAGAATACAATCAAGGAAAACCACTAGCTATCTCCAGAACATCACCAAAGGAACATTAATTGGAGCAATGGAGCAATGCCAAAGGACCACCTGTCACCTGGCGCTGGCATACACATATATGACTTTTTTTTTAGATAGAGAGGAGAGTGATTAGAGCCCCTTGCAGGTTTTTATGTGATGTATATGTTAGTGTCTGTTTGTCCTGGTGAAATGATAAGAAAATCCCAATTTTTGAGTTGTAACAAGAAAAGCAAAAGAGGGGAAATCATTCATTGGGTATACTAGTTTTGGTGATCTTGGTGACAACTGGGAATTTCCTTCATGTTGTGGCTATGGGGCAGGACATGAAGGTAAATCTCCCTGATTTGGCTGTTGTTATTGAAAAAAAAAATATTTCCTGGAAAACATGTGAATAAAGCACATTGAAGTCATTCTTTTTTTAATTGAAAATGAAAACTATGATAAAACAAACTTAATCTGTATGAGGTTTAGACTGGTGGGGGCAGAGTTTCTAGAGACAGATAATCATTGGAGCCATCCTGCAGTCTCCTGAAGAGTGTCAAGTGGAGCCACTAGTAGGGAAGAAGAAGGATCTGTGAAGCACCCTTGTTAGAGCCACCCTGTGAGCCACTGGAAATAGTCACATGGGCTGGCTAGCTGGGGAGAAGATGCCCCTGTTATTCAACCGCTTGGGCTGCCCCTCAAGCCAAAGAAGTGGGCCATGTGGGTTTTACAGGGGATAGCCTGATCATGCCCAATGAACAGCAACACAGAAGGTAGAAGATCAGCTGCAACAGTGTTGCTACTTAGAATAAGGAAGATCAGAAGAATGACAGAATCAACCAGATATTTAGTATCAATGCATATAGTAATAAAGGAGAGGTTAAGCTCACAGGTAGAGAAAATAGTTTTACAGACAATGACACCAAAAATGTTTTGGTTTAATGACACTAAATATGTGCCCATTCAATCCATAAACAAGTTCATTTTGGTGGATTTCTTTTAGGAAAGCACTGTCATTCCTTGCTCCTGGGGGGGAGGGGGGGGGACTTCATACCCTTTCTCTTTATGAGGGAGGTGACGATGCAGCTGTTTGTAACAACCACAATACACCTAAGGCAAGAAGTGGGGCTCAGCGGGAAGGGAGAGATGATTAGCACAAGCAGAAGTGTCATGTAGTATATCATGAGTCTGTTCCAACAATGGCAGCCAAGGCACCCTAGGACACCATCCCAGGACAATAAATCACAGAAAGTATTGTGGATAATGGGAAGTGCAGAATTCCAGAGACTGCAGAGCACAAAACCAGAGACAAGTAAGCAGCTAAAAAGCTATACATTAAAGCCCAACTCCAGGTTGTTTTTTATTGTCCTCAAGTGTTATTTAAATAATTTAAAAAAACATTCACCCTAAGAGCCCATTCACACCTGAGCGTTTTGTAGCTTGAAGCCTGAAGCTACAAAACGCTTGAGGGGGAAAAAATCCATTATTCTCTATGGAGATGGTTCACATCTCCACTCCAAGTCGCCTGAAGCCCGAATTGGGCAGATTTGGGCGTTTTTGGAGCAGGAAGCAGATGACAAAATCTAACAACATAGCAACAAATGATGAAACATATGATCATTTTTCCTATTGGCTAATAAAAAAAACACCAAAGCTCAAAAACGCCGGACAACGCTACATGGAAACGCGCAAATATGCCCAAAAAAAGCGTGACAAAACGCCGGAAAAAATGCTCAAAAACGCTACGCTCAGGTGTGAATGGGGCCTTAGCCTGGAGCTGCCCCCCTTAAAAAGTTTTCTTTTCTGTTAAAAACTATTTTTACCTGTTGTGCAAGTAAAATACTGTCCAGGTGCCAACCTGCCCCTGCAGTACCTTTTCTTTATCACAAGATGTCCTCAGTCTTCTGCCCAGTGTCAGTGGGAAGTCAGATTATTATGAATGTAGGGTGTTATGGCTCACCCATGAGGGGTGTCATGAGCACAGAGGGACTCATCAATAAACTTTTTGGGGGAGAGAAGTTTTTTTTTTTTTTTTAATTAACTCGCCCCTTTTCAACTTCCATCTCTTTTTCACCCTTATTTTACATCATTATTTTTAGCTAAAACCATCTTTCTTTACAATCGTTTTTGTATGTATGGCTAAAGAGAGAATTTATATACTGTATATAGATAGATAGATAGATAGATAGATAGATAGATAGATAGATAGATATAGATATCTATCTATCTATCTATATATATATATTTCTTTATCGTACATCACAGGACACAGAGCACCATAATAATGACTATGTGGGTTATACGCTTACCTTCAGGTGATTGGACACTGGCAACCAATAGTAAGACAGTTCCTCCCATAGAACCCCTCCTATACAGGAAGTGCCTCCGTTTTTTCGCCAGTGTCTTGAAGGTGATGGTCATGGTTGTTGAAGCTCTTCAGTTTCTTCAAAAGAATATCCCACTGAGGACGTTATAATCGGATCCATTCGGATGGCTTACTAAGCTAAAGTGGACGGTACCCGAACCTTGGCTCAAGAACGAGGTATTGCTTGTAATGTGTCCTATTTAGGCGCTGGACCCTTGTTAAAAGTTGGTATCCCTGGTCAACCTTGCCCAAGGAAACCACAAAGGGTGCTTTACAGGTCCAGGGGTGTGGACCCCAATATATGGGGGACCCGGTCCCTGAAGAGGCGCTACCCGCTGTGATGGGGGAAGATTGGGCCTGGCAAGACGGGTGAGTACTCCCCTTTGGGGTCTTTTATATCTATCTATATATATATATATATATATATATATATATATATATATATATGTATTTCCCTCTGTTCTTTTCAAACTGCCAGAGTAAGCCTTGATCCGGTGTCCAGGGTTACAGAGACCGGTTGGCGTGCATTTTTAAAAATTGGCATGCGAGTGCGCATGCGCGCCGCCGGTGTGTGAGTGCGCCGCTGGTGTGCGCGTGCGCCGCTGCTCTCCAAGTCACAGCGCCGCGTACGTCAGGACGGCGCATGCGCCATGCGGTAGGCGGGTCGCCGGCCGCTGATGCGCGCGTTCGCTCCCATGCTAGGGCTTATAGCCATGGAGCTCCTGGCGTGCGCATGGAGGAAGCAGAGCGAATGGAACTTGTACAGAAGGTGAAAAAAGAACCAACACCTTCTGTTCAGCTGTGCATGAGGTTATTGGGCAAGATGGTGTCATCTTTCTGCGCAGTGCCATATGCACAGTTCCAATCCAGAGTGTTCCAGAACAGTATCCTGAAAGCCTGGGACAAGTCTGCTCGAACCTTGGATCAACCTATGGTTCTATCTCCACAGGTTCTATGGAACCTCTCTTGGTGGTTAAGAACCAGCAACTTAAAAAGAGGGAAGTCTTTCCCACCAGTAGCCTGGAGAGTGGTGACCACGGACGCCAGTCTTCTCGGCTGGGGAGCAGTCCTAGAGGAAGCGTCTGTCCAGGGAGTATGGTCCCAGACAGAAAAGACTCTGCCCATCAATCTACTGGAGATTCGGGCAGCCCGTCTGGCCCTGCGATTCTGGACGTCCAGGTTGCGGGGTCTTCCTGTCAGAGTCCAGTCCGACAACTCCACAGTAGTGGCATATATCAACCACGAGGGAGGTACCAGGAGTTGGGCAGCCCAAAGAGAAGTAGATCATATTCTGACCTGGGCAGAAAAACGTGCCATTTCTGTCGGCAGTGTTTATTCCGGGGGTGGACAATTGGCAGGCGGATTTCCTAAGTCGCCAAAAATTGTTACCAGGGGAATGGTCTCTGCATCCCGAGGTGTTTCTACAGATCTGCCAATACTGGGGGACCCTAGATGTGGATCTGCTGTCATCCAGATTCAATGCCAACGTGGACAGGTTTGTATCCAGGACCAAGGATCCGCTTGCTGTCGGGATAGACGCATTAGTAGTTCCTTGGGATCAGTATTGTCTGATATATGCCTTCCCCTCCGATCCAAATTCTGCCGCACTTACTACGCAGAATATGGGAGGAACGGAAGCCGGTGATCTTAGTGGCCCCAGCGTGACCCAGGAGATCATGGTACTCAGAGATTGTGAAATTGGCAGTAGGGGACCCGTTGGTCCTTCCTTGCAGTCCAGACCTGTTGTCTCAAGGGCCCATATTCCATCCTTCTTTACGGTTGCTGAATTTGATGGCCTGGCTATTGAGACCAGGGTGCTGAAGGACCGTGGTATTATGGGTTCAGTCTTGTCCACTTTGATAAATGCTAGAAAGTCAGTTTTTAGAGCTATCTATTATAGAGTATGGAAGTCATACATTTCTTGGTGTGATAAAAGGAAATGGAACCCTCGTAGGTATACGATTGGAAGAGTTCTCGCCTTTCTCCAAACAGGAGTAGACTTGCAGCTCGCTTTAGGGACAATTAAGGGACAGATTTCGGCCTTATTGGTTTTATGGGAGGAACCGTCTTACTATTGGTTGCCAGTGTCCAATCACCTGAAGGTAAGCGTATAACCCACATAGTCATTATTATGGTGCTCTGTGTCCCGTGATGTACTCCAAGAAAAGGATTTTACTGGTAAGCTGTTTTAAAAATCTGTTTATCTAGATATATATCTAGATATATCTAGATATATATCTATATAGAGAGAGATTTATATAGATATATATAAAGATATATATAATTGCTGTAAATGAAGAATGAATCCAGAAATAGAAGCGTTAAAAGTTTATTTTTTAGCAATTAACAAAATGGAAAGTAAACGAACTGAACAGAAATCCAAATCGAATCAATATTTGGTGTGACCACCCTTTTCCTTCAAAACAGCATCAATTCTTCTAGTTACACTTACACACAGTTTTTGAAGGAACTCGGCGGGTAGGTAGGTTGTTCCAAACATCTTCGAAAACTAAGCACAGATCTTCTGTGAATGTCAGATAACCTAAATCCTTCTGTCTCTTCATGTAATCCCAGACAAACTCAATGATGTTGATCAGGGCTCTGTGGGGGCCAAACCATCACTTTCATGACTCCTTGTTCTTCTTTACACTGAAGATAGTTAATTACATTGGCTGTATGTTTGGGGTCGTTGCCCTGCTGCAGAATAAATGTGGGGCCAATCACACGCCTCCCTGATGGTATGGCATGATGGATAAGTATCTGCCTGTATTTCTCAGCATTGAGGACACCATTCATCCTGACCAAATTTCCAGCTCCATTTGCAGAAATGCAGCTCCAGACTTGCAAGGAACCTCCACCATGCTTCACTGTGGCCTGTAGACCCTCATTATTGTACCGCTCTCCAGCTCTTCACCAACAAACTGCTTCCTGCTATAGCCAAATATTTCACATTTTGATTCATCAGTCCAGAGCACTTGCTGCCATTTTTCTGCACACCAGTTCCTATGTTTCCTTGTATAGTTGAGTTGCTTAGCCTTGTTTTCACATTGAAGGAATGGCTTTTTGGCCACAATTCCTCCATGAAGACCACTTCTGGCCAGACTTCTCAGGACAGTAGATGGGTGTACCCGAGTCCCACTGTTTTCCACCAGTTCTGTGCTGATGGCACTACTGGACATCTTCCGATGTCAAACAGAATTAAGCATGGTGAGTCTTTCATCTGCTGCATTATTTCCTTGGCCGACCACTGCGTCTACGGTCCTCAGTGTTGCCCGTTTCTTTGTGCGTCTTCAAAAGAGCTTGAATAGCACATCTGGAAACCCTGGTCTGCTTTGAAATATTTTGCCTGGGGGAGACCTTGCTGATGCAGTATAACTACCTTGTGTCATGTTGCTGTGCTCAGTCTTGCCATGGTGTATGATCTGTGACATGAAACTGTCTTCCACAACCTCACCTTATTAGCAGAGTTTGGCTGTTCCTCACCCAGTTTTAAGCCTCCTACACAGCTGTTTCTCTTTCAGTTAATATACAAATTAAATCAATAATCATTAGCACCTGCTTGGTATAACTGATTAATCATACACCTGAATTAAATCCTACAAAATTCCTGACTCTGTGCAAGTGTAAGAATTGATGTTGGTTTGAAGCCAAAGAGTAGTCACACCAAATATTGATTTGATTTAGATTTTTCTTCTGATCGCTCACTTTACATTTTGTATATTGATAAAAATAAACAATTAAAGAATATATTTTTGAAAGCATTCTTACTTTACAGCATGTAAACCTTAACAATGTAATGATCTTTTTTTATTTGCACCCAAGGGTCTGTTAAATATGCCATTGAAAGTGTTTTGTTACTCCTGTTCATTCAATAGGTGCAAAATAATACTGGCTGATCCTGACAAAAATCTCTTGAGTTGGTACCTGTCTGTGCTGCACTCTTATCACTTACATTTCTTCCCAGGTATGTTTTTAGACTAATAAGACTTCCTCTCTAGGTTGAAGAGACTTCCTCTTTAGGTTGAAGAGGAGACAGAGAAGGTGTTATGTAACTGGGAGGAAGCTCCTATCAGGATAACTTACATGTCAGCCATCTACAATGATCTCAGGTCCATCCAGTGCAAAGTGCCTAAATCCGCTGGTGCATGGATAATTGGGACCCTGGGATGTCTCAGCCCATCACAAATATGATCCCGGGGAGCCAAGAGGTTGGATGTCTGTACACAATATTGTAATTTATTTTTGTAGTAATGACTATTATGGTCTCTTATGAAATCCATAAAAGCCTATGGTATCACAAGCTTGAGACTAGAGAACTCCTGAAGAAGTGGATTTGTTCATGAAACGCGTTGACTTTGTTTTCTCATCTATTTGTATTATGAAAAAGTGATATGCCTAAATCCAACTGTTTATCTCTCATACAAAATCTATTTCCAGTGCATACTTATGTGTAAAACATTTTTAAAATGCCTTTTTGAGGCAGCATTTTATACAATTTTGTAATAAAACTGGATGCATTTTATCTGGGTTGTTTGTATTAGCCTACTATTGGAGGTATACTTAAAGTCTCCCATTTCTTTTTCTTCTTTTGTATGTTTTCTATGTTGTGGTTTGAGGATAATACCTCCTAATACCCCTATTCACACCTTGAAGCTTGAAGCTCCAAAACGCTGGAGGAGAAAAAATCTATTATTCTCTATGGAGTTGGTTCAACAAGTCGCCTGAAGCTCAAAAAGTTCTGGAGCTTTGTTTGTAGCTCGAATTAGGCAGATTAGATAGTTATCGGTGCATTTTTATTCTGATAGAAATTAATGAAAACGCATCATGTGCGCGTTTTTATGCGCATTCGCGTGTTTTGTCAGGCTTTTTTGCTCGATTTTCTGCCTTAAATGAAAACATGTAAAAAATAAAATAGTAATAATATATGAATATATAAATGTAAAATAAATACATAAATAACTAAAAATCATCATAAATAAAATAAATGAATAATGTGTAATAATACATGAATAAATAATACCCTGTTTCCCAGAAAATAAGACCTAGCGTGATTGTCGGTGATGGCTGCAATATAAGCCCTACCCCCCAAATAAGCCCTACCCTGTTTCCCCGAAAATAAGCCCTACCCTGAAAATAAGACCTACAAGGACTTTAACTATGGCTTATTTGGGGGGTAGGGCTTATATTGCAGCCATCACCGACAATCACGCTAGGTCTTATTTTCGGGGAAACAGGGTAATTATCCCCTAACCTTAAAAATATTAAAGACATTATTATTAGTAGTAGTAATAATTATTATTAACAATAAACACTCAGGGTTAGGGTGTTTAGTTATTTTTTTTTTTTTAAGGGGTAGGGGTTAAAGTTTAGGGTTAATTATTTATTTATTATTACTTAGTATTAATTTATTGAATTTATTTATGATTTTTATTTATTTGTGTATTTATTCATTTATTATTATTATTAGTAGTAGTAGTAGTAGTAGCAGTAGTAGTACTTCTACTAACAAAAATAATAATAATAAATAACCCTAACCCCAACTCCTAACCCTAACCTCAAACCCCTTAACCTAATGAAAAAAAATAAAATAATAAATGAATAATAATAATAATAATAATAATAAAATAAATAAAAGCTAATGGAAAAGCTAAAAAAGCTAAAATACCTAGCAACAAATGATGCAACAAATATTAGTTTTCTCTGTTGGCTAATAAAAAAATGCCAAAACACAAAAACGCTGTAAAAAAACTGGCAGGATCAGCAGATAAAAATATAGAAAAAAAAATCCTTAAAAAAAGAAAACGAATGCAGCTACCACATCAAAAGACTAGAGCAGGGGTGCCCAACCTATGACCCGTGGCCCACATTTGGCCCTCAGAGCCCTCTGATGTGGCCCTCCACCTCAAACTGAAGGCAGAAGTTGTGGTGTGCTTTCATAAAGTCCATCACACCTGCAAGATATAATAGGAGTCTATGGCAAAGCGCAGCTAAGCTGCAGGTGCACTGCGCTACGCCTGCAGTGCTGGTAAACCACAGTGCATTAGTGTGATAAGCAGCCTTATAGGGGGCTCAGGACAGAAAGGGCTCAGTAAAACAGTATGGCAGTAAAACCTCATAGTTGAGATGTGTTTTTACTTGCCCCACCCCCAACCACTGGTGTAGAGTCAGGGATCACAATGGCGACTCCAACCCATGCTCCTGGGACACTTGCGGCCTCCCCGTCACATTCTGTTTTACACTTCGACAGGAGGGGCGGCATATACAGGAATCGATCCTCTCCATTTTGCAACCACTGAAATCCAGCTTCTCCTCCTCTCCCTCCTGCCGGAATTCAGTGGCTGTAGGAGGAAAATCTTCATTAGGCTATTCAAAATAAAAAAAAATCTAAATTTTGAACCATTTTATTTCATTTTGGCCCGTGTCCAGTTACCAAATCACTTAAAGTGGTTGTAAAGGCAGAACGTTTTTTATCCTAATGCATTCTATGCATTAAGATAAAAAAACCTTCTGTGTCCAGAACCCCCCTAATACTTACCTGAGCTCCATCGCGATCCAGCGATGTCCATAAGTCCCTCGACCGTCCGAGACTCTCCCTACTGATTGGCTGAGACACAGCAGCGGTGCCATTGGCTCCCATGGCTGTCAAAGTCAGTTAGCCACTCAGGAGAGAGAGGGGACGGGGCCGATCGGCAGCTCTTTGTCTGAATGGACACATGGAGCTGCAGCTCAGCTCCGGTGCCCCCATAGCAAGCTACTTGCTGTGGGGGCGCTCAACAGGAGGGAGGGGCCAGGAGCAGCGACAGTGCAAATCCACTGCAACAGAGCAGGTATGTATGACATGTTTGTTATTTTATTTTTTTTTAAACAAGACTTTACAATCACTTTAAGTGGCCCTCGCTCTTCAAAAGGTTGAGCACCCCTGGACTAGGGAAACTTTAGGTATAAACTGGAGAAAAGTATAATACAATAGCGGACTATAGTGGTAACAGAGTGGAGATATAACTGAATAAAAAAAAAAAATCTTTATTATACAAAAGTTAAAAATATATCTAGGCAATCCATTGTCTCGGTGCCTGGGTCCTGAGGAAATGTCCATAGTAATGTCCATAAAGACATGGATGAGCGAGTTTGGGGTGGAGGAACTTGACTGGCCTGCACAGAGTCCTGACCTCAACCCGATAGAACACCTTTGGGATGAATTAGAGCGGAGACTATGAGCCAGGCCTTCTCAGCCAACATCAGTGCCTGACCTCACAAATGCACCTTTGGAAGAATGGTCAAACATTCCCATAGACACACTCCTAAATCTTGTGGACAGCCTTCCCAGAAGAGTTGAAACTGTTATAACTGTAAAGGGTGGGCCAACTCAATATTGAACCCTACGGGCTAAGACTGGGATGTCATTAAAGTTCATGTGTGTGTAAAGGCAGGCGTCCCAATACTTTTGACAATATAGTGTATATCATCTTATGGATTCTATCTTCTTGTATGCACATTATTGATTATATGGATCACCTGTGCACTATATACAGTTGATGGAAAGTATCTAAATTCATCCCCATGTGTTTGGGATACTTTTATTATTATGGATGTTTAACTTTGTATAATAAAGTTTATGTTTCTTTATTCAGTTATGTCTTCACTCTGTTGCTGCCATAGTCCGCTATTGTAGGATACTGGAAATGTTTTCTCTAGTTTATACCTAAAGCCAGTGGTGGCTGGTGGTATATTTTTTGCAGGGGGGGGTGGCAAACAATCCTGTGTCTCCTCTTCCTGGTGCTTCAGGGCGGCCTCCCCTCCCTCCCTCCTCCTCCTCCACAGCCAATAGGATAGTTTCTACCCTCGGCCAATGGGGTGACGGGCCCCGCTTCCTGATTGGCCGGTAAGAGAATCAGGAAGACAATAGCGAATATTAAATTCGCTATTGTCACACAACTGGGTGGGCTTGGGGCACAGTGCTCTGCGCCCTGAGCCCACCCTTTTTTTAAGCCAATTAGAGCCTCAGGCTCTAATCACATGCTTCAGAAAAAAAAAAAAGAACTCATTGTAATCCATGTGTCCGGCGCCCCGCATGTAGATTAGGGGCCGGCTGTATGGATTAGGGGGACGAAGCTTGGATGGGGGGGGGGTGGCAGTGCCCTTGCACCCCATATGGTCGGGCCGCCCCTGCCTAAAGCTTCTCTATGTTTTGATTTGGATGAGGTCATCAAAGACTTGTAAACTGCAACATATTGCTTTTTAATTCTTAAGTTTAAATAAACTTAAAAATTATTTTAAAGGTCATTTTCAATGTTTAATATGCAACTTTCATAAAAATAATACTCTGATCCTGGCATGAAGGTCTGTGTTCCGGCACTTCCAGTTCCGACACCTGCAGACAACTCTCTCCTAATGTCTTCAAATTGCTCTCCTGTGTTGTCATCCTGTCACGAGTGCTTTCTGTGGATACCATATGGAGCCTTATTCATGCTCATTGCATGCATGTTCATTACCATTAGGAAGCCAGTCCAAAGGATTCATATGCAGCTGTCACTGGAGTGCCTGCATGTAGAGAAGAAGTAGCAGCAGAGAAGCTGGAGGAGATCAGCAGCACTAAGATGCACAAGGAGTTAAATAAAAAAAAAAAGTTGAAAACAAGTATTTTCTGTAGGAGAAAAACATTCAATCATTATAACATGCATTGGCAAATTCTAACCAAGTATGGTTTACTTTAAAGAGTCAGTCCACAGAAAATTGATATTTCAGATTTTGGTAGAAGCCTCTATGGTGAATGACCTGGCGACTCGCAGCTGCGAAGGTGAGATCTCCACACCTGAATCCCCAGCTTAGCCCAACTGGAAATCCGTCTCAATCTAACTGCTGAATTTCACATTGATGTCAAATGCCAGCCAAGACATTATTTTCTGGGCTGTGGACAGAATGGAGAAGAATTTGAACATCTGTCAGGATTTTACAGTTGGCGGTGCATGAAGGACAGATTGGAGCGTGGATCTCAAACCAGCAACTGCAGCAGCTCTACAGAATAATCTATCTTCCAGGATGGAACTGTCTTGTCCCAGACAGTTATGTCTGTCTAGAGCAGAGGTCTCCAAACTACGGTCCGCAAGCCAAATGCAGCCCACTGCACAATCTTATCCAGCCCTCTGATGTAATGGGGGACTCTAATGGGGACCCTGATGTGCAGGAAGGCTTTAATGGGGTCAGCAATTGGGACCCTAGGTAAAGGGGGACTCTGATGTAAAGGGGGCTCTGAAGGGGACCCTGATGTAAAGACTGACTCTGAAGTAAAGGGGGGCTCTGATGGGGACCCTGATGTAAAAGAAGGCTTTGATGGGGTCAGCAATTGGGACCCTAGGTAAAGGGGGACTCTGATGTAAAGGGGGCTCTGAAGGGGACCCTGATGCAAAGATTGACTCTGAGGTAAAGGGGGGCTCTGATGGGGATTCCAATGTAAGGGGATGGGGAACTCTGACTAGTACTAAGGGGGGCATTGATGTAAGCACGACTCTGATGGGCTCAAGTTTGGGATTTCTTTTTTTTTTTTCTGTTGACCTAAATCAGGGGTTTACAAATTTTCTAAACAATGGGTGAGTTTAACTCCTTCAGACTTTAGGGGGGCCGGACATTGGTGTCAGTGGGAGGAATAGTGTCCAATCATTGTTAGTGGGAGAAATTGTGCACCATTGTTGGTGTCAGTGGGAGGAATAGTGCTCCATCGTTGGTGTCAGTGGAAGGAATAGTGCTCCATCGTTGGTGTCAGTGGAAGGAATAGTGCCCCATCGTTGGTGTCAGTGGGAGGAATAGTGCCCCATCGTTGGTGTCAGTGGAAGGAATAGTGCCCCATCGTTGGTGTCAGTGGGAGGAATAGTGCCCCATTGTTGGTGTCAGTGGGAGGAATAGTGCCCAATCATTGTTAGTGGGAAGAATTGTAACCCATTATTGTTTGTCAGTGGGAAGAATAGTGCCCTGTTTTTGGTGTCAATGGGAGGAATAGTGCACAGTCATTGGTGATAGTACGCGGAATAGTGCTCCATTGTTGGTGTCAGTGGAAAGAATAGTGCCCCATTCTTGGTGTCAGTGGGAGGAATAGTGCCTCATCATTGGTGTCAGTGGGAAGAATGATAACCCATCGCTGGTGTCAGTGGAAGGAATAGTGCCCCATCATTGGTGTCAGTGGAAGGAATAGTGCCCCATCGTTGGTGTCAGTGGGAGGAATAGTGCCCAATTATCATTAGTGGGAGGAATTGTAACCCATTATTAGTATCAGTGGGAAGAATAGTGTCCCATCATTGGTGTCAGTGGGAGGAATGGTAACCTATCGTTGGTGTCAGTGGGAGGAATAGTACCCCATTATTGGTGTCATCCGGTCCCCGGACCGCAGTTTGGAGACCACTGGCCTAAATCATCGCATTCTGATTACGAAAAAGCTCAAGTAAAGCATATTCATTCATTTAAAGTGGATGTAAACCCAATGTCATCCTTTCTAAACTACTGCC
This sequence comes from Aquarana catesbeiana, assembly GCF_042186555.1. Classification (NCBI taxonomy): domain Eukaryota; kingdom Metazoa; phylum Chordata; class Amphibia; order Anura; family Ranidae; genus Aquarana; species Aquarana catesbeiana. Next base: position 29,858,766 of record NC_133332.1, read on the forward strand.
ATAGGGATTATCTATAAGGATATACACGCCTCCTGCATGTATCTTTACCTGTCAAATGTCTCCCCTCTGTCTGTTATTAGACCCGAAAAACTGCAGATTCTGTGGGCGGGTCTGTTGTCTGGAGCTCGGTGGGTGGAGTCGTGATGTCAGTAGACTCCCCGCCCACCTCTACACTCCCCTTGTCAATATGCATTTTCTCCTGTGTATTTCTTACACTGAACTTCTGCTATGATCTCTAACATCCAGTGAAAAGACAGGAAAGTAACCACATGACTTCAGCATGCCAAATCATGGTGAGGTGTGGAACAGCCAATTCTTGCAGAGCTGCTGAAGAAAGGAGTGGGGGAGGGAATTAAAAAATAATGCCTGTGTCTTAGGCTGTCACTCACAGCAAGGGGGAGTATTTGACAAAGTTTTTCTCAGTTTGTCAAGATTTCTCTCACTGAACAATAAAAGAGGATTGCTCAGAGATGGATTAACTCTGTGTGGGAAGACTGGGCTCAAATGATATGAAATCTTATACTCTACAGTATGATAAAAAAAAAAATATATACGGGTTTAAATCCACTTTAAACTTGATTTGTTTATTTATAAAACTGATTTTTTTTTTTTTGGCCATAAATATATGTAAAATATAAGTTGTGGCTCTTTCACTGAAAAATTCCTTAGAGTATACCATTCTAGGCTAGGTTCACACTTGTGCGGTGTTAATGGCACCTGTTCCTGAACTCGCAACCACCCACAGCCAAACCGCACTGCTCCTTTGCAGACTTCATTCCTAATGGCACCCCACACATCTGAAACCACAGTCTGTTTTTGGTTGGGGGAAATCACATGATGCAAAAGCACCATGCGATTTCCCAACAGCTGCATATTAAAAAAGGTGCAGGAACCTTTCTCCTGCATGAAATGCAGACACGGAAGCCCAATCAAATGAATAGAAGGCTGTGCCCGTGCAAATGTGGTTCACCGAGCCGCTTAGGTGTGAACCAAGCCTGAAAGTGTAACAATGGACAAATTCAGAAGGCTGCATTCACACCTGGGCGCTTTGAATTGTGGGCAGAATCGCCAGGATTCTGCCTGCGATTTCGAAACTCTCTGCTAAAATGACAAATCGCACAATGTGAATTTCAGATGCCATTCCTTTTAATGGCACCTAAAAACGCGGTGCGGTTCTGCCATGATAGTCACGCGATAAATCGCTGCAAACTGCATCGCACAAGGCTTTTTGCCCAAAAGAAGCTCCTGAACCTTTTTTTGGGTGGCAAGCCTCACGCGATGCGGTGTGCCTCGATCACAGCGCGATTTATCACGTGTCACTTGCAGCAGAACCGCACTGCGTTTTTAGGTGCCATTAAAATTAATGGCATCCGAAATTCGCTTTGTACGATTTGTCATTTTAGCAGAGCATTTTGAAATCGCTTGCAGAATCTAAATGCCCAGGTCCCCATGCAGCCTACCACGTTAGTTTTTGTTTTGGCGGATCCCTCCCCCCATTACATAATTTTATGACCTGTTGATCCTACCAGTAGATCTATTATATTTCCACTTCCTGTAACAGAATGCCAACATTGTTCGTTCTGCAGTGAAATCAATGGATGTGTACTGTAGTTTAAAAAAAGACTTTAAAGGCATAGTCCGCCTTTTTAAATTACATTTTAAATTGAATAAATGCACCAATAATAAATTAAGAAAAAAATTGCATAGATTACATTTTTACATTAACCACTTGACCTCCATAAGAAGATTTACCTCCCCTTCATGACCAGGCCATTTTTTGCGATACGGCACTGCCTTACTTTGACTGACAATTGCCCGGTCATGCCATGCTGTACCCAAATAAAATTTGTCATTTTTTTTCCCCCTCATAAATAGAGGTTTCTTTTGGTGGTATTTGATCACCTCCACGTTTTTTTTATTTTCTGTGCTATAAACAAAAAAAGACTGACAGATTTGAAAAAAGAAAAACAATATTTTTTACTTTCTGCTATAAAACACAACCAATAAAATAATTTAAAAAAATCTAATTTCTTCATAAGTTTAGGCCAATATGTATTCTGCTACATATTTTTGGTAAAAACCTTCAAAGTAAGTGTATATTGATTGGTTTGCACAAAAGTAATAGCGTCTACAATCTATGGGATATATTGGAATTTTTTTTCATACTAATGGTAGTGAACAGCGACTTATAGCGGGACTGCGATAATTAGGCGGACAATCGGGCACTAACTGACGCTGTGGGAACCAGTGACACTAATACAGTGATCAGTGCTAAAAATATGTACTAATGACACTGGCTGGGAAGGGGTTAAACATTTAGGGTGATCAAAGGGTTAACTGTGTGCTTAGCCAATGTTTGTGTTTACTATGTGTGCTGATTTTACTAAGGGAAGTGATGTATTTTATTCCCTGCTTTGCAGGGACACAAAGTCCATAATTTACCCCGTCACAACAGAGCTCTGCCTTGTTTACTTAGGCAGAGCTCTGTTCTGTGTCTCTGCCCAACATCCATTGTCATTGAGTAATCACAGCAAAAGGCGGCTCGCCCCCTGTAGGCGGAAGTGCATAATCACATATATATACAGGATTCTGCACAGGAGAGTCACCTTGCAGCAATATATCTGTTATAGGGCAGTCCTTAAGTGGTTTCCTGCAAATCACTGCATCTGCTATAAGTGTGCCGAAGGTGAAATGCACAGGCTCCTGCATTGTTCAGACCCAGATCCGCAGGTTACTGTTATATTTTTTGATCCAACCCAATACTTGCCAGTTTTACTAGATCGTTTGGCCTGGTAAAGGAAGTGTAGAAATAACAGATCCACTGGCAGAAGGCAACAAAACCTGCAGTTTTCTCCTCTTTCCCCCGCCTCCCTGAATTGTGGGCGGACCCTCAATCGCATTGTATGTAATGGCATCAGAGTGCAATCAATGGAGTGATCAAAAGAAGCGGCTTCAGGGGATCAGTCATATGGAGGTAAGTAAGCAATATGGAGGTAAGGTAAATATTTCTGATTTTGAATAGTATCCCAGACAAAAATTAGCATTTAATGCAGGGTGGGGGGTTGGGCTCACTGCAAAAGTAATTTTGGATTTTTCCCCAGAGTGCAGCTTTAACGCTAGTGACAGCACCATACATGTAATTTTTTATTCTGCCCATTTTTTCTTTATACTCCTCTCTGGTGCAACGTCTCTCTCCAGCTCCCCTGTGTCTTCCCTGGCTCTTTATTTTATATTCTCTGGCCCCTTGACAATTGCCTATGAGCTCTGTAGTTTGACTTCAGCTTTACTATGTGAAAAGTTCTGCTTCCTGCAACCTACAATGCACAGAAGGCTCTGAATACTTGTAATGGTACTATGGCAAGTGAAAGTGTTGAATGCTGCCATCTTGTGGATAAATAGAGTTCTGCATTTTCAGTAACAATGCATAGTGTTACACCTACATCACAGGTCACATGACAGAGCCATGGCAAACGTCTAAAATCTTATATCATACTATGCTGGGTCCCATACTAATCTGGAAGGCAGTGGGGAAAATAATTATTTGATCTCGTGCAGATTTTCTAAATGTCTATAATTTTTATCTTAGGCGTATTTTAAATGATAGAGACAGAATAGCAACCAAAAATCCAGAAAAAAACACGATACAAATGTTAAAAATTGAGTTGCAGTTCAGTGAGTGAAATAAGTATTTGATCCCCAAAGCATAATGTTTCCACCTCCATGCTTGACTGTAGGGATGGTGTTCTTAGGGTCATAGTCAGCATTTTTCTTCCTCCAAACACGAGCAGTGGAGTTAATGCCAAAGAGCTCTGAATCATTTAGATGTTCTTTGGCAAACTTCAGACGGGCCTGTACATGTGCCTTCTTGAGGAGGGGGACCTTGCGGGTGCTGCAGGATTTCATTCTATGGTGGCGAATTGTGTTACCAATGGTTTGTTTGGTGACTGTAGTCCCAACTGCCTTGAGCTCATTCACAAGCTTCTCTCGTGTAGTTGTGGGCTGATCCCTCACTTTTCTTATGATCGTCCTTACCCCATAAGGCAAAATCTTGCATGGAGCCCCAGACCGAGGGAGAGTGATGGTTATGTTGTATTTCTTCCATTTGCGAATAATCGCTCCAACAGTTGTCTCCTTCTCACCAAGCTTCTTGCTGATGGTCTTGTATCCCATTCCAGCCTTGAGCAGGTCTACAAGCTTGTCCCTGACGTCGTTTGACAGCTCTTTGGTATTGTCCATGATGGTGAAGTTTGAATGGAAGAAAGAGATTCTGTGGACTGGCGTCTTTTATACACCTCCAGTCGTCCTAAGAGACAAACTTTGGCCCAAGTTGTTATCTGGAGAGTCCCCTGTATCTCAGGATTGGATTCTTCATATATAACTTAGGAGAATCCACTAGGCACCACTGACAATCTGTTTCCCATAGAAAACAATCTAATTGAGTTGACTTTAATAAATTGAAATCTGATTTGCAACTTATGGTTTACTGCATTTTTCAATATGCCTAGAAACTTTACACCCATTGCTTGCAAATATTTTGAAACCTGAAAATGTCAACTAGGAGGTTGCCAACTTAAGTTAGGCTAAAAAACAACATGGCTCCATAAAGTTCAAACCGACCTATCTTTACACAGAAAAAATGTTTCTTGACCCCCAACAGTGGAATTCGGGTTAATTCTGTAGATCAGTCACTCCACTAATATATCTCTGGAGAAGAAAGGTATCCCATCCACATTTAAAGCCCAACTCCAGGCAATTTATGTTAAATAAAATGGGCCCCCAGACAGCGAACAAAATAACGAAGCAGCTCAGGCCGCAATACTCGTCTTCAATTCGGAGTTGTCCCAACAGTGTTTCTTTTTCACCACAAGACCTCTTGAGTCTTTCGGGTGGATGAAATGATGTTCAGCATCATTCAGGCCAGAAAACTGAGGACTTACTACGAATGCGAGGTGTCATGGCCTCATCCCCCAAGGGGGTGTCACCACCGCACCCTTCATTCATAACGTATTGGCGCATCTTCAAGAACAGCCCATTAGAAAAGATAAGGGGAGGAAGAGGACCTGGCATGTAAAGTGACCGGCTAGAAAACATTTGAAAAATGTATATTAGAACAAAATGAAAACTTATCGTACTAGAGGAGCCTTTGGGGGCAGGGTTGGGCATCACCTGTGGGAGGCCCATGGAGCCTTTAATTGGGCTTTTAAGTAATGTTACAATTATTTTAAAAGAAACAATCCCTTTTAGCTTAACTATATACATTTCAAGAATTTTAGTAATCTTTATATCATGTCCATACCTGCTTCTCTTTTGTGGATGAGTAGGTAAACCAGGTCAGTACACTTACCCAAGGTGAGTGCTGAGTGGAAATGTCAACACCTAATTAGTCCAAGTGTTGTTCTAAGAAACACAGCACCCTTGAGAACCCATGATACACAAATGCACTCTGTTAGTAGATCAGCAAACATTAAACTCCTAGCACAGTAAACCTGAATCCATCATTAGGGATGCCACATGTAACACAAAGAAATTGTCTGTAATAGATCTCTAGGCTCTGTACATGTTTCTGGATGGGGACTGATAAAGCAAAGGTCTCTTAAAGCATACTTTCTGGAGTGATGGTGACCTTTGCATGATCACTGGATATTGAACAGCTATATCTATTTGGTCATTTAGAGACCCCACACCTTGGTTGCTGGCCATACACTGTATGGATTTTAATGGATACCTGTATTGTCAGCTCCCCAGATGGTCACTACAGCTCTCACTGCCTCCCCCAAGGCTTTGTTATGCCGCGTACACAGGAGTGGAATGTCCGACAGAAAAAGTCAGACGGAAGCTTTTCATCGTATATTACGATCGTGTGTATGCCTCATCAGACTTCTTTCTTCGAAAATTCTGACGGACTTAGAAATAAAACATATTCTAAATATTTCCGACTGAACCAATTCCTATCCGGAAAACAGCTCATCTGTATGCTGTTCCGACGGACCAAAAACAACGCACGCTCTGAAGCAAGTAAAAGACGGAAGCTATTGGCTACTGGCTATTGAACTTCCTTTTTCTAGTCCCGTCGTACATGTTGTACGTCACCGCGTTCTTGACGGTCGGACTTTGGTGTGATCATGTGTATGCAAGACAGTTTCAGCGGAATTCCGTTGGAAAAACCTTCAGAGTTTATTGCGACGGAAAAACTGGACGTGTGTACGCGGCATTAGGTGTCTTGAGCGACCTCTCCCCAGGCTTATAATGTGGGAGGGCAGAGTATCATGCCCAGTCGGTACTTGGAATATTGACTTCAAGTAGTGATGTAGGGTGACGCTACTGAAAAAATGCTTTTTTTGTGGCACCTTATGATGCCTGTCAATTAACTGCTGTCTTGGGTTATTGTCTATGGCTGCACTACCTGGGACATCAAGTGTCAGGACTTGTATCGCCTGCTGATGGCACTGTGATTCCCTGGGTGGAGGGTTGTAAATTCAGTGTCCACCAGCGGGTGTCTCCCAGCAGTAATAGTCAGTCTTCACCTGATGCTGGCTACTGGGAGGGTATTTAGGTCCTCCCCTACTACGGGCCTCTCGCTCCACTGTTTTGCTTGCTGCCAGATACTGTTATCCGTTATCCTGTTCCTGCCCTGTTTGCTGTACCTGTATCCTCCTGCCTTGTACCTGCTCTCCCTTGTTCATGATCCCAGTTTTGGTTCCCCCTTCCCATCTGCTCTCTGCACCTCCAATTTCCCCTACTTTTTTTATTCCCTATTTTGTATAAAGTATATTGCATATAGTTGTTTGTTAGTTATTATTCAGGCACTCTGTCACTATGTGCTGGTGTTTGGATATTTTTTTTTTCACAGTAAATACATCTCTTAATACATACACAGTCTGGTCCCAGTTTCCTGAGTGTAGCCACGCAGCTGTGGCCATCTCTGATGTTGATTCCGGCCATCAAGTCTCTCATCAGCACGAAAGAGCTTAATAACAAGTTCACAATTCATTTACATATTTAACTTTTTATTTATTGTTTTAAAAAGTATACACCCAAAAAATAAGTTAGGCTTAGTCACCTTTAGATAATATGTTGTATCCTCCTGTCTGCAGTGTGTTGTGCATCCCTCTTATACTGATCGGCGAAGTACAAGAAGGACAGGAATTTTGACTGGCTGCAGATCTCATCAAAGGGACCCGGATTTAGGTGGACAGGGACACCGGTTGCCATCACAGTTTAAAAAACACATCGAGGGCCACTGATATTAACATTTACTGCTTTAGTGCTAGTAAACTGTCAATTATTGGGCAAATATTGAGGCGTTTTTGGAGTATAAATAATCTACACAACAAGCAGCAAATAAATTCAAAAGCTTGTATGATTTATTGATGTTAAAAAGGACCTGTAATCTTCTATATAAATATATTTACCTATTAATACAATGGTAGATTCATTCAAACTCCCCCCCATTCCAAGAAACCAGCAACCTTTCCAAGAAACTAGCCACCAAGTTTGTAGCTTCTATTCAGGGTCACCATTCCATAGACTTCCCTGCCATAGAATTTTGATGGGTTTCACTGACTAGCGTTCATCTACTCCAACCTGGCAAACCCTTTTTCCCATGGGTATCTGTCCACTGGAAATAGTACAGATTTGCCAGATTAGACTCTAGGTCTTTTAAAAGCTGGATCTATTGGCAGCACCATCCCTAGATTTATGTTCTCAGGGTTACAAATATTATTAATGTTGTTTGTCAATGCTGAGGATTCTGAAGGGCCAACTGGTGATGGCCCATGTCTAAAGCGTTGGCAATCTCTGTAGCTAGCCCTCTTGACTCTCAACAGATTAGCCTCTATAGAGTCCTGTTTTTTTTAAAGTTTTCAGCATTCGGCAATGCTCAACAAGCAAGGGAAGTTTTTTTTTTTTCCATTGTTTTAGAAAATAAAATTCCTGCTTTGTGGCTGGTAGGTAGCCAGAGTAGTCTTGAACAGCCCAAAGCATGGTAAAAAAAAAAAATGGGATGTTTCCCCACTTTAAGGTGCAGAATAGGATTCAACCTTTTTCCCCTTTAAAAAGCAAAGTTTAAAAATGAAAAAAATTACTACTCTTTCACTAGTTGACATTGACAACTTTAGAAACCCTTTAACAAAGTTCCTCTTTAAAGGCCAACTCAACTTTGTTTTGGATGGTTAAATCACACAATGCTTCTAATATCTCCGGGGGACTCCAAAGGCAAAAGTACTCTGCTGCAGTTGTATCTTCACCCCACTCACAAGGCCATAAATAAAGTGTCACTTTCTCACATTGGGATTGCCCAGGTATATGTTGATTGGAGAATCCACCAGGGGAACTTGGCACTATCATTTGCCTTGGCTATTGGGTGACAATGGGAACTCTGGTACAACTTACCAATAGACTTCCCATATAAACATGTGATTCAGCTGGCCAGCAACATCATTTTTGAATCTGGAGTTGGCCCTTAAAGTGAATGCAAAGTATGTAAACAAAATCTAATAGTAAAGTGATTATCCTAAATCCAGTCCTGGGTTCCTGGAGAGGAACTTGGATTCAAGGTCAAGGTTTTAGGTAAGTCTTTGATCTTCCAATCAGTGCTAAGCTCCATCTGCCACTGAACTGTCCAATGTCAGAACTTCATGGGTCAGTGTAGGTTTTGATATTGAACTGTTAGGTGACAGAGAAAAAAGCTTATGACTGACCTGACACATGGTGGTTATGAAATCTTTATCCTTTACAGGCACAGAGGGACTATTTGAAGAAAATCACAAGTACAAAAACACATTAAAGGTGCCTGCACTTAAAACACAACTAACCTTACTATTCAAATCAGCTAAATACATTTCAGATGCATTAAAACAAAAAGGTGTGCTTATAATTTGTTTAGTTTCTAAAGCAGCCACAGCTTGAGTACAAAAGCCTGTCTACTGCCAGTATTCTGCAGATAAGGACCATTGCTCTCGGTTTAGAAGCAGTAGTCTCTCTGCAGAGTAATGTAACAAAAATGGAAAATAGGAAAAAACAGCCACACTCCAATTAGCTCTTCTTGCAGTAATTTTAATAATTAGTAAGTAGAGTGCATGAAGTGATGTCTTCAACCCAAAACCAACCTTCCTTGATGTGTTTCACCACGCCTGGCTGTGAGCAAGCCCGGAGTGATGACGCACGACAAGGAAGGTTGATTTTTGGTTGGAGACATCACTGTATGCACTCTACTTACTGATTATTAAAATTACTGCAAGAAGAGCTAATTGAAGTGGGGCTGATTTTTCCTATTTTCAGTGAATGTGGAGATGGAGTGTAATAGCCGGCACCCAGGTTGTCCATGTGCAGGAGAGATCAGCTTTGAGCGGAGCTTTGGATCAGTCTGTGTTTCTGTAACAAAAATGGAAATTGAAGCGCCACACCACTGCGAAGAGGTCCAGATACTACTTTATTCCAATAAAAGTCAGGGAGATAATCCAAAAAGTAGTCAACCTGTTTCAGTGGTCCAAGAGCACCCTCTTCATCAGGGCTTGACTGATGACAATGTGAATAGACCATAACTGAACTAGACCTTTAGTGATATTTTTTTCCAGTGTGACTGCAAGCACAGGCCTTGTCAGCCGCTGATTTGGCATCCCTCCCTGCCAAGGTCAGACAGCCTCTATGATGTCAGAGCTCAAGCTGTCCAATCCGCTATAGTTCTGACTCAGTAGAGGACATGCTGGACCTCTGCAGAGGCCACTTCTTCCATACAGAGGGCAAGGGTCCTTTTCTGTAGCATGCTGGCAGGGGACAGGATATTCTACTCATGCTGTAGATGGCTTCTAAAGAGAAAACAAACTGGAAGATTTTTTTTTTTTTAATGCGCCTGGAATTTTTTTTTTTGCGGATTTAAAGTGAAAGTTCAATTGTACTTTAATCAGTATTGTTAGTCTACACACTTTGTAGGATTTCATGGGTTAAAGAAAGAACTGCAATGAAATCATTCCTTGACTGTGATGTAAACTTTCAAGCCGGTAGTCCTCTGGCCCCTCAAGTCCCTGTAATGACATGTGACAGGAAATTCCGATGACTGTAGAGACTGGGAGAGTGAAATATTGAGCAGACAATGGATGTCAGCACCTGTTGTCTCTTCCTTAAATATATAAATATATGTCATAATAAATAACAAATATTAGTTGCTTTCTGAGCTCTCGATTCACAGAACGACTCTGAATTCTCTGTTTTTTTTTTTTCTTTAAACTTTTTTTCATATTTACACAGAACGTCAAAAAGAACCAAATACAATCAGAATATCTTTTTTTTTTTTTTTTTTGTACTGACACATTCATTTCGGGCCCAGCAGCTCCTTGTCACAAAAGTGAAGAGGGGCCCTGCAAGTTTTATGGCACCAACCTCCGATTATGGGCGGAACGAGTTCCCTTGGCACCTCCCTCCCCCATCCAAACACAAGTCCCACACGACCTTTGAGGCCAAGTTATGTATAAACTCCCCGTGTCACAGGAAGTGGAGTTAGATTGTTAGTTCTTTGGGCGGGAGACTCCTACCACTCGTTCGGCTCCACCCGGACTGACAGATTTCAATAAATCAATAAAAATTTCAATAATAATAATAATAGTAATATTGATAAGAATTTGATGATCTCAAGTCTTCCAGAACAGCTGCTCATTTCAAGGAGGTAAAACAGGATATGTACTGAGATAACCCTCTACAAGAGTTTACCTTTCTTTCAATGGCTTTCCTTTTTGTCCTTACATGGTCTTCAAAGTGTACCTGTCATAATCCAAGACTTCTATTTTGTGCACTGAGAACATTTTTTGCTGGGTTCCCGGTGAGTTGGCAGGCTGTCAATTCTAAATTTATGTCCAGCCAACTATATTGTCGGAAGTACACTTTAATGACCTGATCCAATTTCTTTCCTACCATTGACGTTTCCCTTCTGCTTAACATAGGTATGACGTCTTCAATATTCTTTTCACTGACTCCACATTAAATTATATTCTAATGTAAACCTCCTTTCTGTTGCGCTATTCCCAAGTTGACCATAGTCAACTAAAGTCAACTCAATCAATCACAGGACTTTTCGACCATATCACACAGAAAAGGTAGATGAAGGCTGATGAAATTATGGTCAATGTCAGTCAAATAATAAAGAAAAGTATTATCAGACTGGAGATAAAATGAGGGTAGAGGGTGAAAGGATGAGAAGATGAATTTGGCGAGGTACCCCCTACAGTGCAGATCTGTCAGTGCGAATCCCAGGGCGTCAGACCTGAGACAGATAGTGAGGAGGGGGGAGATCAGGAGACTTAATAGGGCCAACTGAAAAAATTTAGGACAAAACAGAGGAAATTTATAGATTTTAAGAGTCCAAACAGAACAAAGGCTTAGGAAATGGGTTTTATACGGTCAAGGGGGTCTTAGGCTAAGTTCAGTGCGATGTCCCCTTCTCTCTCCTCTCCACTTCCCAAGTGTGTCCGGGGTCACACAGATTGTCGGCCGCAGGTCTAGACGGCGCAGAGGGACGATGTCAGAGTCATGGAGGAAAGGGGGTTCCCAGCCCCCTTTCCTTCGGGCCCATGGACAGATGCCTCAGTGGGGGAATTCCAGTCCCCCTTCCTCCCCCCTAGGCTCCTGGATGGACCCCTCAGCTCCGGTTAGTGGTGGTCACTTGAGTTTAGAAAGTCTCCATTTTCTGTGATTTGGAGTCGAGGAGGCAGAGGTGGAAGGGCCCCATTCCATGGTGTCGCCAGCCTCAGACGCGGGTCTGCTGAACCCACGGAGGGAAACTTCTTCTCCTGTAGGGGGAGAGGGGGAGAGAGAGCTTACTTACTAATGTAAGGTCATGGCATTCTTAGATGTAGACACATGTATCTGTAGAAAGACAACAAACTACAGAAAAAACAATAATCAATGAGCTATACCCATTAGGCTATCCTGCCTTTTGTTTTCCCATATTGCACTGGGAAAATAGGACTGGCTGCAATGGACAGTAAAGCAGTTCTGCCTTGATACAATTATACATTCAAAACCCCAAAACAAACATTTAATATACAGTAATTGCAGCTTTCCAGTCCTTAGATGTGGTGGCTGCATTCGTTTTCATTTTTCAGGTTGTTTTCCCTTTTTTTTACCCAGTAATCCTGCAAATAACACACTTCCCATCCTTTTGTGGCTACACTCAATTCTCCACTGCATTGATGGAGGGGGCCATGGTTGTAACACAGGGTGGACTTCAAACATGTCTACTTTTGTTCATCTCCATTACATAGTGGATTAACGGGATGAGTAGTTTACATAGTTTCATCCCACAGGAAGTGACAAGGACACTGCTTTTTTGGCAAGATCATTGGGTATTTTTCAGTACTAGTTAAAAATATTGTTAGTCTAAAAAAAGAAAAGAAAACAAATGCAGCTATCACATCTAAAGATTGGTAAGCTGCAATATATTACATTTTTGCTTTTAGGTTTAGATAGACTTTAATAAAACAGGCCTAATGATGTCACTACAAATCACAAACGGACGTACAGAAGAATTATTGTCAAAGGCTTTTTTAGATTCAGATAGACAGAATTACACAACGGTGTAGCTACTGTAGTGCAGTAACCATGTAATAAAAGGTCAGACCACCCAAAACGGAAATTTCAGGGTATTGTTTTGGATATTTTCTAGGAATAAACCATTTAAAGCCCAACTTCAGCCCACATTTTACCCCAAAAGAGATATTTTGCCTCACTTCCGGTTCCCGTGTCACCATGACATAAAATGGGAGATCTGGTTGTAAGCAAGACAGGAAATCACAGAGCACAATGAAATATATAGTCAGAAGCTTTAATTTTTCTATGCTCTACTTTTTTTTCTCATTGGGGAGATTTCCTATCACTTCCTGAAAAGAAATGAGGGGAGGTTCCCTAAGTAAGGGCCAAAGCCGCAATTAAAACTTAAGTGGGGCTCTAACCATTTTTACCTATCCAAAGGAAATAAACAGCTTTGGCTGGAGTAGGATTGTGTCTTATATCTCTCAAGGACACCATTACTGAGATCTCTGCTCTTGAGTGCCCAGCTCTGGACACCTGCTGCAGCCTTCACTTTATAGTCCTGACTCCCTCCTGTATCTTTACTTTTCCTAAAGTGCAGGGCTATGTCACCAGTGAGTAAAAGTGAGGCAGCACTCAATGTAGGGCAGTACTAAAGCTGGCGTGTCCATACCGGACACTTCGTCCTCATTGCAGCTCAATATTGTGGCCCTGTATGCACAAGTTGCTAGTATCCTGGCAAGTCGGCCATCGTTGGTTTTTATGGTGTAGGTGCCTGACAGGGTGGTATGGTTGTGCAAAAATGGTCACTTTAGGTGGCAATTAACCTAGGCAAGCTCCTGCTAAAATGTATGTAAAACATTAAAGTGGTTGTAAAGGCAGAAGGGTTTTTACCTTCATGAATTCTATGCACAAAGGCAAAAAAACCTTCTGTGTGCTGCTCCCCCCACAGCCACCCAATACTCACCTGAGCCTCCTCTAGATCCAGTAATGTGCATGGAAGCCTTGGCTGTCACAGGTCTCTCTCTCCTCATTGGTTGACACAAAGCAGAAGGAGCCATTGGCTCCCACTGCTGTAAAACATAGCCAGTGAGCTTAAAGGGTGGGAAGGTGCCAGTTCCAAGGGGTTAACTGTTGATGTTTCCTGGGGGATGATAAAAAGGTTGATATACTTACCTTATTCATTGCTTCCACGGTCTTCCTCCTCTTTGTGCAACTGGTTCCCCAACACACATTTTTTTGATGAAAAAAATAACTGGAAAGGCCTACAAACCCCCCTTTTTTTATATTATTACTCTGCAGTCTTCGGTGACTCAAAACTATATAGACCAAAAACAGACAAATATATTTTTCTGTTTGCCCTTATGGCTGTGAGTTCATTATATTGTATTAAAAGTAACTTGATGTTCATATTGGATCCCTCGTAGTAGTCTATTCAGCAGTGGTTTGACGCTTTTTGTTTTTGGTCTACATTTGCAACCCATTCATAACAAATAGGCTGCCTAACGCAACACACATTAATGTGTGTCATAATGCACAATAACGTGTTTGCATTAATGCACACCTATGGAAAGCTTAACGGAGAAGTAGGGCCAAAGCTCCTGTATTTAGCCTGCTGTCGGCTGACGCCACTCAACCGGTCAAGGCTCTGGAGAGATCCCGCCTTTAATGTCAGGCTCCACCCAGATGCCTTAACCGGCAGCAGGATCAGCCTCTCAGAGAGCTTGAGCAAGCTGCTTTGTCCTCTCCACAGCCCGGCGCTCCAATGAGCGCAGGAGGGGCAGAGCAGAGAGCCAGTGACTAACAGTCACACTCACCAGCTCTCTGCTCACTGAAGACTGAGAACTGAGCAATCACTCAGTTCTCCGCCTAGGTAAGTATAAATGTTTGTTATTTTTTTTTAATCCAAAACTTCTCTTTTAGGTGTCAATGGGACCCGAGCCACTTTCTCACAATTTGCAGCAGTGTTGTCATCCTACCATGCTTACTACCTTAGCCAACCAATGAACTGTCTATCTGAAAGGTAGCTCCAAGATGGACTTTAAGTAGATTCTGTAAGGTTGAACCACACGACAGCTTCATCCATCACTCTGAGACTCCACTGAATAGCTATGCCTACCAGAATATCTATTGACCTAAACTTTTGTGGCTGTTAGTCAAATAAGAGTGTACCCCAATAAATTAAAAGTTGACTAAACAAATAGTCAGGGAGTCCATCAGTGAGAGTGACACCTTCACCTTGTGTGATAAAAAGAGGTACCAACTGCTGCAGAAGAATCTCACCACTGGTATCCCTGAGAGATATAGTGTCACTGGGAATTTCATTTTAGGGTATAGTTGACCTTTAACTATCACGTGTACATTAATACAATAGCTGTGAGCATTATTAAACCAAACCGGTAGTGAGAGAAATACAGAGGCCGACACTGTTGACCTGCAAATGCCTGTCATGCTGATCTTCTTGCTTTAATACTTTTTGAGTCCCTGACCTCCGGATTATTGACTGTGATTAGGAAAGTCAAAGGTTAGCAGATGCGGATTTGGAACGTCAAAGAGAAGTCAGAAGACTTGACCGGCGTATTTGTTCCCTGCCACCGATGAAGTAAAGATGGGCAAAAGCAAGATGCCCAACTAGCATTTTCAGAAGCAGTTTAAATATGGCAGCCTCCATATAGCTCTTTCTTTTAAACCTCAAAAACAACAGGGATCTACCAGGGCCAGACCCCAGACCCACAGCCCCTGGGCTAGATGCTTTCCTGTGGGTTCTATCTAAAATAACAGCTCTTCTCCCCCCCCCCCCTTTTTTTTTTTTTGGTTATCATGACCAATTGTAAGTGTTTCATATTTATTTACTTATGTTTTCCTTTGTTTTGTTGGATTCCATCCTTCCTCCTGTGCTTTTTGGAGGTAAATTAGGTTATACCATCTGGAATAATATTTGAATTTAATTTACAGACATCCTGTTAGCAACCTCAAACTCCTGATGTTTCACAAAACAGACTATGATTTTTCCATCTTCCACTTTTCATTGCTACATTAATCATTGCGTATTTATGTGAAGGAACTTTGTGACCATGTACTGAAATGTAAAAACTGTAATTTATTATGTTCTGGTGCATTTCTATGGTTGTAATCTAATTTTTTAATATATTTGTAATAAAATGGATAACTTTTAAAACGTTGTATTTTTTTGTATAACCACAAAAAAAAAAAAAAAAAAAAAAAACGGTCAATTTTATTCTGATTTCTTTCTTTTAAACCTGCTATAGGAGATTAACCCCTTCCCACCCATATGACGTCCTCGAGTTGAAGTGGTTATACCAGGATGATGCCTGTACTTATAGAATGCAATAATTTAAGCTCCAGACTTCCTGTATAACTCTAAATTGGTACGCTGTAAAGGCTTTTAAAGCGTCAATAATAGAGATTTTTAGGTACAGTCATTTTGGCGCCGTTCCACCAGCATACGCAATTTTAAAGCTTGACATGTTAGGTCATTATTTACTCATTATAACATCATCTTTTATATTTTAAGAAAAAAAAATGGGTATTATTTAGGGCAGGGATCCTCAAACTACGGCCCTCCAGCTGTTGCGGAACTACACATCCCATGAGGCATTGTAAAACTCTGACATTCACAGACATGGCTAGGCATGATGGGAATTGTAGTTCTTGAACAACTGGAGGGCCATAGTTTGAAGACCCTTGATTTAGGGTCTGTGTGCAAAAAAATAATTAAAATGTATTTTTTTTTAAAAAGCTTGTGTTTGGAAAAACCGCTGTGCAAATACCACGTGACATTAAAAAATTGCAACACCCACCATTTTATTTTCTAGGGCAGGGGTGTCAAACTCAATTTCATCGTGGGCCGCATCAGCATTATGATTGTCCTCAAAAGGGCCGGTTGTATCTGTAAGATTAGATGTCCAGCGCATCCCCTCCCCTTACATTAGATGTCAAGAGCCACCCCACCATCAGAAGTTGAGTCCCCTACTCTCCCTAACATTACAGTGCACCCCCTTTCCTTATACTGCTGCTGGGAAGAAGCTGGATGCATTGCTTGAAAGCAGAAAGTAGGGGTCTGGAGGAGGACCAGAGGAGGGCTTGAGCTCTCCTGCAGCTGCAGGAGAGGTGTGAGGGCCACATGAAATGGCCTGGAGGGCTGGATTCGGCCCGCGGGCCTTGTGTTTGACACCTGTGCTCTAGGGTCTCTGCTTAAAAAATATATAATGTTTGGGGGTTCTAAGTAATTTTCAAGCAATACTGATTTTTACATGTAGGAGAGAAATGTCAGAATTGGTCTGGGTGGGAACTGGTTAATGGAGGCCACCACTCTTCTTCTGAAAATGCTTCTTCTTTGGCTGTCATGTAGATGCGTTGGCTTGAATGTTATCAGAATCACTGACCTCCAACAAGTACAGAGATAAGACATTCTGATGCTTTTCTATTGGTCATTTACTGCATACTGTACGTGTTTTGGGTCTGTGGCTCAAAAAGTATTGGTGCCAGACACAGCCAGGAAGCAAGAATTTTTTTGAAGCAATGGCTTCTCTCGTGACAGGGTCACTTTAAAGCAGTAGGCATTTACAATTCACCTTGCCAACAAAAAACAAATAGCTGTGACATGTTTTTTTCAGACATGATCTTGAAACATCGGGCACACAAATCGTCTCCACCCAGAAGAACAGTACTTGTTTGCAGTCCGGTGGAGATGGCTGACACAAAACAAAGGTCCAACTTTAAAAACGAATAAAGAAGATATTAAAGAAAAAAATATATATATATATATATATATATAAAGGAAAACAAAATAAACTTCGAAATTCTTCCCGATGTGGAGAAAATGGCGCCAGCCATATTATGGACTGATTTACGGAAAACAGAGCACAGAGAAACAAAGTAAAGGCGGAGCTTTTTCTGATACAAAACCAATCATAATTCTTGTTGCATCAACCCAGAAGGTGACAGATGCAATCTGATTGGTTGTCAGTAATATATATACAGTACCTGTATATAGTTTGGCATATGCACTACTAAAGCTGAACACACACGGTGAATTGTTCATCAACAGCTCAATAAAATCTACCAACATTTCATCACAGTATGAGTACTGCCCTAAACAGTCAATCCCAAGTCTATCCAATCAGGTAGATCCTCTCTGTACGCAGCTGGTAAAATGTGACCAGTCAGAATAAATTAGGGCTCACTATACATGTTACAATCAGACCATATAATCTTTATACAATCAACTTTAGATATAACAAAATTATTTTATTTGAGGATCTAAACCATGTAAAGTAGTTGTAAACCTCTAAAAATGAAAAACGAACAAAGCATATCCCTCTATAGTGTGTACTTGCATCAATTTGAGTGTGATTTCTGGCTGCTCTCTCCTCCCTCTGCTATCTGCATCAGTCACTTCTGACAGGTTATGCAGACACCACAGAATCCCAGGGGAGAGCCCCACTACTCACCACCAGCACACAGAAGATTGACAGCTGTGCATGTTTCACTATGAGACTGTGTAGCGAGGGTGTGTCTATCCCCTCCACTCAGGTCTCAGATTACACCCAGCCCCCTAGTCTATGCTGCGTAGATCCCGGACACCAGCCTTATGGAACCGATAAATAGCCATTGATCTGTGTACTTTGAACAGCTGTTGAAAATAAACAGGTACGACTTATGTTGGAGGATTTGTTTCTTTTTTTTGTAACACCTGAGACCAGTCACTTCAGATGGTATATGTAAGAATTTACAACCACTTTGTATCCAGTCAGGCAAGTCCTTGCACTACATAGTTGGTGGCAGATCTTATGCCGCGTACACATGAGCGGAATGTCCGTCAGAAGAAGTCCGATGGGAGACCTTCATCGTATATTCTGACCGTGTGCGTGCCCCATCTGACTTTTTCCGTCGAAAATTCAGACGGCCTTAGATAGAGAACATGATCTAAATTTTTCCAACAGAACTAATTACCACCGGGAAAACCGCTCGTCTGTATGCTGTTCCGACGTACCAAAAACGACGCATGCTCTGAAGCAAGTACGAGACGGAAGCTATTGGCTACTGGCTATTGAACGTCCTTTTTCTAGTCCCGTTGTACGTGATGTACGTCACCGCGTTCTGGACGGTTGGACTGTATGCAAGACAGCCTGAGTGGAATTCCGGCGGAACTCCGTCGGAAAAACCTTCAGAGTTTTTTCCGACGGCAAATCGGTCATGTGTACAGGGCATAAGAGTTAGTACAGTCAGATTGCAATGTGTGTTGTGCTTGACACTGTGTTGCCAACTAAAAGGGCACTTTTTCCCAGTCAGGAAAATTAACAGTTCCTCCAGATAGCCCAACCTATTTGGCAGGGTATGCTTACCCACCTAAGCTTCCTCGCCACCTTTCTTTTGCGCTACACTGTGGTCTCCAAACTGCTTCCTTGGGGCCGGATGTGGCCCTTTGCTTGCTTTTATCCGGCGCTCTTGGGGCATTATTCCCCCCACTCTTATGGGGCACTTCCATTGACACCAATGATGGGGCACTAGTCCTCCCATTGACATCAATGATGGGGCACTATTCCTTCCATTGACATCAATGATGAGTCATTATTTCTCTTGTTGACACCAATGTGGGGGCACTATTCCTCCCACTGACGCCAATAATGGGGCACTATTCCTCCCATTGATATCAATGATGGGGCACTATTCCTCCCATTGACATCAATGATGGGACACTATTCCTCCCATTGACATCAATGATGGGGCACTATTCCTCCCATTGACATCAATGATGGGGCACTATTCCTCCCATTGACATCAATGATGGGTCAATATTTCTCTTGCTGACACCAACAATGTGGGGGCACTATTCCTCCCATTGACATTAATGACAGGGCACTAGTCCTCCCATTGACACCAATGATCCCACAGATACCAACAATGGGGCATTGCCCCCCAATACCAATCATGTGGAATTGTTTAATTGCTCTGATGCCAGGACATTTTCTACTTCCACTGACCACAGTCTGACCCCCCAAAAGTTTGAATCAAAGAGTTACAAGAGGTACCAACACAGGATGGAACTGTGGGAGCCTAAAGTAGCGCAGCGCCATGTCCTAAATATTAGTTGAATAAAATAGAAAAAGTTGAAAAAATTGACTTTTCGGGCACCATGTATAGAATTTTTCTATAATTGGTGCCTAGAAAGTCAATTTTTTCAACTTTCTCTATTTTATTCCCCCCAAAAGTTTGAAGGACAGTTAACTGGCCCTTTGTTTAGAAAGTTTGGAGACCCCCGCTCTTACAGAAAGGGGCTTCCATGTATATGGAACATCTGACCTCCCCATGTAACTGTGCTCAGGCCTGAGTGGCCAAACATATTATTGGGAGGAAAAGTGACATCATTCACCTGGGTACGCCACCGCCTGACATTGGAATATACTCCAGGTGAACTAGGGAGAGAGAGATGACTAGGGAGCCCAGATGGGAGAGTATAACTTGCTGGGGAAGGAAAAAGGGCTATCAGGGGGTACAGTCAACTCTGCCGTCAATGGCCAGGTAGGCAGTGCATCTTTAAACAAAAGGGGAAATATGGAGGCCGCCATTGCTAGCCTCAACATGCCTGGCTGTTACATGACGCTTTGTGTCTCATACTGAGTCATTTACCTGGAACACCTAGGCCCATCACATGATCTGGCTTCACTTGATGCACACTCGTTCCAGGTCAGTGATACAAAAGGCCCTGCAGCTGGAGGTTCAGAATAAAAGAGAAGCAACTGACTATTTTAGAAATAGGTCAGCAGTAGTACCCTATATATATCTCTTAATACAATTTTCTTATTTGGTGTCCATTCACCACTCAATTCCGACTCAGTCTTAGATTCACATGCTCTGGTCCGGCAAGGGGGATAATATTGGGTGCTTCCAACCATCAGAATAAATACAGGTAATTGGCTTTTGAATCAATATATTGCGCCTGGGTGCCAATCCTGCCCTCTTCTATGGAAAAAGGAAGGGTGTCGTAACTTCCCATTATCAAGAGTTCCATGGAAGATCATAGGAGATCCAGGCAGGGTCGAAAATGAACAGATGCCTCCCTGTCCCTCGCTCTAAGTAAGACATCTGCTTGTCGTAAAAACTGTGCATGGCTGTCCTAAGTTGGCAATGATATTGAATTATTTCATTGATTGCACGATACCTGCTGCTTATAACATGCCTACAATATACCTTACAAACATAATATATATATACGAACATATGCAAATCTACCGCCAAACTACAGGTACCAACAACTCCTAGAGCTTCAGAATATACACACCTATATTGGGATTTTAAAGGTACCAGATTTAAGTGCACGTAAATTAAATTACAATTAAAAACTTTATTTTGCAAAATGCATATTAAAATTTTAAAGTCTCCTAGCTCATACATCACAACATTGTACTTAGCAACCCTTTATTTTATTATTTTTAATTATAAAAATAAAATTGTGTTTATTGATTTACTAAAAAAGACAGAAGGCACAAAACAATACATCTGACGTTCAGCAGAGCGTCCCCAAGTGCATGTGAATGAACCTCAGCAGCATAGCAGGGGCCAGGAAATCAGTGCAATTAACTGGAAATCAGAATGGCAGCTAATGAAGTCTAAGTGAATTTAGACATGATGTACATACTGTGTGTATATATATATATATATATATATATATATATATATATATATATTATATATAGTGTACACACACACTATTTTGTCAAAAGTATTGGGACGCCTGACACACACACATGAACTTTAATGGCATCCCAGTCTTAGTCTGTAGGGTTCAATATTGAGTTGGCCCACCCTTTGCAGCTATAACAGCTTCAAGTCTTCTGGGAAGGTTGTCCACAAGTTTTAGGAGTGTGTCTATGGGAATGTTTGACCATTCTTCCAGAAGTGCATTTGTGAGGTCAGGAACTGATGTCAGACGAGATGGCCTGGCTCATCCGAAAGTTGTTTTATCGGGTTGAGGTCAGGACTCTGTGCAAGCCAGTCAAGTTCCTCCACCCCAAACTGGCTCATCCATGTCCATATGGACCTTGCTTTGTGCACTGGTGCACAGTCATGTTGGAACAGGAAGGGGCCATCCCCAAACTGTTCCCACAAAGCTGGGAGCATGAAATTGTCCAAAATGTCTTGGTATGTTGACACCTTAGGAGTTCCCTTCACTGGAATTAAGGGGCCACGCCCAACCCCCGAAAAACAACTCCACACCATAATCCAAAGGATTTGGACCAGTGCACAAAGCAAGGTCCATAAAGACATGGATGAGCGAGTTTGGGGTGGAGGAACTTGACTGGCCTGCACAGAGTCCTGACCTCAACCCGATAGAACAACTTTGGGATGAGCCAGGCCGCCTCGTCCAACATCAGTACCTGACCTCACAAATGCTCTTCTGGAAGAATGGGCAAACATTCCCATTGACACACTCCTAAACCTTGTGGACAGCCTTCCCAGAAGAGCTGAAGCTGTTATAGCTGCAAAGGGTGGGCCAACTCAATATTGAACCCTAGGGACTAAGACTGGCCATACACCTATAGATCATCTGCAGATTTTCTATGGTCAGATGGAAAAAGTGGAACAGATTCCTCCATCTACGCTGAACTGTGTGGATGGAAGGATCTCCTACTGGCCCAAGCTTCCATATCTTGCTAGTCGACCCCTCTGGCTCTCACAATACCTGAACATTCTAAATGGGTGCAGGCATTGTTTAGGTTGAGAGCCAGCGGGGCCGACTAGCAAGATACTGAAGCTTGGCCCAGTGGGAGATTCCTCCATCCACACAGTTTAGCATACATGGAGAAATCTGTTGCACTTTTTCCATCTAACCATAGAAAATCTGCAGATAATCTATAGGTGTAAGGCCAGTTTAAGACTGGGATGCCATTAAAGTTCATGTGCGTGTGTAAAGGCAGGCGTCCCAATACTTTTTACAATATAGTGTGTATGTATATATATATATCAGGCCATTCCAAAACTCAAGACCATGGGATATCTCGCAGCCACCCCATTTTTAAGATAACAAAACAAAGGCCCCGTGAACTCATAATTAAATCTAGGCATTGGTGGAGGGACAATAAAGACTGCCAAACTTCCTGGGACATCCTCTACTCAAATAGGTCGCTTTGTAAAATTGGACCACATTATTGTTTAAAGATTTCCAAAAGGTTATCATAGGAGCCACAGGTGCCTTCCAGTACAGCACAATGGCCTTACGGCCATAAAATGGTAAGATGCTAAGTAATGTTATTGAAGCTCTCATAGGAACCTCCACCGAACCCAACAAACACATTGCGATCATTAATGGTAATAAAACAACAAGGACATCATTAATACATTTAGATACATCCTTCCAAAACCCTTGAATCACAGGACAGTACCAAAAAATGTGACCAAAGTCGTCTGAAGTGTAGGAACAATGGCAACAGACACTGTGACTGAAGAGTTAATAGGGGACAATTTAGTGGGGGTGTAATAAATTCTACGGAGAAATAAGTAAAGGGATAATCCCACATATCCTCCCACATCAGGGACATCAGCAACACATTTATTCTTACATTTCACAACCCAGGGAGAAGTGGTAGGAAAGAGTTCCATATAGCAGTGGTCATCAACCCTGTCCTCAGGGTCCAATTACAGGCCAGGTTTTATATATTACCTTGGTGAGACTAGAATACTGCAATCACTGAGCAGCAAATGATATCACATGTGATGTATTTCAGTTATCTTGCAAACCTGGCCTGTTAGTGGGCCCTGAGGACAGGAGTTGATGACCACTGCCTTAGAGCCCATTCACACAGGGGCAACACGACTTCCAGCACGACTTTGGGAGGCAACTTGGACACGACTTGAGTATGAATCACAGCACGACTAGGGGGCAACTTACAACACAACTTGAAGTCGCCTCCAGGACAGGGAACTTTACAAGTGGCCAATCAGAGCTTATCAGCTGTGTGTGAGAAGGAGGGGGCTGGCTGTTTAGTGGAGGAAATTACTTTCTGTTTCTTTTTTGCTTCCTGTAAAGTTGCCTCAGTATGAACAGTGATCAGACTTGGAGGCAACTTCCATTGAAATCAATGGGTACAAGTTGCCTTCAAGTCGGATTGAAGTAGTACAGGAACCTTTTCTGAAGTCGGAGCGACTGCAGTAGTGTGCATTAAGACAGATCCATTCACTTACATTGATTTTTTCATGTAGTGCGACTTGAGGCGACTAGGGGCGACTTGGGGCGACTTGAAGTCGGATCCAAAGTTGCCCCTGTGTGAATGGGCTCTTATAGATTGCATACAAGGGCTTCTTAAAGTGTTACTAAACCCGCAACAGTAAAATCAGTCTGTATATACAGTAAAGCATGCTTGTTATACTCTCTGTGGAACCTAAGGGGTTAATCCTCTTCATTGTGTAAAAAGGCTGTTTGATCCTGGCTTCTCTGATCTTCCTCTTCTTGCATTGTCCCCATAACATGTCCAGATAAGACAGAGTCACTGGGGTCAGGCTGCACATGCTCAGTTTGGTGTGTATTGCTAGAAAGTTGTTATTTTTCTTGGTAGAGTGCGTGTAATCAGCACAGGGCCAATCAGCACTGTCCAGACAGAGGGTCAGGGGTCCTGCATCCTGATAGGACAGCCAGTGCAGTATTAAAAATCTCCCCCTACAAGCTTTAACCAGACACTGATAGAAGTCACAAGACTGCTATATACTGCTGATGAGAAAAAGTATTTAGCAGTTTATATTTACTAAAATGATTGCATTTTCATGTTCTGTGTACTGTGGGAGACCAGATATAGTGAATGCAGGGTCCTGGGTTTAGTAACACTTTAAGGGATTCATCATACAATAGATTCTCAATAAGGAATGAGTGAGTGTCTGTTTGAAGTGCACCAAAGGCGTGCTGCAGAAGCAGATAGCACAAAAAAATAAACATTTGGGAGAGCAAACTCATCCAGGGATTTAAAGTGTTTGTAAAGGCAGATAAAAAACTTTTTGTGTGTAGCAGCCCCCCTAATACTTACCTGAGCCCATCTCGATCCAGCAATGTTGTGCGAGAGATTCGGCTGTCCAGGACTCTCCCTCCTGGTTGGCTGAGACACAGCAGCAGGCGCCATTTGCTCCCACTGCTGTCAATCAAAGTCAGTGAGCCAATAAGGAGATAGAGGACGCTTGGGTGCCCCCATAGCAATCTGCTTGCTGTTGGGGCACTTAGCAGGAGGAAGGGGCTAGGAGCGCCAAAGAGGGACCCGAGAAGAGGAGGATTGGGGCTGCTCTGTGCAAAACCATTACAGAGAGCAGGTAAGTATGACATGCTTGTTATTTTCATACAAAAAAAACAAGACTTTAGTATCACTTTAATGCCTTTCTTTGCCCAAATGGCTGGATCAGGCACAATATTAAAGTGGGGCAAGTGTGGATTCAGTCAGAGTGGGGACGCCCGTGAGATGTCATTCAGATTAGCACCATAGAGATGAAGAATGTGATCCAAGGCCTGAAGAGTCGCCTTCAAAGAACCAGTAAGGGGAAATTCGCCTCTTGGCCCTCGATTTAGTAAGAATTTGAGACTCTTGTATCAGAGGGGTAACTAGAACCTTCAGGGCCCTGGGACAAGAGACCATGAAGGGTCCCCCTGGCCCCCAACCGGGGCCCTTCCCACTGATTCCAGGGCCCTTTACTCCCAACGTGGGACCCATTATTACAGTCCTGCAGCAGGCCACCTTCCTGCTGTTTTGGGGCCCTCCCACAGTGGTGGAATGCCAGAGCCCAGTCGCAAGTGCGAACTTTGCAACCCTGGTAGTTCAAGGGTCTAAACAGACCCCTGATGTCTCACTTTTGAGAGAGAGAAAGGGACTGAGGACATATTCATCAGTCCCTTTCTCTGCAGCCTCAGCTGCACAGAATGAATGAACAGGAATAGCTCTGT
Source organism: Aquarana catesbeiana (assembly GCF_042186555.1). Lineage (NCBI taxonomy): Eukaryota > Metazoa > Chordata > Amphibia > Anura > Ranidae > Aquarana > Aquarana catesbeiana. The sequence continues at coordinate 29,884,225 of NC_133332.1, forward strand.
ACAAAGCTTCCCATTCATTCATAAGCTGAGGCATAGTAAACACAGTTTACTATGCGCCAGGTTTGAATGAAAAAAAAAACGATTGGTACCGATCACTGACTCTATTCATTAAGATAAGGAAATGGCGGGTAAATTACACATTTACTGGTTCCTTCCCCACTCTCTATCCTGACAGATCCTCCACAGCAGCTGGTGCGAGGTGGGAGGGAGAAACTTGGCAGTGCTGCACGGGGGGGGGCAGCGATAGGGAGGGGATGGGAGTGGTATGTGGAGGAACCAATGCCCTCCATTTCCCTCCTGCAGCTGCTGAATTCTGAGGGAGGGAGAGGAGGAGAAGCAGGCATTCAGCGGCTACATGGAGAGATTGGTTCCGCTACATGCCGCAGCCCCCACCACCCTCCTATCTGGGCATGGGCCCCTGGAGCATGAGGCCGGGTCTTAATGGCAACCCCTATAAGTACTCCCCTGTCTTGTATGACCCCAGGATAGCGGCCTCCAAAACTGTAGGTGAAACTTGCATTATCACTCAGCAACCATCTGACAAAAACCATCTGCCCTGCTAGTTAAAACTTATATCAATTCGGGAGCGCTAAACCCCCCCTGTCCCCACAGTTCCTGTAATGCCCTCAGCCCTATCCTAGGAGAAGAAGGTCCCAAATGAATGACCTGAAAAGGCCCTGGATCTTCCTTAAAAAAAAAGGTTTGCGGAACCCAGACTGGCGCTTACGGAGGCAATACAAGAAAGTACTTGGCAACCCTTTATAGGCGCAAGGTCATTATGATGTTACTGTATAAAACTACATGATATTCAAACCATAAATGGACAACCATTTTGCTAAACTTGATGGGCAGTGACTATACGCATTTCTTTGAAGCAACAGTTAACTTCTTCAGGAATATAAAAGAGGTAAGCAAAAAAAAAACAGTAGTGTACCTTGTCTCACACCAAAGAGTCCTGGGCCTTCACTGTTCGAAAGAAGGTGGGCTGCGGAGGATCACAAGGAAAGGCGCACCCACGTTAAATGTATCCCTCACAAAAAAGGAGAGAAATAGCAATCAAAGACTCTCAGCAAGGGTGTTTCTTGATGTAGACATTTAGACAGCGTGATAAGACATGGAAGACAATGAACCCTAAAGCAGCCTATAGATGACTCGATTGCTTGATTCCCCCATCAATACAATCAGCGCTGATGGAGGAATGCCTCCTGCAGGGCTACTGTGTTCTGCTGGCAGGGGGACACATGGAGCCTTCCTGGCCTGGCAGAACACAATGATTACAGCTAGTGGCTATTGAAGTCAAGAGGTGGTAACCAACCAGCCACCTTTGCTCTCTCTGGTGAAGCTAACTGGCCGGTTACCATCTCTTGACATGTATGGAGACTTATGGCTTTGTATGGATCTTTTTTTGAAAGGGGTTCGTTAGACCTCCTTATCGTCACAATTGACTGTTGCTCCAACAAAACACATGAAAGTGCGGCTCATCAAATATTTCACCATTATTGTCCGTTTATGGTTGCAATATCATGCAGTTATATACAATAACATCATGATGACCTTGCACCTATAAAGTGTTGTCACGAGGAACATCACCCTCCCTCTGCTTTTTATTCACCCCTCTTACCTGTTATGCAGGGTTGTCTTCAATTGACATACTCACTTGCTCAGTGAATCGAGCATTGTCCTAAAGCAATCTGCTGCTCCGCTGCCACATACCGGGTCCTGCGTCTCCATCTTTTTTCTCTGATGTCATCAGAAGCTGGCTGTCTTTTCTGGATTCTTGCAGCCAGCCCCTGAGGACTCACTGGCAGGTCTGCTGTATGTCCCTGCTCTTGCAGTCTCCTGGGATATGCCTGGAAACTTCAGGTGCAGGGACACGCCTAGGCCAAAAATGGCAGCAGGTAGCAGAGCCAGAGTATAAAAAAAAGATGTAAAAATGTAATAAAGAAAATGCCCTTTTTGCATTACTGGGGAGTGTTGCAGGGAGGAATATTCTTTGAACTGAAGGTTCACTTTAAGCACAACGTGCTGATGCATGAGCTAGGAGACATTATAATGTGTGCGTATATGTAAAGATATTTTCCAGCTTAACCATTATTGTTTCTTCTTTTAAAATGTACCTTATTTTGTATAATAAAATATGTAGTTTTAATTGAATGCATGTGTATGTAAAACTTTTGGTGCCTTTAAAGTCCTATTCAGAATATATGCATGTGTATTTTGATGCCTACACTATAGAGGCAAAGAGTAAAGCGCAGGAAGCCGTAGCAAGCAACCAATCTCTTACTGGGTTGGCTTTGCAAGTTACAGCTGCTCTCTGCAATGTTTTTACTGTATAAATCTGAAAATGCTTGCCATACATGCATTGATCTGACTGTTCTGAACAAATCAATAACTTGTCCATCCAATATTTTTTTAATGACTTCTGATCGATTTATTTGAATCAAACCAAACAGCGGTGTACAGAGCAACCTACTCATTCTCTAACAATCACTTCAATTTTTTACTTTTTGCAAAAAATTTTGACATTGGGAGTGATTAGATTTATGCTGAAACAGGGTTCCGCCGTGATCTACCTGTCAGCTGTAGGTAGCTGATGGGTAGATTGCATATCCTCTGCTGACACATGCAGAGCTAGGCAGGGAAGCGGCTGTAATAGTGCTAGCTGTGGCGCACTCTTCCCCGCTGGCACCTCCTGTCCATCGCAGTTACTTGTATGCAACATCACATGGGATAGACGGAAGGGAAGGAGGGGCCGTCGGAGGAACAGTGTGCCACAAGAGGACTCATCACAGCCGCTTTCCTGCGTTGCTCTCCATATAAGGGAAACCACTGCTAGTGTAATGTGCCCTGCTGTGTGTATCATGTAAAGCATCCTGTTGTGTGCCCCATATTGTGCCCTGCTCCCACGTAATGTGCCCTGCCCCCATGTAATGAGCCTGCTGCCCTTCCATGGAATGTGCCCTTCTTACCCCATGTAATGTTCCCTGTTGACCCCCTGTACCCTGCTTATCTCAAGTTGGACCAAGAATTGAGCATCTGTGCAGAAAAAAAGAATGCACATTAAATACAGTACATCTGGAAAGTATTTATAGCGTTTCACTTTTTCCACATTTTGTTATGTTACAGCCTTATTCCAAAATGGATTCAATTCATTATTTTCCTCAAAACTCCAAAAACAAAACCCCATAATGACAACGTGAAAGAAGTTTGTTTGAAATCTTTGCAAATTTCTTAAAATAAAAAAATAAAAAATCCCATGTACATAAGTATTCACAGCCTTTGCGCAATACTGTGTTGAAGCACCTTTGGCACCATTTACAGCCTCAAGTCTTTTTGAGTATGACGCTACAAGCTTGGTACACCTATTTTTGGGCAATTTCTCCCATTCTTCTTTGCAGGACCTCTCAAGCTCCATCAGGTTGGATGGGGAGCGTCGGTGCACAGCCATTTTCAGATCTCTCCAGAGATGTTCAATCGTGTTCAAGTCTGGGCTCTGGCTGGGCCAATCAGGGACATTCCCAGAGTAGTCCTATAGCCACTCCTTTGTTATCCTGGCTGTGTGCTTAGGGTCATTGTCCTGTTGAAAGATGAGCCTTCACCACAGTCTAAGGTCTAGAGCACTCTGGAGCAGGTTTTCATTAAGGATGTCTCCGTACATTGGCGCATTCATCTTTCTCTCGATCCTGACTAGTCTCCCAGTTCCTGCCGCTGAAAAACATCCCCACAGCATGATGCTGCCACCACCATGCTTCACTGTAGGGATGGAATTGGCCAGGTGATGAGCGGTTCCTGGTTTCCTCCAGGCATGACGCATGCCATTCAGGCCAAAGAGTTCAATCTTTGTTTTATCAAACAAGAGAATTTTGTTTCTCATGGTCCAAGGGTCCTTCAGGTGCCTTTTGGCAGACTCCAGGTGGGCTGTCATGTGCCTTTTACTGAGGAGTGGCTTCCGTCTAGCCACTCTACTATACAGGCCTGATTGGTGGAGTGCTGCAGAGATGGCTGTTCTTCTGGAAGGTTCTCCTCTCTCCACAGAGAAACGCTGGAGCTCTATCAGAGTGACCATCGGTTCTTGGTCACCTCCCTGACTAAGACCCTTCTCCCCCGATCGCTCAGTTTGCTCGGCAGCCCGCTCTAGGAAGAGTCCTGGTGGTTCCAAACATCTTCCATTTATGGATGATGGAGGCCACTGTGCTCATTGGGACCGTCAATGCTGCAAAAATGTTTCTGTACCCTTCCCCAGATCTGTGCCTCGATACAACCCTGTCTCTGAGCTCTACAGATAATTCCTTGGACATCATGGCTTGGTTTGTGCTCTGACATGCGCTGTTAACTGTGAGACCTTATATAGACAGGTGTGTGCCTTTACAAATCATGACCAATCAACTGACCACAGGTGGACGCCAATCATTTTGTAGAAACATCTCAAGGATGGTCAGTGGAAACAGAATGCACTTGAGCTCAATTTTGAGTGTCATGGCAAGAGCTGTACTTATGTACATGGGATTTTTTTGTTTTTTTATTTTTAATAAATTTGCAAAGATTTCAAACAAACTTCTTTCACATGGTCATTATGGGGTATTGTTTGTAGAATTTTGAGTAAAATAAAGAATTTAATAATAATAAATTGAATTTTGGAATAAGGCTATAACATAACAAAATGTGGAAAAAGTGAAGTGCTGTGAATCCTTTCTGGATGCACTGTAGTTATTTTTTAACATTGCTTCTATTATCTAATGCTGTTTCTAAAAATAATTGCTGTTATATCAACAGCTCACAGATCATGATCACATCAATGTTCTGTGAGCTTTAGATGTGATTATTTTAGGGGATCTACGAGATCTCAAACTTTTTGCCAAGGGTTCCTCCAAGGTAAGAAGATTGAGGAACCCTAGGGTAGAGAATATACCGTTTGTACTGTCAACTCAACGATCAGATTCAATAACTGTTTGGTAAAGTTTGAATATGCGCATGGCCAGCATAAAACAAGAACAGTGTGTGCTACAATCCGATTCACAGCTGCTGATTTCGAAGATTCCAGATTGCAACTGGGATTCAGTATAGTTCTAAATCTGACACAGCACAGTAACAAATGTTTCTGAGAAGGAGGTCCTTTCACATCTCAAGGACACAAGTGTTTGAGAAAGAACTCTTTCTCCTTTCAGATTTTATCTTGCCCTTTGAAAAGGAAAAGCTGGTTGGTTGCTATGATAACGCAGACAGTTCTTCTTGGGGCACTTTATGTTCAGAATGCCTGAATTCATTCTCAGCACACGAGAAGCCCCCAAAAGATGAAAACTCTTTTAGAATTGTAGACACAGAAACAATTAAGAATTATAGTACTGCTGAACCAAACTCTACCCAAAACATATTTTTCTGTTGAGGTGGAGCAGAGCAGGGATTGATCGCTGCCAGGTATTTACAACTTTCTATGTTCTTGGGGCATTTCCTTCATCTCCCTAGAGAAATCCATTATATCAAGCTTGTCGAATCTCCATATATTCTTATGAAGCATCCACTAGGGCAGCCATTCTCAACCAGGGTTCCATTGAGCCCTAGGGTTCCTCCAAAGGTTGCTAAGGGCTCCTTGAGCTGTAGGTCATTGACCTCCCATCTGATGGCACCCACGTAGCAAAGCCAGTAGCATTACACTTTTCAGCTGTTTGTAAGGAAGACATTCTGACTACTGTAAGAGGGGCATTCTTTCCACGGACCTCCATTGTAAGGGGTAATCATCCCACAGATCTACAATGAATTGGTTTTATCAAGGGCTCTCTGAGATCTGAAAATGATTTCAAGGGTTCCTCTGGGGTAATAAGTTTGAGAACAGCTGCACTAGAGGAAGCATGAAAAACAACTGCAATCTCAAGTGCCCTTTACTGATTCTTCATAGGAATGCTGCCAAAATTTGTGGACACATGACCATCACACCTACTCTATATGACCAAAAGTATATGGACACTCTTCCAAATGATTGAGTTTATATGATTCCAGTGAAGGGTACTTTTAACGCTACAACATACAAACCAAATTTAGACAAATGTACAAAGATTTTGGGGAAGACTCTTTCTGCTCTAGCATGACTGTGCCCCTGTATACAATGCCAGTTCAATAAAGACATGGTTTTATGACTTCTGTTGAGAAACTTGAATGGCCTACGCAGAGCTCTGACTTGAATCCTACTAAACACCTTTGTGATGAATAGAAATATGAGCCAGGTCTTCTAATCCAAGGTCAGTACCTGACCTCACAAATGGTCTTCTGGATGAATGGGCCCAAATTCCCACAGAAACACTCCTAAATCTTGTGAGAAACCTTTTCAGAAGACTGGAGGCTGTTATAGCCACAAAGGGGCCAACTCCATATTAATGCCCATGATTTTGGAATGGAATGTCCACCAAACTCATAAGTTTGATGGTCAGGTGTCCACATGCTTTTGGCCATATAGGGTATATGGAGAATTCACTTTAGAGCATGACACCAAAAGCTAAACTTACTATCCATGCTTACTTTAATAGCCATACAGTGGATAGGAAGAGGGAGAGCTTCGTGCCAAGATCCCAAACACCTGGCAAGTAAGTGAATTCTAGTTGATCCACCCAAAATGGAAAAATCTGTTTGGGGTGAAATTCCTCTTCTCAGGAAGTAAAGAACTCCAGCATAAATAATTGCCACAAATTAACTGAGAAACAGTATGACTATCTAATCCGTGATAATGGCATGATAAAGACACAAGACAGGTGATATAATGATACTTTCTATACTTACCATGTCTTAATGTGCACCTGTCAAAAATATGCAGTGGATGCAGAGGTTTTCTAGTCTGCACCAAAAATAAGCCTATCTAATATCTAAGATCTAGTGACTACACCCTACGCCTCCCTACTGTATGGCTTGGTCCATGAAGTGAGAAAATTAAGCCCTGTATTATGATTTGTTGAGAATAGGAGCTTACACAGGCTAAGGACTATGTCACTGCCCCCATGTGATAGTGCTGGATGCCTAAGTAGACAGGGACAATGGAAAAGCCCCTGGCTTCCCAAAGCTTGAAGAACTGAGTATTTCTTTTCACTTAGAGCAGCCATAGAAAACAGCAATGAACCTTTGCAAGGGCAAAACCCAGGCTCACTTTAAAAAAACTGCAACCTCATTCTATTATTATAAACAAAGGAGTCTATCTATAAAACATTCAATAACCGAATGTCACAAGTATTCGCCCAGGCTGCATGAATTTTCCCCATATTTTCTCTAATATTATGACTTTCTATGATCGTCAGCGCTATCTAGTGGCCACATTTTTCTGAAATAGCTCAGTCAGAAAATATACCACATTTTGGCCACTAGAGGACTAGACCCCTTACTATCCTTTAGAAATTTTAAGACCTGGAATATTGATGCTCAGTATATCTAGGTTACAGTGGCTACAATATAGTTTATAAGCGCCCAATTCCCAAAGCTTTAACACGAGAGCGAAGCTTGCCAAAAACACGGAGCTGAACAAGAGAAATCACTCAATTCCCCTTTCAACGCTAAACAAAACAAAAGGACACATCTGTAGTACTGGCTATTGTATTCTGACAGCCAGCACCTGAGTCTGTCAGAATACCCAAAAAGTGCTTGCATCTGATTGGATTGCAGGCACTGTTCAGCTGGGAATTTTCCACCCAGCTCTAAACTGAAAAATCGACTTTTGTTGAGCCAGGTGGTGTTGACAGGGTAGCCCACAGAGCAGATCTCAGCCGACTTAGCAGGAATCAGCTGAATTTTTTCCATGAATGACCAGCTTAAGGATCTATATTTTTGCTATGTGGCTGTAATTTTCAAATCTTATTGGACCAAGCTCAAAATAACTGGCATTTTTTCCAGAAAACCGGAAATGATGCGACCATGCTTGACATAACCACATCGCACATGCACGGTCCTTAAAAATGCCGGGGACCACAAATGTAGACACCGTTACTAACTGCTTCTGCGGGATAGGTGATTACAGTGCATCCGGAAAGTATTCACAGTGCTTCACTTTTTCTACATTTTGTTATGTTACAGCCTTATTCCAAAATGGATTAAATTAATTATTTTCCTCAAAATTCTACAAACAATACCCCATAAGGACAACATGAAAGTAGTTTGTTTGAAATCTTTGCAAATTTAATAAAAATAAAAAAACGAAAAAAATCACATGTACAAACAGTATCCCACAAAAGTGAGTACACCCCTCACATTTTTGTAAATATTTTATTACATCTTTTCATGTGACAACACTGAAGAAATGACAATTTGCTACAATGTAAAGTAGTGAGTGTACAGCTTGTATAACAGTGTAAATTTGCTGTCCCCTCAAAATAACTCAACTCACTGGCAAAAAAAGTGAAGTACGCCGCTAAGTGAAAATGTCCAAATTGAGCCCAAAGTGGCAATATTTTGTGTGGCCACCATTATTTTCCAGCACTGCCTTAACCCTCTTGGGCATGGAGTTCACCAGAGCTTCACAGGTTGCCACTGGAATCCTCTTCCACTCCTCCATGACGACATTACCGAGCTGGTGGATGTTAGAGACCTTGCGCTTCACCTTCCGTTTGAGGATACCCCACATATGCTCAATAGGGTTTAGGTCTGGAGACATGCTTGGCCAGTCCATCACCTTTACCCTCAGCTTCTTTAGCAAGGCAGTGTTTGTCTTGGAGGTGTGTTTCTGGTCATTATCATGTTGAAATACTGCCCTGCGGCCCAGTCTCCGAAGGGAGGGGATCATGCTCTGCTTCAGTATGTCACAGTACATGTTGGAATTCACGGTTCCCTCAATGAACTGTACCTCCCCAGTGCCGGCAGCACTCATACAGCCCCAGACCATGACACTCCCATCACCATGCTTGACTGTAGGAAAGACACACTTGTCTTTGTACTCCTCACCTGGTTGCCGCCACACACGCTTGACACCATCTGAACCAAATAAGTTTATCTTGGTCTCATCAGACCACAGGACATGGTTCCAGTAATCCATATCCTTAGTCTGCTTGTCTTCAGCAAACTGTTTGTGGGCTTTCTTGTGCATAATCTTTAGAAGAGGCTTCCTTCTGGGATGACAGCCATGCAGGCAAAATTGATGCAGTGTGTGGCGTATGGTCTGAGCACTGACAGGCTGACCCCCGCATCCCTTCAACCTCAGCAAAAATGCTGGCAGCACTGATACATCCATTTCCCAAAAACTACCTTTGGATATGACGCTGAGCATATGCACTCAACTTCTTTGGTCGACCATGGCGAGGCCTGTTCTGAGTGGAACCTGTCCTGTTAAACCGCTGTATGGTCTTGGCCACCATGCTGCAGCTCAGTTTCAGGGTCTTGGCAATCTTCTTATAGCCTAGGCCATCTTTATGTAGAGCAACAATTCTTCTTTTCAGATCCTCAGAGAGTTCCATCAGGTTGGATGGAGAGTGTCAGTGCACGGCCATTTTCAGATCTCTTTAGAAATGTTCAATCGGTTTCAAGTCCAGGCTCTGGCTGGGCCACTCAAGAATATTCACAGACCTGTCCCATGGCCACTCCTTTGTTATCTTGGCTGTGTGCTTAGGGTCATTGTCCTGTTGGAAGATGAACATTCGCCCCAGTCTGAGGTCCAGAGCGCTCTGGAGCAGGTTTTCATCAAGGATGTCTCTGTACATTGCTACATTAATCTTTCCCTCAATCCTGACTAGTTTCCCAGTTCTTGCCGCTGAAAAACATCCCCACAGCATGATGCTGCCACCACCATGCTTCGATGTAGTGATGGTATTGGTGATGAGCAATGCGTGGTTTCCTCCAGACATGACGCTTGCCATTCAGGCCAAAGAGTTCAATCTTTGTTTCATCAGACCAGAGAATATTGTTTCTCATGGCCTGAGGTGCCCTTTGGCAAACTCCAGAGGGGCTGTCATGTGCCTTTTACTAGGAGTGGCTTCTGTCTGGCCACTCTACCATACAGGCCTGTTTGGTGGAGTGCTGCAGAGATGGTTGTTCTTCTGGAAGGTTCTCCTCTGTCCACAGAGAAACTCTCCACAGATTTACCATCGGGTTCTTAGTCACCTCCCTGACTGAGGCCCCTTTCACACTGGACTGACACAACAGTCGTACGACTGTGGATCCAACTTTGCCAAGCGACTTGAAGTCCGACATGCATCCGACTTCAATGAATAGGGATCCGACTTTGATCCACAACAATACCAGGCATTGTCTGGTATGAATCTTTAGGGGGAACTCCACGCCAAATTAAAAAAAAAAAAAAAAACAGCATAGGTTCCCCCTCCAAGAGCATACCAGGCCCTTCGGTCTGGTATGGATTTTAAGGGGAACCCCCACGCTGAAAAAACTGAGTGGGGGTTCCCCCTAAAATCCATACCAGACCCTTATCCGAGCACACAGCCGGCAGGTCAGGAAAGGAGGTGGGGACGAGCGAGCGCCCCCCTCCTGAACAGTACCAGGCCGCATGCCATCAACATGGGGGGGTGGGTGCTTTGGGGTGGGGGGGCCCTGCGCCCCCCCACCCCAAAGCACCTTGTCCCCATGTTGATGAGGACAAGTTGTTGTCTGGGTCTGCGGGCGGGGAGCTTATCGTAATCTGGAAGCCCCCTTTAACAAGGGGGCCCCCAGATCCCGGCCCCCCACCCTATGTGAATGAGTATTGGGTACATTGTACCCCTACTCATTCACCTAAAAAAAGAAGTGTCAAAAATAAAACGCAGTACACAGGTATTTAAAGTAATTTATTCAGGCAGTTCCAGCGTCTCTTCCAACTTCTTCTCCCCTCTCTGGCTCTTCTGCTTCTGCCAGTTCTTCACCCCTCTCCTGGTCTTCTCTGCTCTCCGCTGATGTCTTCTAGCCCTCTCCGATTCGTCTTCTGCCTCTGCCGGGTCTTTTCCGCTGTCATCTCCCTATTTTGCCGGGTTTTCTCCTCTGTCTTCTCCCTCTGTTCTTCTTCTGATGTTGACTCCACGCTCTCTCCCACTCTAATGCTGGGTGCACGGTGTGCCACTACTTATATTGACATAGAGCAGGGTTACCGGAGGCCCGCCCCTTATGACGTCACCAACCCATCATGCCCCGGGCGGTAAGGACTCCACCTGGTGACCCTGCCCCATGTCAATATATGTAGTGGCACAACACGCACCCAGCATTAGAGCGGGAGAGAGCGTCGAGTCAACGTTGGAAGAAGAGCAGAGGCAGAAGACAGTGGAGAAGACCCGGCAAAAGAGTGAGAAGAAAGCGTAGAAGACCTGGCAGAGGCAGAAGACAGCGGACAGAGGGAGAAGAATCAGAGAGGGCTAGAAGCCATCAGTGAAGAGCGGAGAAGACCCGGAGAAGGGAGAAGAAATCGGAAGTGACGCCGGAGCTGCCTTAATAAATGACTTTAAAAACCTATGTACTGTGTTTTATTTTTGACACTTTTTTTTTAGGTGAATGTGTAGGGGTACAATTCACCCGATACTCATTCACATAGGGTGGGGGACTAGGATCTGGGGGCCTCCTTGTTAAGCTCCCTGCCCGCAGACCCCGACAACCAATGGCCAGGGTTGTCGGGAAGAGACCCTTGTTCTCATTAACATGAGGACAAAGTGCTTTAGGGTGGGGGGGCGCAGGGCCCCCCCTGCCCAAAAGCACCCCCCCCCCATGTTGAGGGCATGCAGCCTGGTACACTTCAGGAAGGGGGGTGTGCTCGCTCGTCTCCTTTTCCCTTTCCTGACCTGCCGGGCTGTGTGCTCTGATAAGGGTCTGGTATGCTCTTGGAGGGGGAACCCATGCCATTTTTTTTTAATTTGGTGTGGAGTTCCCCTTCAAGATCATCAGAGCACAAGTTGCATGCCAAAGTCGGATCGGTTAAGACGGCGATACGACTTTAATCCGACTTGTGTGATATTCAATGGGCTGAAGTAGGATCAAAGTCGGACCAAAGTAGTGCAGGGACTACTTTGAAGTCGGCACTACTTTAAGTCGTACTAATATGAATGGTTGTCATTGGAAATCATGGGGAACGACTTGTCATGCGACTTTGCAGTCCCAAGTCACGGGGCAAGTCGTACAAGTGTGAAAGGGGCCTAAGGCCTTTCTCCCCCCATCACTCAGTTTGGCCGGGCAACCCGCTCAAAAAAGAGTTCTGGTGGTTCCAAACTTCTTCCATCTACGGATGATGGAGGCCACTGTGCTCACTGGGACCTTCAATGCTGCAGAAATTTTTCTGTACCCTTCCCCAGATCTGTGCCTTGATACAATCCTGTCTTGAGATCTACAGATAATTCCTGACTTGATTTGTGCTCTGACATGCACTGTTAACTGTGGGACCTTATATAGACAGGTGTGTGCCTTTCCAAATCAGGTCCAATTAACTGAATTTATCACAGGTGGACTCCAATCAAGTTGTAGAAACATCTCAAGGATGATCAGTGGAAACTGGATGCACCTGAGCTCAATTTTGAGTGTCATGGCAAAGGCTGTGAATACTTATGTACATGGGATTTTTTTCATTTTTTATTTTTTATAAATGTGTAAAGATTTCAAACAAACTTATTTCACATTGTCATTATGGGGTGTTGTTTGCAGAATTTTGAGGAAAATAATGAAATTAATCCATTTTGGAATAAGGCTGTAACATAAAATGTGGAGAAAGTGAAGTGATGTAAAAACATTCCGGATGCACTGTATGTCCCGTACAACATAAAAAGCTCCTGCTGGTTAAGTTGGCTAGGTGCTGGAGGTAGCAGTAAACCTAAGATACCCGCATACTCGCTGTGATTGGTGACTTTAAGTTTGAAGGATAGAGAAACATAAGTAGTTACTTGCTCTCTTTTCTCTTTTTAAATGGTGGGGAGGGCTGGATTAATACCTTAGATGCCCCTTTTTTTAATGAACTGGGTGGTTTTGAAAACTAGACTCCATACCAGGGCCCCTATCAAGGTACTGAGGCTTTAATACATTACATGGCTTTAAACTGCAGTTTTCCTTTTGCCCCCCCCCCCCCCCACCTTTTTCTTTTATGAACTGGATGGTTTTAAAAACAAGATTATGCTGTTAAGACTTAAAGCGGAGCTCCAGGTTCCTTCAGAAAAAATTATAAGCCCAGCAGCTACACTATTGTCACACTATTGTGCTCCTTCACCATTTGCTCCGAGATCACTCACCAGAAACAATGGCTGGTTAGGTTATAAACCAGCAAAAGCGTTCTGTGCAAAACAATCCAGCTGACGAAATCCTCTGCTGTTGCTTCCGACTCCTCTCTCAAATATGACTCAAATTTGAGAGAGGAGTCAGAAGCAACAGCAGAGGATTTTGCACAGAACGCTTTTGCTGGTTTATAACCTGACCAGCCATTGTGTGTGGTGAGTGATCTCGGAACAAATGGTGAAGGAGCACATCGGGTGTTAGTTCACGTGGATAGAATATTCATTTTTGATCACCCTTTGGATTGTTTTATGTGATTTTTTTTCAATGGACTTTTTTTGATTATATATGCGTTGAATGTTGTAGCACTTTATAGATGCATTTCAGATACTTATCCTTGTACTGAACACTTTTTTCAGCACAGATTATTTGCACTTTTTAAGATTTGCACTTTATTTATTGTTTTACTGTTATTTTTGCACTCAAGTGTACCCTCTTAGATTTGCACCTCATTGATTGTCGTATTGTTAATTAATAATTTTAGCACTTAGGTGTTTCACTTTTAGACACATTGACTATGTAATTAGCACATTGTTTATATACTGCACAGTTTATATACCAGTTTTTATTATCTGGTTTAGCAGTTGGTTCTATAGGTTAGGTTGAGACAGTATAAGATTGCCCTGTTCCTCTTTTCTTTATTATAATATCTTTTCTCTGGCATCTGTAGTAAAGGAAACAGGGATTGAAGCCTTACGGCTTCACAGCCTGTTTCTTACTGCGCATGCACGAGTCGCGCTGCGCATTCTGAATGGTCCTGCGGGGCAGCAGGTGGAGGCGTAAATGTCGTAGATCGTCGATCGGCGATCTTACCCGTAAGTGGGACCAGGTACCTGCTCCCCCCCAAAAAGTGTCAAATGTGGCAGTGGAGGGTGCAAACAAGCAGAGCTTCCCTATTTGGGTGGAGCTCCACTTTAATACCTGGGTACTGAGGCTCTAATACACTCATAGGTGTGCGCAGCTTATTGCATTAGGGTGTGCACCCCAAAGCTCAAACACACATCTCTCTGCAGCCTCAGAATGAATGAGCCACTTCTGAGTGGCTTCCTGTTCATTCACAAACTCGCTCATCCATGTCTTTATGGACCTTTCTTTGTGCACTGGTCCAAATCATTTGGTGGAGGGGGGATTATGCTGTGGGGATATTTTTCAGGGGTTGGGCTTGGTCCCTTAGTTCCAGTGAAGGGAACTCTCTGGGTGTCAGCATACCAAGACATTTTTGACAGTTTCATGCTCCCAACTTTGTGGGAACAATTTGGGGATGGCTCCTTTCTGTTCCAACATGACTGCGCACCAGTGCACAAAGCAAGGTCCATAAAGACATGGATTAGCGAGTATGGGGTGGGGGAACTTGACTGGCCTGCACAGAGTCCTGACCTAAACCCGATAGAACACCTTTGGGATGAATTAGAACGGAGACTGCAAGCCAGGCCTTCTCATCCAAAATTAGTGCCTGACCTCACAAATGCTCTTCTGGAAGAATGGTCAAACATTCCCATAGACACACTCCTAAACCTTGTGGACGGCCTTCCCAGAAGAGTTGAAGCTGTTATAGCTGCAAAGGGTGGGCCAACTCAATATTGAACCCTACAGACTAAACCCTCGTACACACGGTACGATTGTTGGCCAACCGAGCATCTGATTTTTGCCAAAACGGCATGTGCCTGGATCTTGTCTTGCATAATAACGGTACACAATTGTCGTGCCACAAGCACGAACGTAGTGACATACTACGAGGAATTTCCGCTCTTGAGCGCCACCCTTTGGGCCCCTTCTGCTAATTTCGTGTTTGGTGAGCATTGATTCCGAGCATGTGTGTTTGTACATTCGACTTTTGTGTGACAGATTTGTGTACTAACCATATGAAAATCAGACATGGAGCCGTTGTCCGCCAAAAATTTACTAGCCTGTCATCCAACATTTGTTGGCCAAAAGTTGGACAACAATTGTCAAAAGGAGCGTACTAACGGTAAGATTTTAGGACAACAGCCTTTCAACAGACAATCCCCTGATAACAATCGTACCGTGTGCATGAGGCTTAAGACTGGGATGCCATTAAAGTTCATGTGCGTGTAAAGGTAGGCGTCCTGATACTTTTGGCAATATAGTGTATGTGTAATATGTGCAAAGGGATGTTGGCAACAACACCCTCAGTAGCTATTTAATAGCTTGACAGTTCTAAGTACACTAGTAACTGTAAGCCCCTGTTCACACCTGAACGAGATGTGGTAAACCTGCTTTCTGTGTTCACAACGCATTCAAAATGCACTGCAGTTGCGATCTGCAGTAGGTGTCAATGTTAACTTAATGATACCCCAAATGCAGGTCGCAAATACAGTGCGTTTGCCTGCACCGGATCGCATAGTACACAAGTACCATGCGATCCGATTGCAGTGAGTTTCCAAAAGTAGTGCATGCACTACTTTTAGTGCAGTGCGATTTGAGCCCATTTAAAATGAATGGGCTCAAATCGCACCACACTGAACAGCATTTAAATCGCACAGGAACGTGCTGTCCATTTCTCTGCAATTTCTAGTGTGCCTTCTCACACTTGTTGTGGAGTACGATGCCCTCCACTTTTGAAACACATTTCAGAGGGCATTTGACAGGCGGTGAGGAGGCATTATAACGCCTTCTTACCACCTAATTTAACCCTATAATGCTGCACATGGTTGTTGCACTGCCTCATTATACTCAATGGGTGAGTTTGACAGTTGGTACCACCAGTAAAAATCTGCAGTATGTGTACAGCCCCGTCTGGCTGTACTAGGACAAATCAGGTGGGTGGCCAGGGAAAGAGTGGTATCACCTATTTGAAAGAGTGCTAACAGTTAATCATGGCATGCCTTGAATGTACCTTTTTTGGGAAACTTAAATCTGTTGGTTTAGTTCTGCTTTAAGTACATTTGAGGTGCATCAAAACAAAGGTGTGCAAGAGTCTTACAGTTTGCTTTCTATTAAAATCAGCTTAATTGGAAAAAGCCTGTGTCCTGTCAGCATGCTGTAAAGTTGGACCTTTGCTCTCCGTAGGGAAGCAGTGATCTCTATGCAGAGGTAAACCACACTCCCCTACTGAGTCAGAGCCAAAGCTCTCCAATCAGCAGGGAGCATGAGCTTTGGTAATTACAGAGCTATGTGTTTGATTCAGTAGTGGGTTTATTGGGTATCTGCAGAGATATAGCTGCTTCCATACAAATGTCCTTCTCTACAGCAAGGGTGGGGCTTCTCTACGCTGGCTGTAGCTGCTTTCTAAAGCAAATGAACTGTAAGACACCAAACAACTTTTGTTATGATGCTCCTGGATTGTACTTAGTTGATTCAAATGGAAGGGTCAATCTGGCTTTTATGTAAGGCTTACTAGATCTACTTCCTGTGGGCATCAGTGAATTAACAGGTCTTTCAGCACTGCTACCAGGGCCGGAACTCAATTCTGCTCCTCTCACCTCAGATGGCAGACACAGACAGGGTGGGATGGGCATGTGACACGGAAAGGCACAATGACATTGTAATTTCCACCTGAGCCTCGATAAGTCTCCTCTTCATGTCGATGGGTTCTTGGGTGTGATCCTTCCTGATTTCCTCCTCCACCAGCATCAACCTGTTGGGGGAGAACAGAAAAATGGCCGCTGAAAGCATCAAACCCATACAGACAGAGAGTATGGAACCTTTCCCTATGTGTAATGTCACAATGGATAATACCTGAACCCTGGCACAAAGATATCTGAAATAGAATATTACAATGCACCAATCAGACCCCAGCTGACATTTTTCTAGTTTAGGTCCGGAATGGAATGGAAGTATTTAATTGGTTGTTATGAGCAGCGAGGGCAATTTTTTTTATTACCCTTGATGCACTACAAACTAGTGAAAAGAGTGTCAATTATTACACATACATGATGCAACCTGTTTTATGTGCTTAATTCTTTCCTTTTTAGGCCCCTTTCACACTGGGGTGGTGGGGGCGTCGGCGGTAAAACGGCGCTATTTAAAATGTGAAAAAAACATGAGCTTCTATATAAGCCCTCACTGACCTTTGTAGCTGCAGACACTATGGAGCTATTCATCCTCAAATTTACAGCAGAAGCATTGAAGCCATTCTCTCAGCAGCTCAGCTCTCCTCTTCCAGTAGTGATTTAGCAGCTCAGCTACCCCTGCTGCTTTTTTGGGAGTTACTCAGCAGTTCAGCTCCCTATGCACCCCCTCCTTGCAGTGACTCAGCAGCAGTTAGCTTTCCCAGCTCCCCTCTCCCGGTAGTAACTCAGCAGATCAGCCCATCCTGCTCCTCACCCCAGCAACAACTCAGCAGCTCAGGTCACTCTGCCACTCCCTCCCAGTAGTGACTCTACAAGCTCAGCTTCCCCCTCCCAGCAATGACTTTGATTGCATATGCTCTGCTACTCTGTATTTGGTTGGAGTTGCCCTTTAAAAACAATATGCAAAGAGTAT
The DNA here is from genome assembly GCF_042186555.1 of Aquarana catesbeiana. Classification (NCBI taxonomy): domain Eukaryota; kingdom Metazoa; phylum Chordata; class Amphibia; order Anura; family Ranidae; genus Aquarana; species Aquarana catesbeiana. The sequence continues at coordinate 29,901,859 of NC_133332.1, forward strand.
TGATAAGCACTCACATCAACCAAGGCAGCACTTTGCAGTGTACTACTATCAGACTATTAAGCTCATTCCTAATTGGCCATGGTGGGTCACAGCATTTCATTGTACAGTATATATACCATGAGTCTTATTCAATAAGGCAATGCAAACAGCAGTGATGATGTGGGGATGTCCCAAATTAGAGGGGCCCAAATTTGAAGATTCGCGTACACAAAGTTCAATGAGATTGCCAAATAAAAGGTCTGAGAATCCAAAAGTTAATAATGTTGACATTTGTTCAGAGAGACAACACAGATGTCACGGTCCAGGGTCAGGCTTGGAGACCAGTAGCTATAGCAGGGGAGAAACTCCCACCAACCAGCAGGATAGGTATACTAGCAGGTCACCCTGGCGGACGACGTGGGTTCACCCAAGGCATGGGGTCTAAGTACTAACAGGTGTTCACCAGAACGCCTGATGGTGAAGATGGGTTTTACTGCATGTTAGTACCAGGTCATGGTCCTCAGGATCGCCCCACCAGGAGGCAAGTAAGCCAGGGTCCAGTAGCAAATACAGCAGGGAAAATTATTATTTGATCCCCTGCAGATTTTGTAAGTTTGCCCACTTACAAAGAAATGAAGGGTCTATCATTTTTATCACAGGTGTATTTTAAATGATAGAGACAGAATGTCAACCAAAAATCTAGAAAAAACACATGATACAAAAATTATAAATTGAGTTGTAGTTCAGTGAGTGAAATAAGTATTTGATCCCCAAGCAAAATAATGACTTAGTACTTGGCGGAGAAACTCTTGTTTGCAAGCACAGAGATAAGACATTTCTTGTAGTTGGTTACCAGATGCACAGATCTCAAGAGGGATTTTGGTCCACTCTTCTTTACAGATCTTCTTTAAATCCTTAAGGTTTCTTGGCAACTTGAAGTTTCAGTTCCCTCCATATATTTTCTATAGGAATAAGGTCTGGAGACTGGCTAGGTCACTACATGTCCTTAATGTGCTTATTCTTGAGCCACTCCTTTATTGCCTTGGCGGTCATTATCATACTGGAAGACCCATCTACAGTGTTCTGGCTGAGGGAAGAAGGTTCTCATCCAAGATTTTACAATACATGGCCCTGTCCATTGGCACCTCAATGCAGCCCAGTGGGTCTTTACCTTTAGCAGAGAAACAGCCCCAAAGCATAATGTTTCCACCTCTGTGCTTGACTGTAGGGATGGTGTGCTTAAGGTCATAGTCAGCATTTTCCTTCCTCCAAACATGGCCAGTCGACACGGCCAGAGCTCAATTTTTGTCTCATCTGACCACAGCACTTTCTCCCAATCCTTCTCTGAATCATTTAGATGTTCATTGGCAAACTTCAGACGGGCCTGTACATGTCTTCTTGAGGAGGGGGACCTTGCAGGCACTAAAGGATATCAATCCATGGTGGCGTATGGTGTTACCAATGGTTTGTTTGGTGACTGTGGTCCCAACTGCCTTGAGATCATTCACAAGTTCTGGGCTGATCTCTCACTTTTCTCATGATCATCCTTAGCCCATGAAGCGAAATCTTGCATGAAGCTCCAGACCGAGGGCAATTGATGATCATTTTGTATTTCTTCCATTTGCGAATAATCGCTCCAACAGTTGTCTCCTTCTCAAGCCCATTCCAGCCTTGTGTAGGTCTACAATCTTGCCCCAGATATCCTTTGACAGCTCTTTGGTCTTGCCCATAATGGTGAGGTTTGAATGGAAGAAAGAGATTCTGTGGACAGGTGTCTTTTATACACATAACGAGTTGTCATTAGGAACACCTTCTTACACCGACAGGACTAATGTGTGTACCACATGAGCACCTACTAAAGCCAGTCTGTGGGAGCCGGAATTATTGTTGGTTGGTAGGGGATCAAATACTTATTTTACTCACTGAACTGCAACTCAGTTTATAACATTTGTATCATGTGTTTCTTTTTTTGGATTTTTGGTTGATATTCTGTCACTCTGATGCTATGATATACAGTACAAAGACAGATCTATACAGATTACAGCCTTATCATTCCATTTTATCAGGTTTTTCTTAGGCAATAAAAACATATTTTCAGATTAAATGTTTTTCCTAGAGTGATGTTGAGAAGGCTTTGCAGCAAATGGGCATCTGTAATAATCTGAATTTGTATTCCTGAACTGTGCAATCCTGCAGCCTAAAGCCCAAGCCCATCATCTCTATTTCCTCCCTGACCCCCTGGAGGCTACTCATTTATTTGAATAATTGCCTAGCGTCATTTAATAGAAAAGACGAAGAACATCTTGGGGTGAAAAGGAGTTACAGTGGGGAGCAGCATTTTATTGGAGGAATATTGCACCTAGAGCCAGGGGCGTGTCTACTGCAAGGCAAATAAGGCATTTGCATGGGGTGGCATTTTTCAGAGGGGGCGGGGTCTGTACTGGGATGATGCCTGCAACTGCAGGTCCCAGGTCTCTCCATATAGAGTACCTGTCACTACCTAGTGATTCCACAAGGATGTGTACATTCCTTGTGACAGCAATAAAAGTGATTTAAAAAAAAAAAATGAAAACAACAGTGTAAAAATAAAAAATAAATAAAAAATGACTAATTAAAAAAATCTTTTTAAAGTGGCCTCATCTTCCCATGCTTGCACGAAAAGGTAAACACGCAAGCGTCCCACACATGTGAGGTATCACCATGAACGTCAGATCATGGGCAGTAATTCAAGCATCCTCTGTAAATCTAAAGTAGTAACCTGCAAAGGCTTTTAAAGCGTTGCCTATGGATAGTAAAATTTACGTCGAAGGGGCAAACACAAGGCCAACTGGCCGAATCCAGCCCACCAGGTCATTTCATGTAGCCCTTGCACCTCTCCTGCAACTGCGGCACCCTCTTCTTTTCTGCCCACACCTTGTACAGCAGTCGGAAGCAGAGAGGAGAACAGAACTCCTCCGCCAGATCCTGTGCTTCTCTGTGCAGCCGCCTAGAGGCTTGTCTCTGCTCCCCCGTCTCAGCTGTTGACAACAGAGAAGAAGACAGAACTCCTCCTACATATCCTGCTCCTTTCAGTGCAGCCACAGCACCCCCTCGTCTTAATCTCCCCTTGTCTCACCATTCAGCAGGCTCCGCCAGCCAACTCTAGCCCTCCTCTGGTCCTCCCCCAGACCCTGCATTTTCTGCTTCCGAGCTCCGCCCCCAGCTTTTTTCCAGGAGCAGCACAAGGTAAGGGGATTGCACTGTGATGTAAGGGAAGGTGAGAGACTCTTGACGTCTGATGTAAGGGGGATGGGGTGCTCTGGACATCTAATCTTACAGATACAACCGGCCCTTTGAGGGCAACCACAATGCTGATAGAAATTGAGTTTAACACTCCTGGTCCAGAGAGTTAGCCCAGAGTTGAGCTTTATCCTTCCTGGGTTTATTTTTGTATTTACTTAATTTACTTCTTTATTTACTTTTTTCATTTGCTTTATTTTATTTTACTTGTTTATTTACTTGATTTTTTTAAATTATTTAAATTATTTCTCGGTCAGAGCAGTATCAGGCTGTAGGGCTTAATTGACCACTTGCCGACTGCGCACTGTAGATTTACTGCTACAATGCAGGCACAGAATCTGCACAGAATCACGTATACTGTATATATGTGAGGCTGCATTTTTGGGTAGGGGGCGCGCGCACACCTGGCTGTGCTGTGATTCGTCACAGCACATGCCAATCACTGGGTCCCGGCCGGTTCACTGAACACAGCTCTGTGAATGTAAACAAGATAGAGCTGTGTTTAGTGACACAGGGATCTAGTTTTTGTTTCATTCCCTGCTAAGCAGGGAACAAAAACAACTAGATCCCCAGTAAAAGCAGCACACAGTACACACATACACACTTGTTAGGTACACATTAAACCCCTTGATTACACCAGATGTTAACCCCTTCCTGCCCAATGTCATTAGTACTGTGACAGTGCATATTATTAGCACTGATCACTGTAATAACATCACTAGTGGTGTCAGTGGCAGTTAGTTAGTCCCCCCCCCCCCAGCGTCAGTTAGTGTCAGATTGTCCGCTGCAGTCCTGTTATAAGTGACTGATCGCCACCATTACTAGTAAATAAAAAATAAATGAATACAAATTCCAGTATATACAGTATCCCAAAGTTTGTGGATGGTATAACTTTCACACAAACCAATTAATATACACTTATTGGGATTTTTGTTACCAAAGACATGTAGCAGAATACATTTTGGCCAAAATTTTTTAAGAGATTTTATTTTTATTTATTTTTTTATTTGATATGTTTTATAGCAGAAAGTAAAAAGCATTGTTTTTTTTTTTTTTTTTTTTTTCAAAATGATCGGTCTTTTTTTGTTTATGTAATAAAAAATAGAAAAAATAACCGTAGAGGTGATTAAATATCACCAAAAGAAAGCTCTATTTGTGGGAAAAAATTATTTATAAATTTTGTTATTGGTACAGCGTTGCGTGACCGTGAATTGTCAGTTTAAGTAGCGCAGTGCCGAATAGCAAAAAAATGGCCTGGTCATGAACAGGGTAAAACCTTTCGGAGCTGAAGTGATTAATATCCTGTGGTTTACTGTCCTCCAGCAGCCCAGACAGTGTGTCAGGTGTCAACAGACTTGAGCTCAGACAGGAGACAGGTCAGCAATTATGGAGGCCTTACAGGTTGACATTTCTGCTTAGACAGGGAGTAAAAACAAATAACAGCACACACAGCCAACCGTGACAGGTAAGGCTGCGCTACAGTGCCTTGAAAAAGTATTCATACCCCTTGAAGTTTTCCACATTTTGTCACGTTACAACCAAAATCGTAAATTAATTTTATTGGGATTTTATGTGATAGACCAACACAAAGTGGCACAAAATTGTGAAGTGGAAGGAAAATAATAAAAAGGTTTTTTACAAATAAATATCTGAAAAGTGTGGGGTACATTTGTATAGCGCCCCCCCTAAGTCAATACTTTGTAGAACCTCCTTTCACTACAATTACAGCTGCACGTTTTTTTGGGGATGTCTCTATCAGCTTTGCACATCTAGAGAGGGACATTTTTGCCCATTCTTTTTTGCAAAATATCTCAAGCTCTGTCAGATTGGATGGAGAGCGTCTGTGAACAGCAATTTTCAAGTCTTGCCACAGATTCTCAATTAGATTTAGGTCTGGGCTTTGACTGGGCCATTCTAACACATAAATATGCTTTGATCTAAACCATTCCATTGTAGCTCTGGCTGTATGTTTAGGGTCGTTGTCCTGCTGGAAGGTGAACCTCCGCCCCAGTCTCAAGTCTTTTGCAGACTCTAACAGGTTTTCTTCTAAGATTGCCCTGTATTTGGCTCCATCCATCTTCCCATCAACTCTGACCACTCCCTGTCCCTGCTGAAGAAAAGCATTCCCACAACATGATTCTGCCACCACCATGTTTCACAGTGGGGATGGTGTGTTTAGGGTGATGTGCTGTGTTTTTCTGCCATGCACAGCATTTTGCTTTTAGGACAAAAAGTAAAATTCTAACCAGAGCACCTTCTTCCATGTTTGCTGTGTCCCCCACATGGCTTCTCGCAACCTGCAAATAGGACTTCTTATGGCTTTCTTCTTGCCACTCTTCTATAAAGGGCAGATTTGTGGAGAGCACGACTAATAGTTGTCCTGTGGACAGATTCTCCCACCTGAGCTGTGGATCTCTGCAGCTCCTCCAGAGTTACCATGGACCTCTTGGCTACTTCTCTGATGAATGCTCTCCTTGCCCGGCCTGTCAGTTTAGGTGGACGGCCATGTCTTGGTAGGTTTGCAGTTGTGCCATACTCTTTTCATTTTCGGGTGATGGATTGAACAGTGCTCCGTGAGATGTTCAAAGCTTGGGATATTTTTTTATAATCTAACCCTGCTTTAAACTTCTCCACAACTTTATCCCTGACCTGTCTTCTGTGTTCCTTGGCCTTCATGATGCTATTTGGTTTACTAAGGTTCTCTAACAAACCTCTGAGGGCTTCACAGAACTGTATTTATACTGAGATTAAATTACACACAGGTGGACTCTATTTAGTAATTAGGTGACTTCTGAAGGCAATTGGTTCCACCAGATTTTAGTTAGGGGTATCAGAGTAAAGGAGGCTGAATACAAATGCACACCACACTTTTCACATATTTGTAAAAAATTTGACAACCATTTATCAATTTCCTTCCACTTCACAATTATGTGCTACTTTGTGTTGGTCAACGCAAGTACATTTGCGTTTTTGGTTGTGGATGACAAAATGTGGAAAATTTCAAAGGGTGTGAATACTTTTTCAAGGCACTGTATATTAATAACTTAAAAGGGTTGTAAAGGTTCGTGTTTTTTCACCTTACTGCATTCATGCAGTAAGGTGAAAAAACATCTGACAATACTGCCCCCCCAGCCCCCCCTCCCGTTTTACTTACCTGAGCCCCTAAACTTGCTGCGCTCGCCCCCAATGTCCTCTTCGCCGCTCAGCCTGGCCGTTGATTGGCTAGAGTGGATGGATTGAAAGCAGCGCAGCCATTGGCTCGCGCTGCTGTCAATCACATCCAGTGACACGGCGCGCCGGGGGGCGGGGCCGAGTGATACAGTGAGCGGCTATAGCCGCCGGCTGTATCACGGGAGCGTGCCCGCAAGAACTAACCACCATGTGAGAGAGCCTCCATGAAGGTGGTTATTTCTTGCGGGGAGGAGCTGGAACAGCCGCCGAGGGACCCCAGAAGACCAGGTTCGGGGCCACTCTGTGCAAAACGAGCTGCACAGTGGAGGTAAGTATAACATGTTTGTTATTTTAAAAAAACAAATTCCTTTGCAACCCCTTTAAGGCTCGTACACACGATACGAAAATCAAAAGAAAAATTTAGTCCGAACGAACAATCTGCCGTTTTTTGGATCGTTAGTATGGTACTTTGAACAGCCAATTCCGATTTTTCGTCCAACAAAAGCTGGATGTGCAGACTATAACATTTTTGTCGTACTTGAACTCAATGCCCAATTTCGTTTAATTAGTACGGTTTTCTTCTAAAATAAAAATCGTAAAAGTAAGACTATGCATGCTCAGAAACGAAAGAATACATACAAAACTATTCAACACGTTACGTCACTTCTGAAGTTGTATTCTGTCGTACGAGAATTTTCGTATGGTGAGTAACCTCTTCACTTTCGACATGAGACCAGCATGCAACAAAAAATGGACGAACGGTTGCCCGAAAATCTGATCGTGTGTACGAGGCTTAAGTAGTGAAGATTCAGAGTCTTACAAAAGGCCGTTCCTGATTGGTTCTTTTTATTCATTTAACTGTCTTTTTTTGTGTGACAGCCTGAGGTAGGCGCATGCATGCTCCGAACGCAAAGCACCGCCCGCTGACCTGACGCGGAAGTGACCCCGCCTGTGTGCACCGCCGATCGTTGTTTCAGCCATCTGGAAGCACTGTGAACCAACAGTGCGGCCGGGAGCTGGCCAGATCGTGGACCAACAGTCAAGCCCTTGACACCAGTGTCCACCCGGAAGCCAGAGTGGATGAACCGTATTTTATGCCTGTACCCACCACTCTCCTGTGAGTGTATTCATATCTGTTATTAATTATTAACCTGTTTACTTGCTGCACTTAGAGGGCGCTGTTCTTTTGTCCTTTTTTTTTTTTGTGTGTGATTGCAGACCAATTTTAATCAAATCTCAGATAAAAAAAAAATTGTAGTAAAAGATTTGATTTGACTAGAAATAAAATTCAGAGGCTGTTACTGCACTGAATAAATGGGGAAATAACAAGAAAAATGTGAATATTTTATAAAATGACCTTAAACAACATAACTCAAACATAATAACAAAACAATTCAATTTTTTTTATCAACTGCCTTTGTTTGCAATAAGTGGGCTGCTGCATACAGTGCATATGCTGAACATTTATTTCCAATGAAGCCTAGAAGATTGCAACCACGTGAAGGTCGTTTAAGATAATACAACAAAATCCATTTATTTTCACAATAGAATTTCTTTTTATGATTTTCTTGGAATGCTCTCGGCTGCCACCGTTATTTTATGTCCGTGCCACAGTAATACAAATAGAAGTGCAGCACTATTAGAACTAATGATTTTTTCTATGATATTCCATCTTTGGTTCAGACCTTTCCCAAAGTAATATCCTTTATCCTCTATATTTAAGAATAAGCTGATGTTACTTGATGTGCCCCCATGGCAGTCCACTGATTTGGGGTCACACTCTTGTGACGTGAAGGGGGTGCGTCCATTTACAGCACACACACAGGAGACATAGAGCACACAGAATGTACATAGCATACAGTTTACACAGCACACACAGAATACACAACACAGGGTGTACACAGGACGCACAGCACAGGATGTACACAGGATACACGGAACGCACAGCACAGGATGTACACAGGGCGCACAGAACATACAGCCCATGATGTACACTGGATTCACAGAATGCACAGCACAGGATGTACACAGGGCTCACAGAACGTACAGCCCATGATGTACACAGGATTCACAGAACGCACATCACAGGATGTACACAGGGCGCACAGAACGTACAGCACAGGATGTACACAGGGCGCACAGAACGTACAGCACAGGATGTACACAGGGCGCACAGAACGTACAGCACAGGATGTACACAGGGCGCACAGAACGTACAGCACAGGATGTACACAGGGCGCACAGAACGTACAGCACAGGATGTACACAGGGCGCACAGAACGTACAGCACAGGATGTACACAGGGCGCACAGAACGTACAGCACAGGATGTACACAGGGCGCACAGAACGTACAGCACAGGATGTACACAGGGCGCACAGAACGTACAGCACAGGATGTACACAGGGCGCACAGAACGTACAGCACAGGATGTACACAGGACGCACAGCACAGGATGTACACAGGGCATACAGAACGTACAGCACAGGATGTACACAGGGCGCACAGAATGTACAGCACAGGATGTACACAGGGCGCACAGAACGTACAGCACAGGATGTACACAGGGTGCACAGAACGTACAGCACAGGATGTACACAGGACGTACAGCACAGGATGTACACAGGATACACAGAACGCACAGCACAGGATGTACACAGGAAGTACAGCACAGGATGTACACAGGATACACAGAACGCACAGCACAGGATGTACACAGGGCGCACAGAACGCACAGCATAGGATGTACACAGGATGTACAGCACAGGATGTACACATGATACACAGAACACACAGCACAGGATGTACACAGGATACACAGAACGCACAGCACAGGATGTACACAGGACGTACAGCACAGGATACACAGAACGCACAGCACAGGATGTACATAGGGCGCACAGAACGTACAGCACAGGATGTACACAGGGCGCACAGAACGCACAGCATAGGATGTACACAGGATGTACAGCACAGGATGTACACAGGACGTACAGCACAGGATGTACACAGGATACACAGAACGCACAGCATATTATGTACACGGGATTCACAAAACGCACAGCACAGGATGTTCACAGGACGCACAGCACAGGATGTACACAGGATGCAAAGAACACACAGCACAGGATGTACACAGGGCACACAGAACGCACAGCACAGGATGTACACAGGGCGCACAGAACGCACAGCACAGGATGTACACAGGGCGCACAGAACGCACAGCACAGGATGTACACAGGGCGCACAGAACGCACAGCACAGGATGTACACAGGGCGCACAGAACGCACAGCACAGGATGTACACAGGGCGCACAGCACAGGATGTACACAGGGCGCACAGAACGCACAGCACAGGATGTACACAGGGTGCACAGAACGCACAGCACAGGATGTACACAGGGTGCACAGAACGCACAGCACAGGATGTACACAGGGCGCACAGAACGCACAGCACAAGATGTACACAGGGCATACAGAACGTACAGCACAGGATGTACACAGGGCGCACAGAACGCACAGCACAGGATGTACACAGGGCGCACAGAACGCACAGCACAGGATGTACACAGGGCGCACAGAACGTACAGCACAGGATGTACACAGGGCGCACAGAACGCACAGCACAGGATGTACACAGGGCATACAGAACGTACAGCACAGGATGTACACAGGGCGCACAGAACGCACAGCACAGGATGTACACAGGGCATACAGAACGTACAGCACAGGATGTACACAGGGCGCACAGAACGCACAGCACAGGATGTACACAGGGCGCACAGAACGCACAGCACAGGATGTGGACAGAATGCACAGCACAGGATGCACAGCACAGGATGTACACAGGACACAGAATATATAGCAAAGAGAAAACAGAGCATGCGCAGACCACACACAAGACACAAACATGCTCAGCACAGTGATAACACACCACACACAGTATTTAACACACACAGCAAACACACTGCACACAGCACACACACATAGTTCCCAACTGTCCCGGATTTGTCAAAACTGTCCTGGGATCTGATGTAAGCCCCGGAGAATGAAGGCTTTGTCCCAGAGTGGACACGCGCTGCAGATGACTTTCTTCCTTCCTTCCTTAAGTGTCCCTCATTCTAATGTTCAAAAGTTGTGAGGTATGCCCACAGTACATGGAGGAAACACGCTACACAGAGCACACACAGAACAACACAGAATGTATACTATATACTCAATACATTGTGCAATTCAGCCCATACATGACCCATTCCATAAGGCCCAGACAAGTCTACACCTGGGCTTCTCTATATTGTTCTTCTTTAAATCATCTGATTTGGAAAGAGCCCCTAATAGAATTCGGTCAAGCCTCTGCACCACAATTGTCAGTGTTTGTAATGGGTTCATGTACCTGTACAATGGGTTCATGTACCTGTACATGAATCTGTCGCATTGAGCCTGGCACTGAGGCTGTAGTGTCTATACTGGACATTCTTTCCTCAGTGCGGCTCTGTAATCCTCTGTAATCGTCTGAGTGCATGCTACTGTGTGTTCGGACAACGCCAGCGGGGGGGGCAGGTCTGGCAGAGGCGGTGCCTCAGCATGTCGTGTGACGTCATGGTGCAAGGGAGCCAAGCAAAGCAGCTAGAGCCTCATGTGCGGGTCTGCGGGATGGGAGCAAGGCAAGCCGGGAGCGGGACTGTCAGCGCTGTTTGGAGTGGAGTGAAGGGACCACCTGGCATGGAGAGAGACTGTCACTGTGACTCAGGAGAGGATGTGTCATGTCGGTGAGGTGTCATCATCAAATTTAGGTGTCATCACCTAAATAATGAAATTTGCGCTTAAAACTGTAATTTTATAAGTTTTGGAAAGGTCAGTAAAAACTTGGCTGCACCAGTAAATTTTGGGTGTCGTGTCAGTAAATTTAAATCTGCTAGTTGGGCAACACTGGTGGAGCCTGATGGGGAACTCTGAGAGACTAGTTCCCCATCAGGTCTGCCTTATTGGGATTGACAGCGGACAGCAGTGGGCAGATTCTATGGCCGATATTCATCTAGGCCAGGAGTCTCAAAACTTTCTAAAGAAAAGGCCAGTTTACTGTCCGTCAGACCTTAGGGGGGCTGGACTGTGCCCAGTGGGAGTGGACAATGCCCGATCTTTGGTATTAGGGGGAGAAATAGTTGGCGCCAGTGGGAGGAACAGTGCCCCATTTTTGTTATCGGTAAAAGGAATTATGGCCCATTGTTGTTGTTAGTGAAATGAATGATGCCCCATTGTTGATGTCAGTGGCAGGAATAATGCCTCAAGGGCCAGGTAAAGGCAAGCAAAGGGCTGTAGTTTGGAGACCACTGATCTAGGCTATAAAATCAACCCACTGCTGTCCTCTGTCAATCACAAGGAAGGAGGACCCGATGGAGAACTAGTCTCTTAGCATTTCCATGGCATGGCATTATGTAGGCGATTGCAGTTCTACTAGTTATATATAGCACCTTCATTAGTTCTCATAGTTTACCAATTTAACCAGCAATAAGGACTTCTTTTAGCATATGTAAACGGTGTTCAAACCATGCATGTGAGGCATCGCTGTGAACGTTAGAGTGAGAGCGCCAGTACAAGACCTCCTCTGTAAATCTAAACATGTAGCATGTAAAAAATGTTAAAGAGTCGCCTATGGAGATATTTAAGTACTGAAGTCTGGCGCCATTCCACAAGTGTGCGCAATTTTAAAGCGTGACATGATAGTGTAGCACAGCCCCCTAGAGGACTGCTTAGAATTACCTGATCATCTGCACGGCCATGACCTAGTGAACTTTCCAGCCCACCTGACATTCTGGGTTCAGACATCCTTGTATCACTGTATGGCAATAATCACACAACTCAATGTATTTAGGTTCTATGGTTATTTTACTTGAACCAAATAAAAAGGAAAGTTGTCACAAAGAGTTAATAGATCTGCTGAGTTCTAGGCAACAGCGCCAACTCAGCAAAATAATTCCTCCGAAAGACACAAGACAATATTTTAACAACGACACTACTATATGTATATATATATGTATATATATATATATATATATATATATATATATATACATACACAGTGGGGACGGTAAGTATTCAGACCCCCTTAAATTTTTCACTCTTTGTTATATTGCAGCCATTTGCTAAAATCATTTAAGTTCATTTTTTTCCTCATTAATGTACACACAGCACCCCATATTGACAGAAAAACACAGAATTGTTGATATTTTTTGCAGATTTATTAAAAAAGAAAAACTAAAATATCACATGGTCCTAAGTATTCAGACCCTTTGCTGTGACACTCATATATTTAACTCAGGTGCTGTCCATTTCTTCTGATCATCCTTGAGATGGTTCTACACTTTCATTTGAGTCCAGCTGTGTTTGATTATACTGATTGGACTTGATTAGGAAAGCCACACACCTGTCTATATAAGACCTTACAGCTCACAGTGCATGTCAGAGCAAATGAGAATCATGAGGTCAAAGGAACTGCCTGAAGAGCTCAGAGACAGAATTGTGGCAAGGCACAGATCTGGCCAAGGTTACAAAATTATTTCTGCTGCACTTAGGGTTCCTAAGAGCACAATGGCCTCCATAATTCTTAAATTGAAGATGTTTGGGACGACCAGAACCCTTCCTAGAGCTGGCCGTCCGGCCAAACTGAGCTATCGGGGAGAAGAGCCATGGTGAGAAAGGTAAAGAAGAACCCAAAGATCACTGTGGCTGAGCTCCAGAGATGCAGTCGGGAGATGGGAGAAAGTTGTAGAAAGTCAACCATCACTGCAGCCCTCCACCAGTCGGGGCTTTATGGCAGAGTGGCCCAATGGAAGCCTCTCCTCAGTGGAAGACACATGAAAGCCCGCATGGAGTTTGCTAAAAAAACACCTAAAGGACTCCAATATGGTGAGAAATAAGATTCTCTGGTCTGATGAGATCAAGATAGAACTTTTTGGCCTTAATTCTAAGTGGTATGTGTGGAGAAAACCAGGCACTGCTCATCACCTGTCCAATACAGTCCCAACAATGAAGCATGGTGGTGGCAGCATCATGATGTGGGGGTGTTATTCAGCTGCAGGGACAGGACGACTGGTTGCAATCGAGGGAAAGATGAATGCGGCTAAGTACAGGGATATCCTGGACGAAAACCTTCTCCAGAGTGCTCAGGACCTCAGACTGGGCCGAAGGTTTACCTTCCAACAAGACAATGACCCTAAGCACACAGCTAAAATAAGGAAGGAGTGGCTTCACAACAACTCCGTGACTGTTCTTGAATGGCCCAGCCATTGAGTCCTTAAAATGGCTGTCCACCAACGTTTACCATCCAACCTGACAGAACTGGAAAGGATCTGCAAGGAGGAATGGCAGAAGATCCCCAAATCCAGGTGTGAAAAACTTGTTGCACCTTTCCCAAAAAGACTCCTGGCTGTTTTAGATCAAAAGGGTGCTTCTACTAAATACTGAGCAAAGGGTCTGAATACTTAGGACCATGTGATATTTCAGTTTTTCTTTTTTAATAAATCTGCAAAAATGTCAACAATTCTGTGTTTTTCTGTCAAAATGGGGTGATGTGTGTACATTAATGAGGAAAAAATGAACTTAAATGATTTTAGCAAATGGCTGCAATATAACAAAGGGTGAAAAATTAAAGGGGGTCTGAATACTTTCCGTCCCCACTGTATACACACATATACATACACTTCCTTTAGCGATAATGTTACCCCCTAAACAGATTTTTCAGCTAACTGCTTATACTGCCACACTGTAAAAGATGGAACCTGACCAGCCTACACGCTATCCTAGAAAGGGAGAGTGGGTCTAGAGTAAAGTCAACGTTGCAGATCTGATGTTCTTCACCGGCTAGTCGGAGCTCCTTAACTGTAATCCGTTTGAATGTGATGGGAGCAGTAGATTCCTTGTAGTGAGGAAAGCTAAAGATGTTTGAGCACAGTGTTCAAATGATGCAGTAAAGTATTCTTGGAGTAAAGATATCTATGCATAGTGCCTCAATGTAACAAGAATGGATAAAGGTCGAGCAATTTGCCATCTCAGCAATGACCAAATTACTCCGATGTCTTCAGAGCAGAAACTTGTGTAGCAACACTCGGGCAGTGGATCAGCTGTCTCGATCTCCCGACGTGAAGCTTGCCACACACACCGACTGGCAGGCAACCGGAGGGCTGCTGCAAAGGATGTCCGACAGCGAACGGCAGCGCTAGGCCCCTCAGGCCACGGGTTGGAAAGTAATACTTTGCGTGGTAGGCCGCGACCTCTCTCTCTCTCCCTGTTGCACAGAGAGGTCCGTCTTGCGTCAGGCCCAGGAGGAAGAGAGCTCTGTGCGGGCTTTTGCTGTTTTTTTAGCTACTCCTAGCAATCTTCAGATGGCAGCAAAGATCACTGGGATATGGAGGCCTGACACACAATCGTGCAAAGCAATTATCTGACGTGAGGACTATTTCTCCCACAATCCTTTTATTTGGCACACAGATATGATGTCACTGGATACATTGATCACTAGAGGGACAAGCAATACTTTAAAATGTTAGAAGGTACGGTGATTTATGTTTGTAGTCCATATTGCTACATCCTCCCCCCACTTGAAAGTCTTTGGTCCCTAAAGACAGAGCACAACCTGGGATCATAATACTGCATTGTGAAGTTAAACAATTATAATAAACAACAGGTAATAAATGATTTAGCAAATTGCATACATCAACAGAAGAAGTCATATTAAGTTTATGACAGGCCAATAATAGATTAGTGGCCCACCCAGTAGTGTCAGGGGGTGGATCAAGGTCATCCTTTATTAAAGACTCAGCAAAGGAGGCAAGTGTTTGACTGGGACGTAGTGGGTATGAGTTCATCTGAATTTTCTCCAAGAGTGTCATAAGTTAATCTCTTTGGGGGACATATCTTTTGTCTCAACTGAGAATGTATGCCTTCCAGTGACTCAGGTCCTTCTTCTGCTCAGGTTCCACATCTAATTGGCTCCAATTCCAGCTCTGGTTCTACTTCAGGCTCTGGTTCTACTTCAAGCTCTAATCCCAGCTCAGGGACTGTATCTCTCTTTGCTGTATTAGTAAGAGGGATGAGAGTATCAGCCGCATTAGACACTTCACAGGGTTCCAGCTTGACTTCCTCATTTCTCCTAAATGTGTAGGGAGCCACCACCTCAGTGTCAGGCAAGTGGGAGCCTTGCCCTGGACAGGCTTTTTGTTTAGCCTCAGGAACCATGCAATCATCTTCCAAAGAGGGAGCCCGCAGCCAATCCAAAGGCAATTCCTCATCATCACTTTCCTCTTCCGGAAGTGCAGGTGGACAGGTTTTCCTAACCCCAGGCCTCAAGTTGGGGACTTATATGTCTCTGGGCAAGGGGCTGAGGGTACTCGAACAGCCTCTGAAATGGGCAGCAAATGGTTTTGATGCCAAGTCTTGAGGAGGCCAGTCTTCCCTTCAGCCCGAATATGATACACAGAAAGTCCAGGCAGTCGTTTGCAAACAATGTAGAGTTGGGAACGCCATCGATCAGCCAGCTTATGTTTTCCTGGCACCCCTAGATTGCCAAACACTCGATCTCCAGGTTGTAGATCCTGAACCCTCACTTTAAGATCAAAGTTCTTCTTTCTTCTTTGTTCTCCGATGGTGGAAGCTTCCTTGGCTTTCTCATAAGCCACATTTAAGTTCTTCCGGAGCCTGTCGACATATCCCCTATAGGAGGCTTGAGAGGTGTGATCTATTGATGTTCCAAAGGCTAAATCTACAGGTAAGCGAGCCTCTCTTCCGAACATCAATCTGTAGGGGGAGTATCCGGTAGAATCATTTGAGGTGCTATTGTAGGCATGAACTATTGTAGCAATATGGTCTCCCCAATGCTGTTTCTTCTCTAATGGGAGGGTTCAACATGTTCAACAGAATGCGGTTGAAACGCTCAGGTTGTGGATCCCCATGGGGGTGGTAAGGAGTAGTCCTGGATTTCTTTATGTTTAGGAATTCACATAGTCTGCGGACCAGTTTGCTCTCAAAGTCCCAACCTTGATCTGAATGTAAGCGCTGAGGCAACCCATAATGGACGAAGAACTTCTCCACTAGTGTCTTGGCCACCGTACTAGCTTGTTGATCCCTGGTGGGGAAAGCCTGGGCATATTGGGTGAAATGATCTGACACAACCAGGACATTACTCTTTTCCGCTCAGATCAGGTTCCAGGCACCAGAAATCAATGCACACCAACTCCATTGGCCCTTGGCTTTGTAGATGGCCCATTGGGGCTGCCGTGCCGGGTAAAGTTTTTCTCTGGATACACCTGACACAAGAGCGGCAGTAGCTTTCTACCGCCGTTCTCATGGACGCCCAGTAAAATCGATCCCTGACTAGTTTGAAAGTTCTATCTGGGCCTAAGTGACCATGATCATCACGGAGAGCGGTTAGCACAGTCAAGCAATGTTTCTCAGGAAGGAACAGCTGGCTCACACCTTCTGCATCTTCAGAGGGACCTCTTCAATATATGATCCCCTCTTCCAGCTTCATTTGTTCACATTCTCTATGAATTACCTTGGCTCCCTCAATGGGGCTATTCATCAATATTTGAGAGTCTTTGGTTGACAACGACTTCCTTTTTAGATTCCCTAATAGATCCTCCCGCTGGTCGCTTCTCATGTCCTCCTTAGTCAATTGAGGCAGTTCTTGGCTGCATACTTGGGTCAGATTGCAGTAGTGCTTTGGTACTCCCACAGGAGCGACTCCCGCTGCTTCAGCCCCTATGGCTCTTCTGTGTTTATATTCCACTCCCTGACACACAGCCTGTACTCCTTCGAGAGGTAAATGAACCCAACCCTTCTGGGTGGAGTGAGGTCTTCGAGAAAGAGCATCAGCGTCTCTATTTCCCACTCCCGGTCGATATTTCAGACTGAATTGGAACTTGGACAGAGCAGCTAAGCACCGATGTCCAGTGGCATCCAGTTTGGCAGTAGATAGCAAATAAGTCGGGGGTTGGTAATAGTCTTCACCACAAAGGTGGCTCCATACAGATAGTCCCATAGTTTATCAACTACAGCCCACTTAAGAGCCAAGAACTCCAACTTGTGCTCAGGATAGTTCTTCTCAGGGGGAGTGAGACTGCAACTCACGAAGGCCACTGGACGAAGTCTCCCCTCCGACTCTTGGTACAACACTCCCCCAATACCATCTCTACTGGCATACACATGTAATTCATATGGCTTCAAGGGGTCAGTGTAGGCTAGCACCGGGGCTTCAACCAGGCTCTCATTCAACCGCTCAAAGGACCTCTCACACTTCAATGTCCATTGTTCCTGGATAGATTCCCAAGGCTTCCTGGCTCCCCCCTTTTGGGTTTTCTGCTGTTCCCCTTTCATTTGCTTCTGTAACATCTCATTCAACGGCCGAGCAATCTGTGAGAAGTTCTTCACGAATTGTCTGTAGTAGAAGCAGAAGCCCAAGAACGACCTCAATTCGGTGACGGTAGTTGGACAAGGCCATGACCACTTCCAGCTTTTGAGGGTCGGTGGCTATCCCTTCGGCATATACCACGTGTCCTAGGTATGCAACTGAAGTCTGGTAGAATTGGCACTTTCTGACAGCTTCAATCTCTCATCATGTTCATGCTCTTCCAATGTTCGGCCAAACACGATGATGTCATCTAAGTAGACTAATACTTCTACCAAGTTCAAATCACCCACCATGTTCTCCATCAGTCTCTGGAAAGTCGCAGGGGCTCCAGTTAATCTCGGTGGCATCCGATCAAACCCGAAAAACCCCAGTGGGCTAATAAAAGCCGTCTTTTCTCAGTCTTCTGGGTGCATAGGAATCTGGTACCATTCGGCCCCTGATAAGCATTTAAGGCCTCTTCTGTACGAGGAGTCGTGTATTGATCTGGGATAGTCCTTCTATTCAAAGTTCGATAATCAATAAACATCCGGAGGGACCCATTCTTCTTCCTTACTACCACAGTTGGAGAAGCATTAGGGCTTCTGGACTCCTTAATGACCCCTGATTTCTTTAGTTCAGCCAGTTGCTCTCAAAGATCCTCCAAGTCGCCTTGCCCTCTCTTGAAATGGCTTATCTTCAGTCAGCCGAATTTGATGTTGAGAGCTCTTAGCACAGCCCACATCAAAGTCATTCTTGGAGAACATTTTCTGCCATCGAGCTATCTGAGTTTTAATCCTTTCTTCCCAAGCAGAGGGAAGATTTGGGCTGTGAACAGTGGTGCTTCCTCCATCTCCCTTCTGGGCTACCCCATTCCATCCTGGCAGCACTCACCTTTCCCAATCACCATTCGAGGCTTTAGGCTGATCGGATGGCTAGTGACATTCCACACACTGACAGGAATTTGCCCTCCACTTCTTAGCAAGGCCCAAGTGGGTACAATTTTTGGAACCAATTCTATCCCAACCTCTTCTTCTGCGGGATCAGCTTCTACCACCACGTACGGACCCGGCTGGTCCCAAGACAACTTGACTGTGGCTTTAAGACAGGCCCGTTCCCCAGGTTGCAGCACCCTCTCTCGGGTGTCCAGTCGCCATAATCTTTTCACTCCTTCCACAGGTGCATTCTTTTCTTGCAACACCCTCTGGAATGCTTGTCTCAACTGAGGATGAATTTTCCCAACAGGAGCACCCTCCAAGGCCAAGGGAGTGAGTAACCTTCTTACCAAGTTGGTATTGGTGCCCATTAGTAGGGAATTTTGGCCAGCTCCGGGCGGTCGAGGACATACGACAGCCAACGTGTCAAAGGTTTCTGGTCTTCATGCTAGAGCAGAGTCAAAGATTATTTTGATGGGTATTTAACCATAAGGGCACTTCTGGGTCCCGATACCCCAAATTTCTAGCTTGTCAAGTTTGCACAAAGGAATATGCTTCAAGTACTTGTGGTAAAAGTCTCGATATAGCAGCGTCACCTGGGCTCCAGTATCCAGCAGTGCTTGTGTGTAAATGCCCTCTACTTGTACTGATACTATGGGAGAAGGCCCCACTAAGTTCTTGGGTAGGTTTGTGCCCTAACCAGCCTCATTGGAGGCGGTGGATTTGTTTTAACTGCTCGTTTAGCAGGGTTTACATTGATTTCCTGTCCATTCCTTGAGGGTTTTAGTTTTATAGCATGCTATAAAAGCACCAGAGGGTTAGAGAGGACTGGTGGCTTGCATCCCCTTTCCCTTTGGCTCTCTTCTGGTCTCTTCTCTTGTCTTTGGAGCACAGTTTTCCTCTGGAACTCTAAACTAGCTCCTTCACTGAGGTCCCTTGAAATTTCCTGCCGGCTTTGGAAAGAGCAATTTCTGTAAAGCCCTTGGGACTTCGTTGAGGAGTTGAGGGTTGACGCCGGATTTGGGGCACTTAGCTCGGAAATGTCTGACCTCTCTGCATCCGTAACATCTCTTTTCTCGCTCTGGGTACAGTTTTTGTTCACTTGCCCGAGTGCCTTGCTCCTGAACTTTCGCTTGGGTCTCCATCACTCGCATCAGAGCATGATACGTTTGAGTTTGAGCCTGAGCCACCTGGGCCATCAGTTCTGTGGGCTCAAGTTCTGCAACTGGTTTATGGAAATCCGGGCGGCCGGTCTCTTCAGTTCAGACTCAGTCCCACTATCTCCATCTGAGAACTTCATTTCTGCATGGACGGCGCGGGCCACCACTTTCTCTTTGTTCCCAGTAGCAGAATTCAAGTCTCTTGCTCATTGACTTTTCTCTTCCAACAGAGCCTCTTCCTCTACAACCTCCCTTATCAATTCAGGATAGGTGGGAACCACCTGAGTTCTCTTCAGCAATAATTTCAACACAATAGGATGGTTGGGCTGGGCCCAGTGCAGAACCCGGTTCAGACGGGCCTGATCCACATCATTTGGGTCGAGGCCCTTCTTGAAGATGATTTGATGTAGCATCTGGTCTACTCGGGAGATGTATTCAGACATACTCTCCCCCCTCTGCTGGTGAGTGTGGTTGAATTTATACATCAAATTAGCGGTAGTTTCAACTCTTCCGAAAACAGCACACAAGGCATCGATGTAGTCCATGACAAAACAAGTCTTCTTGCCCATCCTCAGGTTACGGATCACATCAGCCGCTGGGCCTCGAAGGCTCTCACTAAGCCGTTGTCGTTTCACAGCCTCTGAAACACTCCACTTCTCCATAGCCTGTAAAGCTTGGCTCATCCATGTTTTAAACTCGTCTTCTGTCCTCTCTCCATCTTGAGTGGGAACACCCTTGCAGTTACTTCTTCCATCAGACAGACCTCTTCCACCTGAAAGCACACTGGCACCTCTTCCTGTTCTATCAGTGCCCTGACTTGATCAAACTCCTCAGAGGCTTCTGTTTCCACCAGGTAAGCCCAGTGTCCTGGTGCCAGAGTTCTCAGCCATCTTCTGATTTGCCTCTCGGTGTGCTCATTTCCCGAGATCTCCAGAATGGTGCTTTTGTTGTTTGGGGTCCCATGACTTCTAACCTAGCAACCACAGCCATTGAGGTGGCTTCCCGTGCAGACTGCAGCTCCAATCTAGGTTGGCTAGGGCCAGCTGCATATAGCATCCCGGACGAGCCCCCAAATGTAGCATGGCCCCCCAGAGGACTGCTTAGAATTACCTGCTCATGTGCACGGCCATAACCTGGTGAACTTTCCAACCCACCTAACGCTCTGGGTTCAGACATCCTTGTATCACTGTATGGCAATAATCACACAACTCAATGTATTTAGGTTCTATGGTCATTTTTACCAAATAAAAAGGAAAGTTGTCACAAAGAGGAGGTAATAGATCTGCTGAGTTCTAGGCAACAGCGCCAACTCAGCAAGAGAATTCCTCCGAAAGACACAAGACAATATTTTAACAACGACAATATATAACACTTTACATATACATTGTACATTCACATCAGTCCCTACCCTCAAGGAGCTTACAATCTAAGGTCCCTAACTCACATTCATACATACTAGGGACAATTTAGACAGGATTCAATTAACCTTCCAGCATGTCTTTGGAGTGTGGGAAGAAACCCAGAGGAAACCCCATGCAGGCACAGGGAGAACATGCAAACTCCAGGCAGGTAGTGTCGTGGTTGGGATTCGAACCAGCAACCCTTCTTACTGCTAGGCGAGAGTGCTACCCGCTACACCACTGTGCCGCCTCTATATATATATATATATATATATATATATATATATATATATATATATATATATATATATATATATATATATATATATATATATATATATATATATATATATATATATATATATATATATTTATATATATATATATATATATATATATACACACAGCTGTGCTCATAAATTTACATACCTTCATAATTCATGATTTCTTGGCCATTTTTCAGAGAATATGAATGATAACACAAAAACTTTTCTTTCACTCATGGTTTGTGTTTGGTTGAAGCCATTTATTATCAATCAACTGTGTTTACTCTTTTTAAACCATAATCACAACAGAAACTACCCAAACGACCCCGATCACAAGTTTACATACCCCAGTTCTTAATACCGTATATTGCCCCCTTTAACATCAATGGCAGCTTGAAGTCTTTTGTGGTATTTGTGGATGAGGCTCTTTATCTTCTCAGATGACAAAGATGCCCATTCCTCTTGGCAAAAAGCCTCCAGTTCCTGTAAATTCTTGGGCTATCTTGCATGAACTGCACGTTTGAGATTTCCCCAGGGTGGCTCAATGATATTTAGGTAAGGAGATTGAGATGGCCACTCCAGAAGCTTCACTTTATTCTGCTGTAGCCAATGACAGGTCAATTTGGCCTTGTGTTCTGGATCATTGTCATGTTGGAATGTCCAAGTATGTTCCATGCGCAGCTTCCTGGCTGATGAATACAAATGTCCCTCCAGTATTTTTTGATAACACTGCATTCATCTTGCCATCAATTTTGACCACATTTCCTGTGCCTTTGTAGCTCACACATCCCCAAAACATCAGCGATCCACCTCCATGTTTCACAGTAGGAATGGTGTACCTTTCATCATAGGCCTTGTTTACTCCTCTCCAAATGTAGTGTTTATGGTTGTGGCCAAAAAGCTCAATTTTGGTCTCATCACTCCAAATAACTTTGTGCCAGAAGGTTTGAGGCTTGTCCAGTGCTGTTTGGCCTATTGTAAGCAGAATACTTTGTGGCAATTGCGTAGCAATGGCTTTCATCTGGCGACTCGACCATGCAGACCATCTTTCTTCAAGTATCTCCTTATTGTGCATCTTGAAACAGCCACACCACATGTTTTCAGAGAGTCCTGTATTTCACCTGAAGTTATTTGTGAGTTTTTCTTTGCACCCCAAACTATTTTCCTGGCAGTTGTGGCTAACATTTTAGTTGGTCTATCCGACCATGGTCTGGTTTCAACAGAACCCCTAATTTTCCACTTCTTGATTAGAGTTTGAACACTGCTAATTGGCATTCTCAATTACTCGGATATCTTTTTATATCCCTTTCCTGTTTTATACAGTTCAACTACCTTTTCCCACAGATCCTTTGACAATTATTTTGCTTTCCCCATGACTCAGAATCCAGAAACCTCAGTGCAGCACTGGATGAAAGATGCAAGGGTATGTCAGGAGTCCAGAAACTCATTGACCTTTTATACACTCACACTAATTGCAAGCAAACAGATCACAGGTGAGGATGATTATCTTTAATAGCCATTCAAACCCCTTTGTGTCAACTTTTGTGCATGTTATCAGGCCAAAATCACCAGGTTATGTAAACTTTTGATCAGGGTCATTTGGGTAGTTTCTGTTGTGATTATGATTTAAAAAGAGTAAACACAATCGATTGATAATAAATGGCTTCAGCCAAACACTAACCATGAGTGAAAGAAATGTTTTTGTGTTATCATTCATATTCTCTGAAAAATGGCCAAGATATCATAAATTCTGTCAGGGTATGTACACTTATGAGCACAACTGTATGTACACTTCCTTTAGCGATAATGTTACCCCTAAACTGATTTTTCAGCTAACTGCTTATACTGCCACATTATAAAAGATGGAACCTGGCCAGCCTACACGCTATCCTAGAAAGGGAGAGAGGGTCTACAGAAGAGTAATATCCAGGTTGCAGATCTGATGCTCTTCACCGGCTAGTCGAAGCTCTTTAACGGTAATCTGTTTGGATGTGGTGGGAGCAGTAGATTCCTTGTAGTGAGGAAAGCTAAAGATGTCTGAGCACAGTGTTCAAATTATGCAGTAAAGTGTTCTTGGAGTAAAGATGTCTGTGCATAGTGTCTCAATGTAACTGACAAGAATGGATAAAGGTCGAGCAATTTGCCCTCTCACCAATGACCAGATCGCACCGATGTCTTCCGAGCAGGAACTCATGTAGCGACACATCTGTGCAGCGGATCTGCTGTCTCGATCACCAGACGTTAAGCTTGCCACACACTGACTGGCAGGCAACCGGAGTGGTACTGGAAAGGATGTCCAAAAGCGAACGGCAGAGCTAAGCCTCTCAGGCCATGGGTTGGAAGTAATACTCCGCGTGGTAGGCCGCGACCTTTCTCTCCCTCTTGCACAGAGAGGTCCGTCTTGCATCAGGCCCAGGAGGAAGAGAGCTCCGCGCGGGCTTTTCCTGCTTTTATAGCTACTCCCAGCAAGCTTCAGATGGCAGCAAAGATACCTGGGATATGTAGTCCTGGCACATAATCGTGCAAAGCAATTATCTGACTTGAGGACTATTCATCCCACAATCCTTTTTTGGCACACAGATATGATGTCACTGGATACATTGATCACTAGAGGGACAAGCGATACTTTAAAATGTTAGAAGGTACGGTGATTTATGCTTGTAGTCCATAATGCTACATTAGGTATCTATTTACTCAGCGTAACATCATCTTTCACATTATACAAAAAAATAAAATCGTGCTAACTTTAGTGTTTTTTTTTTTTATTCATGAAACAGTTTTTTTCCAAAAAAAAAAACACGTTTGAAAACGCAAATACCGTGTGACATAAAAAGTTGCAATGACTACCATTTTATTCTCTAGGGTGTCTGCTAAAAAAATATATATGATGTTTGGTGGTTCTGAGTAATTTTCTAGCGAAAAAATTATGATATTTACATGTAAGAGAGAAGTGTCAGAATTGGCCTGGGTGACAAGTGGTTAATTACCATAAGTAAGTAATATACAAATAATTATTATATATTGTTTTTAAGGTAATTTACTATATTTTCAAAAACTGTACTCAAACAGGTGGCTTAACGAACAAATTACTGAAGTTTGAAGTTATAACTTCAAACCAGTTATTTCACAGTAAATAGATATAACATATAGCATAATAATATATTATTTAGCTTTATTAAAAAAAGTAATTTTTCAGCAGCAGCAGATTCTCCTTCCTAACTGTGTGGGAAAAACATGGGATTATGGGTAAATCTTATACACATAAACCCATGTTTTTTCCTTGTAGTTAAGAGGGCTGAGCTGGAAGGGAGCATGTGTCTTTTAGACATATGCCCCCTTCTATGACACTGCAGTGAGAGGACAGCCTACACTGCAGCATTTTTACTGGACAGCTTGGACCAATGGTGCTTTACCATTGGTCCAAGGCTCCAAGCTGTCCATTGAGCTCAGTGACAAGAAGTGAGAGGCACTGTAAGCTCATCCTCTCTGTCTGCTGCAAACAGAGCGGGCCAGCTTGTATTTAAACTGGCTGCGCTGTATGTAGTCTCTGACAGGCTGTGCAAGGAGCCATGTATCTCCAGAACCGTAGGTCGTAGGAGCCCCCAATTTTTGACCAGTGGTGGGGTAGGACTTCAGGAAGTCGGGATCGGCCCACATGCCTGGACCGGCACCCGGCTCAGCCTCTCAGCGAGCTGCTGAGAGCCTGAGCTGGCCGCTCCCACCCCCTCCACAGCCTAGTGCTTCAGTGAGCGGGGGGCACAGCAGAGAGATGGTGACTGACAGAGAGCTGGTGACTTTCCATTTTTATCAACTTGCTGTTTAGCTTTTCATTACATACTTTGTTTTAGACCCAGTGATGTCTTCATTGGGTCTCTGTGCTTCTCTATGCAATTCAGGCAAATCATGGCTGGTGGGAGGGGCCAGCAGGGTGCTGTATATAGCTTTTTGAGAACATCCCAACACCCTGCCTCAGTACTGCTCTCAAGAGCCATCAGCACGGATGCAAGCAGGGGGTTGGCTTGTGGGAGAACTTATGCAAATATCAAAATTGCTTGATGAGTGAATGTCAGTCTAGAGAACGGGCCGCCACCGATATGCATACAGACTACCCTACGTAACGCCCACATGTGATGCTGAGCCTTTATGACTGAAAGAACTGAATAGCAATTATATGAAGGGGCGGGTCTGGGACAGTCCGGCTGGAAAGGAGAAGAGCTAGATGATGCCGGATGTTCTCCAGCTATGTAAGGAGGCAGACTCTATCTGAGTCACTGCAGCTTCCAATGTAAAACATGGTAAGTTCACAGTGTGCTGTGAAATCAGAGTAAGCAATTTCACTAAGGAAGAGGAGCCTGTACAAGACTGAAGGGAAAGCTGGAAGGCATTTTTTTTCTTTTTCAATTATTTTATTTATTCAAGGAACACTGTCAAAGACAGACATCTGGGCAATCACAGTTTGTTATCTTACATCACATTGCATGTATAGGTTATATATGAGAGCATTTTATTACATCCAAAGGACAGTATGACATTTTGCCTAACTGAGACGTCTCTTTTATTTTGTGTAATAGGTGCTTAAAGCAACGTCTTGGTACTGGGTGTGCTTAGGGCAGCAATTCTAGTGGTGCAGGTGCGTTGCCCTTTAGTGGGTCCCAGACCAGTCCCAGTCCATTTTTAAGTTTAATATACTAGAAGAGTTTGGATCTCATTAATTCGGGTCCATAGAGTCGAGAAAAAGGATAGAGAAGAAGGATAGTTAGAAATTATATAGAGAAAAAGAGGAAGGAGAGAAGTCAGAGAAGAGGAATTGGGGGGGGGGTTGGGAATCTGGAGGATAGCTTTGTGTGAGCCTGTCAGACGCAGGGGTAATCAGTCAAGGCACCTGGATGCTCTGTAGCCAGTAGGGTCAATAGTTAGTTATTTAGTTAGTAGGGTGACTTTTAGTCATTCAGGTCACTGTCTAGGAGGGTTCTTCCTTCGTCTGAAACGATAAAGACGTTCCATGGCGACCAGGTCTTGGAGTATCGCTCCTGCTGGTGTCGCGCAGTTAGTACTAGATCTTCCAATCTACTTATTTCCTTTACTTTTCAAATCCACATCCTTACTGTCGGGGGTTGCGGGGATTTCCATTTGAGAGGGATGCAAGCTTTAGCAGCGTCAAGAAGGTGCCGGATAATAGATTTTTTGTATATCTTCCCCTGTATATTGGTGGCATGTAGGAGGAAGAATGCTGGGTCATTCGGTATTTCGCATTCTGTGAGTTTTTGGAGGGTACGTTGGACCTCTGTCCAAAAGTGTTGTAATTTGGGGCAGGTCCAAAAAATATGTAAGATGGTGCCCTTGTCTTCCTTGCATCTCCAGCACTGATCAGAAGTGTCTGGAAAGATTTTCTTCAGTCTAACATGGGTTCTGTACCATCTCTTTAGGATCTTAAAGTTGGTCTGCTGTGTTTTCGCGCAAATAGAAGATTTGTACGTAAACCTGAGAATGTGTTGTTGTTGTGTTGTACTGAAATTTTACCTAGGTCCCATTCCCATTCTTGTATGCAGTTAAAAACGTGGGGCTCCGCAGGGGTAATTAATAACTCGCAGTTAGCAGAGAGTGTGTGGGGCATTGCCCCCGTCTCTGAGCAGAATTCTTAGAAGGTGGTAAGGGGCCTAGCAAACAACCCCAGGGCCGGAAGGGTTCTGAAGAAGTGGGAGAGCTGGAGGGCACTCCAAAAGCCCAGCCGGAAAGGACCGGCTGGTCCACCAGCTCCGGGATCGCCAGCCACGCCCCCCCCTGTACAAATCTGGAAGCCTGTGTAAGGCCCAAGTCCTTAAGGTTTCGGAAGTTGGAACCGCCAATTCCCGGAGGGAAAAGGGGGTTCCCCATAATTGGGTACAGCGGTGATGTCTTTGAGGATATGTTGGGGGATGAAAGTAAGACTGAACATAGCTTGGCTGTATTGCCTATTAGGGGGTGGTTCTTCATCTCCCGTAAGAGGGAGGTGTAACACCACGGGGCTCCACTAAGAGGAACGTCCGATTGGGCCTGTTCAATACGAACCCATAGTTTAAAATCTGTGTGTCTGTTCCAATCTACCATCCTACTCAAATGTATAGCTTGGTAATACTTGCGTATATCCGGCACTGCCAGTCCCCCGTATCGCTTAGGTTGGAAGTCAGTTTTAATGGGGGGCACAGACTGCAATGAAAACCTTACAGACATTCTAACCCTTCCCCACTTTGTACAAAACAAAGGCCTGGAGCTTTGTTTTAAACAGATTCTTATCTCCCCATCAGTTCTCCACCATTTTATACGCCACACTTCCACATTACAACTTCCCGTGTCAAATTTGAATAAACTGGGATTCAAAAGGGCAATATTCTGCATCTAAACCAGGCAGAGCGTGGCGAAATCAATAACCCCTATTTTCCCATCTTGAAAACAGGGCCCAAGTCTCATTTGCTCTGAATAATGCTGACATAAGCTCCCATTCTCCAGTCGTGCCAAGCGTCTGCTGCAATCTTTCAGCTTTTGATGAATAGAGGATACGTAGCAAAATTTCAGAGTAAACAGATTAAGCATGGTGGCGTCTAGCGGCAACGAGAGCGAGAGGCTATTATTCAGCCTGGAACATTTTGTATGTTACAGCCCCCTTCCAATTCGAGGAATCCCATTTCCCTGAAAGCTGGAAGATTCTCAGCTGTGGGGTTTGAGGATAGAAAATATCTAATAGAACAGCGGGATAATGTATTTAAAGGAGCTGGAAAATGTGACTGATTAAAGCTGTTTGGAAGACGACAGCAGAGAGAATTATGGGGCATTATTCAATCGTACAATATATTTTAAAAAAAGGTTTGTTTTTTGAACTCCAGCTAAAACTTGTTAATTTATTGGAAGTTTTGGAAGCATATGACTAGGTTATCAGCTCAGATTTCTGGGAGGATCAACAAGAATATTTTTGCACTTCATATTGTGACAGTGTGAGGCCCTGCCACTGTGTAAAGGTAGGCAAAGGGTACACGGGGTTGACACAGATGCAGAGTACAAGGCTCCAGAATATTGATTTTGAGCCGAGAAAACGGTTTTTTTCAGCTTTCTCTAGGTTTTGTAAAAGTTGTTTGTTCCAGAATTTGGAGACTTCGAAGAGCTTTGTGAGGGAAGAAATCTCCAACTCAGTGTCCAGGTCTTGCTGGAGACCAGCAGGTTGTTTGTAGAGGTGTGCACAGCCTTTATAAAACAGGTTCAGACATGTAGCTCAGGGCTCCCCTTAGAAAATAGGTGTGCTCTCCTCAGGAGACAGTACTCCATGCTGGAGACAGGAGGATCCTTGTTCAGAGGGCTGAGAGTGTCAAAACGACTAGGCAAGTCCAGAGGAACCTAACGGTCTCAAAAGATTGAGAGCCTGAAACATTTTGTATGTTACAGCCCCCTTCCGATTCAAGGAATCCAATTTCCCTGAAAGCTGGAAGATTCTCGGCTGTGGCGTTTGAGGAAAGAAAATATCTAATAGAACAGCGGGATAATGTATTTAAAGAAGCCGGAAAACGTGACTGATTAAAGCTGCTTGGAAGACGACAGCAGAGAAAATTATGGGGCATTGTTCAATCGTATAACATAATTTTTTTTTTTTTTTTTTAATGTTGGTTTCTTGAACTCCAGCCAAAACTTTTTAATGTCTTGGAAGTTTTGGAAGCATTAGACTAGGTTATCAGCTCACAAGATTTCAACAGGATCAACAGGTATCATATTGTGACAGTGTGAGGCCCTGCCACTGTGTAAAAGTAGGCAAAAGGGACACAGGGTTGACACGAATGCAGAGTGCAAGGCTCCATAATATTGCTTTTGAGTGGAGAAAACTGTTTTTTAGCTTTCTCTCGGTTTTGTAAAACCGGATGGGGTTCCAGATTTTGGAGACTTCGAAGAGCTTTGTGAAGGAAGAAGTCTCCAACTCAGTGTCCAGGTCTTGCTGGAGACCAGCAGGGTTTGTGTAGAGGTGTGCACAGCCTTTATAAAACAGGTTCAGACATATACCTTAGGGCTCCCGTTAAGAGACAGGTGTGCTCTGCTCAGGAGACAGTACTCCATGCTGGAGACAGAAGGTTCCTTGTCCAGAGGGCTGAGAGAGTCAAGATCATAGGCGTGCGCACGGGGTGTGCCGGGTGTGCCTGGGCACACCCTAATCACCCCCTGCTGTGTCCAGAGATTTGCCCCAAAATGCTGCATCCAAGAGAGTGTGTGGCCCGCGCAGCCTGTGAAACAGTTTCACAGGCAGCAGATCGTGAGAATTGTCAGAGCTGTTCAGTGTATGAAAGTGTCAGATAATGACACTGCATGCAGGGAGAGACACCAGCTGTCAAAATGTCGGAGTGATGTCGGGGGTGGGCGGGACAGAACGGCCATCAAACACCAGCCAATGGGATGGGGTCTGGGCGGGCCGCTACATTTTATGTGGCCCCGCCCCCTCTCTGAAGCAGCTCAAACATTGGCTGGTGTTTATAGCGCTTGGTCCTGCCCACTCCCGACATCACGGCTGAGTTGTAAGTCATCACAACTCAGCCGCGATGTCGGGGGTGGGCGGGATCAAGCGCCAACACCAGCCAATGATTGGGCTGCTTCAGAGAGGGGGCGGAGCCAGAGAAATGTAGCGGCCCGCCCAGACCCATCCTATTGGCTGGTGTTTGGTAACTGTTCAGTCCCGCCCACCACCAGCATCATCGCTGACTTTTAACAGCTGGTGTCTCTCCCTGCATGCAGTGTCATTATCTGACACTTTCATACACTGAACAGCTCTGGCAATTCTCACGATCTCCCGAATGTGAAACTCCCCCTCTCTCCTATCTGTGCCACCAATGCTGCCAATCAGTGTCAACCAATGCTGCCAATCAGTGCCAACCAATGCTGCCTATCAGTTCCAACCAGTACTGCCTATCTGTGCCAGTGCTGCTTATCAGTGCCAACCAATTCTGCCTATCAGTGCCAACCATTGTAAACCAGTGCTGCCTATCAGTGCAAACCAGTGCCGCCTATCAGTGCCAACCAATGCTGCCTATCAGTGCCAGTGCTGCTTATCAGTGCCAACCAATGCTGCCTATCAGTGCCAGTGCTGCTTATCAGTGCCAACCAATGTTGCCTATCAATGCCAACCAGTACTGCCTATCTGTGCCAGTGCTGCTTATCAGTGGCAAGCAATGCTGCCTATCAGTGGCAACCAATGCTGCCTATCAGTGGCAACCAATGCTGTCAATCAGTGCCAACCAATGCTGCCCATCAGTGCTGCCCATCAGTGCTGCATATCAGTGCCCATCAGTGCTGCCTATCAGTGCCCATCAGTGCTGACAATTAGTGCCCATCAGTGCTGCCAATCAGTGCCAACCAATGCTGCCTACCAGTGCCAACCAATGCTGCCTACCAGTGCCAACCAATGCTGTCAATCAGCGCCAACCAATGCTGCCTATCAGTGCCAACCAGTACTGCCTATCCGTGCCAGTGCTGCTTATCAGGGCCAACCAATTCTGCCTATCAGTGCCAATCATTGCAAACCAGTGCTGCCTATCAGTGCCAACCATGCGGCCTATCAGTGCCAGTGCTGCTTATCAGTGCCAACCAATGCTGCCTATCAGTGCCAACTAGTACTGCCTATCTGTGCCAGTGCTGCTTATCAGTGCCAACCAATTCTGCCTATCAGTGCCAATCAGTGCTGCCTATCAGTGCAAACCAGTGCTGCCTATCAGTGCCAACTAATGCTGTAAATCAGTGCCAACCAGTACTGCCTATCAGTGCTGCATATCAGTGCCCATCGGTGCTGCCTATCAGTGCCAATCAGTGCCCATAAGTGCTGCCCATCAGTGCTGCATATCAGTGCCCATCAGTGCTGCATATCAGTGCCCATCAGTGCTGCATATCAGTGCCCATCAGTGCTGCCTATCAGTGCCCATCAGTGCTGCCTATCAGTGCCAATCAGTGCTGACAATTAGTGCCCATCAGTGCTGCCTATCAGTGTCACCTACCAGTGCCCATCAGTGCTGCCAGTCAGTGCCCATCAGTGCTGCCTATCAGTGCAGCCTATCAGTGCCCATCAGTGCTTCCAATCAGTGCTGCCTATCAGTGCCAATCAGTGTCCATCAGTGCTGCCAATCAGTGCTGCGAATCAGAGCCTATCAGTGCCCATAAGTGCTACCAATAAGAGCCCATCAGTGATGCATATCAGTGCCACCTATCAGTGCCAATCAGTGCCCATTAGTGCCAAACAGTGCTGCCTATCAGTGCCACCTATCAGTGCACATCAGTGCTACCAATTAGTGCCCATCAACGCTGTCAATCAGTGCAGCCTATTAGTGCCCATCAGTTCTGCCTATCAGTGCCAATCAGTGCTGACAATTAGTGCCCATCAGTGCTGCCTATCAGTGTCACCTACCAGTGCCCATCAGTGCTGCCAGTCAGTGCCCATCAGTGCTGCCTTTCAGTGCAGCCTATCAGTGCCCATCAATGCTTCCAATCAGTGCTGCCTATCAGTGCCAATCAGTGTCCATCAGTGCTGCCAATCAGTGCTGCGAATCAGAGCCTATCAGTGCCCATAAGTGCTACCAATAAGAGCCCATCAGTGATGCATATCAGTGCCACCTATCAGTGCCAATCAGTGCCCATTAGTTCCAAACAGTGCTGCCTATCAGTGCCACCTATCAGTGCACATTAGTGCCCATCAACGCTGCCAATCAGTGCAGCCTATTAGTGCCCATCAGTGCTGCCTTAGCAGGGATGGTGGAAACCCCTCTACAGATAATTGCAATACAAATTACCTTTGAGTGCAACAACTTTTTAGTTGGGAGGTTCACACCATTATAGCACTTTGGATTTTTTATTTTTTAGAGTGTTACACTTAATTGTATATGTTTTAGTTACAGTTATAATGTGAATTATTGCACTTGAAGTTAATTTCCCACCACCCCTGCTAAGTCCATGTGGACCTTGCTTTGTGCACTGGTGCGCAGTCATGTTGGAACAGGAAGGGGTCATCCCCAAACTGTTCATTCAAAGTTGAGAGCATGAAATTGTCCAAAATGTCTTGGTATGCTGACGCCTTAAGAGTTCCCTTTACTGGAACTAAGGGGCCAAGCCCAACCCCTGAAAAACAACCTCACACCATAATCCCCCCTCCATCAAATGATTTGGACCAGTGCACAAAGCAAGGTCCATAAAGACATGGATGAGCGAGTTTGGGGTGGAGGAACTTGACTGACCTGCACAGAGTCCTGACCTCAACCCAATAGAACACCTTTGGGATGAATTTGAGTGGAGACTGCGACCCAGGTCTTCTTGTCCAAAATCAGCGCCTGACCTCACAAATGCCCTTCTGGAAGAATGGTCAAACATTCCCATAGACACACTCCTAAACCTTGTGGACAGCCTTCCTAGAAGAGTTGAAACTTTTATAGCTGCAAAGGGCGGAGCCAACTCAATATTGAACCCTATGGACTAAAACGGCATTAAAGTTCATGTGCGTGTAAAGGCAGGCGTCCCAATACTTTTGACTATATATATATATATATATATATATATATGTATGTGTGCTTGAGCTTTCGGGTGCACACCCTAATGCAATAGGCTGCGCACGCCTATGGTCAAGATGACTAGGCAAGTCCAGAGGAACCTAGTGGCCTCCGAGAATTGAGAGAGCCCAGGGTCTCAGGAGGTCCCTTATCGAGAGGCCAGGATGTGGGCCTGTAGAGCAGGGAGCTGTGACTAAAAAGACTGTACGAGTCAAGCAAGGTACAATGGTTGTACCAAAACACAGGGGCGCTGTGTTAGTTGGGCTAAGTGACCAGCCAAAAGCCAAAGGTAAAAAACCTAAGCAGTGGCGCTGCTGTAGAGAGCCAGCAGGCTGAATGTCATTTGTTTTCATGTTTTGATGGTGGAAACTCCATGTGTGGGCAACTGGTTGCATTGGTCTTTAATTCTGTTTAATAAAAGTGGGCCAACAAGCCCTAAAACACAGTTCTGACTGGCATGGACTCACTGAAAATGCCACTGCCACTGAGTTAAATTCCCCAGAATAACACAATATATAATAAAACACTTTCATGACATATTAGCAGACCAAAAGGCAGCAAATAAGAGAAGCTCTTTGTTGTAGTTTGCATCCATTGCACACATTTTAAAGCAGAACTTCACTCAAAAAGGGAAGTCTCACTAGTTAGCTCCCCACCCCAGCCTGTAACTAAGTTACACGTTTTTTTTTGGGGGGGGGGGGCTAAGTACAGATTTTTATTTCCGCAATCCTCGGATAGGCGAGGATGATATCCCATGTCCCACCCTCTCCCCTTCTGCAGCCTCCTGGGACACATCATATGTCCCAAGAGGTTGCAGGACCATTCACAAAGTACATGTGCAGTGGAGAGCCAGCCTATGGTTTCTCAGGAAGCTCCCGTATCCAAGATGGCAATGGAGATAGGGGGAAGATAGGAAAATTATGAAATTATGAGATCGAAAGAGGGAAAGGGCGTCGCACATTAGCAGGAGGGCAGAGCAGGCAATCTCTACTGCCCCACCACCACCATCACGTCAACCAGAGAGATACAGTATCTCACAAAAGTGAGTACACCCCTCACATTTTTGAAAATATTTTATTATATCTTTTCATGTGACAACACTGAAGAAATGACACTTTGCTACAATGTAAAGAATTGAGTGTACAGCTTGTATAACAGTGTAAATTTGCTGTCACCTCACAATAACTCAACACACAGCCATTAATGTCTAAACCGCTGGCAACAAAAGTGAGTACACCCAAGTGAAAATGTCCAAATTGGGTCCAATTTGCCATTTTCCCTCACCGGTGTCATGTGACTCGTTAGTGTTACAAGGCCTCAGGTGTGCATGGGGATCAGGTGTGTTAAATTGGGTGTTATCGCTCTCACTCTACTACTGGTCACTGGAATTTCAACATGGCACCTCATAGCAAAGAACACTGAGGATCTGAAAAGAAGCGTTGTTGCTCTACATAAAGATGGCCCAGGTTCCACTCAGAACAGGCGTCGCCATGGTCGACCAAAGAAGTTGAGTGCACATGCTCAGCGTCATATCCAGAGGTTGTCTTTGGGAAATAGACATATGAGTAATGCCAGCATTGCTGCAGAGGTTGAAGGGGTGGGGAGTCAGCCTGTCAGTGCTCAGACCATATGCCGCACACTGCATCAAACTGGTCTGCATGGCTGTCGTCCCAGAAGGAAGCCTCTTCTAAAGATGATGCACAAGAAAGCCCGCATACAGTTTGCTGAAGGCAAGCAGACTAAGGACATGGATTACTGGAACCATGTCCTGTGGTCTGATGAGACCAAGATAAACTTATTTGGTTCAGATGGTGTCAAGTGTGTGTGGCAGCAACCAGGTGAGGAGCACAAAGACAAGTGACCCCAACAAACACCTCCAAGATGACCACTACCTTGCTAAAGAAGC
Source organism: Aquarana catesbeiana (assembly GCF_042186555.1). NCBI lineage: Eukaryota > Metazoa > Chordata > Amphibia > Anura > Ranidae > Aquarana > Aquarana catesbeiana. Next base: position 29,936,868 of record NC_133332.1, read on the forward strand.
TGAGGGTAAAGGTGATGGACTGACCAAGCATGTCTCCAGACCTAAACCCTATTGAGCATCTGTGGGGCATCTTCAAACGGAAGGTGGAGGAGCGCAAGGTCTCTAACATCCACCAGCTCCGTGATGTCATCATAGAGGCGCGGAAGAGGACTCCAGTGGCAACCTGTGAAGCTCTGGTGACCTCCATGCCCAAGAGGGTTAAGGCAGTGCTGGAAAATAATGGTGGCCAAACAAAATATTGACACTTTGGGCCCAATTTGGACATTTTCACTTAGGGGTGTACTCACTTTTGTTGCCAGTGGTTTAGACATTAATGGCTGTGTGTTGAGTTATTTTGAGGGGACAGAAAATTGACACTGTTATACAAGCTGTACACTCACTACTTTACATTGTAGTATAGTGTAATTTCTTCAGTGTTGTCACATGAAAAGATATAACAAAATATTTACAAAAATGTGAGGGGTGTACTCACTTTTGTGAGATGCTATATGTATCCTCCAAAAGGGAATATAATCAGGAAAACAAAAGCTTTTTCAGATAAAGAGTTTAGAACCAAAGCAAAGACCATGGGCCAACTCCGACAGAGTCAATTCAAACAGTGGGCATAATTTGTTTGTGAGCATCGGTAGTTTTAAAATGTAGCCAACACACTAACGTCTTGGTAAAAGATTAAATTCTGCCCTGAGCCATGAGAATCAACTGCTTCATCTCCTCCAGTCTGTTCAAATGAGCAAACCATTCTTTTATGCTAGGTTTAGCCACCAAATTGGGTATTCAAAGCCTTGTAGCGTTGATCATATGTAACAATAAAGATCTTTTGTATTGTCACTCCAATAGAGCTGAATGATGGAGCAAATACTGAGCCAGTGTAAACTCTGCAGCAATGCCTACAACCTGGGAAAAAATATAATGTATTTTAGTCCAATAAGAGACTAGATTGGGGAAGGTCCACCAAATGTAGAGAAACGTGCCTTCTTGCTTCAAACATCGATCATTAAGCGCAGGAGACATTTTATGCAATAACCTTACCTTATACCAGTGCGTTCAAATTTTTATATGCATTTTCTTGCGTGTGCACTTTAAATGAGCCTTTATGGACTACAGTGTCCAATCCTCTTCTGTAAACTGACAAACCAAATCAAATTCTCCCAAGCTCTGCACATTTTTCCAGAGTCTGGAAGGAATCACGGCGTGAAATGAGTAAATGTCCGAGACCAGGTGCCTTTGAGGGAAAGATCTAGTACATATAGATTAGAACGGCGTGCAATCTCTACTAAAATCTTCCTGCCGCCCAGCACGTTCAAATATTGGCAGATCTATAAGTATGTCCAGAAAGGCACAGTCGAAAGGGAGACCTGGCTTTCCAGAGATGCCCAGTCTATAAACCGTCTCTTATGAAAGAACTGGTAAGCTCTAGGTTGGGAATATGGCTAGTTATTTCACAGGAAGGACGAAAACATACCCAGAAAGAAATATGAATTCTCACGTAGTGGTGTTCAAGGTCCTGGGATTGTGGAGAAAACCCGAGGGAGGTACAGGCCGTCTTAAAACAACACAATGTAACTAAAATCAGTGGGTGATTAGAAGAAAAGGCCCTGCTGTGTGCTGTCTACAGCCACGGAGCCACAGCTAGAGGACCTTCTGGATGAAAGGCCTGTTCTAGGCCAACCCCATCTTTGAACGCGGCATGATTAGTCCAGTCGACAATCCTAGTCAATTTTCCCACCCAATATTATTTCTAGAGATTCGGCAAGCCTATACCGCCTTTAGTCTTGAGGAGAGACAAAGAGAATAGACTTATGTCGCGTACACACGAGCGGACTTTACGGCAGACTTTGCTCGGCGGACTTTTCGACAGACTTTACGATGGACTTTTTGAATGAACGGACTTGCCTACACACAATCCACCAAAGTCCGTCTAATTGGTACGTGATGACGTACGACCGCACTAAAACAAGGAAGTTCATAGCCAGTAGCCAATAGCTGCCCTAGCGTGGCTTTTTGTCCGTCGAACTAGCATACAGACGAGCGGACTTTTCGACCGGACTCGATTTCGACGGATTGATTTAAAACATGTTTCAAATCTAAGTCCGTCCAACTTTTGAGCAAACAAAGTCCGCTGGAGCCCAAACACGATCGAATTGTCCAACGAAATCCCATCCGCCGGGCAAAGTCTGCCGTAAAGTCCGCTCGTGTGTATGCGGCTTTATTCTTGAACACTTTTTGTTCCAAAGAATGACCCGGAAAGTTTGCAGAGTAGTGAGAAAAAATTATTATTGGTGAAAATAAAGTTTTTGGGAATCCTAAAGAATAACTATAGAAAAGTATAGATGTGCATAGTTGGTTTAGGTTCACTGTGACAACATGTAGTGAAACCCACCTGTAGATGTCACTTTATTATCTATTGCAAGCTGCAAATGTCTTTCATATGCTGCTCATCTACATGTCACCTTCACAGCTTCAGCAGTGGCCTAATACCAAATGAAATGTTCATGTTATTGCCTGTATTCTAGACTGCTACAATGTCTTTGCAGATAAAACAAATGTCACCCCACCAGTGGCGGTGCGTTCATAATGGCGCACGGGCACCACCCCCTCTCTCCAGTCACCCCCTCTATGACCAATGAATAGATTCATGCATAGCATAAATCTATCCATGGCTACCGCTGCAACCCCCTATTCGGGCACACGGCCCCTGAATTACAGCGGCGGGGGGTGTTTTTGAAGCACCTGATTAGAGCCACAGGCTCTAATAGGCTTCAAAATAGGTGAACTGCGAGAGCCATGTTTGGCGCTCGCAGTCCACCCAGGTGTGTTAGAAAAGCGAATGAATATTGGCTTTAATAACAATCCCCTGCCTCTCCGCCAATTAGGTGCTCGGGTCTGTTACCCGTCAATTGATTGGCTGAAACGACAGGCGCTGTGATTGGACACCTATCAGGAGGAGAGAACGGGAGGAGACGCATGGAGGACACCGCTCGCCGCCGTCACCTGCTGCACTGTGATGGGCACAGTGGCAGCGTTTGATGGGCACAGTGGCAGCGTTTGATGGGCACAGTGGCAGCGTTTGTTGGGCACAGTGGCAGCATTTGTTGGGCACAGTGGCTGCATTTAATGGCACAGTGGCAGCATATGATGGGCACAGTGGCAGCATTTGATGGGCACAATTGCAGCGTTTGATGGGCACAGTTGCAGTGTTTGATGGGCACATTGGTCGCGTTTAAAGGGCGCAGTGGCCGCGTTTGATGGGCACAGTGGCCACGTTTGATGGGCACAGTGGCTGCTTTTGATGGGCACAGTGGTTGCGTTTGATGGGCACAGTGGCTGCAATTGTTGGGCACAGTGGCTGCAATTGATGGGCACAGTGGCTGTGTTTGATGGGCACAGTGAGGCTGCAATTGATGTGTTTTTTTTCAGAATTTTTCAGTTTGTTTGCGCCCCCCCAAAAAAATTTGATCACCAGCCGCCACTGCACCCCACAGTCTTCACAAGGGCCTCATATACAATCTTATGCCCCGTACACACGGTCAGACTTTGTTCGGACATTCCGACAACAAAATCCTAGGATTTTTTCCAACGGATGTTGGCTCAAACTTGTCTTGCATACACACGGTCACACAAAGTTGTCGGAAAATCCGATCGTTCTAAACGCGGTGACGTAAAACACGTACGTCGGGACTATAAACGGGGCAGTAGCCAATAGCTTTCATCTCTTTATTTATTCTGAGCATGCGTGGCACTTTGTCCATCGGATTTGTGTACACACGATCGGAATTTCCGACAACGGATTTTGTTGTCGGAAAATTTTATAGCCTGCTCTCAAACTTTGTGTGTCGGAAAATCCGATGGAAAATGTGTGATGGAGCCTACACACGGTCGGAATTTCCGACAACAAGGTCCTATCACACATTTTCCGTCGGAAAATCTGACCGTGTGTACGGGGCATTAGACTGTCAGTGCTCTCAGACTGCCCCATCTGGGTCACCAATTAGTCGAGGTCAAACATTTTTACAAACTAGGCCCATGGCCAGCTAATTAGGAGATTATTTATGTTAAAAAGTAATAACACATTGGTGAGCCAAAGGTGTTAGAAACCAAAACCTTTTAAATCCACAAAGCCCACAGAAACAAGTGGAAAAAGGTTGCACAGGATTTAGAAACCAACTTTAGCCTTTTGTTGGTCATACTGACGAATATAAACTATATAAAGGGCAGCTGGGACATTAAAAGTCTGATCTTCTCCCTCTCTCTCGCTAAATGAAACAGAAATTTAGGTAAAATGTCTTTATGAAGGCAAATATCAAGTGTCCTCTCCATAATGGGTTTTGAAGGTCAGAAGCAGACATATCCAGTCTAATGGGTAACGTACTGAGCATATTTTAGTGCATTATGTCATTTTTAGTGAGAATTTATAGCTGTGGTACTTGTGAGTGCATATGAGCTTAACGGTAAGAATTTTTACACAAGAAATTTTGTGATAACCCGATAAATAAAATGATCACATTTTATGAAACTAACTTACCTCGACCCCAAACCTTACTGTTCATCTTAAAGTGTATGACCAGCCAAAACTTTTTCCTCTGTTAGGTTTTGACAGATATCTAGGGTCACCAGATAGTCAAGGTCAAACAGTTAGCAATATTTCTTACTTTCACGGTGAAAGCGTTTTTCACCAGACTGGAAGTGAGGAAAAATCTCTAACAGTAATACAGACAAAAATAAATGAGCTTTTTTTTAGTAGTGTAGGGGAAGGGAAGGCTTGAACCTCTTTCAGATTATTGATGCTTTCGGCATTCCTGTGATTCTCTCTCAGCTCCTGAAATTGCCAAAATCAAAAAACCTTTATAATCCTGCCCTATTCTATCCATAAAAGTTTTGGCTGGACATTTATTTGAACTCTGAAATGCAATGCTCAAAGGCTTTGTTCACCTTTTCAAAAAAAAGAATTGTAAATGCAGCAACATTAGTTCATGATCAATGCATTGAGGCCTGCAGAGCATTGCACATGCAGCCAATACATCACAGCTACAATGCACAGGCTCCTTCAATGCCCCCCCCCACCGCCCCTTCCAGCCTCAGTTCCATACAGAGGTGTGGACCTGCTGGTATGGGGCTGGGGGAAGCAAGGCAGAGGAAGAGAGAGAAGGGATTACTGCCACCACTTCATCTGGCAAATGGGACCTGTAGTAAATGAATAAGAACAATTCAAAAACTGAATGCTGCAGCTGTACCAAATGAACCACACACATCTGTGATACATTCAAGTCAATACAACTTTTGGAGAGAAGAAGCACCCTGCAATTCAAGTAAGTGTGTGGGTGGGCACACATTTGAGGGTGGAGGAGAAGGGATGTGACCATGCTTCATGTTACACCCTAAATGTGGGTGCAACACAAAGCATGGTCTAAAATGTGGACTTAGCCTTTAACTTGAACATAATACCCAAATCTAACCCTTTACGCGAGTCTATCCTCTACACTTAGCTTTTAGCCTTGATTTAGCCCATATAGATAAAAACCAAAACATAAACATAATATTATTACAACAGGCATAATCCAATCACACTGATAATATAACCCAGGGTTTCTCAACTAGGGTTCCTCCAGTGGTTGCTAGGGGTTCCTTGAGAAATTAGCAATTTCTGCCTCTCAGATAAGTTCCCACTGCCACCATTGATCTTTTTAACTATTTGTAAGGGGGTAATTCTTCCCAGTGTTCACAAGTGTAAGGAGCATTCTTCCCAGTGACCAGCACGCTAATGTATCATGAGTTGTAGATACAGTAATTTTTAGCAGGGGTTCCCTGAGACCAGAAAGTTATACCAAGGGTTCCTCTGTGTTAAAGCGGAGTTCCACCCTAAAGTGGAACTTCCGCTCATCGGATTCCCCCCCCCCCTCCGGTGTCACAATTGGCACCTTTCAGGGGGGAAGGGGGGTGCAGATACCTGTATAATACAGGTATCTGCACCCACTTCCGGGTATAGCTAGCCGCAGCTAGCCGCAGACTCCCCGCCCACCCCGTTGTGTTGTGGGAAATACACAGTTCCCACAACACAACGGGGACCAGTGTAGACGCGCAGCGCGACTCGCACATGCGCAGTAGGGAACCGGGCAGTGAAGCCGCAACGCTTCACTTCCTGATTCCCTCAGTGAGAATGGCGGCGGCAGCACCCGAGGATCCAGGGACGGCTCGGTCTCGGGTGCCGACATCGCTGGACCCTGGGACAGGTAAGTGTCCTTATTTTAAAAGTCAGCAGCTGCAGTATTTGCAGCTGCTGACATCTAAAATTTTTTTTTTTAGTGAAACTCCGCTTTAAAAAGGTTGATAAAGGCTGATATAACCAATAAAATATCCATTTTTTTTTAGCCAAAAGTTTACGATGAAAACTACAGTATACTGTATGTCTTATATCATCTGCAGCTAATGATCCGATCCAACACTATGGTGGACACACTCTTTAACAGGACACTCCTACAATAAATCATGAGCCTTTCTGTGTACTACCAGGGGGAAGCTCCACATGGCTCCAAATGGCTGTCTATTTCTTCAATATCCATTTTATATACAATATTTTAGGGAATAAAAAGGTTATTCCAAAAGGCAGTACAAAGAGAGACAATAACATAAAAAGTTTAGGAGCAATGTGAATTTATCTTCAAAGGAGAAAAGTTATAGAAGATGGGGTTAAAAGTGTGGAATTGTTTAAAGAGCAACTCCAGGCAAGAATTAATTTCTGATCTAATGCTGTTACTGTATCTTGGAAACTCTGGAACAGAGCTTAAATTGTACAGGTATTTTCTGGGTTTATACAAGAACCATAATATTCAGTCTTGGGCTTTGCTCATGTAAATCAATACACCATTTTTGTTTGAATGCTCTCTTCTTCAGCTGCACATTATTTGCTTTTCTTCATTTCTCATCCCTCTGTTCAACTGCTAAGAGCAAGGAAAAGAAGGCCTCAGTAAGCTCCCAGTTAAATTAGTCAGAGCTTTCACAGGGCTGAAGTCTCCCTGCCTGTCCCTATAGGACAGCACTGGGCCAATTAAGCTAAGAACTACAGTTAGCACCCAGTTTCAGGGATATTTAGAAAAATATACAGACATAAGGGTTCATTGAGTACAATGAATACCATAAACCCATGGGCAGGCTATGTCCCTTTAGTGCATTAAAAAAAAGTTCAAGTTTGGCCAATGCATATTTTGGAGCCACAAATTTGAAGATGATGAGTGATGATGGTGCAAAAAGGGTGAGGGGGTGACTGGAATTATTAAATGAATAAGGCCCTACAATACGTTTATTTGGTAGTCATATATTGAGCTTTCTCTGAATATTGTGTCCTTTACAGGGGATCCCAGTTCCAGAGGATCCCCTTCCCCGCCTCCCCCCAGTCCCCAGAAGTAAATAATAGAGTATTTACCATTTCTAACCTGTTTAAGATGCTCTTGATCTGCGAATCCTTCTCTGCCTGCTGCATCCGGAGTCGCTTCTCACTCTGCTCTAGCCGACACTGATATTGCTGCAGCATTTTATTCGTTTGTTCTTCCTGGCTAAAAAGGCGTCGCTCGTACTCCTCTAGTTTCTTGTTGGACATGACGAGCCTTTCCTTCAGAGTGTAGATCTCCTCTTCATACTCCTTTACCTAGAGGACCAGCGAGACAGGGAAGACAAGAGAGAGGAGGAAAGATGAAAGGAAAGAGACAAGAGAGTTGAAGGAAGTGGAGCAGTAAGAACAGACACTGAGAAAGAGGAGAGAACAAGAACAATGTGACATCAGTGAGTGAGAGGACAGAAAGGAAGGAGTTGAAAAAGTTTTAGGAACAGGACAAGCTGGTGGAGACACAGGACAGGATAACCTAGAAGCGTGCCACTTTAATGGAGAAGTAATAAGAGATGGTGGAAAAAAAGTAGGAGAGGACAACAAAAGAGAAAGAAGACAAGTAGTTGGTGTAGGAGTAGCTGGGATGGTGGGGGAGAAGCAGAATATGATAATACAGAAGCAGGACAGAATGTTGGAGAGAAGGGGAAAGGGATAATAGCAGAGAAGTGAGACAGAATGGTAAAGGAAAAGCATGACAGGGTGCTGGAAGGAAATGACAGCAAAGCAAGTTGGGATTGTGGAAGTGCATAAAAATGATGTGATTTTGTAAGCAAAGTAAGACAGAACAGTGGCAGAACAGAATGCTAGAAAACAAGCAGAATAAAATGGAGGAAGAGCAGTAGTACAGAATGATAAGGGAAAAGTAAAAAAGGGATGACAGGGGCCATAAATGGATGATGTGGAACCATGATAGGATGATGCAGAAGAAGTTGGATGGGCAATTACTGCGACCACCTTCCCACTCTATCCTAAACTCCCTAACCCACATCTTCAACCTTTCCCTCTCCACCGGCACCTTTCCTTCCTCGCTCAAACATGCACTGGTTATCCCCATACTCAAAAAACCCTCACTAGACCCCACCTGTTTGAATAACTTAAGACCCATCTCCCTGCTCCCGTTTGCCTCCAAGCTCATCGAACGCCTTGTCCATGACCGAATGAGTCGCTACCTCACGGACAACAACCTTCTCGACCCCCTACAGTCTGGCTTCCGCCCACAACATTCTACTGAAACTGCCCTACTAAAACTCACCAATGACCTACTAACTGCTAAAACCAATGGGCACTACTCCATACTCATACATTTAGACCTCTCTGCTGCCTTTGACACAGTTGACCACCTGCTCCTCCTCAGCAAATTACACTCCCTTGGCCTCCGTGATTCTGCATTATCCTGGTTCTCCTCCTACCTATCTCAGCGCACTTTCAGTGTCACTTACAACTCCATCTCCTCCACTCCCCTTTCTCTTTCTGTTGGGGTACCCCAAGGCTCCGTCCTTGGGCCTCTCCTATTCTCACTCTATACCTCTTCCCTGGGCCAGTTGATAACCTCCCATGGCTTCCAATACCACCTCTATGCTGACGACACCCAGATCTATCTCTCCACTCCTCAACTCACTCCCTCGATCTCCTCACAGATCTCAAACTTACTGAATGACATATCAATATGGATGTAACACCACTTCCTCAAACTCAATCTTTCTAAAACTGAGCTTGTTATATTTCCTCCTTCACGGTTCCCCCCTGTGATTTCACCATAAATATCAACAACACAACCATTGGTCCCTCCACACATGCCAGGGTCCTGGGTGTAATCCTTGGCTTTGACCTCTCCTTCAGCCCCCATATCTAATCACTGGCTAAATCCTGCCGTCTTAACCTGCGCAACATCTCCAGAATTCGACCCTTCCTGACTAATGACACCACAAAACAACTTACTCACTCGTTAAAAATGTCCTGCCTTGACTACTGCAACTCTCTCCTTAATGGCCTACCCTTAAGCAGGCTATTCCCCCTTCAGTCTATTATGAATTCTGCTGCTAGACTAATACACCTCACTAACCGATCCATGACTGCTGCTCCTCTCTGCCAATCCCTTCACTGGCTTCCCCTACCCCACCGTGTAAAATTAAAAATGCTAACCATAACATACAAGGCCATTTACAACATCGCACCATCTACATCACCAACCTCATCTTCAGATATCGCCCAAATCGACCCCTACACTCCTCCCAGGACCTCCTGCTCTCTAGCTCCCTTGTTACCTCCTCCCATGCTTGCCTTCAGGACTTCTCCAGAGTCTCTCCCATCCTCTGGAACTCCCTGCCCCAGTATGTCCGATCAGCCCCTAACCTGTCCACCTTTAGGAGATCCCTGAAAACTCATTTATTCAGGGAAGCCTACCCAACACCCACCCAACAACTGTCCCCGAGCCACCCCCATCAAATCATTCTCTGCAGCTATTACCTTTTGTACCACCACCCCCTCCCTTTAGAATGTAAGCTCTACGAGCAGGACCCTCCTGTACCTTTTGTATTGAACTGTACTGGAATTGTGTTGTCCCCCCTCTACATTGTAAAGCGCTGCGTAAACTGTTGGCGCTATATAAATTGTGTATAATAATAATAATAAAAGAGAAGTAAGAAAGGATGGAGGAGGAGAAGGACAAGATAGCAGAGGAAAATGAGGACATGGCAGTGGAGGTGCAGTGAGACAAGTTTGTGTAAGAGAAGTAGGAGAGGATTGGGCCAAAGGAGCAGAACAAAATAATGAGAAAAGAAGTAGGACAAAATGGTAGAGGAGAATTAATATGGGATGCTGGAGGACATGTAAGACAGGATAACAGAAGAGCAAGGAAGGATGGTGAAAAAGAAGCAGGATGGGATGAAGGAGGAAATAAAAACAGTGTGGTGGAAAAGAAGCAGTGCGAGATGGTAGAGGAGAAGTGGACCAGGAAACAGCCATGGAGAAGAAGCCGGACATGACAAAAGAATTAAAGCTGGACTTCATATAAAAAAGACAAAAACAGAATGATGGAAATGCAAATCAGGATGGAAGCAGAAGAGAGATGAAAGAAGAGAAGCAGCATAAGAAGGTGGAGGAGAAGTAGGATGGAATGACAGTAAAGTAGGGGAGAACAGAGAAGGAGAAGTTGGATGGGATATTGGAGGGAGTTGGACTTGATTGTGAAAGAGGAGCAAAACAGTCAGTTTGGTGGAAATATGTAAGGCAGGATGGTGGAAAAGGGATGTGAATGGATGGTGGAAGAGAGGCAGGATGGTGGAAAAAGAACAAGGCAGGATACTGGAAAAGACGCTGGCCAGAATGGTGGGAAAAGGGCAGGATGGTAGAAGCAGGATAGGACAGGAGGGTGGAAGAGAAGTAGGGTAGGATAGTGGAGAAGAAAAAGGAGAGGATGGCAGAAGAAGTCTGAATAGTATTGTGTAGAGGATAGCTGTACTTACTCTCTCAAGGCGACTCTCATCCATGGACTTTGAGTACTCTTTAAGTTTGTACTCCTCTCGTTCTATGTGAGAGCTTTCAATGTCGGCGGAGAGATGAGGCATATTAGACACCCAGGCAACTGTGCGTTCCGAGGCAGGAGTGACTGGATTCAGTGTGGACTGCGTGTGTGAATGCTGAAGGAGAAAAGCCAAAGATTATGCACAGCCTAACCAGACAGACAGTTAGTAGACTATGGAAAACATTGATGGTACCTGCTTGGTTATACTGGGTTTAAGCCCTCCACCATCTTTCTCCACTGACTGCTGCCTCAGTCTGGCAGCTCCATACATTGGTTCTGGGCTCTGCAGGAGGTTACCGCTGCTTGGCCGGGGTTTATGGGCGGCCTGCACCGTCAGCTGTTGGGATTTGCCCCTGTGAAGGGGAGGGGGCTGTGTTTCCGGCCTTCGCTGTACACTGGGGGCGATGGTGATTTGAGGGGGGGACAGCATGTGCTGCAGATTGTCTTGGAGGGAAAGCTGCCTCTTGCTGTATTATAAGAAGGAAGAAAGTATGGCATTAAAATCTAGTGCCAGCCCAAAATGAACACGGCAAATAACTTATGAGGGTACCAAACAAACACTACTGAGACATTTCAGCAAAAACAAGCCATTTTTGAGGATCTAACATAGATTTAGGTGATAGGGACATGGGTGAGGTAAGATTCGTACGTGCCTTCTACTGGTTAAACAATTTATTTCAGAATACAAAGTATATGTTGTCCATATGAACCAATGAGATTCAAACACACAGCTGACCTACATATATATATTTTGTTGTAATCACCCATTATTGTTGCACTGTTTGGGTAGGTGGTGGACCTCATTTTTTCTTTATTACGGCAAAGTGATACACCTTTGACACATCCCTGTCCCCAGGTCTTCTGACTGGACAATGAAGAAGCAGCACGAGAATGCCATCCAATGTCCTCTCTTCTTATAAGATCCAAGCTCCATGTTTGACTATTGACACTATACAATGCTATAGAGCCTGACTGGCTCGCCAGAGCTGGCACACCCTCTCTCAATTTGATCTCTGGTGTGCATGGGATCATAAGAAGTAAACATAAAGATGGGTTTTAGATACTTTTATTACCAGTATTTCCAATGCATCTATCCTTTTTAATCCAACATGCCTTGATTAACAGTCTTTTTTAATATCTGCCTAGAATTCAGATTTCACACCTGGCCTATTGTTCTTTTAGCTGATCTGCATGAACAATTTCTATGTATCCGCCCAATCGGCAGGATAATAATCTTCATTCTTTTTTCTTTAAGCTTTGATCATTCTTACAGTCAAATTACAAAGCGCTCAGACTTAGCATAGCAGTTCACCGCTCTACTCCTCATTACTAAAGGGCATAGGGAAGCCCACATTTAGCAACACGTCAAATTGAGGTTGATTTACTAAAACTGGGGAGCACAAAATCTGGTGCAGCTCTGCATGGTAGACAACCAGCTTCTAACTTTAGCTTGTTCAGTTAAGCTTTGACAATAAAAACTGGAAGCTGATTGGTTTCTATGCAGAGCTGTACCAGATTCTGCACTCCTCAGCTTTAGTAAATCAACCCCAACAACGCTGCCTATGAGTTGATCAACTGTCAGATGAAAGTAATCAGCAGCAGAGATTGTGATCAACTACCATCTCCTTCAATACGAATATGGCAGTAACTACAAGGAGAAAAACAAATGAATGGGACTTTTCAGGTGTTAATTTATATACATCAGGTAGACTAAGTATTGAAAACGCCACCATTTTTCCAGGTAAATATATTTCTAAAGGTGCTATTGACATGAAATGTTCACCACATGTCGGTAACAAACCATGCAATACAAAGACAACAAAACAAATACATTCAGAAATTAAGTTATGTGTAATGAAATGGAATGACACAGGGAAAAAGTATTGAACACGCTAACTAAAATTTGTTTAATACTTGGTACAAAATCTTTTGTTGGTAATGACAGCTTCAAGACGCAGGCTCATGGATGGAGAAACTAGTGGCATGCGTTGCCCAGGTGTGATTTTGGCCCATTCTTCCACGCAAACTTCAAATCTTGAAGGTTCCCTGGGCCTCTTCTATAAACTCTGATCTTTAGTTCTTTCCATAGATTTTCTATTGGATTCAAGTCAGGTGATTGGCTGGGCCATTCTAGCACCTTTATTTTCTCTTTGAAACCAATTGAGAGTTTCCTTGGCTTTGTGTTTGGGATCATTGTCTTGCTGAAATGTCCACCCTCATTTCATCTTCATCACCTTGGTAGATGGCAGCAGATTTTTATCAAGAATGTCTTGGTACATTTTTCAATTCATCCGTCGTACAATGATATGAAGTTTGCCAGTGCCGTATGCTGAAAAACAGCCCCACACCACGATGTTCCCACCTCCAAACTTCACTGTTGGTATGGGGGGTGTTTTTGGGATGATTTGCAGTGCCATTTGACCTCCAAACATGGTGTGTATTATGGAATCCAAAGAGTTACATTTTGGTCTCATATAACCAGACTATATTCTCCCAGTATTTCACAGGCTTGTCTAAATGTTGTGCAGCAAACTTTAAATGAGCTTAAACATGCTTTTTCTTCAGCAATGGAGTCTTGTGTGGTAAGCGTGCATACAGGCCATGGCAGTTGAGTGCATTATTTTGTTTTCTTTGAAACACTTGTACCTGCTAATTGCAGGTCTTTCTGAAGCTCTCTGCAAGTGGTCCATGGCTCTTGGACAACTCTTCTGATAATTTTTTTCACTCCACTGTCAGAAATCTTGTGAGGAGCACCTGCCCGTGGTCGATTTATGGTAAAAATTATGTTCTTTTCACTTCTGGATTATGGAACCAACAGTGCTCACTGGAATATTCAGAAGTGTAAAAATCCTTCTGTAAACAATGCCATCAGTATATTTTGCAACAGTAAGGTTGCCAAGGTCTTGAGAGAATGAGACGTTTCTTGTGTGACACCTTGGTAATGAGACACCTTTTTGTACGCCATCAGTTAAAACTGAATCAGCTGTTAATTTGCACTGACAAGGGGCAAGATTGCTTTCTATTTACTGATAGATTTCAGCTGGTGTCTTGGCTTTCCATGCCTTTTTGCACCTCCATTTCTTCATGTGTTCAATACATTTTCCCTGTGTCATTCCATTTTTATTACACATAACATGATTTCTGAACTTATTTGTTTTGGTTTCTTTGTATGTATGGATTGCATGGGTTGTTACTGACATGTGGTGAAAATGTCATGTCAATAGCAACTTTAGAAATATATTTACCTAGAAAAATGTAATAAATATTAAACATACAGAAAAAAGCCAAGGTAAAAAAGTTTATAGGCTTTGCATTGTTTATTGTAACCAGAAGCCAGTGCAGTTAGTAAAAGATTAATTAAAAATATATAACTATGGGCATATAAATCGGGTTTGCCCTAAAACATATTCTTTAAACTTTACAACAGATACAAATGTATCATGATTAGAATAATAACTCATACAAACACCCCAAGATTACAACCACAGAATGATATAACACCTCATGATGTGATGTTGCAATCCAGAGGCGAAGATAGCATAGTGCTCAATCTTCAACAGGTTTCGTAGACAACCCTGCTTCTTCAGAAGGGTGTGGTGCTTTAGTACACCTTGGTTACATATAGTTTACATCCGCTGACTGTGCATCCAGGACATGGGGATCCAAACGCTTAGCCCACCTCCACAAAAAGAAAAGTTGACAGTGGGGGACACCTAACACTCATGATGTAATGCTACATTCCAGGTAATATAACATAGTCCTAAAGCTCCAACGCGTTTCGCAAGAAATCTTGCTCCTTCAGGCAGTTTAGTAAACTTTGGTTACACATGCTTTTATACTCTTTTGTGGACCAGTAGTAGGTATCCCCCACTGCCATTTTTTTTGCGGAGCTGGGCTCAGCCTTTGGATCCCTATGTCCTTTGAATGCGCAGTCAGCAGATCTAAAGCATACATACAAATCTTTACTAAAGAACCACACCCTACTGAAGAAGCAGGGTTGTCTGCGAAACGTGTTGAGGATTGAGGACTATTATCTTCACCCATGGACTGCAACAGCACATCATGAGATGTTATATCATTCTATGGTTGCTACCTTTCTTGTAATCCTGGGATGTTTGCATGAGTTATTATTGTGGTTGTGATACAAGTGTATATGTTGTAAAATTTGCACTCGCTGTTGGATGCAATAAACTATTGTGAAGCCTATAAACGCTTTTATTTGGCTACTTTCTTTACGTTTTATATTTATTATATACTGTATATTGGTTGGCACCAGAAAAGTCCCATTTATTTGGTTTTCTCCTTGTTTATTTTGTTTAGGGATGTGGTACTATTAATGCCTAGATCAGCAATAGTTTTTAGATTACATGAACATGCGAGGTTTCATGCTTACACCTTCAAGGGGTCCTCTCCCAAATTTACCGATTTGGTTTTGCGTGCTCTGCATGAGAGGAGGCATTTAGATCTAAGCCACAGTGAGGTAAGGACCAACCTATATATTATAGTAGTGAGAACTAATGTGTTAATAATTTATTCACTCTGAAACAGCTTGTTTTGGCATAGACATAGACATATGAAGACACATGCTCAATGTCCCTATGAGCTACTGAGCCGCTGGTTGTAATAGAAGATTTGCACACAGGTGCCTCAGTTCCACCTTTTCCTGATTCTATTTGTGTTTACTTTATGTACAAACAAAAGTCCATGTGAGTCTAAGGCAGTGTTTCTCAACCAGGCCTCCATTGAACCCTAGGGTTCCTCCAAAGGTTCCTATAGCTGTGACTTATTGATCTCTAATATGTTGGTGTCTGCATAATTTCTGATCCAGCACCACTTGGCAGATCTTTTTTTAGCTGTCTGTAAGGGTGCCATTCTTACCATCACTGCAAGGGGGAATTCTTTCCCAATGTTAACCAATGGAGAAAACATTTTTCCAACTGACCCCCATTTAATTCATTTTAGCAGGGGTTTCCTGAGACCTAAACATTATTTAAAAAAAGGTTCCTCTGGAGTAAAGAGGTTGAGAAAGGGTGGACCTAGTCGAGGGTTGTCCAGAGAAGTATTTTTATTTATGCCAAAAAAAAAATAGATACTTCTTACTCAAAAATTAAAATATAATTTGGTGTGATGTGTTAAAGCAGAGTTCCACCCAAAAGTGAAACTTCCGCTTATTTGTCTCCTCTCCCCCTCCGGTGCCACAATTGGAATCTTTTGGGGGGGAGGGGGGACAGTATACCTGTCTTTGACAGGTATCCCGTTCCCACTTCCGGGAGTCCGGGCCGCAGCCTGTGACATCACCGTGGGGCTCCCTCCTCCTCTCCCTGACGCCGGGCCAGTAGGAGAGAGGATCTGGGCCTCGCGCGTGCGCAGTAGGGTTCACGGCGTGAAGCCGTAAGGCTACACTGAGGTGTACCCTTACCCGCAATGGCAGCGGCAGCACCCAACAGCTGATGGAAACATCAGCTGCCATGCCAACATCGCTGTTATAAGCCAGCAGCTGCAGTATGTGTAGCTGCTGGCTTTTAATTTTTTTTTTTTTTGGCCGGAAAACCACTTTAAGTTAAATTATCATGGCAACTTTAAAGTGGTTGTAGTCAGGATGATAAAACTGCCATCCCCTCTATTTTATAAAGAGCTATAGCACTATGTGTCAGTTTTTTTTAAATTCTAATTGTAAGTACCTTATCTCACAGCAATAAATTGTTGTCAGTGTCTTTCCTCTGCTTGGAAGAAGAATGCAAAGGGAGGGGCTGAGATAACCCTCTGACATCAGCCAGCCAGCAGAAGAATGTCATGTGACCGCTGTGAGAGAAGGTTTTAGGATTAGAGTTTTAAAAGAATGGACACCTAGTAGTTCAGATCTTGATAAAACAGAGGGGATGCAAGTTACTTTTCAAAGGTATTTCAAGTGACAGGGAAGAGCAGTAGGGGGGGAGGGGCTGGAGGAGATCGCTCTCACACACAGGCATCGGAAATAACAGGCTAGGAGGGGGGTGGAGAGACAGAGAGCAGAGAGGAGAGAGCAGACAGCATGATGACAGAGGCACGTAATCTGACCACGGTATCCTGGATCAGGAGCCCTGATTATCGTGGTCAGCAGAGAAAGGGGGACAGAGGAACAGGCAGGATCAGCCAGGTATTTCACATCATACAAAGGGACACATGACATGGCACAAGTACTGTGCTATTTAACATGCTTTAAAGGAGCAGGATATATATATAATTTTGGGGGGGTTTACAAATGCTTTAAATTTAAACAAACTTATCAATGTGTGTAGTATTTTAAAAACCCTCTTTCGATGTTGCTTTTGGGCACATATTTTAACTGAGACTCCATGAATAAGTACAATTTTTTTTAATTTATATTTATTATAACCCTATTTTTCTATCTGTGTCCCATTGGGGAGATTTACCTTCACTTCCTGTCCCATAGCCAAAACAGGAAATGAAAGAAAATCCTTCAAAGTGAGGGAATCCCATGTTGTTGCCAAAACTAGTGCCCCCATTGGAAGATTTCCCCTCTATTCTTGTTTTGACTAAAAACCCAAAACTTGAGACTTTCTTTTATTTCACTCTCAGTGATAAGGATAAACAGGAAAAATAGAGAGGCTGAATCCCTCTAATGGGGGCACGGACAGCTATAGAAAAATCTGACTGGGATTCTAATCCCTGTCCATTCTATCCACAACTAAAAATAAAGTTTTGCCTTTAGTATTATTTTAGGCCTTGATAATAAATCTAAGCCATGATGAAGGGAGTGTGCTGGCCCCTGAAACGTGTTAACTGTTTTATGTGATCATATGATGAATCATTAAAGTGACTTGGTCTTTTTCACCATTTGATCTGGCGCTCCTGTTCTGTTTTTTACGGTTTAAGTTAAATATCATATTACCTTAAGTTTAAACACACTCAATGTGAGTTAATATTTTAGAAAGTGTCTATGTATAATTGGCTATTATATACACTATGCATATTGTGGCAGCCAAATTTGCATGATTTACTGTTTAGTGGTGCTGCACACATGTTGTGCTTCACTGCTCTCCATCTTTTGTTTTTCAGTGCTTCATTGGGGCGATTTCCCTTCATTTCCTTCCCAGGAGATACAAGAGGAGATTAGAGGAAATTACCTCAATGGGTATTTCCTTAGGAAACTAAAAATGACCCAAACTCTCTCAATCAAATTTGAACTTTTATGCTGCTAGCTTAAAGTGGGGTTCCACCCAAAAAAAAAAAAACTACATGAAAAATCCTAAAAAAAAAAAGACAAAAAAACATTTGGATATTTTTTTTTTTTTTACTTACCTCTAAATTCCTGTTGCTAGGGGGTCCCTCGTAGTCTGCCTCTTCCAGTGCCTGGGCTGGTGACATCACTTCCCCCTCGGCACAGGAAGGGCTCAGCTCTGCTCCCTCCCTCCTGTCAATCATCTGGGACCCATTACAGGTTCCAGATGACTGAGCGGCCAATCACGGCGTGCGGCGCCGCTCGTGCATGCGCAGTGGGTGCCAGGCTGTGAAGCCACAGCCCGGCGCCTACAGTTGCAATGCCGGCGCCGCTGAATGGAGGGGGAGACGAGCGGGGCTTCGATCCCCCGCATCGCTGGACCCTGGGACAGGTAAGTGTCCAATTAAAAGTCAGCAGCTGCAGTATTTGTAGCTGCTGACTTTTAATTTTTTTTTTTTGACTGGACCTCCTCTTTAAGGAAATAGATAGGAAGGTATTATATTTACTTGTTTTAAACTATTTTTTTTTACACTTCTTCAGTTGTTTCCAGGTTTGTGGCCAAGGCCAAATTAATGTCATACATCTCAAAAGTCTTCATGGCATTTTTTTCCTTTCATCTGGAGTAGGGGCTTTCTTAGCTAAGAACACCCTCATACCTGTATGCCTGAGCTAATGGCAGATGGATGCCGGGAAGTAAATCCTACATGAATCATCTGCCCTTATTCAAGATGGCTGTGGCTAGAAATGCTAGGAGGGTGCTTTTCAAAGTAATTTCTCAACAAAATAAATTATGGAGACATGCATGGAAGGGGAAGTTTGCTTTGAATATTAAAAATGAATTAAATAGTGTTTTCAGTTTGTGGTGCTCGGATACAGTTAAGTTCTGCTTTAATTGGGGCTTAATCATAGAAAGTTACTGACTGTACTAATGATATACAGATAGTATAAATAGATAGCAGGAGGAGGAACCTACAGATCCGTGCATACAATTTTTTTTGGGGGGGGAACGTGTCGTTTTTGTTTTTTGCGAAGTGTCATAGGATTTTAGCCCAGAGGCAGCCACTAAAGTTTCAATGTGGAGGAAGCCATGGCACGGATCAACGAGCCCTGAGTGGGACAAGAGGTTACCCAGGATTATTTGCAAAGGTGAGTGCAGAGACAGGTTTTCCTGAGTATTTCACTGAGTCCTACAGTTTCAGGGAATGTATTGTTATGGCATTAAATTGAAGAGAGCCAAAGGAGCTTATTAATGTCCAAAGGAGCTTATTAATGTATTAATAACTAACAAAGCACAGGTATATGCCTACAGGGATACCCACTAGACTAGTATGCCAGTATGTCAGTTGGGCTCTTTGTGCAAAATAATAGTATTTGTGGATACGTGGTCAACCAAAATGTTGTAGTTTACTTTTGACGAAGGTGGGAAGGAACTCGGGCGGACTGAAAACCACCTGTGTGCAAATATCCAAGGGAAGCAAACTTTTCTTAAACTACTGATTGAGGACCTACCTGTTACTGCACAACCAGTACCCAAAACTGCCTAAATGCATTTACCTCTGCTGGGTAGAGTGTATAAATACATCCCTTGTACAGACAGTTGTCCTCTAAGGTGGCAATGATGGAAACTCAACTGTAGGCACAGCAATTACCGGTAATCATGATGTAATATTCAGTCAGAAGGTACACTCAGCCTTTTAACCCTAGCCCCTAACCTCAAACCCTAAATTCTAACCCTTAACCGATTAAACCTAACCCTGACCTGTCCTAACCATAACTCCAACCCCAACTCTTAAATCCCAACCCTTAACCTTTAAACCTAACCCTGACCTGTCCTAACCCTAACCCCAACCCCAACTCCTAAATCCTAACCTTTAACCTTTAAACCTAACCCTGACCTGTCCTAACCCCAACTCCCTAATCCTAACCCTTAACCTTTAAACCTAACCCTGACCTGTTCTAACCCTTAACCCAAACCCTCAATTACTCTCTTAATCACATCCCTTTGATCAGAAATGTTTACCTTCAATGCAGGTGTATTGTCTTGCCAGAATCCTTTCTGCCAGTCGCTAGCAATATTGCACCTCTCCAAACAAGGTGGAACATAAGCCCGTAAGAGGGATGCAGCTTTGCTTTTGACTGCCAAATTATGTGGTGTCTGCATTTTAAGCTTGTGAAGCGTCATTGCTCAAAAGTCTTTTCTCCAGTGGAATACAAAATTCCTCTAATTACAAGATAAGGATATCCTAAAAGTATTACAGTAAAGTGTGCATTTTACACAACAGGCTTATTTTAAAAGGCATCAGTCATGTAAAAAAAAAAGACCATATAAACTACCACTACTGATAAAATGCTTGTTCTTGCCTTTAGATCAGTACCTTTTGACCAGAGATGAAAAAAATTAGCCCTGCCTTTGGCATTAAAGAGAAACTGAAATCTGGAAGTTGTGTCAGGTAGAGGGCAAAGGACTAATCACTAGTATTGCCTGTGGTCTCCCTGCAGCTGATCCTTTCCCCATTACTGACCTACCATGTCTTGTTTGGCTCTATGTCTCTGTGTGGAGGTGGCCATCTTGGTAGAGGCAGGGCTTTGCTTCCTCATGTCAGAACTTCCAGCAAGGAAACCAGTGAGTAGCACAGTAGTGACATCACCAATACCCACTCCAGACCTCCTGAAACTAGCAGTCAAGCAGTGCTATGATTAAGCACTGTTTGTAGTGTGAAACACGTCAGCTTTTCTGTCCATTCTGCTCTGGCATGTATTTTTGATTTTTTACTCAATAAAGGCAACAAATTTTCTTGAGTGTGGCTGTCCAGGACTTTTCAAATTTAGTGCCATTGATCTCACACTGCAGAGACACAGCTATGAGTCTGTAGACGCAGGAATGGCAAGGCACCCTCAGATATCAGAAACTGCACTGCTATTTTTCAGCAGGAATTTAAGACAAAATGTAGACTTTTTGGGGTACTGGCACAATTAACATTTCTGTCTGTTTCCTATAAAATAGCAAATATTTATTTTCTGAATGCAGGCCCACTTTAAGCTTACCCCTGTAATTTAAAGTCTAAATGTAAAAATTCCCACTTGCAGTGGGGATGGATCTGCACTGCAAGGTCTAAATGCTTTAGTCTATGGTACAGTAAAAGCACTTTTAGTTCCCAGATCCTCCACTTAATTGACAGACAGTGCTTCCCTACAAGCCAGAAGCGAACTGTCCCTCAACGTCCTCACGTCCAGTGCATTACTATGGACTCTGCATCAGTCTTGCATAGCTACCAACTGTCCCTGAATTCGAGGGACTGTCCCTGATTTGGAGCAAAGCCCCTCTTTCCTCCTCATTTGTCCCTCATTTTGGTTTGATCCATAGGTGTGCTCAGGGGGTGTGCCAGGTGTGCCTGGGCACACCCTAGTCACCCCATGTGGCCCAGACTCTCCCTGCTGCCTGAGCCCCTGCTGTGTTTACTATGCTTCAGTTTGTGATTGAACAAAAAGCTCCTCAGCACAGAGCACTTCACGTTCATTCACTGAAAGGGACTGGGGAATCTCTCTGCTCAGTTGCTTTCTCTGTTTCACAAATGAGACATCAGAGGTCTATCTAGACCCCTGATAATTCACCAAAGCCCCCCAATAGAGCTCCTAAAAAAATGGAAAATTAAATATAAAAATAAACCGCCATGAGTGACCTGTTAACCACATATTATAAACCTGGGGTGCCCTTCTCCCCCCCTCTCCCCCTGTCCCTCCACCCCCCCCCCCCCCACCACTGTCCCTCCACAAAAGGTTCAACAAGTGGTTCCCAATGCTAAACCTTTCATTCATTTTCTAAATTGCTGCATCTGTAAGTTTTTAAAAGCCTTGAAACTTACAGATGTTAAACACTTGTGGGTTTAACTAATAGTTTTTTGTATAATTCTCCTTTAAGGGGGTGTGTCTTATGCCTACATACTTTTGCTAATAGGTGTCCCTCCTTCCCATCTCAAAAGGCTGGGAGGTATGGTCTTGTGACATCAGAGGACCTTAGACCGCCGGAGTATAGGGATGAAGAGGCTGCAGGGACAGGTCTAGCAGTGCAGGAGGTGCCTGCAGGAGCGGAGAATTAAGTAAGTAAATCTGCTTTTTAAAATTCCCTAGACAAAAACGGGCAGTTAACCCTTGTAGTGGGGGCGCAGCCCCATTGTAAGGCAGGGTTTTTAGGTTTCCTTGAGTTCAGCTTTAACTGCCAGAGCAGGTAAGCAACACTTACAGGTCTTATCCCTCCCCCAGCATACGACTAAGCCAACTTGAAAGGAAGAGTAGTAGATCGATGAGCCGATCGCTGTCACTCTGCTTTCTCCTCCTTTTAGCATACTTCTGCACTGCAGCACATCTGATTGGGCCTTCTGCTGCTTGTCCCTCTCCTAGTCTTTAGCTCTACTGTACAGAGACTGCAAGAGGCTCTTACCAACTCAAATTGAAGTACCTTCACTGCTTGCATTTAAAAATTGGAATTCTGAAGTACCTGAGTGTCATATTTTAGAGTACAGTATGGGACACAGGAATTGGTTCTTAGACTATGCTGTTACGTTCAGGTGACTGGACACTGGCAAAAGCAGGGACCACCCCTCTGTGTACCCATATAATCCCACCCACTCTATGAAGCTTTGTTTTATTTTATCACAATAAGGAGGTCACAGAGAAAAGAGGGTAGGGACCTGTGTCCTGTTCTGTATTCCAAGATATGGAATTTAAAGCTATTTCAAAACTCTCATGATCTTAGCTTTAGAATAGAGGACGCAGGAACTGATTCTTAGACCATGGGAGGGGTGTGCAACAAAATAGACAAAACAGCAACAACAGGCCCACAGGAAATATAAGAACGGTCAAGGGCCCAAACCCCGAAAGCAAGTATCAGCAGAGGTTGCAACTTTGTGAGAAAAAAACCCTCTATGGGTGGAGATGAACCTTCAATATGAAGAAGGCCACCGAGCAGGTCCATTGGGCTTAGAGGTAAAGGGTCAGCCACAAAAGGATGGACCTGCAGTAAAAATGATGACACCTGAAGGAGGAGGACAGATCATATACGTAAGGTAGGATCAGACAAATTAAAAGGGCAGTATAATTGTGGGTAATTGAGTAGGAACCCCCTTCTATCTGTAACAACTCAACTCGATGTACTCCCCGAGGTTTTTTTTTAATAGGAGCTCACCTTCATGAGGACATGCGCAAGGCATCTTACCAGAGCTGGGTTAGCCGACCTAGCTCTAAGCCATAAAACTCTGCAACTGTGCACAGAAAGTAAGGTCCTTCTAAAGTTTTAGGAATCACATTATCCAGGGCATCTATGCAGAATAGTAGAGCTGAGGGCAAGAGATGTAATCTCGCAAAAAGAATGAGATTATCTACGAGGTCTTTCTTAAAAGTTTGGTGAATGGTATAAGAGAACAAACAAAACAGAAAATACAAACAAATTACCTTTATTGGCCTTCAAAATAATCGCTATCCTTCACAACACACTTTTAGCAACATTCATAAAGCTTCTGGTAACTGTCTTCAAAGGCCTCTAGGAATCGGACGCAGTACCACTGTCACACATTCTTGGATTGCTGCCACATCCGTCAAACGTGAGCCTTTTATGATGCTCTTCAAGCGGGGAAACAGAAAGAGGTTTGCAGGCACCAGATCAGGGGAGTACGATGGATGATTGAGAACAGAATTGGCGCACAGAGATTGCACAGAGAGGATGGATCCTGGTCACACATGTAATGAGCTTTCTGTCCATTTTGCATTCTGTTCGTCTATCAGCTTGTGCGGCACAAACCAGGAACAGATCTTCCACTTAACCAAATCTTCGGGGGCGATGGTGCGCACCACGTCCTTGCTAATGCCAAATTCCTCCACCATCAATCAGTCAGTGGACAATCTCGTGCCAGCATTTGTCGCACTCGCTCCATAATGTCAAGGGTTCTGCTTGTCAACGGCCAACCCGAACATGCCTCATCCTCAGTCATTTCCTTCCCATCGCGAAAGTGTTTGAAGTCGTAAACACATTTTCTGTTTATGGCTTCCATCCCCTACACTTACACCAACATGTCATGCGTCTCCGTAACCATTTCCCACATTGTAGCAGAACTTGATGTTCACTCTTTGCTCCATTGCACTGTGACCCTACCTCTCACACTGAATACCCGCAGCTGGTTTATCCTGATGGTAACATGTACTCCATGCTAGGCGGCGCTTCTCAACGGGTCTCTGGATAGTCATGTGCTCGTGCGTGCACCTGGCTCATGTTGGCGTTGAGATATCAGACCATGCACCAAACTTTTTAGACACAACTCGTATTTCAGAAGACAATTCACTATTGAGTTTTCCAGTCCAGTTTGTAATTGTCTGGGCAACAGATAAGGTGCCAGTAGCCAGCTGCACGGCTGGACTAGCCAGAGCAAAGTATGACTTCAATAGAGTCTCCAAATGCCTATCAACCGAATCCTTAATGGAATGCCATCAATAAAACAGTAGATTGATTATTTAGTGCAAGAATGATTGGGCCAACAATGGGAACAATCCATTGCTTCTTGAATTCTTCTTCTATTGGGACCAGTCATTATAAAGTGCCCAATTGGACTGATCAAGAATAAGGAAAAGCTTTCTAGGAATTGTCTTCCTTTTCATACCTATAGGAGTATGTGGAATCTGAGCAGCGCTACGTTTATCTTGCTAGAGACTAGTACAGATTGCCTCAGTCAATGAGTCTACTGTAGCCAGCATTGCAGTAAGAAGGTGAAGAATTAACTTCACAAAATGTCGGGGGTGAAAAACCTCCGCTAAAATGTCAGATTCCCCTTTGCCTTCTGCAAATATAAGTGTGTGACACAATTCAGGATGTAAACCGGGGATATAGCAAGGGTAGAAGAGGCTAAAGGGCATTTATGGCTATTAGCACCTGCCATTTCTAGAAGTAATAGATCAGACATAGTGGCAGAAAGTTCTCCTTTAACCTAGGTTCACATCTCTGTGTATGGGAAACGCACAAAATTGCACGCATTCCTGACCCACAGAGCAACACATTGCACTTCAACAGACTTTCGGGGGTGCCAATAAATGTTAATGGTACTCCAACACACTTGCAACCATGGTTCGTTTTCATACCCACCATGATGTGGCACAGTTTTTAAAAAAAAAGGGTCAGGGACTTCTTTCCCTGTGTTTTTCCTGGGTAGGGCAGCCCATTGAATTGAATGGGCTGCCCTACCCATGACATGCTCACACAAACATGCATGTGAACAGGTTTATTCAAACAAGTCACCTGTTGTGTGTCTGTGAGAGAGGTCGAATCAGGGGAATGGAGCACTGTCAATGTAGGAAACAGGTGTGTCCGGACTCCCACCTTCCAGGTAATGATCATCCACTTCTGACAGGGCACTCAGCCTAAAAAGGTCTCTGCAACCTCCATAACAGTCAGATCAAGGGAAAAAGTGAGTGCCACAAAAATCAGCTAAAAATGCATCAAAACTTTATTCAAATACTGGTGAAAAACAGCCAGAAAAAGCCAACGCATTTCAGCTGTTAGGCCTTAATCATGGCTAATGATGGCCATGATTAAGGCCTAATAGCTGATGGTCATGATTAGGGCCCAATGGCTAAAAGGCATTGGCTTCTTCTGGCTGTTTTTCACCAGTATTTGAATAAAGTTTTAATGCATTTTTAGCGTATTTTTGTGGCACTCACCTTTTCCTTTGTCCTGACTATCAGTGTATGGCCTTGTTTCGGGACAAGGAAACTGCTATCAACCTGAGAGGAACTAGGAGTTTCGTCAGGGCCTGCAGCGAAATTCCTGCTATTTGTCATGTGCTCCTGCTCCCAAATGCCTAAAATCTGCCACTGCTAAGTGAGGTTCTTCCCCTGTGGGGTACTCACTTAATGGAAATGAAGGGAAGGCTTCAGTATGTCTGCTATGAAGGAATCACAATAACCCATGCGCTAATCAAAATCCTAAGGCTATATCTCTGAGGCATTAGGCAACACGTGAGATGGCAAACTACCAGCTTGGGTCGTGAGCAAATATGGCGGCCAGAAGTATGCAGTTAAGAGTAATTTAGGCACTATGTCACAAGCCAGAGAGGAACCTACGGTAGTGAGGTGGCAGAAAAGACTGACAAATTTAAATAAGCATACACTATAATAACATTAACTATAATGCCAAATAAGTGAGACAATAATAGCCAGGGAAAAAAACACTTAAAGTGTAGATTACCCAATAACCTGTGCCTTAAAAACTCCTTGTGTGCTTAGCACTGCAGTGTGTCTTGTAGGATAAAAGGATATAATGTAGTGTGTACTATAAATCCAAGCAATGATCCAACAAGACACATATAACCAGGAACTGGTATGTGAAGGTAAAGGGAAACCCTGTCCTACCTTATCCATGTTGCTGGTCCAATCCAGGGTCCAGCCTTTGCCCATTACGGTGGGCATACCCCCAGAGGGGTCTTTAGGGTCTAGGTACCATAGGAATGGACAAAAGCCCTGGTACTGTATAGCATCCTGCAGCTATCTCACTCACTACACCATATACCAAGGTGAGAGCCTAACACAGGATCCAGTGCCTGAAAGAAACATTTTAGACTGGCCCCACTGTTGCGAGGTCTGGGTACATTTCCAAAGATGTACATCAAGGGTAACTGATCTGGAAGCTGCTAATTAGCCATGAGCAGTCAAATGTTGATTGAAGTGTCAGTTGGGAAAAAAATGAAAAACTGGAGAAAAATAGAAAATAGAAAAAAATCCCCAACAGGAGAATGGGTCCTTCACCTAAGGACATTAGCAAAAATGGAGCTTCATTGAGTGGATAGGGTTATATGGATACACTGGGGGGTGGTCCTAGCAAAGCTGTTACCAGTGTCCAAACACCTGAAGGTAAGGGCATATAACCCATAGCCTAAAATCAATGCCTGTGTTCTATACCGTACGATTGGAATAAATACAATTCATGATGCATTCTTGAACATAGAACTGCATTATTTTGCATCTTTTATAACTGCCTGGAGTTCAGCTTTAAAGGTTTCCATCCTTCCCACCATCCAGAACAACCAATGTATAGAGACCTGGGTGAGCTAAATGCAAAAATGGACAGTTTGGGCACAGCCCTTAAAGAGGATCTGTCATTTTACTTGGAAGTGCACATGTATGTATGCAGCACCTAGAGCATTGGTACTGTGGAATTAGGGTTTTAAGTGCCACCTTCTACTTGGGTTGAGTTTCCATTAGGAGTTGGTCACAGACTGGACAGTAAAGCTGATAATCTTAAATGAAACCTTTACCGAGGCACCATCCTGGAACAAGTAGGCAACTTAGGAGTCCAGACTTACTTCTGACTACACTGCCCGAGGCCAAATGCAAGCAGGCAAATCTCTTTTTTTTTACCTTCATATGTCGCTCAGTAGAGGCTTCCTTTTAAATATAGTATACCGAATATTAACACAGAGTCGTTCTCCTCTCACATAATTCCTTATTATATCTTAATTTTGAGCTACAATATCTAGATCCTTGGTGCCCAACCTGCAGCCCTTTGGTACTCTTTGCAAAGCCCTCAGGGCCCCTGCAGCCACTACTCTGTGTTTCCCTATTGCCCTGTTATGAACAGTGATTTCTAGCAGTCTCATGTAATATGTCTTCAGTCAATGACTGTCTCCTGAAGCATGTCCACACTCTCCAACAACTCCTATAGCATATTTACAGTCTCTGACAGTAACCTGCAGCATGTCGGCATCTCTGACCATCTCTTGTATCATGTCTGCAGTCTCTGACCATCTCTTGTATCATGACGGCAAATGCTGACCATCTCTTGCACCAGATCCACAGTCTCTAATTAACTCTTGTATCATGTCTGCAGTCTCTGACCATCTCCTATATTATATTCACAGTCTCTGACCATTTCCTGTATCATGTCCATAGTCTTTAACTATATGCTGTTGTGTGTCTTCTTTCTCTGATACGGAATATTCACAGAATTTTATGTGCGGCCCTTTGTTGATGTTGAGGGCTGCTCTTAAAGCCCACCATATCAAGAAAGTTGACCACGACTAAACTAGACTTTTATCACTGTGGCACCTGCTGGTGAAATCAAATATTATAGAATGACCAGAACACTATTCTGGTCATTCTGTAGACTTTGATCACTGTGGCACCTGCTGGTGAAATCAAATATTACAGAATGACTAGAACACTATTCTCTATGACAAGGGTCTCCAATCTTTCCATAAAGAGGAAATTCCTTCCGACTTTAGGTGGGGGGGCAGATTGTGGCCAGTGGGAGTAGAAATTTCCCCTATGTCAGTGGGGGGTAAACATTTCCCCATCACTGGTGTCA
This sequence comes from Aquarana catesbeiana, assembly GCF_042186555.1. Classification (NCBI taxonomy): domain Eukaryota; kingdom Metazoa; phylum Chordata; class Amphibia; order Anura; family Ranidae; genus Aquarana; species Aquarana catesbeiana. The sequence goes on from NC_133332.1 coordinate 29,965,333, forward strand.
GTGGGAGGAATAGTGCCCCATAATTGGTATTAGTGGGAGGAATAATGCCCCATCATTGGTGTCAGTGGGAGGAATAGTGCCCCATCATTGGTGTCAGTGGGAGGAATAGTGTCCCATCATTGGTGTCAGTGGGAAGAATAGTGCCCCATCAATGGTGTCACTGGGAGGAATAGTGCCCCATCATCAGTGTCAGTGGGAGGAATAATGCCCCATCATTGGTGTCAGTGGGAGGAATAATGCCCCATCATTGGTGTCAGTGGGAGGAATAGTGCCCCATCATTGGTGTCAGTGGGAGGAATAGTGCCCCATCGTTGGTATCAATGGGAGGAATAGTGTCCCATCATTGGTGTCAGTGGGAGGAATAGTGCCCCATCAATGGTGTCAGTGGGAGGAATAGTGCCCCATCAATGGTGTCATTGGGAGGAATAGTGCCCCATCATTGGTGTCAGTGGGAGGAATAGTGCCCCATCATCGGTGTCAGTGGGAAGAATAGTGTCCCATCATTGGTATCAGTGGGAGGAATAGTGCCCCAAGGGCCAGATAAAGACAAGCAAAGAGCCACAGCTTGGACCACTGCTCTATTGGAAACATTTTATTTTTTTATGTTGGTCTACAGTCTGGTAACAATAGTAGAATGTGAGAACTCCTCTGTGGAATTTTTATCAACATTTTCAAGTGGTTAGGTCAAGCTTGCAACCATCTGCAACTGAAAGGAGCGTTTTTTGTATAAGGCACGCATTGTTTGAAGGGCTCTTCCAAGCAAAGGGGCTACAGAAATCGTAGCCATATTTCCACACTATCCAGGTGCTTACTTGTGAAATGACAGATCCCCATACAGACCCATTTACACTAAAAACAAACACCTAAAGCTCACAAAAAGATCTGTTCCATTGCTTTCAATAATACACCTGTACATGAAAACGTACAAGCTTCACAATTCCAATGCCTGGATTAACAGAGTTAACTTTGCTGCAGGTTCACTTTAAGTGCTTAAGTGTAAATGGGCCTTAAAGAGCTGGCTTTGATACTGTGAACACTGACTGTCTCATCGCCCCCCAGCTGTCTAGCTGCGTTAAATATAGATCTGTGTAATCAGTATGTAATTAATAAAGCTGCATAAAACTAAGGGAAAAGAAGATGTGTTCGTGCAGGAACAACACCCTCCATTCTTCAACAAAGATTAGAACTATCAGAGAGCATGCGATAGACATAGAAACACAGATTAACTATATATAAATATATAGTGCTATATACATATATGACTTATATATGTATATCCAATGATATTTAAACCACCTCTCTACTCTCCCCACCTGCGGCCCCAAATCTTTTGCCCCCTAGTGGGGCTGGTACCTGAACTCTGACCCCTGCCGGCTGAAATCGTCGCTGTAGCTGTGGCTGTGCAGCATGTGCTTGCCGGAGGTCAGGTCTTCACTCTTGCTGTAGCCATGGAATGGGGCGAAGGCATCAACTCCTGGGTCCGGCCGATGAGGAGCTGGGTGAGGGGGTGGTCCAGTGGGGCCATCAGGGGCCATGTGGAAGAGCGGGTTCTGGAAGGACAAGGGGATACGGAGCTGCTGAGCCGAAAGCCCGTCGGTGGTGACCCCCATCTGACTGAGCCGCAGACCAGCCGCAATGCTAGAACCACTGCCCTGGGAGAGCCGGCCCCCCGGGCGGAGCCCCCCAGATATGGAGGCCTGGCTGGAGTTAAGCAAGTCCCCTACGGCCTGAAGGTTGGACACGCTGTTCATGCGACTGTCCTGCAAGTCTAACATGGACACGCTTTTGTTCACACTCAGCATCTTCTGGTCGGGCTCTGTGATGTCTGAGCTGCTGGTGCAATAGGCGGGCGATGAGCGGGTGAGGGGACGGCGTGACACAAAGAACATATCTTTTGAGGACTTGTCCTTGGTGGGTGAAGGTAGACGGGTCATGTCGATGGAGCTGAGGAAACAAAACATTTAAAAAGATAGTTCTAGCCAATGCTACGTACAGTATATATAAATATATATACTGTATAAATAGCGCTAAAGCATGGAACCAAACCAATAATTTATTTAATATTGTTATCTGCAGCCCAAGATTACATCTGCTACTGTGTACAACTGTCTCACATCACCTCCTCGGCCATTCAGTCTCAGGATATACAGTGCTGTAAAAAAGTATTTGCCCCCTTCCTGATTGTTTTTGTTTGCAAATTTGTCACACTTAAATGATTCCAATCATCAAACAAATTTTATTATTACTCAAAAATAACCCAGAGTAAATACAAAATGCAGTTTTTAAATGATGATTTCATTTATTTACGGAAAAAAGCTGTCCAAACCTGCTTGGCCCTATGTGAAAAAGTAATCCCCCCCTTGGTTATCATGAATGAACTGTGATTAACCAAATTTTTTGTAAAAGTTGAGTTAAATTTCACTTGCCACACCCAGGCCTGATTACTATCAGACCTGTTGAATCAAGAAATCACTTAAATAGAAGCTATCTGACAAAGTGAAGCATGCTAAAACATCTTAAAAAGCAACACATCAGACCGCGAGCTAAAGAAATTCAAGAACAGAAGAGAAACAAAGTAATTGACATGTATCAGACTGGGAAGGGTTACAAAGCCATTTCTAAGGCTTTGGGACTCCAGCGAACCACGGAGAGAGCCATTATCCACAAAAGGAGAAAAACTTTGAAAGTGGTGAACCTTCCCAGGAGTGGCCGGCCTACCAAAATTACTCCAAGAGCACATGACGACTCATCCAGGAGGTCATAAAAGAACCCAAAACAACATCTAAAGAACTGCAGGCCTCATTTGCCTCAGTTAAGATCAGTGTTCATGATTCAACAATAATAAAGAAACTGGGCAAAAATGGCATCCATGGGAGAGTTCCAAGGCCAAAGCCGCTGCTGACCCAAAAGAACACAAAGGCTCATCTCACATTTGCCAGAAAACATCTTGATTATCCCCAAGACTTTTGGGCAAATATTCTGTGGATTGATGAGACAAAAGTTGAACTTTTTGGAAGGTGTGCGTCCCAGGTAAAACTAACACAGCATTTCATAAAAAGATTATCATGCCAACAGTCAAACATGGTGCTAGTGTAATGGTCTGGGGCTGTTTTGCAGCTTCAGGGCCTGGATGACTTGCCATCATTGATGGAACCATGAATTCTGCGCTCTACCAGAAAATCCTGAAGAAGAATGTCCGGTCATCAGTTCCTGACATCAAGCTCAAGCACACTTGGGTTATGCAGCAGGACAATCATCCGAAACACACCAGCAAGTCTACCTCCGAATGGCTCAAACAAAACAAAATGAAGGTTTTGGAGTGGCCTAGTCAAAGTCCGTACTTAAATCTGATTGGGGTGTTAAGGCATGGCCGTTCATGCTTGAAACCCCTCCAATGTGGTTGGATTAAAACAATTCTGCAAAGAAGAGTGGGCCAAAATTCCTCCATAGTCATGTAAAAAGACTCAATGCCAGTTATCACAAACACTTGATTACAGTTGTTTCTGCCAAGGGTGGCACAACCAGTTATTAGGTTTATGGGGCAATTACTTTTTCACATAGGGTCAGGGAGGTTTGGACAGCTTTTTTCCCTTAATAAATTAAATGATCATTTAAAAACTTCATTTTGTATTTACTCGGGTTATCTTTGTGTAATATTAAAATTAGTTTGATGATCTGAGTCATTTAGGTGTGACAAATATGCAAATAAAAATGAAAAAATCAGGAAGGGGGGAAATACTTTTTCACAGCACTGTACCTTTTGATAAAAATCATTCCCCTGGGAGGAACAATGTAAACATTTGCTTTAACAAAGGATATGTAATATAATAGGATTGACAATAATTTGGTTACAAAATCCTTAAGATTGTTTTTTTTATTTTTTTTTGTGGACGGGTTAGAAACTGACAGTTTTTTACTGATGTTTCCTGGCTGAGTAAAAAAAGACATAAAGTGTGTGGAAACAAACTGTCAAAGGTGCAATTTCCACTCATTTTGGGAAGATTTACACAATTTTTTGTGTCTCTGGGACAGAACGTAAGAGGAAATATTTGTGATGGAAGCACAGACAACAACAAAACATTCCACCCAATGATAAAAAAGGAGTTCTGGCTGGAGTTTATCTTAAAGTGAACCTGTGCCCAGATCATGCACATTAAAGCATTTACATAGTCTGAACAAGTAGTAAAAGTACTTTAAAGCAAACCCTCACTCACCTTTATAGCTATGTGCACCATGGAGAAATTCATCTTCAAAGTTCACAACACAGGCATTGAAATATTAATTGTTTTCAAAACATGCCGCAGATATTTATAAGCTGTTGAAATGACTGAAACTTAGCTTTGTTGTGAGCTTTGGGGATTTTTGAGAACTACTTACTTCACATTTTAAGCAGGCAAAGAGGGTCAGGAATGGCTTAAGGATATGTAAATTTAGGGACCCCTTGAAAAAAGCCAGGAATGCCAGCGAAACATTGGAATAGTACCTCTCCTTGACCACGTACACCAGAATGGTACTTTACCACTTGCTTACTGGGCACTGAAAACCCCTTCCTGCCCAGACCAATTTTCAGCTTTCAGCGCTGTCACACTTTGAATGACAGTTGCGCGGTCATGCAACGCTGTATTAAAATAACATTTTTATCACACAAATAGAGCTTTCTTTTAGTGGTATTTAATCACTGCTGTTTTTTTGGGTTTTTTTGCTAAAAAAATGAAAAAAGACCGAAAATTGTGAAAAAAAAAAACTGTTTCATAGTTTGTTTAAAATTTTGAAAACAGGTAATTTTTCTCCTTCACTGATGTGCGCTGATGAGGCTGCACTTATGGGCACTGATAGGCTGCACTGATGGGCACTGATAGGCTCTGATAAGGTGGTACTGATGGGTGTCACTGAAGGGCACTAATAGGTGGCACGGATGGGCACTGGTAGGTGACATTGATAGGTAGCACTGATCAGTGGCACTGATGATGAGGCAGTGATTGGCATTGAGTGGTAGCACTGGTGGGCATTGATAGGTGGCACTGTTGGGCAAAGGTAGGTGGCACTGTGGACACTGGTAGGTGGCACTGTGGGCACTGATAGGTGGCACTGGTGAGCACAGATGAGGAATCCGTGGCTTTCTGTGTGAGGCACTGATGTCCCTCTGACAGAAGCCAGTGATCGGTTTTTCTTTTCTCTCACGCTGACAGTGTAAGGGAGAAAAAAAAACGATTACCGATCTTCTGTTTACATCACGTGAGTAGCTGTCATTGGCTGACAGCTGATCACGTGGCAAGGGGCCAGGTTCGGCCCTTTACTCCGATCTGTGACCAGCCGAGTCCCATAGACTCGGTGATCACAGAGCGCGCCGTGTGCGCCCCACAAGGGGCACACGGGCAGCTCATGCACGAGAGGACGTCATATACTATATTACAAAAAGTATTGGGACACCTGCCTTTACATGCACATGAACTTTAATGGTATCCCACAGAAAAACTTCTAAACCTTGTGGACAGCCTTCCTAGAAGATTTGAAGCTGTTATAGCTGAAAAGGGTGGACCAACTTAATATTGAACCCTATGGACTAAGACTGGGATGCCATTAAAGTTCATGTGCATGTAAAGGCAGGCACCCCAATAGTTTTGGTAATATAGTGTATGTAGTGGCAAGAGGTGCTGAAGTGTGCTAGATGGTCTGTTGATGTTAGCTGCTGGGGGATCTATTGTTACTGGTGGGGGGAAATTTTGCTCAGAGGGATCTACTATTGAGGGAGAGGTCTGTTGTTGCCGGCTACTGGAGAGTCTATTAATGCTGGCTGTTCAGTGATCTATTGTTGCTGGGGGACCAATCCTCTCGGGGGGTACATTTTTACTGGGATGGGTAGTTTGTTGCTGGGGTGGGTATTTTGATGCTATGGTGGATCTGTTGTTGCTGGGGTGGATCTATTGTGGCTTGGTTGTTAATTTGTTGGGGGGAGGGGGGGTCTATTGTTGCTGGCAGGCAAATCCTCTTGGGGGGGCTGTATTGTTGCTGGGGTGGATCTATTGTTGCAGGGGGGTGTTGTGGTGGATCAATTTTACTGCTTTTCCTGTTATCATTAACAAATTCAATACAAATTACTTAGCACCACAAAATGATATGTGATTATGTATTCTCTAAAAGGGGCGGTACCGGGTGGTAGGTAGAGGGTGGAACCAAGGAATGGTGCTCAGAGGTGGGTAGAGGGTGGATGCAAGGAACGGTGCTCAGAGGTGGGTAGAGGGGGGAACCAAGGAATGGTGCTCAGAGGTGGGCAGAGGGTGGAACCAAGGAATGGTGCTCAGAGGTGGGTAGGAGAGTGGAACCAAGGAACTATACTCAGAGGTGGTTAGAGGGGGGAACCAAGGAATGGTGCTCAGGGGTGGGTAGAGGGTGGAACCAAGGAACGGTGCTCGGAGATGGGTAGTGGATGGAACCAAGGAATGGTGCTCGGAGGTGGGTAGAGGGTGGAACCAAGGAACGGTGCTCAGAGGTGGGTAGGGGGTGGAACCAAGGAACGGTGCTCGGAGGTGGGTAGGGAGTGGAACCAAGGAACGGTGCTCGGAGGTGGGTAGGGGGTGGAACTAAGGAGCGGTGCTTGGAGGTGGGTAGGGGGTGGAACCAAGGAATGGTGCTCAGAGGTGGGTTGGGGGTGGAGACAAGGGTTGACTTAAAAGGAGGGAGTGCCTGCACCTAATCCCTGAGAAAAAAAAGCCCTGTATAAGTCAAGTGTTTACAGCAATGCTACCTCAGCTTGACTGCCTGATCCAGAGCTTATTAAACAGCTATTTCAGCTTAACTGCTTTGTTATGTTTTGCAAAGTACCTGTGCATATAGTTGATATTATTTTGTATGCACACATGTTGTGTGGATTATTATGCATTAAAGTGGAACTAAAGCCTCCTATCTTTTAGTAGCCAAGGAAGCTGCCATCTTAGCTTCTGTTTGATCTGCAGCTCCCATGATGCTGCACATGTGATCAGTTATGACATCAGCCATTGGATGGTTTGACAGTTTGGGTGAGAGCTCAACCAATGTGACAGTTACATTCCCGGCATGTACCAGGAATGTAACTGGTTTTTGAACCTGTTAAATTGATGGGTTTAGTTCTGCCTTAAGGCCCAGATGAACTACTTCTTCAAATTGCACACACGCACATATGTACATACCTGTTGAGGTCTCGTGCCAGGTAGCCCTGAAGCTCCGCAGACGGTCCCCTTAATACAACGGGTTTGGGAGGTGGTAGCCGTTCTTGATGACTTGGTTGTCGCTGGATGTGGGGGTTCCTGAGCGCTAGGCTGATGTCGTTGAGAAGGCGAGGGAGGGGCCCCAGCTTTATAAGAGCATCCTGTATCAGAAATAAGATGTAATAATAAAACAGATGCCAGTTGATGTAAATAGAAACATCACTTTCTCCATTCCACTTTTGTGTTTCACTTCATACAAAAGCCAAAACCTTTTCATTTAGTTTTAGATGGAGTAGGGAAGGTTAAAAACTCATGGTAGGTAATTTTTTTTTGCTTTCTGCGTCCCGTGGGGTGGATTTCCCATCAATTCCAGTCTCAGAGATGTAGTGGGTATTGCAGCCAAAGACTTACATTAACACAGATGGGCTGACAGGGAAATGTTTGGAGTGTCTGCAGCTGTGGGGAGTTTCTTCCCCCTCCTCCCTTTTCTCTTCACTGACTGCATGTACACAGGCTTTCCAGCCTGAAAGAGGGAGAGCGCTGCCTGTCAGTTCCTGAATCCTCCCTCTCCTCTCACACACACACAGGGTATTCTGTTCCTCCCCTGTGTTCCTATTGGCCGGTGGAAGAAAGCCAATTAAATGAGCAGTTACAGGAACCAATGAATGGGGAATTAAAGTGGTTGTAAACCCTTACAGACCACATTTTACTACAGGTAAGCCTATAACAAGGCTTACCTGTAGCTACCCCGGATATCTGATAAGCCTGCACCGTTTAGGAGATATCCCCTGTATCAGCATATGCCGACGTCATTGGCACATGCGCACTGAAGCAACGGCTCGTTCGTGCCGTTACCAGCGGCTCCCGCGTGCATGCGCAGGGAGTGATGTCATCGTGGCTCCGGCCAATCACAGCGCCGGAGCCCACCATACCCGGAAATAACTCTGGGAGACATGTCGCCGACCAGAGCAGTGCTATGCATACCAGCTCATTATGCCTTTGTCTTGCAGTTTTTTTTTTTAATGTGGGTTTACAGCCACTTCAACAAGCAGCAGCCGAAAAGGAGTCTGGTATATGAAGTCCCAGCACAAAGCTGCTCACTGATTTTTAAAGGGACAGAACTGCATATCACAGCCTGCACAGCAAAAAGAGAGGAGAATGAAGGGAGAAACTATAAAATAATCTGCAATGTCGCTTGTTTCCTGGATTCCATCGTGAGATCACCTTTCTGTTGCTGTGTGAGGGGACTGTGGCCTACCAAGGGGCACACAGCCTGTAGCTCCAGCCCAGTGGGTCAGAACTCTGCCTGCTTCCAGAAGGACGCTATTCAGCAACACGGAACGTCACGGAATCGGTGGTTCACCGGGTCAGCAGACTGAAAGCCATCGTGACACATCTGCAGCCAGGAGAATCGTTTGATCGCTCTTTGGAGGACTGCTGAATGCGTACAGGATTGGTGAGTGGGATTTGCCCAGGAATCCTATTGCCTTACATAAACACCAGACTTGAACACTGTGCACAGACACTTGTTATCCGGACCACATAGAGGAGAGCTATATCACAGCACCAGCTATTTTACATTGCTCCTCATCACTCTGATACATTGAGGACCCTTGCTCATATAGCTCCAACGTGCCGGTGAAGATATCGCAAGGCCTTGCATTTAGAACATTGTTGTTGTCATTCTTAAAGGGGACACGCTACTGATACTTATAGTGTATTATTCCCAATAGACCTTGAAGTATTATAGGCTGGCCTGGGGTTCCCCTTTAGTAAAATTTATATCTACAACTATCATTAGCTTGCTTAAAGGCTTGTTTATTACTGTTTAACACTGTACTCACTGGTGTTACTTTTGTTGTTGCTAATTGCCATTTATTGCTTTAATAGAAATTGTTTCAACCAAGTCTTGGCTACTTATACAGGACTTGGCTGACTAATATCATTAAACCTCTTCTCTTGACCAAGTAAACTTGAGAGAGCTGAACAGTGTCTTTGTGTCATTACACTACTATCCTATTTACAATCTTGCTAGGTGTGCCAGTAGGGGCTTAGATGCTCCTTGGGGTTGAGAGGCAGAGTAACAGACTGAACAAGCTTAAGCAGCTCCTTTGGGGGTATCGCTACAGAGACACAACAGGAAATGAGAGGAAATTTCTCTAAAGTGAACAGAATTCCTATTTCAAAGAGCTGTCATAGGAATAGGTCTCCCAAATGAAGGTTTTACCCTCATTTCTTGTTCTGGTGATGTTCTCCAAATTTGGGATTTTCCCATCACTTTCTATGTCAGTGACCATAGTCACCAGGGCAAATAGAGTGGATAAATTTGCCCAGTGGAAGCACAAAAAGCAATAAAAACCAAACAGAGGGTCCAGCCGTCCCCACTCTATCCAAGTTCTAAAAAATAAATTTAAAAAAGGTTGCCTTCGCTTACACTTCTGAAACCATTTATTACAATATAAATTGTAGTTATTACCTTTTAGTTCTTTAACCCCTTCACGCCTAAGGGTAAAACAACTCTTAATGCCTAAGCACAATTTTGCAACTTTCTTGTTACTACCATAATTTTTTTTTTCAAAAAGTTTTTATTACGCATATCAGAAATTAAACATACAAGACATCGGGTAGGTATTACATCAAGTATAGTCAGCAGTGAATTCCACAGTGATCCAGACAATAACCATCAGCATTCCATAACCATAATGTCCTGAATCTGCAACCCTATTCCGTACCTCGGAACAGTTGCTCTTTTTTTTTTTTTTTTTTTTTTAAACAGTAGAAACCAATCAGTGCAACCAACCCCCCCCCCCCAACTTGAACCTTAGGCGAAGGAAGTAACCAATCCTCCCTCTTCCGTGAACATGCTGTGTGCCGGCTCCGCCCCCGGTTGCTACCATCATTTGCCACCAAAGAACAACCTAAAATAAATTATCCCACTCCTGACGATTGCAGCCATACCACATGTGTATGTTATTTGTACCCGTAGCACAGCCCAGAATAAATAGTGTGCAGTTTGCTTCTTTTTTTTTTTGTCCTACCTAAAAAACACTGACACTGATTGTAAAAAAAAAAAAAAAAAAAAAAAGAAAAAAAAGAAAAATCCTGCCCAAAATATACTGACCCTGATCTTTGACCCAAACACTAACCCTAGCACTGACCTAGATCAAACTTTGATCTAGATATTTTTTCTTTATTTTTTCTTTTATTTTTTATTATTTATTCATTTATTTATTACACACACTTTTTTTTTCTCTCTGCGAGGAGAAAGAAAGATAGAATGTATCTCTCCTCTCCATTAACAGAGAGAGAAACACTGGGGCAGGCTTCACAGTAATCCCTGTGGTAGCCAATCAGAGGCTACCACAGTGATCAGGGGAACCCGGTATCGGGAGTTCAGGGTCCCGATCATTAGTATGGGGCCCGGAGTCCCGGTGAGACCCCGGTCTCTGTGCTGGGAGCACACCACACAAAGGGCAAAGGGATATACACATATATGCGGCCCCATGGAAAAAAGCCCAGTGCAGTGGGGCCGCATATATGTGTTATGTCGGTGTCACAGGGTTAGTGTCAAGATATTACGCAGCAGCGTGCAGGGAACATTTCGTTAGTGCCTTTCATGCTGCCCTTCAAACACACAATGAAATATTTGCAGCATTAGGTCTGCCAGAACATGCCTTTTTGTAGCAGTGATGAAGAATCTGCATTATACCACCAGCCGATTCTATAAATACATTTAAATCTACGGCTCTAGACAGATACAGAGTCAGGAACCAGGGTATTGTTTTCTACCTGGATACTACAGATTATTATTTAGAGCTAAACTTTAAAGCGGTAGTAAACTCAGTATTAGTTTTTAAAAGAGCACCCTGCAGGGTTATGCCATAACGCTCTTCCCCCTTTACCTTGTTTTACATTTTATATTAAATCACTGGATCTCCGGGTTTTTCTGTGCAATGCAAACAGATCATAGCTGGTGGAAGGGGCCTGCAGGGTACTATACAGAGCTTTCTAAAAACATCACAGCACCCGGCCTCAGTACTCCTCTTAATAGCCCTCAGCACTGATGCAAGCAGCAGTGGCGGCCCATCCATTAGGGGCGCCGGCCCCTCTATCCACAGCCACCACCCCCTATTTATGCGTCCGGCCCCTTTCAGGATGCCGGACACATGAATTACAGCGATGAGGTTGTTTTTTTGAAGCACCTGATTAGGCTTCAAAATAGGGTGGGCTCGGGGTGTTTTAACAGCGAATGAATATTAGCTATTGAAACACTTATCCTCAATCCGGCCAATCAGAAGCGGGTCTGAGACCAATTTTCTGATTGGCCGAAGAAGAGTCCCAATCGGTCGCCGAGGAGGAGGGAGGAAACGGAAGCCGCTGCGATGCTTGTGGATAGCAGGGGAGGCCGCTGGGTAAGTGCTCTAGACCCCACCATCCTGTGGGGGGGGGGGGGGGGATGTGTTACTGTTTGCCACGCCAACTCAAATAAATTACCGCCGGCCGCCAATGGCAAGCAGTAAACTGGCTCCTGGGAGGAGTTAGGCAAATATCAAAATGCTTTATAAGTGGATGTCTACTGTGGAGGAATGGGCTTTTCTAGGCAGGGTGTATTTGCATGCAGACCACCCTAGGTAACACCTACATGTGATACTGAGCCTCCATGATTAATGGGACTAAAATCTAAAATTCAGTGAACGAAAGCAATGGGGCAGGGACAAAAGGTCTACAGAGGAAAGGGCTGGATCAGCCCTTCTCAACCTTTTCAACACAGAGGAACCCTTGAAATAAATTTCTGGTCTCAGGGAACCTCCTGCTAAAAATGATTATATCTACAACTCATGATACATTAGTGTGATGGTCAGTAGGAAGAATGCTCCTTACACATGTGGTCATTGCAAAGAATTACCCTCTTTCAGATAGCTAAAAAGTTCAATGGTGTCAATGGGAATTTATCTGAAATCAGAAAGTGCTCGTTGATCAAGGTACCTCTAGAAACCTCTGGAGGAACCCTAGGGTTCCAAGAAACCCTGGTTGAGAAACACTGGGCTAGATGATGTTCGACATCCTTCAGCCAGGAAATTTCAGTACAGGAGAGGAGCTTTTTACAACTGTGGAAGACTGAAAGTAAAGCTGGAGTTCAGCTTTAAAGCAGCTGTTTTTGTAGTCAATTTAACATTACATTTCAGCACTAAGCTGGGCATTAACTGTGGAATCCTGGTGCTTCAGTTGTGCAATGGTGCATACCCAAAAAGCTCTATGCTTGGTGATTGATTCACTTTAAACCAGCTCCATTTCTAATTGGCAAATCACAGGAAGAATGGACTGGAGGGCAGGATTAGTGGGACTGGCACAAAGGAAAGACTGGCAGTGGGAAGGTAGAGGAGCAGCAGGGGAAGAGATTGCATCTGGTAAAGGGGGGGACATCAGCGGTACCAGAGTGAGAGACTGCTGATGGCAGATATGTCAGGAGGAGCAGGGCCGCTGATAAGGGGGACACATGTCCTCCTGTATGGGGGCCAAGGAACCAAAAGTTCACCAGGGGGGCCATGAGCAGCAGGAGTGGGCACAATTACTGGAACCAATCCCCCTGTGGCCCTCCCTGCATTCAGTCTGTGAATGACCAGGGTGCCTCTATACAGTGTGCTTCGTTTTCATTCACTCTGCAGCTGAGGCAGAGGAATCTGGGTCCTCAATCTCTTTCTCTGTCTCAAAACAGAGACATTGGGCATCTGTTTAGACACCTTATATTTCAATAACCCCCACAGGGCTGTTAAAAGAATAAACTAATCACAAAGGCTCATTCTCGCAGATATTTTGGTTGCATAAGTGAGTGGTTTGTCCATGCAGGTGGAGCTGCATGTTAGGCTTGGATCATTGTTCCTATCAGCTAAGCTGTACAGGTTCCCATGATTTCTAACAGCGGCCCTGAGTAGGGGGAGTAGTTTTGGGATAGATCATGATATGGGAAGAAAATGGCAAGATATAAAGTGAGAAAGCAAATTTCCGGCAAAGCAAGGCACTGGACACTGTAATAATATGATCCCCCCCATAGGTAGGTTATGTAAGTATTGAACGCAAACACATATCGTGCTGTCAGATCTGGCAAGAAGCAGCTGGCAAAAAACAATCAGATTGGAAACCAATATATACACACAAGTCTTTGCCATACTAATAATTAATGATTGTGAAAACAATTAAAAGGTGACCAAAACATTTTTTATAAGTCCCAAATAAAGTTCAATATGGTGAAAAGAGTCTGATGTGTTTTGGAATGCGTGGTGATGTCACGAGCGTAAGCCCTTCCCTATGTGTTTTGTCACAACTGACACCATCTAGGCCATCTTGTGAGTGGCCATGCCCCTGATGACACCAATTGTGATGAAACGAGAAGGGCGGAGCTTACGCTCATGACATCCCCACTCACGCCTAAACCAGGACACTGTCGGATCTGATCCTGGGACTGGTATTGTTTTAACTAAGCACTTGTTTATGTTATTAATCTTGTGAGTGGCTAGCTTCTTTTTTACTCAATAAATTGCAATACAATTTTTCACTATGTGCGTTCCCCCCCCCCCCCCCCCCCCACCGGTTCTGTTTTTTGTATGTTACGATGGAGCACCCTATGTTGTTGCTTGGGAGACTGCAGTGACCATTGATAATGGAGAGGGGAGAAAGGTTCCCAACACAGATGATACACTAGTCAATACAGCGTATTTGACTCTTTTTCAATAGAGTCAATATTTTCTGGTAAGGGTCCATTTTGTCTTAAGGTGGGGTTACACTCAGGTGACTCACATTTTAGATTGGAATTTTTTTGTTCATAGCCGATTTTATCACCCATCCTGGATGAAATTGGGATTTTGATACTCTTTCTAATTTGATCTCTACACATCAGACTCTTTTCACCATACTGGACTTAAATTTTGGACTTATCATAAATTTTGGGTCATCTTTTCATTGTTTTCACAATCATCACTGTATATACTCGAGTATAAGTCGAGTTTTTCAGCACATTTTTTGTGTGCTGAAAGTATTTCATTTTCCGAACCGACTTTGGGGCCCCGTATCTCAGGGCCACTTGGTGCTAGGAAGCCCAAATTTGGTGTGCAAACCCAGTGGAACTGGTACCACAACATATCCAATGATGGAGTTCCTAGCACTAAGCGGCCCCGACATATGGGGCCCCAAATTCGGTTCGGAAAATGTCATTCTCTGCTGCAGAAAAGTGCTTGACATTTTCTGAACCGACTTTGGGGCCCCGTATCTCAGGGCCACTTGGTGCTAGAAACCCCAGCTGGATGTTTTATGGTGCTAGTTCCACTGGGTTTGCACACCAAATTTGGGGTTCTTAGCGCTAAGTGGCCCCAAGATACGGGGGCCCCAAATTCGGTCAACTGTGTCCATCTGCAGCAATGTCATTTTGGGACCCTTTGGGTTCAGAGACCCCAAACTTTGGCTGCAGCTAGGTGGCATCTAGGAACCCTTAACTACCGAGTTTGAAGTTCGAGGGATCTATGGCTGCAAATGGGCACAGTGAGGCATGCAAATGGGCACAGTGAGGCTGCAAATGGGCATTGTTGACCCTCTTTTCCACTTACAGTAGCTGTGCATTTCTCACCCTCGTCATATACTCAGGTCAATAAGTTTTTCCCATTTTTTTGTGGTAAATTAAGGCCTCGACTTATACTCGGAATGACTTATACGCGAGTATATACGGTAATTATTAGCACGGCAAAGACTTGTGTGTATATAGGTTATGTAAGTGGCATGCAAGTTTCCACTGACCTTACTGAGCTGGGGGATGACCTCCCAAAGCAGGGCGTGCAGAGTACTCAGCTCTCGCCCTAAGTCGATGTAGCCCTCGAAGTTGCTGCTGTTGGTAAGCGCGTCCAAGTTGGAGATCTCATAAAGAAAATTCTGCATATTGGCCAACTCCGTCTCCAGGAACTCGTTCATGAAGGACATGTGCTCTTCCTTACTGCTGAACCTGGGGACAGTGACATTTCAATATAGTTTGATGCACACAATGTTAGTTATTCATCCATAAAGTGGCGCCAGTCTCCTGCAACCCCTTATTGTGTGGGTATGAGGTACTGTCTGTCTGTTCTGGAATTGTCATATGTAAAAGTGTTCAGGTGTTCATCACTATGGACTCATACATTTCTATCTTGCCTATGATCTGCTCATCAGTTATTAATTACCCTGGTATTATTTGACCTGTATTGCCATAAACTTTAAAACTACATGAAGAAAAATATCAGATGCAGAAGAGATGCATCAACTAGCATTGCTACTCAACAATATGATATCTCTTCCTTTGAGTCCAGTCATTACTTGAATCAGGTGCAGATTCTCAGCTGACCATCACCATAATCCATAATCCAACTGTCAATTGTCTCCTGATGCTGAACCAACAAATCACAAACTAAGGCTGGCCATACATGTTCAAATTTTGAAAGAATTGTCTTTTGAAAATCAGAAAATTTGTGCGTTTTGTTATCTGAAGGTGCCACCAATGATTTTCGAAATTGTTGCTACAGAAAAGAATTTTCGTGGCTGGGAATCTTCTTTTCTTTCCGGGAATATTCTTTTCTTGCACATGCGCATTTCTTTTTCGATTACATTTCTCGCACGGTTCTCCCATCATTGATTCGAAAATTGTTTGTTTTTCAAAAAATTTCCAACATGTCTGATTACTCAAATTCGATGGCCGCACGAAAATCAGCTGTTGCTGCAGCCCATTAATGGTGCAAAATACGAACGAAAATTCTTAGATAAGATTTTCAAAAGAAAATTCTTTTGAAATTCGACCCATGTATGGCCTGTCTTAGTTACAAAAAGCCAATGAATGGTCCGCTAAAAATGGCCAGGTTTACTTTAAGACACATACAATCCAATGGGAGCGCAAAACAAATGTCCAAAAGTCTAAGGTAATTAAATGATAAAACATTTATAGCAAAATAGAGCCAAAGTTTCGTGTGTCAAAACCACTGTGCAGCACAACAAAGCTGGAACAATGCTGCATATTTTCTAAGCAAATATAGTCTTTCCCATGTTATTACAAGTTATACATGAGAATAATATTGACCCTGTCAATCATATAAAAAAATTAAGCTGAAAGTCTCCTGCAATGGAATATCTGTAACACTCACCTCTTCAGCGGCCCATGTGTCTAACCTTTCCTCCTTTTCAGTGCTGCGGCTCCTACCAGACTCTTCAGCATTTAACACTTCTGGGAGTGTCCGATGCCTGTGCTCCCTACTGCGCACTGTGGTTACATCCTGCGACCCGCTATGTCCTTGCTGTGCCCTTTAGTGAGCACAGCTACTAATTGCTGCTATGCACTGTCATGTGTTCCCACATTGACAAAAAGCCTATTATATAAAAAGTGCATTAAATTAAAAATTGCATGTGCAATTAAAAATTATTACTCTGTGGTATCCAAAAAAAAACGCCAAAAATATGTATAGCAATATTATTTGTGAAATACTATAAAATCAGACATACGTGCTTACAATCTTCACATTAAGCATACAGTGGGTAAAATAATTATTTGATCCCCTGCAGATTTTGTAAGTTTGCCCACTTATAAAGAAATGAAGGGTCTATCATTTTTATTTGTATTTTAAATGATAGAGACAGAATATCAACCAAAAATCCAGAAAAAACACATGATACAAATATTATAAATTGAGTTGCTGTTCAGTGAGTAAAATAAGTATTTGATCCCCAAGCAAAACATTACTTAGTACTTGGTGGAGAAACCCTTGTTGGCAAGCACAGAGGTAAGACGTTTCTTGTAGTTGGTGACCAGGTTTGCACACATCTCAAGAAGAATTTTGGTCCACTCTTTTTTACAGATCTTCTCTAAATCCTTAAGGTTTCTTGGCTGTCGCTTGGCAAATCGAAGTTTCAGCTCCTCCAAAAATTTTCTATACGATTAAGGTCTGGAGACTGGCTAGGCCACTGCATGACCTTAATGTGCTTCTTCTTGAGCCACTCCTTTGTTGCCTTGGTGACATGTTTTGGGTCATTGTCATGTTGAAAGACCCATCCATGACCCATCTTCAGTGTTCTGGCTGAGGGAAGAAGGTTCTCATCCAAGATTTTACAATACATGGCCCCATTCATTGGCCCCTCAATGCGGCAAAGTTGGTCTGTACCTTTAGCAGAAAAACAGCCCCAAAGCATAGTTTCCACCTCTGTGCTTGACTGTAGGGATGGTGTTCTTAGGGTCATAGTCAGCATTTTTCTTCCTCCAAACACAGCGAGTCCCTATCCACAAGAAGGTACGTGTACAGTCATGCCAATGAACATCTAAATGATTCAGAGAAGGATTGGAAGAAACTGCTGTGGTCAGATGGGACCAAAATTTAGCTCTTTGGCATTAACTCGACCTGCCGTGTTTGGAGGGAAGCAAAATGCTGACTATGACCCTAAGAACGCCATCCCTACAATCAAGCACAAAGGTGGAAACATGATGCTTTGGCACTGTGTCTCTGCTAAAGATACAGGCTGACTTTGCCGCATTGAGGGGCCAATGGAGGAGGCCGTGTATTGTAAAATCTTGAATGAGAACCTTCTTCC
The DNA here is from genome assembly GCF_042186555.1 of Aquarana catesbeiana. Lineage (NCBI taxonomy): Eukaryota > Metazoa > Chordata > Amphibia > Anura > Ranidae > Aquarana > Aquarana catesbeiana. Next base: position 29,983,104 of record NC_133332.1, read on the forward strand.
CACAGCCAGAACACTGAAGATGGGTCGTGGATGGGTCTTCCAGCATGACAATGACCCAAAACATACCACCAAGGCAACAAAGGAGTGGCACAAGAAGAACCACATTAAGGTCATCGAGTGGCCTAGATTTAGAGAAGATCTGTAATAAAGAGTGGACCAAAATCTCTCCTTAGATGTGTGGAAACCTGGTCACCAACTACAAGAAGTCATGTTTTGCTTGGGGATCAAATATTTATTTTTACTCACTGAACTGCAACTTACTTAATACCATTTGTTTTATGTGTTTTTTTCTGGATTTTTGGCACCACCTGCTCACCTTTAAACGTTGTCCTATAATTAGAAATAGGTCCAAATGCACCTTGCCCCTTAATTGGGGCTTCAGATCTCCTCAGGACTCTCCAGATGTATCAACAGATGTGTTCTAGATACATCAACTTCCAGAACTGTCAGCCTCCTCATTAATCCATATTGCTCAGAAGAGCAAAAAAACCCATCATCCTGTAGTATATTTAAACACCATACACTTTCATGTCCATGATTAAGTCACGAGGTGAAAACGCGATGATATCACGTAGATCCACGCTCAACGCATTTCATCACGCCCCTTGTGACTTAATCATGGACATGAAAGTGTATGGTGTTTAAATATACTACACAATGATGGCTTTTTTTTTCTTCTGAGCATTATGGAATAATAAGAAGACTGGCAGCTCTGGAGGTTGATTTATCTAGAAGAGATCTGTTGATACATCTGGAGGGTCCTGAGGAGACCTGAAGCCCCAATTAACGGGCAAGGTGCATTTTGTCCTATTTATAATTATAGATCAATGTTTAAAGATGAGCTGGTGGTGTGGCTGGTGACAGAGCACACTGAGGTGGAATTGACAAAGAATTCATGCAGTGCACAAACTTTTTTTCAAAGCAAAGAATTGACTCATGCTGATAGCAGAGGAGCGAAGCAGCAGACAGGAATGACACTTAGTGCTCTGGATAGAGACAAGCACACACTAAACAGGGATATGCTTTGTTCATATTTTACGTCTGAGGTTTACAACCACTCTAATGTATGTCATTTGGGACTTAATTAACATTAATGCACGTTTTAGTTTTATCCTGGCCCCTCTCTCCTGTCGAAATGCCCCCATAGCAAAAAGCTTGCTATGGGGGCACCCGAGCCGAGCCACAGCTTCCTGTGTCTATTCAGACACAGAGCCGTGGCTCAGCTCCGCCCCCTCTCTCTCTCCTGATTGGTTGACTGACTTCAATTGACAGCAACGGAAGCCAATGGAGCCACTGCTGCTTTTAGGAGGGACAGTCTCGGACGGCCGAGACACTCGTGGACATCGCTGTACAGAGATGGGGCTCAGGTAAGTATTAGGGCGGCTGAGGGGGGCTGCTGCACACAGAAGGCTTTTTATCCTAATGCATACAATGCATTAGGATAAAAAACCTTCTGACTGTACAACCACTTTAAGCACATTAATTACTATATATGCTTAATGTGAAGATTGTACACATATGTTTGATTGTTTATGTTTATTTGGCACATTTAGTGATATAAAGATCTATATAGGGGAACCAGAACCTCCTTCCTCCTGCTGGAGATCCCTCTAGTGATATAAAGATCTATATAGAGGAACCAGGACCTCCTTCCTCCTGCTGGAGATCTCTCTAGTGATATAAAGATCTATATAGATGAATCAGGACCTCCTTCCTCCTGCTGGAGATCCCTCTAGTAATATCAAGATCTATATAGCGGAACCAGGACCTCCTTCTTCCTGCTGGAGATCTCTCTAGTGATATAAAGATCTATATAGATGAATCAGGACCTCCTTCCTCCTGCTGGAGATCCCTCTAGTAATATCAAGATCTATATAGCGGAACCAGAACCTCCTTCCTCCTGCTGGAGATCCCTCTAGTGATATAAAGATCTATATAGATGAATCAGAACCTCCTTCCTCCTGCTGGATATCCCTCTAGTGATATAAAGATCTATATAGGGAAATCAGGACCTCTTTCCTCCTGCTGGAGATCCCTCTAGTAATAAAGATCTATATATAGGAATCAGGACCTCCTTCCTCCTGCTGAAGATCCCTCCAGTGATATAAAGATCTATATAGAGGAATCAGGAGGGCTGCTGCACACAGAAGGCTTTTTATCCTAATGAATACAATGCATTAGCATAAAAACCTTCTGACTTTACATTGATAACTATATATGCTTAATGTGAAGAATGTAAACACATGTTTGATTGTTTATGTTTATTTGGCACATTTATAGTATTTCATGAATAATATTGCTATACATATTTTTGGCTATTTTTGTTGGATCCCCTAACGATATAAAGATCTATATAGATGAATCAGGACCTCCTTCCTCCTGCTGGAGATCCCTCTAGTGATATAAAGATCTATATATAGGAATCAGGATCTCCTTCCTCCTGCTGAAGATCCCTCTAGTGATATAAAAATCTATATAGGGGAATCTGGACCTCCTTCCTCCTGATGGAGATCCCTCTAGTGATATAAAGATCTATATAGAGGAATCTGGACCTCCTACCTCCTGTTGGAGATCCCTCTAGTGATATAAAGATCTACATAGAGGAATCAGGACCTCTTTCCTCCTTCTGGAGATCCCACTAGTGATAACTAAAGATCCATATAGAGGAATCAGGAGTAATCATTTTTGATTGTGCTGCACTTTTTATATAAAAGACGAAGGTTAGAATGTTGAAGAATCTTACAAAGGCTGCAGCACTCTAATGCAGCAATGACAGGAGGCACGGACCATTAGGAAGGAGACTATAATACCTGTTCTACTGTTGGAAATGCTAAGCTCCATTTTTTAAGTGACTGACAGGATCGCTTTGAAACAATAACACACATTCAGATTATTACCTTTTAGGCTAGCCACAGATCGTTTGATTTTATCTTGTTCAGTCTGCAGGTTGAACGAGAGAAAATCAGTCGATTCCTTCATCCATACTAAACAGTGTAGATAGAAGAAACTTCACTGTTGACTATTCTGTTCAGGCAGCTATAGAACCATAAATATAATAGCCCTGCCGAACAGGGACTGCAAATGATAGGATGCAACCACTGTTCGGCTAATAACTTTACACCCGACTTAGTTAATTTTTAAATCAACTTTTGTCAAGCCAGTTGGTGCTAGCAGGGCCAAACCCATGGCTTGAATTTTGGCTGACTTAAGCCGGCCATAGACTGTTTGAATCTCGACTGGTTCAGCAGGAATGGGCCGAGATTGGAGCCATGTTTGGGCAGGCTGAATGTACCCAAGTTGATTGATCGATCAACTTGGGTACAACCAGCTTGCCAGATTTTAGATGTGATTATTGCTAGTGGCTGTTATAGCCGCTAGCAATAATCACTATGTTCTCCCAGCGGGGACGACTTACCTCGCCCCCCTGTCGGGAGAACACAATGGCTCCGTGCGAGGGATTCCCCTATCAACACTGTCTTTGTTGATGGGGGAATTAAGCAATTTTCTTTTACTGAAACCCGTGACTGTAGAAAAGAACATTGCTCCATCTCTGTGGGAATCAACCAAGATTTGAGCCATCTATAGCTAGCTTTCCTAAGGGAAGTACAAAGTCTCCAATTGATGTCCTCCTCCTGAGAAAAATTAGCTCCCCTGCTGAGTTGCCCTGTGGAAGCTCCTGATCCAGCTCAGTGGCTTTGAAAGTATTGAAGCTGCTGAATCAACATAACAGTCAAGCAATCAACATTTTTCAGAAGGAGTTCTTCAACAGAAAGCTATATATTTCTCTCAGTACCATATTTCCCGAAAACTGATCGTATTCACATGACGTGTTTTTAGTAAATGACATTGCCTGCAGATCATCTTAGGCATGAACCAAACACGCCTGTCAGGGGCTCCTGTGATGTTAATCTTTGTAGTTTCCTAGCTGCATGTATGAAAAGTGTTCCAATGGAAAGTGCTGTACATAGGAACCAGCTTTGAACGCTCATCTTTCTCATGCCAGGTTTTATATATGCAGTGCTACATATCTGCTGGCAAGATGAGCCAGATTTCCAGCAGAATACCTAGGTGTCATAGTCATTTCATTGACAAGTTATACTGTCAGCCCCCTCCATGATGGAGTCTCTACACTGAATACATAATTAGGGAGCTGCAAGCATAGAGCACTTTCATTATGGCCTTGTGAGAGGGCAAGAATGTGGTAGAGCAGTGGCCCTTTGCTTGTCTTTTTCCAGCCCTTTGGACACTGTTCTTCCCACTGACACCAACAATAGGGCACAATTTCTGCTACTGACATTAACAATGGGCCACTAGTTCTCCCATTGATGCCAATGATGGGGCACTATTCCTCCCACAGATACCAACGTCAGGGCACTATTCCTTCCACTGACACCAACGATGAGGCACTGTTTCTCCCCCTGATACCAAGGATGGGGCACTTTTCCTCCCACTGATACCAACGATGGGGCACTATTGCTCTCCCTGAAACCAACAATGGGGTACTATTCCTCCTCCTGACACCAACGACAGAAGCTATTTCTTCCACTGATCCCAATGATAGGGCACTATTCCTTCTCCCGATACCAAGGACAGGCACTATTCCTTCCAGTAATACCAACGATGGAGCACTATTCCTCCCCCTGACACCGACAGGCACTAGTCCTCCCACTGATACCAATGATGGGGCACTATTGCTCCCATTGATACCAAAGATGGGGCACTATTCCTCCCCCTGATACCAACGACAGGCACTATTCCTCCCCCTGACAGCAACGACAGGGTGCTATTCATCCCTCTCGTACTAAAGATGCATTGTTTACTACCACTGACGCCAGGAAAATTTCTACTCCCAGTGGCCACAGTCCGGCCCCCCTAAAATCTGAAGGACAGGAAACTGGCCCTTTGTTTAGAAAGTTTGGAGACCCCTGTTGTGGAGCAAATATCCCCACTCGAGTCACTGAGACATTTAAGAGGACAGTGGGTAATGAGGTAACAGTTTTGGGTGGCATTCACCTATAAATTAAGAAGTCAGTTTAGTTTCTATGGGCAACAAGACGGTTCTTACTTTCAGGCACTCTGCATACAAAAGGTTCAAAATCCCCACCCTGTGATAGGACAGTCCCACTTCCCCCTCTCTGTCCCTGTGCCACTCCCCCCGCTGCCCCTACTCTCACTTGAAGTTGAAGTTGGCCAGGTTCTGGATGACCTTAGCGATGAGTGTGAGGGTCCTGGAGGTTTGCTCATCAGGGTATTCCTGCATCAGGCCAAAGAGGCTGGGGGACATGACGGCCGGACACAGGAAGCGGAGGAAGAGAGAGGCACTGATGAGTCGATCTGCTATGTCTTCACGACCGCGCTCTGCACAGCGCATCCTCCATGATGCAAAGACCTCCTTCAGCTCCCGGGGGAATACACTGAGAGGGATGGAAGCAAACAGTTAGATGAGCAATACAGTAGATGCTTAAAGTGCTCCTGTCGCTAAAGAAGTGGCCATTTTTGTTGTCCAACCAATTATTGGAACTTGTGACATCACTGAGAGATGAAGTAAAGTCTAATATCAAATGTAAGGTTATAGTAGCCAAATGTAAGGTTATAGTAGCCTGTCTACATTAAACTGATTGATGGTTTTTATTATCAATATATTATCATTTTGTTTCTGTCCACCGTATCATATTAAAAAGTAATTTCATCTGTCTTGGATATTGTAATGAGAACCAAGGTTGGGTTTCTGCAAGAATACTTACACTTCAGTTGTTATAATTGGTCTGGCTTACTTATGAAATGTTTTACATTTGTGTCATTGTTTAGCATTACTTAATTACCTATTACGTATAATTATTGTAGTAAATAAGTTGCTATTAAAAAAAGGGGGAGGGGACATACCTGAAAAAAAAGCAATAAACACTTACCTATCTGGCTGCCAACACGCTGCAAAACCCTGTTGTGTTGAAGATCTAAGCTTGCTGATAGAACTTCTCCATCTGGCACACTTAAAGGAGGTCCGGATGCCTTGTATCCAGCTGCACTCTGTCGTTCCTTCCACAGACCCCTACGTTATTACAGGACACGGTTGGAGAAAACCACCTTTGTCAAAAGTACAGCGGGGGGGGCCAGCACACGCAGGTAGAGTATACCACTTGTGTCCATAGTACCACAGGGAACAACATCTGATGAAGGCCTCTTGAGCCCCTCGGGAAAGAGAGCCCTGACTGATGGGGGCGTGGCCAGGGAGGAGTTAAGGTGAATTTTGGCTCACTTGGGATTGGTACAAGAAGGGACAGGGGTTGGGCCTGAGCTCAGGAGTTTGGCACCCCAGGGGATTATGGTCCTTTTCGGACGAAAGCATGGAAGAGCTGCCCACCCTCCCGCCCTATTTATGATGGTATGTCACAGCGTGCTGCGGTTTTGGTGACCTTGCCAGCAAATATGGAACCTTTTTTATGCCTTGATGGTAATTGGGAGATAGACAGCCGGTCCGGCACTTATGGTAAGGACAGGCCCCTCCTTCATCTCCCTTTTACATTTGAAGTTGAGTGCTCACAGTGCAACTGTGACTGGCACGGTTTAAATATTTAAATGTTATGTTTGAGTTAAATAAAGCTGTGGCCTTGCCCTTTCCAACATTAATGGTTGTATGTGGTTTTTATTGGATGGGAAGAAGGGGTAAGGTATGCTAAGTGGTCATGGTAAGTTTGAATGGGACCTGGGCTTATTGCACCTCAGCAGTCATGCTCCCAGCACAGTTGAACGCTTAACATGTTTCAGAAAACCTGGATCTTGAAGGCAGTGGTGTTTGGTGGTGCGGGTGGCGGGACAGGTAAGTATTAACCACTTAAGGACCGAGCCTCTTTTTGACATTTGTTGTTTACAAGTTAAAATCTTTTTTTTTCTCTAGAAAATTACTTAGAACCCCCAAACATTATATACATTTTTTCTAACACCCTAGAGAATAAAATGGCGGTCGTTGCAATACTTTCTGTCACACCGCATTTGCGCGGCAGTCTTGCAAGCGCACTTTTTTTGGAAAAAATAAACTTTTTTAAATTAAAAAATAAGACAACAGTAAAGCTAGCCCAATTTTTTTTTTATATTGTGATAGATAATGTTACCCTGAGTAAATTGATACCCAACATGTCACGCTTCAAAATTGCACCCGCTTGTGGAATGGCGACAAACTTTTACCCTTAAAAATCTCCATGGGGATGTTTAAAAATTACACAGGTTACCAGTTTTGAGTTACTCCCATGCTATGGAGCCGAACGGGGGCCATCTTCCCCTCATTCGGCAGCCAGGCATCCACCAGAAAGGATGCGATTGTCTCCGCCGCTAACGGCGGGTCTGGTAAGCGGCGGAGACAACCGGAGTGCGGTGGGAGGGGGGTGGGCACCTCTCCTGCCACCGATAAAAGTGATCTCGCTGCAAATCCGCAGCGGAAACCACTTTTATCCCAAAGAGAAACACACAGCGTTCCCTGAAATACCGGGGTTAGGGCAGCTAGCTACTGTCATAACAACAGTATTTAGCGTCAAAGTAATGATGTATGGGTATGTCGTTTTGCATGAAGTGGTTAATGTGATACTAAAGTTTTGTATTTTTTCATTTAAAAATAACAAACATGTTATACTTACCTGCTCTGTGAAGTGGTTTTGAACAGAGCAGCCCTGATCCTCCTCTTTTCGAGTCCCTCACCGGCGTTCCTGGCTCCTCCCTCCTGCCCCCACAGCAAGCAGCTTGCTATGGGGGCACCCGAGCCGAGCCGCTGCTCTGTGTCCATTCAGACATGGAGCTGCGGCTTGGCCCTGCCCCTCTCTTTCTTAATTGGCTCACTGACATTGACAGCAGCGGGAGCCAATGGCGCTCCTCTGCTGTCTCAGCCAATGAGGTGGGAAAGTTCCGGACAGCCGAGACTCTTGTGCAACATCGCTCTATCAAGATGGGCTCAGGTAAGTATTAGGGGGGGCTGTTGCACACAGAAGGTTTTTTATCCTAATGCATAGAATGCATTAGGATAAAAAAACAACTCTGACTTTAGAACCACTTTAATTTTTCTTTGCAAAGATGCCTTTTTTAATTATTTTTTTAAACAAAGCGAGTCGCTTTAACCACTTGAGGACCAGGCCTTTTCTGACACTTTGATTTGGTTTATGCGAAAATCAATATTTTTTGCAAAAAAAATTACTTGAAACCCTCAAACATTAGATACTTTTTTAAAGCAGAGGCCCTAGAGAATAAAATGGTAGGTGTTTTAATTTTTTTATGTCATGAATTTTAATGCACAAAAACACAATATAATACCCAAATGTTTGTTAAAAAAATAAAAGATGATGTTACGCTGTCCGATGCAGGACCGATGCATGCGTTTGCCTTTCTATGTGAGCACGAGGCATTTAAAAAAAAATATATTGTTTTATTATCTATTTATTTTTATAATTATTATTAATTTTGTTGTCAGTTTTTCAGGCAGACCTGATTGGACCCTCCAGTCTCTTCTATGGAGCGGCGGAAGTCAGCAGACAAATGTCCGCTGACACTCACTGCCGTCCGATCTGATCCTGTCCGCCAAAAACAGACGGATGGTGGTCCTATTCCCCATCAATCTGGCAGATCGGGTAGCATCAGATGGAAACAGACAGGCGGTCCGTTTCCAACCATTTGCTCCATAGAGGAGAGCGGGACTGTGTCCGTGTCCCCTCTGCATAGTGGAGGGGACACGGACCTGTCATCCACCTGCTCAGCGGAGAGATCCCCCCCCCCCCCCCCGCATTAGCAAGCAGATTCCGCTTAGCGATGGCGCCTGTCTGAAAGGGGCCTAACTGTATTTTGAAACTGTTAAATCGGTGGGCTTAGTTCCGCTTTATGATTTATTGCTGTTCAGGGGCTCTGGGCTTCAGCAAAATGGCAGCCTTCAGCGGGAAGAAACAGGAGTAATACCGGAGGCAATTTACAGCACACACTAATGTTAGTAGCATATGCTGTAATGTACATTCCTTGCTAAAGAGCATTCGTTTTTAGCAAGTTATTATGGGTAAAGTTCTGCTTTACCTACTAGCTTTGGAAGCCTGATCTTAACACAGTCACAACTAATTCAGTTGAGTCCACATTTTCCATCCCAATCTAAGCCCTGATGAAACACCATATAGTCCCTGAAACACATTGAGCCTAGGTTCAAACTGATGCGGGTTTAAAAATCGTGTGAGTTCAGCTGAACTGGCACGATTTAAAACCCGCGTGTCAGTCCGACTTCGGGAGCGGCTTCAGAGACATCTGAGCGGGTTCCTGCACAGATGTCTATTGAAATTGCCACCGAAGTCGCCAAAAGTAGTGCAGGAAATCAGTGCAACGCCGCAACATCGACGTCTCCCCGATTCGGGCGGAGCTGTTGTCGGCAATAGGTGGTGATTTGACATGTCAAGTCGCATGTGAAAGCGGCCTGATCTGAACGTGGGCTGAGAGAGATTTACTAAAACTAGTGCACACAGATAATCTGGTAACCAATCAGCTTTTACCTTCAGTTTGTTCAATCAAGCATGCACAATAAGCCCTCTTTCACATCGGCGCAATTTGACATGCGATTTGACAGGTCAAATCGCATGTCAAATCGAAGCCTTTTGCCGGCAACGGCACTGTCTTTGCGGCGCCGCACTGATTTCCAAAAGTAGTTCGTGTACTACTTTTGGCAATTTCAATAGACATCTGTGCATGAACCCGCACAGATGTCTTTCAAGTCACCCCCGAAGTCGGAATTAAATGGGGCTTTTAGATGAACTCGCACAATTTCAAAGCCATGTTCAGTGTGAATGAGGGCTCAAACCTGGAGGCTGATTGGTTACCATGCACAGCTGCGCCAGATTCTGTGTGCACCAGTTTTAGAAAATCTGCCCCATTGGTTTCAATGAACTTCAATGACAAAGTAAATATCTTTTACCTACAAACCCTGTGGTGTGGTGCTCTTGTTTTCCTGCATAGCCCAGCAGCAGAAATCTAATGGAGTTTCTAACTTTTTCACATCCTGGAGTTACACATTAGGCCCACTATCAAGAATGTTGCTCCTATTCACAAAAATGGCTGCTTCCTGGCTGACAGTTACACTTCAAACAGACAAAAAACAGAGGGAGAAGGCAATCAAGGACCAATGAGAGGAGAAGAATAGTTCTGGAGGTGACAACAACAAGAATATAGTCAGAATGGGAACACAGAGGGGTGGAAAGGAAATGGAAGGGAGGGGAAAGGGTGAAGAGATAAGTAATATGTAATGGAGAATGACTAACATATAATGTCTCATTCTTTTCCTGGCAATGACATCACATGACCAGACACTGACCAATGGGAGTTGAAGACTTTGCAAAGCGCAAGTTCGCAGCACATCCTGAGATTGGCCTGGTGATCGGGCAGGGCAGAAGGCGGACAACGCATGGGGTCAACCTCGCAGTCCTCCTCTGACTCGTACAGAGCCCGAATAAACTCACCTAAGAGGGAGAGAGATAAAACGAGAGCATGTGATCAGCGCAGGATAGCGAGAGAAGGAGGAATTAGCAAAACCAACAGACAACATACATACAGCTTATAAATCAACCCCCCAAAAAATCGCTCTCTCTGTTTTAGGTTGAATGGGGTGGATCTACACTTTTGATCTCTCTTTCTGGTTCAGCGTGACCGTTGGGCTTTTTAGCTAAGCTACTATGATCTCCTGAGAAAATTTCCCACCTAAATACTTTATCATATGCCCCTATTGTGGAAATATTAAATAGGAGAGGACCTGATTAAAAATTCAAACTCTACTTGCTGTTTACAGGCAATGGAGCAAATCTTCCCATGGTTTTCTTGGACTTCTGCAAAGAAGTTTTTAGGATCATATCATGCCCCAGTATGTAAAAAATTTGCTTTCGTTAACCACTTGCCAACCGCTGCACACCGATATACGTCGGCACATTGGCAGCAGTGGGCAAATGGGCGTACCTGTACGTCCCCTTTAATTGGCGGAGCAACCAGGTGCGTGCCTGCCGCGTACAGCATGACCATGCCCGCGGGACCTGCAGACTTAATGTCCACCGGTTCCTAGCGATCGTGTCACGGAGCCGCAGAACAGGTAGATACCTATGTAAACAAGGCATTTCCCCGTTCTGCCTAGTGACATGACAGGGATCTACTACTCCCTGTCATCGGGAGCAGTGATTGCTGTCATGTCAGTGGTAGCCCATCCCCCCACAGTTAGAATCACTCCCTAGGACACACTTAACCCCTTGATCGCCCCCTAGTGTTTAACCCCTTCCCTGGCAGTGTCATTTACGCAGTAATCAGTACAATTTTATAGCACTGATCGCTGTATAAATGACAATGGTCCCAAAATAGTGTCAAAAGTGTCCGATGTGTCCGCTATAATGTTGCAGTCACGATAAAAATCGCAGATCGCCGCCATTACTAATAAAAAAAATTTATAATAAAAATGCCAAAAAACTATCCCCTATTTTGTAGACGCTATAACTTTTGCGCAAACCAATCAATATATGCTTATTGCGATTTTTTTTACCAAAAATATGTAGAAGAATACATATCGGCCTAAATTGAGGAAAACATTTGTTTTTCTATATATTTTTGGGGGATATTTATTATAGCAAAAAGTAAAAAATATTGCTTTTTTTTCAAAATTGTCGCTCTTTCTTTGTTTATAGCGCAAAAACTAAGAACTGCAGAGGTTATCAAATACCACCAAAAGAAAGCTCTATTTGTGGGAAAAAAAGGACGTCAATTTTGTTTGGGTGCAGCACCGCACGACCGCGCAATTGTCAGTTAAAGCGACGCAGTGCCGAATCGCAAAAAGTGCTCTGAATAAGAAGGGGGTAAATCCTTCCGGGGCTGAATCGGGTAAAGTTGCTTTTTGTCAATGAAAAGAGGTAATACAAAGTAATGAGAGGACAAAAAAAATATTCGGAGAGCTCACTGGCTCAGGTTAGGCTGCTCACATCAGACCGGGCTACCCTCCTGTGGGTATCCTGCAGGTTACCAGAAAAAGGCATGCACCAATAAAAGGAATGCCAGACCAAAGGATAAAAGAGTCCAAATTAATTTCTTGTATTTCACTAAAAAGCAAGCCAAAACGTTTCGGGGGTCAGAAAAACTCCCCCTTTATCAGGGCTTAAGTTAAAAGAGGAACCTTGAGTGGTTTTAAAAACAGGGCTTTCCTGTGTGAATCTTTCTAGGGAAGCCAATTGCTGGATCAGGAGAGTTAGGCAAGCCATATATGATTCGATTGCTCGATATCCCTATCAACGTTCATTGCTCCCACTGTTGTGCCGGCGGGGAACCAGCTGGCAGAACACAGTGATTATTACTAACAGCTATAGCCGCCAGCAGAAATCACTGACAGGCTGTCGATTGATCGACTTGGGTACAACCAGACTGCCCAAAGATGGATCGAATCTCGGACAGTCCTTGCTGAATCCATCTATGGCCAGCTTTACTGGCCGGCAGTATCTGAGCGAGCAATCAAGATAAGTCTTAATTTGCTTGCGTAGATACGGCTGGCTAGCCACTCTTTTGATCCAGCAATAAGCTTCCCTACATAGATTCACACAGGAAAATCCTATTTTTAAAGTAGAACTATAGGCAAAACATTTTTTTTCATTTTGAATAGAGCAAGGGAGGGCTATTACCCCCTTTTTTCGCCATCTGTGTCCCATTGCAGATAACTCCCTTTACTTCCTGTCCTGCAAATTAAGGGAATTCCTTAGGGACCCCCAGGTCACCAGAACAAGTGTCCCCATTGGAAGATTTCCCCTCTATTACTTTTCTGGGGACAACCCAACATTTGGGATTTTCTTTTACTTTCACTTTCAATGATAATGGTAAACAGGAGAAATAGAGAGGGGGAATCTTCTTAATGGGGGGCACAGACATCAATAAAAACTGATAGGCGTTCTAATCCCCCTCCACTCTATCCAAGACTAAAAAAAATATTGCCTTTAGTTGTAGTGTGATGCCCCGTCAGAATTTCCGACAGAAAAAGTCAGAAGGTAGCTTTTGGTCGGATATTCCAATCGTCTGTCGGAATTTCCGACGAACTTAGATATAGAACATGTTCTAAATTTTTCAGTCGGAAATGCCGACGGAGGTTATCCCGTTGGCAAGTCCGACCGCGTGTACGCGGCATAAGTCCACTCAAGGTTCTTCTGTTAACTGAAGCCCTGATGTAGGGGAAGTTGAGAGGGGTGAGAGAGAAATGGGGGAGAGAGAGAGGGGGAGAGAGAGAGGGAGGTGGAGAAAGAGAGAGAGGAGGGAGAGAGGTAGAGAGAGAGAGGGGAGAGGGGGGAGAGAGGGGGGAGAGAGGGGGGAAGAGAGAGGTGAGAAGAGAGAGAGAGAGGTGGGGAGAAAGAGAGAGGGGAGAGAGAGATGGGGAGAAAGAGAGGCAGAGATGTGGGGAGAAAGAGAGAGAGGTGGGGAGAAAGAGAGAAAGGGGTGTGGAGAAAGAGAGAGGTGGGGAGAAGAGAGAGAGAGAAGGGACAGAGAGAGAGAGAGAGGAGGGGGGAGAGAGGGGAGGAGAGAGGGGGTAAAGAGACAGGGGGGAGAGAGGGGGGAAGAGAGAGAGGGGAGAGAGAGAGAAGGGGGAGAGAGAGAGAAAAAGAGAGAGGGTGAGGGAGAGAGGGAGGGGGTGGGGGAGAGAGAGAGGGAGGGGGTGGGGGGAGAGAGAGAGGGAGGGGGGAAGAGAGAGAGAAAGGAGGGGGAGAAAGAGGAGAGGGGTAAGAGAGAGAGGAGGGGGAGAGAGAGAAAGGGGGGAGAGGGGGAGAGAGAGAGGTGGGGGAGAGAGAGAGAGGTGGGGAGAGAGAGGGGTGGGGGAGAGAGAGGGGGTGGGGAAGAGAAAGGGAGGGGGAGGGAGAGAGGGGGAGAGAAAGGTGGGGAGAAAGAGAGAGGGGGGAGAGACAGAGGGGGGAGTAAGACCGTGAGAGAGAGGGGAGAGAGAGAGAGAGAGAGAGAGAGAGAGAGAGAGAGAGGGAGGGAGGGAGAGGGGGGTGGGGAGAAAGAGAGAGAGAGGGGTGGGGAAAAATAGAGGGGGGAGAGAGAGGTGGGGAGAAAGAGAGGAGGGAGAGAGAGAGGAGGGAGAGAGAGAGGAGGGGTAAAGAGAGAGGCGGGAGAAAGAGATAGAGAGGGGGAGAAAGAGAGAGAGAGAGGGGGGAGAAAGAGAGAGAGAGGGGAGGGAGAAAGAGAGAGCGAGGTGGGAGAGAGAGAGAAAGAGGGGGTGGGGAGAGAGAGGGGAGAGATGGGGAGGAGAAAGAGAGAGAGAGAGAGGAGAGAGAGGGGTGGAAAAAAGAGGGAGAGAGAAAGAGGGAGAGAGAGAGAAGGGGTAGAGGTGGGGAGAAAGAGAGAGAAAGAAGGAGATAGAGAAGGGAGAGCGAACGAGAAGGGAGAGAGAGGGGGAGAGAGAGGTGGGGAGAAAGAGAGAGGGAGAAAGAGAGAGAGAGAGAGAGAGAAGGAAGATAGAGAAGGGAGAGAGAGCGCGAGCGAGAAGGGAGAGAGGGAGCGAGGGAGAGAAAGAGAGAGGGTGGAAGAGAGAGAGGGGGAAAGAGAGAGAGAGGGGGGAAAGAGAGAGAGGGGGGAGAGGGGGAAGAGAGAGAGAGGGGAAAGAGAGGGGGGAGAGAGAGGGGGAAGAGAGAGGGGCAACAGAGAGAGGGGGAAAAGAGAGAGAGGGGGAGAAAGAGAGAAAAAGTGAGAGGGGGAGAAAGAGGGGGAAGAGAGAGTGGGGGGAAGAGAGAGAGAGGGGGAGAGAGAAGGGAGAGAGAGGGCGAGAGAGAAGGGAGAGAGAGGGGGAGATAGAGAGAGGAGAGAGAGGGGGGGAGAAAGAGAGAGAGGGGCAGAGAGAGAGGAGGGGGAGAGAGGGGGGGGGAGAGGAGGGGGAGAGAGGGGGGGGGGAGAGGGGGAAAGAGAGAGAGGGGGGGGAAAGAGAGAGAGGGGGAAGAGAGAGAGGGGGGAAAGAGAGAGAGGGGAAAGAGAGAGAGGGGGAAGAAAGAGAGGGGGGAGAGAGGGGGAGAGAGAGGGAGAGAGAGGGGGAAGAGACGGGGGAAGAGAGAGGGGGGAGAGAGGAGGGAGACAGAGAGAGGGGGGGAGATAGGGAGAAAGAGAGGGGGAGAAGAGAGAGGGAAGGGGAGAGAGAGAGGGGAGGGAGAGAGAGAGGGAGAGAGAGGTGGGGAGAAGAGGGACATGTGGGGGAGAAAGAGAGAGAGGTGGGAGAAAGAGAGAGATTGAGAAGGGAGATAGAGAAGGTTAGAGAGAGCAAGAAGGAGAGAGAGAGAGAGAGAGAGAGAGAGAGAGAGGAGAGAGGAGAGAGAGAGAGGAGGGAAAGAGAGACAAGGGGAGAGAGAGGGGGGAAGAGAGAGAGGAGAGAGTGAGAGAGAGAGGGGGAAGAGAGAGGGGGAAGAGAGAAAAAGAGAGAGGGAGAGAAAGAGGGGAGAAAAGGAGAGAGCGAGGGAGAAGGAGATTGAGAGGGGGCGAGAAAGAGAGAGAGAAGGGGGAGAGAGAGAAGAGAAGGGAGAGTGAGAGAGAGAATGGGGAGAGAGAGAGTGAGAGAGAAGGGAGAGGGGGAGAAAGAGAGAGTGGGGGTGGGGGAGGGAAAGAGAGAGAGAGATGGGGAGAAAGAGAGAGAGATGGGGGAAAGGAGAGAGGGGAGGGAGAGGGGGAGAGAGAGGGCAGAAATAGGGAGAGAGAAAGAGGGAGAGAGAGAGATGGGGGAGAAAGACAGGGGAGAGAGGTGGGGATAAAGAGAGAGAGGGGTGGGGAGAAAGAGAGAGAGGTGGGGGGGAAAAAGAGAGAGAGAAGGGAGATAGAGAAGGAGAGAGAGAAAGAGAGAGAGAGAGAAAGGAGGGGTGAGAGAGGGGGGAAGAGAGAGAGGAGGGGGAGAGAGAGGGGAAGAGAGAGAGAGGGGGAAGAGAGAGAGAGGAGGAGGGGGAGAAAGGGGGAAGAGAGAGAGAGGGGGGAGAGAGGGGGGGGAAGAGAGAGGGGAAAGAGAGAGGGGGAGAGAGAGGGGGAGAAAGAGAAAAAGAGAGAAGGGGAGAAAGAGAGAGAGAGAGGGAGAAAGAGAGAGAGGAGGGGGAGAGAAACAAGGGAGAGATGAGAGACGAGAGAGAAGGGAGAGAGAGGGGGAGAGAGGTGGGGAGAAAGAGAGAGAGGGGAGAAGGAGAGAGGAGGGAGAGAGGGGGTGGAGAGGAGGGAGACAGAGAGGGAGAGAGGGGGAAAGAGGAGGGAGAAAGAGAGAGAGGGGGGGGAGAAAGAGGGGAGAGAAAGAGAGAGGAGGGAGAGAGATAGAGAGAGGAGGGAGAGAGATAGAGAGAAAGAGGGGGAGAGATGGGGAGAGAGAGGGGGGAAAGAGGGGGGGAGAGAGAGAGGGGAGAGAGAGAAGGAGAGAGGGAGAGAGAGGGGGGGGAGAAAAGGGATGAGAGAGAGGGTGGAGCAAAAGAGGAGAGAGGGGTAGAGGAGGAAGTGAGAAGGGGAGAGAGATGGAGGCAGAAAGGAGGGGCAGTGCAAAAGGTGGTGGGGGGGAGACAGGGGTTTTGTTCTGTGTGCAAAGTTTCACTTACCAATTATGCCTCCCTCTCTCAGGCTGTTCTCCTTTAGGTGGCTTATGCAGCTATAGCAGCCATTGTTTCATATCTCCCGCCCAGCTGCTCGCAAAAGCTTGATCACAGCTCATTGCAGGCATTGCATGCAGGAGGTTGGAGTGTGGGCGGGGTTGGGCGGACACAAATTGGAGGCGGAGTGTGGCATTGGACAGCTGGTGGAGTGAGGGAGGGGCTGGGAGAATGGACAGGACCGACTGAGCACTTGCAACCCAAATCCCGAGCAAGATGGCTCTCCTAGTGACCAAGTCATGGGGGAGTCCCATTATCTGCCCTAATTACTGCGAGGTAGAGCAGAGATAGGGCACGGCCGCCTGCATCTCTGATAGGAGATAAAAAGTGCCACGGCTCCTACCTCCTCGGAGCCCACATGAATGCGCAGTGAATACTTATGGTAGCACCGGCCCTGGTGTCACCCCTCTGGCGGGTGTCACCAGGTGCAGTCCGCCCCCCCCGCACCCCCCCTAGCAACGCCACTGGTCACTGTACTAATGACACTGGCTGGAAGAGGTTAACATCTCGGGGTAATCAAGGGGTTAAGTGAGTGCCTAACAATTGTTAATTTGTGTAATGTGTGCTGATTTTTACTAAAAATCTCTTTTTTTTCTTCTCCCTTTTTATTGGTTTAAGCAATTTTCTTTTGTTATAAAAGTATATATAGCAACCCATTCAGTTAAAATTAGAAATTTAAGGCAACCATAGCTATATATACATAGTTTTTATTATAAAAGATTACATGACCTTTGTTCACGGTTGCAGAAGAGGCTTAGAAAGGGGGGTGGGGGTGAAAAAACAGCAGCACACTGATCTTTCCAGAGAATATCTGTGTGTGTAAAAGGGGGGGGGGGTAGCATAAGTCTGATGATTGGAGGACAGGCAGGCTGTTCTCCCAGTACAGCCAGAAAACTGACCACACCGAGATGGATGGGTGCTCTAATGCATAGCGTGGTCAGTTTGAAATAGGAAAGTAGAGGACTGGCAGGAACACCAGGGATTTCACACAAAGATAGAAGAGCAATACAAAGAGAACAGGATCTTTTTAACACAAGTACAAGGTACAACACATATCAAGAATATAAAATGTTGGAGTAAGATTCTTTTGGACACTGCAGTTTACAACTAATTTATCACAAGAGGTCTAGCTGGCCACCAAAATGGGCAGTGTGTCTAGGCTCCTCTAAGGCAAGCAGTGCACAGTGGATACATTACCAATGGCTTCCTTGAGGTATCTCTGTCCTATCAGTTTCAGATACTCCTCTATGGCTTTAGTTGCAAGTGTGTTCTCACGGAGAATAAGGTGCTCTCTATCAAGGAAGCGATCAACCTCTGTCATAGCCATATCCGAGAGGAAGTCCTGAGAAGAAAGAGAGATAAATAACAGAAAGTGCCAAAAATAACAGTTCTGCTGAGTACAATTGTTAGTTTGTGTGTTCTGAGGAACCCTTTGGATAACAGGCCCAGACCATACATCGGTCAGCCATAACATTATGAACACTGACAGGTAGAGTAAATAAAATCAATTATCTCGTTACAATGGCATCTGAGAGTGGGTTGGGTATATTAGGCTGTAGGGTGAACATGTTTTCCCTGAAGTTGATGCGTTGAAAGGCAGGAAATATGGGCAAGCATAAGGATTTGAGCGACTTTGACAAGGGCCAAATTGTTAATGGCTAAATGACTGGGTCAGAGCATCTCCAAAACTGCAGCTCTTGTGGGATGTTCCCAGACTTCAGTGATCAGGACTCAGGACCTACCAAAAGTGGTCCAAGGAAAGAAAATTGGCAAACTGGTAACAGGGTCATGGGCAGCCAAGGTTTATTGATACACGTGGGGAGTGAAGGCTGAACTGTGTTGTCTGATCGAATAGAAAAGCTACTCTAGCTCTTCTATTGCTGAAAATGTTAATGCCGGGTTCCAATAAAAATGTTTCAGAACACACAGTGCATCGCAGTATATGGGGCATATGGCACGTATGGGGGCAGCGTAGCCACAGACCGGTCAGGGTCCCGCCACTAACCCCTGAAAAAATAAATGCAGGCCAGTCAAGTTCCTCCACCCCAAACTCGCTCATCCATGTCTTTATGGACCTTGCTTTGTGCACTGGTCCATTTCATTTGGTCATTTGGTGGAGGGGGGATTATGGTGTGAGGTTGTTTTTCAGGGGTTGGGCTTGGCCCCTCAGTTCTAAAGAAGGGAACTAAGACTTCAGCATACCAAGACATTTTGGACAATTTCATGCTCTCAACTTTGTGGGAACAGTTTGGGGATGGCCCCTTCCTGTTCCAACATGACTGCCCACCAGTCCACAAAGCAAGGTCCATAAAGACATGGATGAGCGAGTTTGGGGTGGAGGAACTTGACTGGCCTGCACAGAGTCCTGACCTCAACCCAATAGAACACCTTTGGGATGAATTAGAGCGGAGACTGTGAGACAGGCCTCCTCGTCCACATCAGTGCCCGATCTCAAAAAATGCACTTCTGGAAGAATGGTCAAACATTCCCATAGACACACTCCTAAACTATGTGGACAGCCTTCCAGAAGAATTAAAGCTGTTATAGCTGCAAAGGGTGGGCCAACTCAATATTGAACCCTACGGATTAAGACTGGGATGCCATTAAAGTTCAAGTTCAGGAACCGCCAGAGTTAGACTCAATGCACATAGTAATGCAACAGGACTGGTCAGATACGTTCATACCCCCTTCTCTACAGTTCAAGTCTGTAGGAGGACAACTCTACTAAGGAGTGCACAGGGCACTGCAGGTTGAGACCTAAATGCTGCATTTGTACTGAGAAAAATAGGCTTTTAGAACATTTCCTAGCAGACATTCAGTCAAAAATTATAACATGCTGGTGTACAGGACTATAAAGAGAGGGAAAAAAAGTGCAAGGATTCAATTAGGCTTTATGGATTTGGACAAAAGTCATACCTCCCAACATTTTGAGATAGGAATGAGGGACACCTACTAACAAATGTATGTAGGCATAGAACATGCCCCCTGCCACACCCCCTTAAAGGAGAATTAACCCCAAAAAAGGTTAAATAAATCTACAAGTGCTTTTTTTTACCACTTCTATTCCTTTTTGTTGGTTTTTAAAATGTACAAATGCAACAATTTAGAAATCGGATGAAAGGTTTAGCACTGGGAAACACTATTTGAAAGATAAAAAGTGCATTTTATATACAATTATATAGATCAGACTAAAATGACAGACAAATGAGGAGGAAAGAGGGACAGAGGGACATTGCTCCAAATCAGGGACAGTCCCTCGAAATCAGGGACAGTTGAGAGCTATGCAAAAGTTAAGGCACTGCATACCACCTGGCCTGGAAAAAGTACAGGTATGTTCAGGCACTATAAGGTCTTTGCATTATACCAGTAATGTTAATGTTTACATACAGTATTGGTGAACGTGGCACATGCAATTTAGGAAAAATCTGTTGAGATAAAATTTAAGAGCTGCCTCTGCTCTCAACTCACAACTTTTTGTAAAGGTACAAGTTTCAGCATTGTAAGTTTTACTATTTCCTAAATCACTGTCTCAAAACAAGTGCAGCAAGAAAAGCCAGACCTTCCAATATGTTTACCTGTTCCAAATCAGTGGCTCATTATATAGTGGAGAGTGAACGAGGATGAAGAATACAGAAACTCTATCTATTCAACAAGTGCAGAAACCTAATCGTAAAACATTGGTCTTGGTTGTATGCATTTCCAAATGAACATGGATCTACACCACATCTATTGAAGGGGAGAAATGGAAACAAATTTGGGAAATGGTTAAAGCGTTTTTTAACCCCCCCCAAAAATAAAATGGATCCTGCTCCTTTAAAGCATGTTATATGACACAGTGCTTGCCCTGTGTCATTTGGCCCCCTGTAACACCTAAAAACCTGGCTGATCCATCCAGTTTCTCCTCACCCCTATGTAAACTGACCACAGTGTATCATGGCTGCTGAGCCCTGACACCGTGGTCAGTTTACGTGCCTCTATCATCAGAAGCTGCTATCTGCTCTCCTCTCTGCTCCTTCAGTGTGTGTTTGTTCGAGCACTAATACACTGCCCAACAAGAATTCTCTTGCCTTTGTGGCTGTATGTAAGTAAAGAGATAAGCTCAGGCGTGTTATTTGGATATACTGTATTTATTGGCATATAACACGCACCTTCTCCTCAAGAGGGAAGTCTGAGGAAAAAAACTTACATTTTAAATAAAGGACTGTGAAGCAAAATAAGGTTCAGTGCCCATCTGCAGACCCCCAATTGCCATGAATTCAGCACCCCCAATCGCCAGGAATGCAGAACCCACCATTGCTAGCAATGCAGCACCCACCATTGCTAGGAATGCAGCACCCACCATTGCCAGGAATGCACCCACCATTGCCAGGAATGCAGCACCCATCATTTGCAGGAATGCAGCACTGACTATTGCCAGGAATGCACTCGCCATTGCAAGAAATGCTGCACCCATTATTGCCAGGAATGCACTCACCATTGCAAGAAATGCAGCACCCATCATTGCCAGGAATTCACTTCACCAGTGCAAGAAATGTAGCACCCATTAGTGCCAGGAATGTACTCACTATTGCAAGAAATGCAGCACCGACCATTGCCAGGAATTCACTCACCATTGCCATCAGTGCAGTCTTGGAGGGGATATAGAGGGGGCAGGACAAGCGCCAAAGATATCCTACAGGAGAATCTCCTGTTTACACAGCAGCCTCTTTAAGTGAAAGTCCCGCCTCCTTTGATGAACAGAACAGTCGTCCAATGGCAGCGCCGAAGACGGGGCTTCCTATTACAGAGACTGCCGTGTAAACAGGAAATACTCCTTCTGTGTGCACGGCGCTCGTCCCGTCTCCTTCCTCTGAGGCAGGCAAACTATATATCTTTTGTGGCCCCCGCGCTGGGAGATCGCGGGGGCCACAAAAGATAGATATGTTTAGATAACGAGGCGGGCCGTTCAAAACCGGGCCGCGGGCCGCGATTGGCCCGCGGGCCGGACTTTGGACATGCCTGATATACACCATCAGCACTGCCTCCTATTGCAGTGTCCCCCCCCTCTGTGAATGATTTATAAATATAAATGCTGTAAATACCTAATTTAAGAGTCGAGATTGCGATCACATGACCAGCCAGCTCTCTCCTCCTCTCCTCCAGACTGACGTCAGCAGGGGACCGCCCGCTGCATCTCTCAGAGGAGGAAAGGAGAAAGCTTGCAGGTCTTGTGATCGCAATCTTAGCAGTGAAATGAGGTATTTGCAGCATTTATTTTTATAAATCACACGCAGAGGGGGGATACTACATTAGGAGGCAGTGCTGATGGTGTATACAGGTTAGAGTGGCTTAACAACCACTTTAAGTATAGTTCTTGAAGAGTGCTATCGGTCAGGGCTAACTATAAAGTTATGATGAGATAGTTGGTTGATAGATGGTTCTGGCTTGAGTCGCTGGTTTTGTATCTGGCTATTCCCCACTATGCTTTTGTGAATGCAGACCGTTGGGAATCTATTTGCATACCTGGAGGACCTGCTTGGTGGCTCAGAACAATTTGGTCTGCTATTTTTTCCCACTTAACCAGGTCTATGGGCCAAGACATCCCTCTGACTCCTGAAATCATTCTTTTATATGTGAAACCTCCTTGCTTATTCAAAGTTCAGTTTAAACTCTGAACTCACGTCCTTCAGCAGCAAAACACACACTAAAGCCTGGAAAGCTCTCCCTCGTGACTGTGACCTCCCCTTCCTTTTCCAGCTCCCTTCCTCCCCCCAGCTCCACCCCATTCCCCATAAACCACTGCACAGCCCTGCTTCCTTAACACTTCCCCTTTGCTTAACTCCCTGTAACCAAGCCCCCATTAACCCCTGTCATGCCGGCCCTCCATTTATTGCCTTTGGTAAGACCTTGGGCCTCTCTTGGGCCTCTCCTTTGTCTGACGAAGGAGCTGCACATGCTCCGAAACGTGTTACCGCCCCCTTCTCTACACTGACACCATCAGCCTCGTGTGTACCGCAGTGAATAATGGCTTCCCTACTGCCTCCTCTCTCCAACACGTATGAGAACGCTTGACGGCTCTACACTGCTCTCTACCACCATGCTGAGGATGGACACATGCCACAGATGAGGACTCCTGATTTTATCATGCCTTTTAACACTCAACAATCTTGTAAGTGCTTTTAACCCTTTGTGCACTTTATTAAATTTTGCATACTGCACTTAGAGGCGCCTTTCTTTTCCTTTTTATATCTTCAGAGTTGCTTCTCCTCTAACCAAAGTGCTGCCAGAAGTGCCACCTCATCACTATCATCCCTCTGACCAGCTATCCACCTCCACCAGAGCGCCCTTATCTCCTCTCTGTTTTATACCATGGGCCTCTTGGCTGCTTCCCTGATTAATGCTGTCTTTGCCCCGCCTGTCAGTTTAGGTGGACGGCCATGTCTTGTAAGGTTTGCAGTTGTGCCATATTTTTTCCATTTTTGGATGATGGCTTGAGCAGTGCTCAGTGAGATGTTCAAAGCTTGGGATTTTTTTTAAACCTAACCCTGCTTTAAACTTCTCCATAACTATGTCCCTGACCTGTCTGGTGTGTTCCTTGGCCTTCATGATGCTGTATGTTCACAAAGGTTCTCTAACAAACCTTTGAGGGCTTTATAGAACAGCTGTAGTTATACTGAGATTAAATTACACACAGGTTGACTCTATTTACTAATTAGGTGACTTCTAAAGGCAAATGGTTCCACTAAATTTTAGTTAGGGGTATCAGAGTAAAGGGGGCTGAATACAAACACAATACAAGCACGCCACACTTTTTTAGATATTTATTTGTAAAAAATTTTGAAAACCATTTATCATTTTCCTTCCACTTCACAATTATGTGCTATTTTGTGTTGATCTATCACATAAAGTCCCAATAAAATACATTTACGTTTTTTGTTGTAGCATGACAAAATGCGGAAAATTTCAAGGGGTACAAATACTTTTTCAAGGCACTGCATATATGCCATTTACTTCCAACTGCTCTGTATTATATCCATAAAGCTTGTGGTTAGTAGCCGTTTTTTTTTTGCTGTTGAAATACATTCAAACATATTACATTCACCTGTGCACTTATGTGCACTTTGAATCTTGATTTGTTTTCCTTTTTTGCCCAAGAGATTTTATAGTAGAGGTGGTAATGATAAGTTATCCGAATCAACAAAAGTTGCTACTTCAATTTCAAGTATATCTTTGATGTGATACACCTTAGCATAGCAATTGCTCTTTCTTAACACATGTTGCGTTTTGTAGAACAGATCTGTGTGTGATCTTGCCACATTTCTGAACAATTTTTCTGTTTTGTCAGTATCTAGATGTGTTACTCCAGAAGTGCTGGGAGCTTTGCCGACCTCACCTAGATGTGCCACGCCAGGAGTGGTGGGAACTTTGACAAGCTCACCTAGATATGCTGCTCCAGGAGTTGGGGGAGCTTTGCTGACCTCACCAAGATGTGCCGCTCCAGAAGTGGTGGGAGCTTTGCCGACCTCACCTAGATGTGAGGCTCCAGGAGTGGTAGGAGGGAGCTTTACCAACCTCACCTAGATGTGAGGCTTCAGGGGTGGTGGGAGCTTTGCTGACCTCACCCAGATGTGCCACTCCAGAAGCGGCGGGAGCTTGGCTGACCTCACCTAGACGTGCTGCTCCTGAATTGGTGGGAGCTTTGCCACCTCACCTAGATGTGTCACTCCAGAAGTGGTGGGAGCTCTGTTGACTCACATAGATGTGCTGCTCCAGAAGTGGTGGAAGCTTTGTCGACCTCCCCTAGATGTGTCATTCCAGACATTGTGGGAGCTTTACCAACTTCATCTTCTTTTCCGATAAAGCTATGAGTTTTATTTGTGTTTGAGCAACCTGAGGGATTTTTACAATATATTTTCTTTGCTTAGAGTAATATCAACACATTTTTTTCATTTTTCTTTTACTACGAGGGAGCTTGTTTAAAACACTGTTCCATCACCCAATATCTTCATCAAAATAAGGGAAAACACAGTGGGTAGGTTGATAGCCTCAGGTCTGTCACAAAGTGTTAAGATGGTCCATTTACACTTTATGCTTTGTTGTAGAATTTGTACATTGCAAACAATGGGTTTGCTATTGGCTCATATAATCACTATATGCGCCATAGCAAGGACTGAGCTGCCTAATTTCTGCAGACACGTCTTGTAAATTCACCTGTCTTTCTTCTCAACCCATAATAGGAAATAAAACATTTTTCTTCCTCTTCTTTTTGTTTAGGGGACCTTTGAAGATGAGATCAGCATGTTGTTTAAACCTTTTCCATTCCTCTGAAAGGTTACAATGTCCCACTTCATGCTGGGTGGTTGTATGCCAGAAAACTACATGTTTAAAGCAGTGGGCTTCACTTCAGTACAAAGAGCTCAGTTTCCAGCACCAAGTAATGTTTTATTGTAGCGTTTTATGTGCTTGGCATCTACAGATAGGAAACAGGAGGGATGGATTTTTGCACAGCTAGCATAGGTCATGGCCTAGGGTGGTAGAACCAGCCATGAACACATCATGTTACCTAATACCATATCTGTGTAATATAAGATTGCAGACTGCCGCCCTGCCTGCCAGTGCAATGTAGCTGGATCCTCATTATTGTCCCTGAAGCTTGAGCATACTGTGGGTCTACCTTCAACCAAATGACTGGCAAAATATGGTTATAGTTTACAACTTGACAAAGTTCATATTTTGGTAGATGAAACGTGTTGGTGGCTGTTCTTACTGGCCAGCTACACGCATACCTTCTTTTTATTTTTTGTTCTCGCACCGCACCGCACCGCGCACTACACCAAAGTGTACCAAAAAAGTGCACGTGAACACACACACAAAAAGTGTGGGTATGTCATATGGTCCTCTCCTAAAAAGGAAGTTTGTGGTGGACAACATGTATTGGTGGTTGTTCTGACTGGCCAGCTACACGCATACCTTATTTTTGTGGGGGTTTTTTTGCACACTGCACTGCTCACTGCACCAAAGTGTTCCAAAAAAGTGCATGTGAGTACACACACAAAAAAGTGAATGTGAGTACACACACAAAAAAGTGCACAAGGGTGTGTCATATGGTCCCCTCCCAAAGAGGAAGGACCCTTCCTGATCAACCCTCCCCAGGTGCAAGACTCCTGACGGAGGCAAAGTACATTCTTGTCCACCTAGCCAAAAAGCCCAGTGAACCCCTCTTCTCATTATCAGCCAAAGCTGACCAATGAGTACTAGGTGAGTGGCTCTTCCGAAGAGAGAACCCACATCTTCTGTGCACTGACCCGAGCCGTGCTGTATGATGTGATCTCTCCAGCACTTCCGTCTGAAGGTGTACAAGTAGCTCATTACAAGGCAATTACACTGTTTGGTAGCCAGGGGTGTTTGCCATTTACTGCAAAAGCCAGCATTGCAAAAACTGCACTGACTTGATCCTTGTCCATCACTGAAACTTACCAGTGGATTCCATCCTCCACAGCTATATATGAACTGTTAGGAAAGGGGAGGGGGGGGAAATTGCGCTCGGTGTTCAATTTAAAAACTGAAAACGTGAAGTGAGTCCTGCAGCTAAAACACAATAACCCCAATACAAGGGCACACAAAATGAACAATAGATAAAATAGTGTAGCGCTGGACTAAAAATACGCATATAATGATATATGCAAGTGGACGGGGCCCATAAATGTGTAAATAAAGTGACTAGTGAATAAAGACCATATAACATTCAGTCTAAAATGATCAAGTGCATGTATAGTGACACTAGAGATTAATCAAGTGCACCTGCATATATTTAAAAAACAAGAAGTGATATGAGAGTAAATATAAAAGTGGCAAACTTCAGGTGAATAAAATGAACCAATGTGACAGCAAAATGAATGAAAAATATATTATATCAACACAAGACATCTAATCACTAATAGTGCTAATAAATCCTAATGCTTAGTGATCGCACATGAAAAGGAAATTAAAATGAATATATAAACAGTCCCAAAAAAAATCCAAAGAACAGGTCCCAAAGCGTAGTGACACTCCAACACAGAATCTGGTTCAGTGTTCCACCGCAGCTGTTGCCCACCACCAAGGATAAAAGTTGGAGGCTTACCGGACAGCCTGCGACCACCCTTATTCAGGGGGGTCAAAACAGGCTCAGTAGAAATATGTGGGTCCAGATGATATCCTCACCAATAATCTCCAGGTGTACTCCAGGTATCTTTTATGGCAAGCCAAGAGGGGCTTCCAAACGGGGTGCAGCTAGGACTTGACCACAAGATGCAGCAAAGAATTGGCCACAAATAACCCCAGAAAAAGAAAAAGATACTCCAATAGTGCAGAACGATCTGGCCAGTTTATTAAAAGTTTATACAAACAACTAGATTTAAAAAGCAAAGTTCTGACGGGGAGAAATAAAAGACAAGCTCCACCGTACACTTCGTACCTCATGGATCGTCTGACAAGACGATCCATGAGGTACGAAGTGTACGGTGGAGCTTGTCTTTTATTTCTCCCCGTCAGAACTTTGCTTTTTAAATCTAGTTGTTTGTATAAACTTTTAATAAACTGGCCAGATCGTTCTGCACTATTGGAGTATCTTTTTCTTTTCTGGGGTTATTTGTGGCCAATTCTTTGCTGCATCTTGTGGTCAAGTCCTAGCTGCACCCCGTTTGGAAGCCCCTCTTGGCTTGCCATAAAAGATACCTGGAGTACACCTGGAGATTATTGGTGAGGATATCATCTGGACCCACATATTTCTACTGAGCCTGTTTTGACCCCCCTGAATAAGGGTGGTCGCAGGCTGTCCGGTAAGCCTCCAACTTTTATCCCTTGGTGGTGGGCAACAGCTGCGGTGGAACACTGAACCAGATTCTGTGTTGGAGTGTCACTACGCTTTGGGACCTGTTCTTTGGATTTTTTTTGGGACTGTTTATATATTCATTTTAATTTCCTTTTCATGTGCGATCACTAAGCATTAGGATTTATTAGCACTATTAGTGATTAGATGTCTTGTGTTGATATAATATATTTTTCATTCATTTTGCTGTCACATTGGTTCATTTTATTCACCTGAAGTTTGCCACTTTTATATTTACTCTCATATCACTTCTTGTTTTTTAAATATATGCAGGTGCACTTGATTAATCTCTAGTGTCACTATACATGCACTTGATCATTTTAGACTGAATGTTATATGGTCTTTATTCACTAGTCACTTTATTTACACATTTATGGGCCCCGTCCACTTGCATATATCATTATATGCGTATTTTTAGTCCAGCGCTACACTATTTTATCTATTGTTCATATATGAACTGTTACAAGTTGTTGACCCCTAGACCTCCTTGCATCCATCCACACTATTAGAGGCCAAAGTGAATGAATAATCCTAAATTAAATTTTTGTATGTAATGGTGGAGATTATAATATGCACAGGGCATTCTTTTAAACATTTCTGGTTTATATGACAATGTTGTCTGAATTTTAATTACACTGTGGGAGTAGTGTTGATTGGAAGGCACAATCTATTTTTGTATTTCTGTATAAATAAAGCCATTTGATCGTTATACAGTTGCTCTCCTATACCCATTCTTAATTTCACAGTTTTGCTTTCAATTTACTCCACTCTTCTCTTTATTGGTCCTAGGAATGGGTAAACCAGTGGTCTCCAAAATGCGGCCCAGGGGCCAGATATGGCCCTTTGAATGCTTTTATCCTGCCCTTGGGGCACTATTTCATCCACTGATACCAACAATGTGGCATAATTCCCTGACACCAAAGATGGGGCACATTTCCTCCCAGTGACACTGAAAATGGGGCACAATTATTCAAATCCCTATTCAAATCTGCTACTACAGACGAAGTTGCTAAACTCCTTTCTATCGCCCACCTAACCACCTGTCCCCTGGACCCGATTCCCTCTCAAATGCTACGATCACCCTCTGACCCCATCCTACACTCTCTAACCCACATCTTCAACCTCTCCCTCACCTCTGGCATCTTCCCCAATGCTCTAAAACATGCACTGGTCACCCCCATACTTAAAAAGCCGTCCTTGGACCCCACCAATCCTAACAACCTACGCCCTATCTCCTTGCTCCCCTTTTCCTCTAAACTCCTTGAACGCCTGGTTTACAACCAACTGAGTGACCACCTCATTAAAAACAACCTTCTTGATCCCCTTCAATCTGGATTTCGCCCTCAACACTCCACAGAAACTGCTCTTTTAAAACTCACAAATGACCTACTAACTGCAAAAACCAACGGACACTATTCTGTACTCCTACTTCTGGATCTTTCAGGTGCCTTTGACATGGTTGACCACCCCCTCCTCCTCAAAAAACTTTACTCCCTCGGTCTCCGTGACTGTGCTCTTCAGTGGCTCTCATCCTACCTATCCCAACGCACCTTCAGTGTCACTTACAATTCTACTTCCTCCACTCCTCTTCCCTTCTCTGTTGGGGTCCCCCAAGGTTCTGTTCTTGGACCTCTTTTATTTTCAATCTACACCTCTTCCCTGGGTCAGTTGATAGCCTCTCACGGCTTTCAATATCATTTCTATGCTGATGACACACAAATCTATCTCTCCACCCCTCAACTCACTCCATCAGTCTCCTCACGAATCACTAACTTACTAACCGACATATCTGTATGGATGTCACACCACTTCCTCAAACTCAACTTGTCCAAAACCGAGCTTATAATATTTCCTCCCCCACGTGCCTCTTCCCCGGACTTCTCTGTCAAGAGCAATGGCAAAAACCATCCACCCGTCCCCACATGTCAGGGTGCTAGGTGTTATCCTGGATTCTGAACTCTCCTTTCAGCCCCACATCCAATCACTTTCCAAAGCTTGCCGCCTCAACCTCTGCAACATCTCTAAACTACGTCCCTTTCTAACCAGTGAAACCACAAAGCTCCTGATTCACTCCCTGGTTATCTCTCGCCTTGACTACTGCAACTCCCTCCTCATTGGCTTACCTTTAAATAGACTATCCCCCCTTCAGTCCATCATGAATTCTGCTGCCAGACTCATCCACCTTACAAACCGCTCAGTGTCTGCTACCCCTCTCTGCAATCCCTCCATTGGCTACCACTCACCCAATGAATTAAATTCAAAATACTAACAATAAGCTACAAAGCCATCCACAACTGTGCCCCCAGCTACATCACTAACCTAGTCTCAAAATACCAACCTAATCGCCATCTCCGTTCCTCCCAAGACCTACTGCTCTCTAGCTCCCTCATCACCTCCTCCCATATCCGCCTCCAGGACTTCTCCCGAGCCTCGCCTATCCTCTGGAACTCCCTACCCCAATCTGTCAGACTGTCTCCAAATTTATCCACTTTTAGGCGATCCCTGAAAACTTTCCTCTTCAGAGAAGCCTATCCTGCCTCCATCTAACAACTGCACTATTTTCTCCATTAGCTCATCCCCCACAGCTATTACCCTTTTGTATAACTTGACCCTCCCTCCTAGATTGTAAGCTCTAACGAGCAGGGCCCTCTGATTCCTCCTGTATTGAATTGTATTGTACTTGTACTGTCTGCCCTAATGTTGTAAAGCGCTGCGTAAACTGACGGCGCTATATAAATCCTGAATAATAATAATAATAATAACAATTACTCCCATTGAATCAAATGATGCAGCATTTTTTTTCACACTGATGCTGGGACATTTTCTACTCCCGTTGGTCACAGTCCGCCCCCCCCTATAGGCTGAAGGACAATAAACTGACCCTTTGTTTAGAAAGTTTGTAGACCCTGGGGTAAACTGTTCCCCTTCCAGCCTCTGCTCTCCTGGCGTCAGTGTGTCTTGTGAGGCTATGAATTTGTGGATATGACATCTGACCTGGTTAGCGTGATAATAAGTCTAGACAACTGACTAGGGTATGAGGGGGCCAGTAAGGCCTAGAGGGTAAAAAGTAAAAATATGTCACAAAACATATCCTTGGTACATCAGAACATATGTTCAGTATCCAACACAACTAAGATTTCCCAATACACATCTTTAACCAACAAACAAAAATGTAACATTCTACACGGTGACCTGTTATGGTATCAAGTAGTGTCCATGCCTTTGCTTCCCTTATCCAGCCCTTGGGGCACTGTTCCTCTCACTGATAAGATGCACTATTTCTTCCACTAACACCAATGAAACACCATTCCTTCCACTGACACCAGGGATAGGGTACTATTTCTTCCACTAACACCAATGAGACACCATTCCTTCTACTGCCACCAGTGATAGGGCACTATGTCTTCCACTAACACCAATGGAACACCATTCCTTCTACTGCCACCAGTGATAGGGCACTATGTCTTCCACTAACACCAATGAGACACCATTCCTTCTACTGCCACCAGTGATAGGGCACTATGTCTTCCACTAACACCAATGGAACACCATTCCTTCTACTGCCACCAGTGATAGGGCACTATGTCTTCCACTAACACCAATGAGACACCATTCCTTCTACTGCCACCAGTGATAGGGCACTATGTCTTCCACCAGCACCAGTGATAGGGCAATATTCCTCCTCCACCCTCACCACAGGTGCTCTTTTTTCTCCCACTGACCACCAAGCCTGAGACATTGCCTATTCCCACTGATGATGGGGCATTTTCTTCTCCGCTGGTCAAAGTGTGCCCCCCTAAATTCTGAAGGACCATAAACTGACCCTTTGTTAAAAAAGTTTAGAGACTCCTGATATACAGCAAAGAAATATGGGTTGCATATATAGATGAAAAACACATCAATCATCAATATAGGAAGAGAGCCTTTACCATAATATTGGCCACACGCAACGTTTTTTAACAGGTTTTAAGATTTGATAGGAAGTCTTGATGGCTTTGCCTTATAACATTGCTTTCTTGTTATAGAGCAAAGAAATATGAGTTGCATATACAGTAGATGGAAAAAAGATCACCCATCAGTATGGGAAGGGAGCCCTTACTGTAATGTCAGCCACATGCAATATTTTTGAATACATTTTAGGATCTGATTTTAAGTTTTACTCTCATAACAAATATTTGTACTAATACAAGTATGTGCTGTTTTGTTCGGTTAAAAACATGATCGGAATTACATCCATTTTTCTTTTTTTTTTTTTTTTTTTGCCTGTTGTACAAAACATGAGCTTTAAAAAAAATGAATGCTTAATTATATAACACACACCATATTAAAACCATACCAAAAACAAAAGGAAACACGTTCAATCCATCTGAACATTTCCTCTTAGCTATAACCACTTGACCTCCGTAAGATTTACCCCCCTTCATGACCAGGCCATTTTTATGCGATACGGCACTGCGTTATTTTAACTGACAATTGCGCGGTCATGCAACGCTGTACCATTTTTTCCCACAAATAGAGCTTTCTTTTGATGGTATTTGGACACCACTACGTTTTTTTTTTTTGGGGGGGGGGGGGGGGGGGGGGTTGCGCTATAAACAAAAAAAGACTGACAATTAAAAAAAAAAAAAAAACAATATTATTTACTTTCTGCTATAAAACATATTCTATAAAAAAAAAGAAACATTTGATAAACAATAAAAAAAAATCTAATTTCTTTATAAATTTAGGCTCATATGATTTCTGCTACATATTTTTGGTAAAAAAAAAAAAATCCCAAAAAGCGTATATTGATTGGTTTGAGCAAAAGTTATAGTGTCTACAAACTATGGTATATACAGTGCCTTGAAAAAGTATTCATACCCCTTGCAATTTTCCATGTTGTGTCCTGCTACAACCAAACACGTAAATGTATTTTATTGGGACTTTATGTGATAGACCAACACAAAGTGGCATATAATTGTGAAGTGGAAGGAAAATGATAAATGGTTTTTCAAATTTTTTTACAAAAAGATATATGAAAAGTGTGGGGGGCATTTGTATTCAGCCCCCCCCTGTGTCAATACTGTAGAACCACCTTTCACTACATTACAGCTGCAAGTCTTTTTGGGGATGTCTCTACCAGCTTTGCACATCTAAAGAGTGAAATTTTTGCCCATTCTTCTTCTTTGCAAAATAGCTCAAGCTCTGTCAGATTGGATGGAGAGCGTCTGTGAACAGCGATTTTCAAGTCTTGACACAGATTCTCAATTGAATTTAGGTCTGGACTGTGACTGGGCCATTCTAACACATGAATATGCTTTGATCTAAACCATTCCATTGTAGCTCTGGCTGTATATTTAGGGTTGTTTTTCTGCTGGAAGGTGAACCTCCACCCCAGTCTCAAGTCTTTTACAGACTCTAACAGGTTTTCTTCTAAGATTGCCCTGTATTTGGCTCCATCCATCTTCCCATCAACTCTGACCAGCTTCCCTGTCCCTACTGAAGAAAAGTATCCCCACAACATGATGCTGCCACCACCATGTTTCACAGTGGGGATGGGTGTGTTCAGGGTGATGTGTAATGTTGGTTTTCCGCCACACATAGCGTTTTGCTTTTAGGCCAAAAGTTCAATTTTGGTCTCATCTGACCAGAGCACCTTCTTCCACATAATTGCTGTGACCCCCACATGACTTATTGCAAACGGCAAAAAGGACTTCATGGCTTTCTTTCTACAATGGCTTTCTTCTTACCACTCTTCCATTAAGGCCAGATTTGTGGAGTGCACGACTAATAGTTGTCCTGTGGACAGATTCTCCCACCTGAGCTGTGGATCTCTGCAGCTCCTCCAGAGTTACCATGGGCCTCTTGGCTGCTTCTCTGATTAATGCTCTCCTTGCCCAGCCTGTTAGTTTAGGTGGACGGCCATGTCTTGTTTGTAATTGTGCCATACTCTTTCCATTTTTGGATGATGGATTGAACAGTGCTCCGTGAGATGTTCAAAGCTTGGGATATTGTTTTTTTATAAAACCTTTTTTTTATAAAACGCTGCTTTAAAATTCTCCACAACTTTATCCCTGACCTGTCTGGTGTGTTTCTTGGCCTTTATTATGCTGTTTGGTCATTAATGTTCTCTAACAAACCTCTAAAGGCTTCACAGAACAGCTGTATTTATACTGAGTTTAAATTACATACAGGTGGACTCAATTTACTAATTAGGTGACTTCTGAAGGCAATTGGTTCCACTAGATTTTAGTTAGGGGTATTAGAGTAAAGGGGGCTGAATACAAATGCAGGCCACGCTTTTCAGGTATTAATTTTCAAAAAAAATTGAAAGCCATTTATCATTTTTCTTTCACAATTATGTGCCACTTTGTGTTGGTCTATCACATTAAATCCCAATAAAATACATTAACGTTTTTGGTTGTAACATGACAAAATGTGGGAAAATTTCAAGGGATATGAATACTTTTTCCAGGCACTGTATACTGGAATTTTTTTTGTACTAGTAATGGCGGAGATGAGCAAATTATAGTGGGACTGTGATATTGCGGCGGACAATCAGACACTAATGCCGCATACACACGAGCGGAATGTCCAACAGAAAAAGTCAGATGGAAGCTTTTCATCGTCTATTCCGATCGTGTGTAGGCCTCATCTGACTTTTTTTTTTGAAAATTCTAATGGACCTAGAAATGGAACATGTTCTAAATATTTCCGACGGAACCAATTCCTATCGGGAAAACCGCTCGTCTGTATGCTGTTCCGACGCACCAAAAATGACGCATGCTCTGAAGCAAGTACGAGACGGAAGCTATTGGCTACTGGCTATTAAACTTCCTTTTTCTAATTCAGTCGTACGTGTTGTACGTCACCGCGTTCTGGACGGTCAGACTTTGGTGTGACCGTGTGTATGCAAGACCGCTTGAGCGGAATTCCGTCGGAGAAACCTTTGGAGTTTATTCCGAGGGCAAAACCGGTCATGTGTACGTGGCATTACTGACACTTTTGATACTTTGTGGGAACCAGTGTCCCTAATACAGTGATCAGTGGTAAAAATATTCAGTCACTGTACTAATGGCACTGGCTGGGAAGGGGTTAAACATCTAGGGCGATCAAAGAGTTATATGTGTGCCCTCTGCCTTGTTTGCATACAGTGCATCCGGATAGTATTCACAGCGCTTCACTTTTTCCACATTTAGTTATGTTACAGCCTTATTTCAAAATGGATTAAATTCATTATTTTTCTCAAAACTCTACAAACAATACCCCATAATGACAACATGAGAGAAGTTTGTTTTAAACCTTTGCACATTTATTAAAAGTAAAAAACAAAAAAATCACATGTACATAATTATTCGCAGTCTTTGCTCAATACTTTGTTGAAGCCCCTTTGGCACCAAATACAGCCTCAAGTCTTTTTGAGTATGAGGCTACAAGCTTGGCACACCTATTTTTGGGCAGTTTCTCCCATTCTTCTTTGCAGGACCTCTCAAACTCCATCAGGTTGGATGGGGAGCGTCGGTGCACAGATGTTTTCAGATCACTCCAGAGATGTTCAATCGGGTTCAAGTCTGGGCTCTGGCTGAGCCACTCAAGGACATTTATAAAGTTGTCCTATAGCCACTCCTTTGTTATCTTGGCTGTGTGCTTAGGGTCATCGTCCTGTTGGAAGATGAACCTTCGCCCCAGTCTGAGGTCCAGAGTGCTATGAAGCAGGTTTTCATCAAGGATGTCTCTGTACATTGCTGCATTCATCTTTCCCTCAATCCTGACTAGTCTCCCAGTTCCTGCCGCTGAAAAACATCCTCACAGCATGATGCTGCTGCCACCACCATGCTTCACTGTAGGGGTATTATTGACCAGGTGCCTGGTTTCCTCCAGACATGATGCTTGACATTAGGCCAAAGAGTTCTTTATTTCATTTATTTCCAGAGATTTTTGTTTCTCGTGGTCTGAGAGTCCTTCAGGTGCCTTTTGGCAAGCTCCAGGTGGGCTGTCATGTGTCTTTTACTGAGGAGTAGCTTACATCTGGCCACTCTACCATACAGGCCTGATTGGTGGAGTGCTGTAGAGATTGTTGTTCTTCTGGAATGTTCTCCTCTCTTCACAGAGAAATGCTGGAGCTCTGTCAGAGTGACCATCGGGGTTCTTGGTCACCTCCCTGACTAAGGTCCTTCTCCCCCAATCGCTCAGTTTGGCCGGGTGTCCAACTCTAGGAAGAGTCCTGGCGTTTCTAAACTTCTTCCCTTTATGGATGATGAAGGCCATTGTGCTCATTGGACCTTCAATGCTGCAGACATTTTTCTGTATCCTTCCCCAGATCTGTGCCTTGATACAATCCTGTCTCCGAGATCTACAGACAATTCCTAGGACTTCATGGTTTGGTTTGTGCTCCGATATGCACTAACTGTGGGACCTTATATAGACAGGTGTGTGCCTTTCCAAATCATGACCAATCAACTGAATTTACCACAGGTGGACTCCAATCAAGTTGTAGAAACATCTCAAGGATGATCAGTGGAAACAGGATGCACCTGAGTTCAATTTTGAGTGTCATGGCAACGGCTGTGAATACTTATGTACATGGGATTTTTTCCTTTTAATAAATTTGCAAAGATTTCAAACAAACTTCTTTCACGTTGTCATTATGGGGTATTGTTTGTAGAATTTTGAGGAAAATAATTAATTTAATCCATGTTGGAATAAGGTTGTAACATAACAAAATGTGGAAAAAGTGAAGTGCTGTGAATACTTTCCGGATGCACTGCATGCAGAGCTCCGTTCTGTGTCTCTGTCCGATGATCAGCGGGTGCTGGCGGACATCCATTGCCCCGCCAACCGCAGATCGGCTTCTGCTACAAGTAATTATATATGTATATATATATATATATATATATATATATATATATATATATATATATATATATACGTGATTCTGCACATAACAACCGCCCTGTAGCAGTATATTTGCTATGGGGCGGTCGGGAAAACTGTCAACACTGATCTAAAACAAATGTACACATATGCTTTGATTTTTCACACGTGGCTGGAATTTCAAAGCAATTGGATTACTAAACATCCAGACTGAAATATGTGTGAGCATCTTTGGGGTGACTAAGCTATGAAATGCCAAACTGAGATGAAGTAATAGTATCAAAATCAATGAATAAATAAAAGCAAACACACATATATTCATATTTCCTGGCTCTCTACAGTCATGATGACTAAAGGACAATAAAGAAACCTTTTGTCCCTCTGGAATGGATCCAATTTCCATTGTGGGATCGGGATGACATTTTTCTATGCTGGAAAGGCTAAATTGGCCTAAGGTTTCCCAGGGGAAAGTTTGTTCTTCTAGAGTCTGTAAAATGTTAAATGTGACTGACATATGTCTTACTTTAGCTTAATTTAGAAAGTGTTTAAAAGACAGGATTAGACAAGAGTGGAAAAAGGGAATATGGCATCAGTAAGGTGGGAAGACGTGAACCAAATATTTGTTATTGTGAGAAGATCTCAGGTTCTTTTTAAAATAAACTTTTCAGTTATTTTACAACTCTGCATATATACATTGCTATGAAAAAAGTATTCATACCCTTTGAAATTTTCTACATTTTGTTACAGCCAAAAACACAAATGTATTTTTTTGGGATTTTATGGGTTAGGTTATAAAAAAAATATCCCAAGCTTTGAACATCTCACGGAGCACTGTTCAATCCATCATCTGAAAATGGAAAGAGTATGGCACAACTGCAAACCTACCAAGACATGGCCGTCCGCTAAACTGACAGGCCGGGCATGGAGAGCATTCATCAGAGAAGCAGCCAAGACGCCCATGGTAACTCTGGAGGAGCTGCAGAGATCCACAGCTCAGGTGGGAGAATCTGTCCACAGGACAACTATTAGTCGTGCACTCCACAAATCTGACCTTTATAGAAGAGTGACAAGAAGAAAGCCATTGTTGAAAGAAAGCCATAAGAAGTCCCGTTTGTAGTTTGTGAGAAGCCATGTGGGGGACACAACAAACATGTGGAAGAAGGTGCTCTGGCCAGATGAGACCAAAATTTAACTTTTTGGCCTAAAAAACAAAACGCTATGTGTGGTGGAAAACTAATATTGCACAATACCCTGAACACACCATCCCCACCGTGAAACATGGTGGTGGCAGCATCATGTGGGGGATGCTTTTCTTCAGCAGGGACAGGGAAGCTGGTCAGAGTTGATTGGAAGATGGATGGAGACAAATAGAGGGCAATCTTAGAAGAACACCTGTTAGAGTCTGCAAAAGACTTGAGACTGGGGCGGAGGTTCACCTTCCAGCAGGACAACAGCCCTAAACATACAGCCAGAGCTACAATGGAATGGTTTAGATCAAAGCATATTCACGTGTTAGAATGGCCCAGTTAAAGTTCAGACCTAAATCCAATTGAGAATCTGTGGCAAGACTTGAAAATTGCTGTTCACAGACGCTCTCCAGCCAATCGGACAGAGCTTGAGCTATTTTGCAAAGAAGAATGGGCAAAAATTTCACTCAAAAAAATCTCTCCTGCGCTCAGGTGTCTAGTTCCTCAATGTGTGGTGCGACCAAATTCATTCAGTAGTATTTGCCGTCTTGCAGCCCTCCTCGGAATAATGGGTATTCACAGGCTAAAGAGAAAAAAAAGGAAGAAAGGTGGGCGCACTGACCTAGTGCATTATCACTGGTAAAGCTTTATTGAAGTGTAAAACAGTAAAATATATACTCACAAACGAGCAAAGATAACAGGCATTGGCGATAATACAGGTGCGCAGTTCTGAACATCAACAAACCAGGACCTGACGTCAAGTGGATATAGCGATGGCTGAAGTGTTTCAGGGGAGAACCCCTTTCCTCAGAGCCTAAGCGGGCGATGGCTGCTCATATGTAAGGTCTCCTCTATATATGTGTGTGTGTCTGTGCATCCCAGTCACCACCAGCACCCGCCCACATAAAACCACGCCCACCTACACAGATCACGCCCACCTACATTGTGGGGCCCTCCCCAACTAGGATTATGATTAGGTCCTTATTCACCAATCCATACACTGGGGTCACTGGCCCTATAACCCATGGCACCACATTCTAGCAACTGGGTATAGTTGGGGAGGGCCCCACAATGTAGGTGGGCGTGATCTGTGTAGGTGGGCGTGGTTTTATGTGGGCAGGTGCTGGTGGTGACTGGGATGCACAGACACACACATATATAGAGGAGAACTTACATGTGAGCAGCCATCGCCCGCTTAGGCTCTGAGGAAAGGGGTTCTCCCCTGAAACGCGTCAGTAATCGCTATATCCACTTGACGTCAGGTCCTGGTTTGTTGATGTTCAGAACTGCGCACCTGTATTATCGCCAATGCCTGTTATCTTTGCTCGTTTGTGAGTATATATTTTACTGTTTTATACTTCAATAAAGCTTTACCAGTGGTAATGCACTAGGTCGGTGCGCCCCCCTTTCTTCCTTTTTTTTCAAAAATTTCCCTTTCTAGATGTGCAAAGCTGGAAGAGACATCCCCAAAAAGTCTTGCAGCTGTAATTGTAGCGAAAGGTGATTCTACAAAGTATTGACTTAGGGGGGCGCTATACAAATGTACCCCACACTTTTCCATATTTATTTGTAAAACATTTTGAAAACCATTTATCATTTTCCTTCCACTTCACAATTATGTGCCACTTTGTGTT
The DNA here is from genome assembly GCF_042186555.1 of Aquarana catesbeiana. Lineage (NCBI taxonomy): Eukaryota > Metazoa > Chordata > Amphibia > Anura > Ranidae > Aquarana > Aquarana catesbeiana. The sequence continues at coordinate 30,022,240 of NC_133332.1, forward strand.
GGTCTATCACATAAAATCCCAATAAAATACATTTATGTTTTTTGGTTGACATGACAAAATGTGGAAAATTTCAAGTGGTTTGAATACTTTTTCAAAGCACTGTACATTCTCGGCATATCACAATATACAGCAATATTTACATTTTTCAGAAAAGCTCCATCTTTTATTATCAAAAAGTCATCCTTGAGCTCCTGGGTGGCTTTGCCTAGGATGTGATACATGGCAACCATGCCGGCAGTTTGTAATGCCATTAAGATCTGACAGTCTTTATCAAGCCCTAATATAGGTCTCCTAATGCATCTTACTGTGATTCTAATTACATCTACTGCTCCAGCCTTGAGGAAGGGGTTGGTCTTTCCCCCGAAATACGTTACTGTACCCGATGCTTTTAACCAATAAACAGTTCAAAAAGACCTCCTCAAAACCCACCCTAGGATGATATGAAGTCATCCATCTGCTGCAGGCAGCGGGGTGTGGGGACACATTGGAATACTTCAGTTGCCATTGTGCTCTTGCAATCCTATGTGTCCCTTTGCCAACCTTCAGGCAAACCTGCATTTAATTTATTCACTGCTATATATGTTCCAACTTGGAGACTCCTAAAAATATAGAGTTAAGACCGCAATACACATAGAAGCCTTGACATAGGCACTGCAAATATTTGCAACTAAAATCCCTGTTTTCTCATGTGAATTGTTAGACAAGGGCAATTTGTTCTTTTTTTTACGACTAGCTGTTAAGTGTGCTGGGATATTTTTGACTGTTTGTGATGTACGTTGCCCTTCCATGTGCACCTTACTGCAAAGGCTGGTTATAAAATGGAGTGGTTGCCATCTTTTTGTATAACCTCATCAATTCCCAGCCTAGGATGAAATGAAGTCATCCATCTGTTGTGGGTGGGGGAAGCTTCTGCGGAGGATTTCCTTAGTTTCCTCTCCCTCGTTGATTAGACAGCAGTTTGGCACGTGCATCATTCAGAGAATGCTTTTAGTTTTCTGTATGAATGCAAAGTGTTCTCTGATTCAATGAGTTGAAGAGGCGGGGCGGTGATGTCACACTCTCCATCTGGTCCAATCAGAGAACTGATTCTCAGAATGGTGCCTGTGCTGAGCAGATGACCTCCAGTGTTCACAATGCAGTAGATCAGGGGTCTCCAAACTGCGGCCCGAGGGCCAGATGTGGCCCTTTGCTAGCCTTTATCCGGCCCGTGGGGCACTATTTCTCCCAATGATATGAGGAACTATTCCTCCCACTGACACCAGCAATGGGGCACCATTTCTTCCACTGATGCCAATGATGGAATACTCCTCCTCCTACTAATACCAATAATGGGGCACTACCCCTCCTGCTGACCACCAACCCTAAGGCCATATTTATTCTCACTGATGCTGGGCCCAGGACATTTTCTACCCCCTCTGGCCACAATTTTGCCCTCCTAAAGTCTGAAGGACAGTAGACTGGCCCTTTGTTTGAAAAGTTTGGAGACCCCTGCCGTAGAGCCTGAAACCTGGAAGCTAATGGAGATCACTGGAGTAGCAGCGCATACTTCAGTAATTTACAAGTCCCAGGGGCATTGGTCAGGTATGGTAAATACATAGTTAGGTTGGTCTCAGCTGGACCAATGTAACTAATGTGAATAACATACCGATGCCGTAAAACATAGGCGTGCGCAAGGGGTGTGCCAGGTGTGCCTGGGCACACCCTAATCCTGTTGTTGGCAACCCGCCAATGACTGGCAGGTGACAGGTAAACCGCAATCCTTCCTTGCTGACCCTCAGAACCTGTCCCGGAGAGGCGGTGGGGGTGGAGTTTAGTGGAATCGATCTGTATTTTCCTCCTGCAGCAGCTGAAAGTAGGCTTCTCCTCCTCTCCCTCTCAACATTCAGCTGCCACAGGAGGAAAATACAGGGGATCTGTACCAATATATGCCACCCCCGCCATCCCTCCTGTCCCTGTTCCTCTTCCTTCTGTTGCCCGGGGTCCCACTGTGTGCTCCCTGGCTCCCCCTTTCTCCCATTGTTTCAGGATGGAGAGCGGGGAAGAGGCCAGTAAATATGTCAAACGCATATATATGTGTTGGAGCTTTGGGGTGCACAACCTAATGCAATAGACTGCGCACACCTATGCCGTAAAATATTCTTTAAATAACTTTTAAACAAAAACCCATGACCATATTTTCGCTGCATTCACGAAATGCATCCCGCTGCCGCATGATTACAATATGTATTGTGTATATGTGTGGGCCATTCCAAAGATCTTCCTATTGATAATAAAGTTTTACAGTGAACTTCAGCTATGGAAAAGGCATGTATTCCCCATAGCGACCAGACATATACTGAGCACCTGCTTTCCAATTTTAGGTTTCACTCTAATAAATCACATCTATAAGAAACTCTTAAACTCTTGGTGGCAGACAAAAGCAGACACTCTTTGCAGGTTCCTCTCAAAATAAGCCTTATATTTAGCTCAGAAGAAAAAAAAACATAAAAGTAACATAAAACCTAAAGTCGGCCTTAATCTTCACACCACAGGAAGGTCAAAAAGTTATCGGAGAAGAAAATACGAGCAGAATCTCTGGAGCTGAACCCCTGAGAGCACAACTCCACATTTCAGAGGGTCAATAAGGACAGTCAATATACCGATCAATACCTGAAAACTTTACCTGTGTTATGTACAAAGTGGACAGGAAGCTGCTGTCTTAGCAAAAGGTTCCCATGAACTTTCTTCAGCTTTAATGTGAAGTTGGACAACAGATGAATGGGTTTCATATAAAAGTATGGGCTTGAAAAGGGGTTCAAAAGCTATCTGACAACAAACTTTATACCACCAACCTGGCCCTTTTACTATTTATATAAAGAAACAAGACCAACCACTGGACCTGATCGCAATACAATTCTTTCACACCCAGTAGATAGAACATCACATCCCCAACATGAATTTTATCACACTCTATACCACATGTGTCAACACACAAGGCCTGTGGGCTGAATCAAGCCCACCGGGCAATTTCATGTGAGCCTTAAAAACCTCCCCTGAAGCTGCGGCAGCCCCTTAGCCTCCTTGCACACTTTTCTCAGCAATCGGCAGCAGAGAGGAGGACAGAACTCCTCCACCAGATCCTGTGCTTCTTTGAGCAGCCACAAACCACCCCTCGTCTCCACCTCCCCTAGTCTCAGCATTCAGCAGGCTCCAGCAGCTGACTTCAGCCCTCCTTTGGTCCTCCTCCGGGCCCTGCACTTTATGCTTCCAAACACCGCCCCAGCTACTTCCTGGCAGCAGCACAAGGTAAGGGGGGTGCACTGTGATGTAAGGAGTCATGCACACTGGACGTTATAATAACATTATAAAAATGGCAGTAGCTTTGCAGTGAGTTTTTCAAAGTTTTTGAAATAAAGTTTTTTTAGAGGTTTTTAGCTTTTTTTTAGCATTAGCGTTTTTTAAGCGTTTTTTTTTCACTGGGATCAAAAATGTTAAAAAAACGCAGGTGAGCCACGTTTTTGAACGTTTATCTGCGTTTTGTTACATTAGAGCGTTTTTACAGCTGAAAAACTCCTCTCAGAACCCACTAGTTTGGGGGTTTTTTTCCAGCCATAAAACACCCCAGCCAAAAACAGTTGATAACAGCCTATGTGTGCATGGACACATAGGATAACATGCTGGAGAGTATATTGACTAGAAAAAAACATCTGAAGCCAAAAACAGCAGCTGTAAAAACGTCCAAAAATGTCCAGTGTGCATGAAGCCTAAGGGAAGGTGGGGGAGCTCTTGACATCTGATGAAAGGAAGAGTGAGGTGCTCTGGACATCTAGTCTTACAGATACAACTGGCCCTTTGAGGCCAACCATAATACTGATGTGGGCCACGATGAAATTGAATTTGACACCCCTGCTCTATACATAGGGATGTAAGGGCACTTCTGATTGGCCAGGTGTTGGCACCAAAATGTGCAAGTCCTTCTCTTCAATAGGACAGTGACCCACTGCTGGTAGTTAGAAGCCTTTGGCATATTGTGCCCAACTCCTTGCCATTGGCCCACCCATGACATCCCCAGCCATAAGTCTTTATATTCATAAGAAAGGAATATCCACAATTGAAGTATGTTTTCTGCACATCTTTGAAGAACTAATGTTCTTCAAAGATGGCAGTGACACGTAACATGACATTGACATACTGGCAGAAGTCTTGAGCACACGTTGCCATACATAATATCAATCCTTCTGTAGCAGTCACTAAAGTGCAGAATGCCAGCACATAATTATAAACCATCTTCCTCTCTCCTTTCCTTAGGAGCACCACAGTGATGGGACCCATCTACTTGTATACTAGATCTGTAGCATTCTGCTCTATTCAAATCAAGGTCAACAAGGCACTTTCTGCAGTATACTAGTCTCTCTATCTCTCTCTATACAAGTCTATGTCCCACTCCATAGCTCTACCTAGCCAGGCACGCTTCCAAATGTTAGTCTCAATCCCAGGTGTATTAGTACTCACATCAGAGAACACTTAGCGTAGCCTAAAAAGCCTTTTTCATCCCGCTTACTGTCCACTTAGACCATAACTCAAGTCAGGGCGACTACAGCTGGGTGTTGATCTACTTCACCCAGAGTCCAGCCCCATGAGGGGAGGGTCCCCTTGGCAGGCTTACTACATCCACATGGCTGTGAGATGTTTGGCTTCTATGCCTCACCTCTCTAGGCTGCTACCCTCCTGGCATTTATATGGGCACTAACTCCATCTACCACATTACTACAGGTAGGCTTTGCCTAAAAAAGGGGACCTAACACCCAATTACATAATTCCCCATTACACGCCACCTACTGGCAACCTAGCTAACTGCACCTGCTTACAGGGCGCTAAACCTCCAACATGGCCAACTGATGGATATGACCAGAGCATAATACTAATAAACTCTATACATAGACACACAAAATATTCTGACCACTAAGCTTGAGAGCAAAATAATTATATTACATTCACTACACAGAACACTACACCAACATGAATGACCTCTGAACATGATTATGTTAAAATTCTTAAACAGCCTATAGATAGAATACTTCATCCCCAACATGAATTCTATCATACTCTAGACATAGGGCACTAAATCTCCAACATGGCCAACTACTGGACCTGACCAGACCATAATACTATTAAAATATATACATAGAGTACACCAACAAAATACTCCAACCACTGAGATTGATGGCAATATAATTATATTAACACTACATACATAGAACACTACACCTCCAACATGGCCGACCACTGAATATGATCATAATACAATTCTATTACACTCTGTACATAGAACACTACACCTCCAACATTGCCAATTAATGGGCATGACAATAATATAATTCTATTACATTCTACAACTAGAACACTACACTTACAACATGGACCAACCATTGAACATGATTATAATACAGTTCTATTACAATCCGTACTAGGGTTGCACAGATGCGGACACTGGTATGGGTGCCGATACTAAGCATTTGCACAAGTATCAGTACTCGTGCAAATGCACAATACCTAAAACCGATACTTTCAGGCTCAGTTCGTTCAGCTATCAGCGGGATTCCCCCACTGACAGCTGAAATGTAAGAAAAAAAAAGCCAGCAATTATCGGTTGTTAGGGAGCGGGCCGCTGCTTCCTTAACAACCAATGAGTCATTCAGCTGTCAAAGGGATGAACTTCAATCTGCAGATGAAGTCAGCTTAAAGCAACCTGTCAAGTAAAAAAAAAATATTTTTTTGTTTATTTTTATTTATTATTTTATTTTTATCTTATTCTCCTCCTCTTATTATATTTCCTGCAAATTTTTTTTTTTAGATCACTTCTATTTTATAAACTATGAATAATTAAAACTTTTTTGTTTGCTTTGTTCATTAATATTTTTACACCTTTAACATATATTTAAACATTTCACATAAAAAAAAAAAAGCACAAAATTTAAAAAAATAATAATAATTTATTTTATTTGTAAATAACTTTTCAATGATTTGTACTATTGCTGACAGCTGAAGTGTATACAAAACAGTTGCAGTAGGTATCTGTACTTAGTATCGGCGAGTACTAAATAAAAAGTATCGGTTTAAAAAAAAATTGAATCGATGAACCCCTACTCCATGCATAGACCAATGGACCACTAAACTTCAAACATGACCTAACCCCTGACCGTGCTTCAAGGACGGGAGTCCGCAACCACTGGGTACAGGCTGACCAGGAATTAAGTGTTTCTAACTGGGACTGCATGGAGGGCAAACTTCAGAAGAGACAACATAAGGTATTGGTTTCCAGGGGGTCACCGTTTCCCGCAGTGTTAGACACTGGTACAAAAAGGTTTCTATCTATTTCATTCAATTGGCTATAACACTTTTGTAATTTACAAAGCAACTGGAAGAAGTTGATTCTTCCTAAAATTTAAGGAAACGATTATCACAGCCTTTTTGTATCCAGAAGGTGCTGTGGCCCAAAATCCAGATGTCCTCTCTGGTACCTTAATCCAAAGGTCATCCAAGAAAAAATGTGTCTGTAGTAAACACGGGATGAGACGTGACACCTGGTATTTTTGTCCCTCCTGTCCTGGCCAACCTGGTCTCTGCCTCAAGGACTGTTTCCGCGGCTACCACACACTAGTGGAGTATTAGTCTAGGGTACAGCATGGCACAGTCTAGGGCACACAACTCAGCAAAAGAAGGGTCTCACAAGACGTTAGGTACTCAGGGAACTGGCTATCACATTTTGAGAGACCCTAAAATCAAAGGCTGGAAATGTTGTTATGGTTCTAAAAAGTTGTTACAAAATAAGTAAAAAAAAAATAGGATGCATTAAGGTGAAAAAACACAAGGGTTTACAACCCCTTTAAGCCTGAAGGTGGTCATTGGTTTTCAAGCCCCATACGCAGCTAGACTCTCAAAAAGTCTTATACACATGGTATCCCCATATGCAGCAGAAGTAGCAGAATGTGTTTTGTGGTGTAATTCCACATATAGCCATGGCATGAGAAATCTCACTAAAGTGACAACTTTGTGTTAAAAAAAAAAAAAAGAGACTTTATTTGCCTTTATCACTTGTGACAAAAAAATCTTCCATGGACTCAACATGCCTCTCAGCAAATACCTTGGGGTGCCTACCTTCCAAAAAGGAATCATTTGAGGGGTGTTTGTACTGCCCTGGCATTTCAGCACCTCAAGAAATTAAATTAAATTCCAGTATATATACCATAGTTTGTATACTATTTACAATGAAATATGTGTACTTGTTGGGATTTTTTGGACCAAAGACATGTAGCAGAATACATTTAGGCCTAACTTATGAAGAAATTAGATTTTATTGGATATGTTTTATAACAGAAGTAGAAAATATTGTTTTTTTTTCAAAACTTTCTGTCATGTCCTCTCACATCCACCTGATAGAATCTAGTGAATGTATGGACTGAAGACCAAGTTGCAGCCTTGCAGATCTGAGCCATGGAGATTTGGTGATGCGCTGCCCACAAAGCCGTGATCGATCTAGTTGAGTGTGCCTTAACCTGAAAAGGAGGAATCTTCTTCTTTATACCATAGGCCTGAATAATAACTTGCCGAATCAATCTGGAAATAGTGGATTTCGACACTGCCTGGCCCTTTCTGGGGCCTTCTGACAGAATAAACAGACAATCAGTCTTTCGTATCTGAGCGGTTGCCTGCAGATAGATATTGACTGCTCTTACAACATCTAGAGAGTGTAACAACTCCTCTTCCGCGGACTGCGGATCTGGAAAAAAGGACGGTAGGGCCACATCTTGATTCAAATGGAATCCTGAGACCACCTTAGGTAAAAAAGTCGGGTGAGGACGCAACACCGCCCTGTCTTTGTGAATAATCAAATATGGCTCTTTACAAGAAAGAGCTGCTAATTCTGACACCCTTCTAGCCGAGGAAATGGCTACCAAAAAGACCAGTTTCTTTGTCAGAAGAACTAAAGAAGCATGGTGCAATGGTTCAAAGGGTTGTTCTTGCAAAACGGACAAAACCAAATTCAGATCCCATGGGCACACAGGAGGTTTGACTGGCGGATTCAAGCGCAGTGCCCCCCGAACAAAGGCCTGGACCAGGGAACGTGAGGCAAGTATCCTTTGAAAGAATACTGATAAGGCCGAGATCTGGACCTTGATAGTGCTCAAAGCCAGCCTCATTTCAATGCCTAATTAAAGAAAGGCAAGAATCCTGCTAATGGCATACTTTCTAGGATGCCACCCCCTAGGTTCACACCATGAAACATATGCCTTCCAGATTCTGTAGTAGATGAGCCTGGAGGCTGGCTTCCTAGCATTAACCAGAGTGAAAAAGACTGATTCCGAGAGCCCACGGCTTTTCAGAATGTGGGTCTCAGCAGCCAAACCGTCAAATTTAGACTTCGTAAGGCAGGATGGAATATTGGACCTTGTGAGAGTAGATCTAGACGCAGCGGAAGTACCCAAGGTCTTCCCACTGCCATCTTTACAATCTCTGGATACCAAGGTCGGCTGGGCCAAGTCGGGGCCACCAGAATGACTGACTTTGCTTCCCTTTTGACCCTCCGAAGGAACCGCGGAAGAAGCGTAATTGGAGGAAAGGCATAGATCAGAGAGTACCGATCCCATGGAATCGTTAAGGCATCTGACCCTTGTGCTAGCAGATCCTTTATTCTTGACACAAAGCTGTCCAGTTTTTTGTTGAACCTGGACGCAAACAAGTCTACATCCGGGGTACCCCAATTTTGACATATGGTTTGAAATATGTCGGGGTGTAGAGACCATTCTCCTGGACACAGCTGCTGGCGGCTTAGAAAATACGCCTGCCAATTTTCTACCCCTGGAATAAAGACCACAGACAGGCAAGGAATATGCCTTTCTGCCCAGAAAAAAATGTGATTCACCTCCTTTTGGGCATCCAGGCTCCTGGTGCCTCCTTGGTGATTGATATAAGCCACAGCCGCGGCATTGTCATAGTCTGAAAGTCCAGACCTTGAGAGCTAGATGAATTGCCCGAATTTCCAGAATGTTGATGGGCAAGAGCCTTTCGGCTCTGGACCATCTTCCCTGGGTGGAAGCTTCTTTCAGAACTGCTCCCCAGCCTATTAGGCTGGCATCTGTGGTTATGAGTTTCCAAGTAACTGGGACAAAGGACTTTCCTTTTAAAAGATTCTTGGTCAGTAACCACCAATTGAGGCTCTGGCGCACCCCTGGAGATAGGCACATTGGAAGATCCAAGGCTTGAACCCTCTTGTTCCAGGCAGAGAGGATGCTGCTCTGTAAAGGTCTCGAGTGAAACTGGGCGTAAGGAACAGCCTCGAAAGAGGAGACCATTTTCCCCAAAATGTCTCATACATAGTCGGATGGAGGGCTTCCTCCTTGCTGAGACTACCCAGACCAAATCTTTCATGGCCCTGGATTTTGATCTGGGTAAGAACACTCTGCTTTGGACTGTGTCTATGATCATGCCCAAATACTCCAGTCTTTTTAGGGGCTGCAAGGAGGATTTCTCTAGACTGAGGACCCAGCCTAGGTACTCTAAGTACTTTACTGTGCAAAGCACATTGTGGCTTAGGCGTGTTACAGACTGTTCTATGAGTAGCAAATCATCCAGATTTCGCAGGGCTAGAACTTTTGTGAACACTTGAGGAGCGGTAGCAAGACCAAAAGGAAGGGCCACAAATTGAAAGTGGCGCCGATCCACCGTCAACCTTAGAAATCTTTGGTGAGCGGGAAATATTGGCACATGCAAATATGCATCTTTGATGTCTATTGATGCCAGGAGTTCTCCCCTCTGAAAGGTGGAGACTACTGAGCGGATAGACTCCATGCAGAACGGACTAAAGTTTAGAAATTGATTTAGGTCTTTTAGATCCAGAATAGGTCTGACATCTCCATTTGGTTTTGGAACTGTAAAGAGGTTTGAGTAGAACCCTGAGCCTTGCTCTTCTGGGGCCACCTCTATAATCACCCCTTGGGATAACAGATGTCAAAAGAGAGGCCAAAAGTAAGGGCCTTCTTTTCTCTGGATCCCTGGAGACTCTTGACCTTAGAAAACGAGATGGCGGAAGCTCCCGGAACTCTAGCTTGTAGCCCAGAGACACAGTGGAGGCTACCCATCTGTCCTCTAAATCTCTTCCCGCCAGGCGCCTGCAAACTGCAGTAGCCTTCCCCCCACTCGGCCGAGTGGGGGCATCATAGGGAGGCTTTGGGGTTCTGTTTACCAGATCTTGAACCCCAAGGTTTCTTTTGCCCTTAGGCTTGACTTTGGACCTTTCCCCTGGTATTTGATGGGGAGGACTTCGCCACTGCCTGGAGGATGAGGCTCCAGGGGCTGGGGACAGAGAACGTCTAAATGAAGGACGTTTAATCTTCTTTTTTACCGGGAACAACTTGGTTTTGCCCCCCGGTAATTTTCTGGATATATTTCTCCAGATCATCCCCAAACAGGCATCCTCCACGAAACGGGAACCCAGTTAAATATTTTTTGCATGAAGCCTCAGCTGCCCAATGTTTAAGGCAAAGGGACCTGCGCATGTGTACCAGCAGGAGAGTGAGGTGAGATGCTTGCTGAGCAGAATCCATAATGGCATCAACCATAAAGCACAAGGCTTTAGGAAGGTCTGCATAAACCTCGGTCTCCTCAGTGGAGAGGAGGCCAAGGTTTATGCTTCATTTGTTCCTTGAGGAACTGGCAAATGCCAATTGCTGCGACCGTAGGCTGGACTACAGCGCCCACCACAGAAAAAGAGGCTTTAAATAAAGTTTCCAGCTTTTTGTCAGTTGGATCCTTAAACCCTTGAGCATTGTCCAGAGGACAGGTCAGGCTCTTACAAGAAACAGCTGCATCTATGGCTGGGACTCCCCATTTCTTGGTGAAACTTTCCTCCACCGTATAAAGCATAGAGAACCTTTTAGGAGGAGAAGTTTATCTGGGTGACCCCAGTCCTCATACAACAATTCATCCAGTAAAGGATGAGTTGGGAAGGTGTACGCAGCCTGTGGGGATTTCCGGGACCCCAGGGAGGAAACAGGGGAAATGGCAGCCTCAGCAGAGGGCAATCTGTATGTGGTACGCACCAATTCAGTATAGTATTGCACCTGCGCTTTGAGGGCCTGGGAGCTAGCAGAGAGATTCTCCTCTTCCCTTGATTCGTCTTACTGCATCTGATCCCTATCCTCAGATAGGGATCTTTCCTCATTATCAGAATGCTCATCCAATTGGGAACCCAAAGCAGAGGGAGGGGATCTACCCCTTTTTCTGCTATTTTTTAAGGAAGCTGTGACAAAGGTAGTAATCCTCCCTTCTAAACCATCCAATGCAGCCTTCAAAGTGTCTTCTGTGACATAAACAGGGACTGACACATTGGGAGAGGCTGCAAAACCTGACAGGGGTACAGGCACATTGTGAGAGGCTGCCTCCAGTCTTGCAGGGGGGATGGTATCCTGCAGGCATGTCCAGAACCCCTAGATGTAGGCAGTGATTTTCTGGTGCCTCATTTACCTCCCCCTGAAGCCCTCTTGCGTGGAGACATAGTCCTAAGCTGCAAAGCAGAGGTACTAGTGTAAAGAAGATAATCCATAATGTGTAAACTTTGGGATTGTCTTCATCCCCTTATCCCTACCTTATCCCCGCTGCAGGAACTGCTGAGAACAGACATATTCCAGCCTTCACCCATCACGGCGGGTAGCGTTGTGCCAACCTTCAGGGTTCTGGGTTCCTACTCACAGGATCCTCTTCCCTGGACCTGTAGAAGACTCTGCCAGAAACTTTTCGTGCCACTGTTATATTAGTACACCAAAGCCTGGATCCCAGAGCCCAGACCTCCAAGGAGAGACATTACAGGCAAAACCTCATTTCTTCTTAACACGAGGCCTGGGTACAATCCATCTTAGGCATTTTAGTATTAGCCTGAGGTATGGATCCGGTTGTATAGCTCCTAGGTCCTCGCAGAGACCATCAAACAGAGCTTTCTTCTTAGCACATCTTCAATGTGACCAACCACCTTAGACACTGGCGAAAAAACTGAGGTACTCTCCATATGGGAGGGGTTATATAGGGGAGGAACTCACCTTGTAACTAGGGTTACCAGTGTCCAATCACCTGAAGGTACTATCTAACCAACTAAGTAATTACCAAGCCTCTGTGTCCCGTGATGTATGAACAAGAAAATGCTCTGGTCATGAAGGGGGTAAAACCTTCCGGTGGTCAAGTGGTTAAACTGTTCTAAAACCTGTTTGCTCATGTTCCTCAGCTGTAAACATAGTGACTGTGCTGCAGCTCTAGAAAGAGTGTACTCAGTTTGTATTTGCACTCAAGCATTTTGGAGTATTCATCCCTCATTGTTCTCCTTCAGTTTAAGTTTACAGCAATAAACATAAAAAAAAAAAAAGAAAAGACATCCTCTAGACTGATTATTGAGCCAGGTTCAGTGAACTATTGCTGTATACCTGGCTGCTTCTGCACTGTATAGGAAAGAACTTTGGTAAATCCAGCGGCCCATTCAGGGGTTAGCACTACACATAGAACACTACATCCCCAACATGGCTGACCACTGGGCATCAACATAATACAATTCTATTACACTCTATACATGGAACACTACATCTCCAACATGGCCAACCACTGAATATGAACATAGTACAATTCTTTAACACTCTGTACATAGAACGCTACATCCCCAACATAACCGACCAATGCATATGAAAATAATATAATTCTTTTACACTCTATACATAGAACACTAGACCCCCAACATGGTCAACCACTGGACATGAACATAATACAATTCGATTACACTCTATACATAGAACATTACACCCCCAACATGACCCACCACTGGACATCATCATAATACAATTCTATTACACTCTGTACATCAGGGGCCCCAAACTGGCGGCCCTCCAGCTGTTGTGAAACTAGAAGTCCCATGAGGCATTGCAAGGCTGACAGTTACAAACATGACTCCCACAGGCAGAGGCATGATGGGACTTGTAGTTTCGCAACAGTGGGAGGGCTGCCAGTTTGAGACCCCTGCTGTACATAGAACACTACACCTCCAACATGGCCAACCACTGGACATGATCCTAATACAATTCTATTACACTCTGTAAATAGAATACTACACCCCCAACATGGCCGACCACCGGATATGATCCTAATACAATTCTATTACACTCTGTGCATTAGGGGTCTCTGTCAGAAACCATTAATCAGACTGAGACAGAAGTACAGTTAAATCTCACTTGTTTAATAATAATAAAAAAGGTAAACAGAGTAAACGTAGTCAAAACATAGCCAGAGTTCAGGAACTGGAACGGATAGTCAGACAAGCCAAAATGCCAGGGTGCCAGAGATGAGCGTAGTAGAACAGCAAGCAAGATCTGGAGCCAGAAGGAATGTCAGCCAAGCAAGTCTTTACCATGAGTACAGGAGAGCGTCTCTAGAGATGTGACCAAGGCGAAGGTAGAGATCATCTGGGCTGGATGGCTTAAGTAGGCAGGACTGACGAGCAGGATATCATCAACAGGTGAGTCACTGTGGAGAGATAGGAGCTGACAATTAGCTGACAGCTGAGTGGCCAGCTCAGAGAAGGTAGGGCTGAGCCCAGCCCTGACAGTACCCCCTCCTCAATGACCCCTCCCCCTCGGAGGACCACCATGCTTGAGGGGAAAACATCTATGGAAATCACGAAGGAGGACAGGGGCATGTATGTCCGAGGATGAGACCCAAGAGCATTCCTCCGGACCGTATCCTTTCCAATACACTAGGTACTGTATGCGCCCATGGAACCTACGGGAGTCAACAATGGACTGTACTTCATACTCCTCATGGTTCTCAAACTGTACAGGGTGAGTACGAGGAACCGAGGTGGTAAAGTGGTTGCAGGCCAAAGGATTTAATAAGGAGACATGAAATACATTTGGGATGCGCATATTAGAAGGAAGGTCTAATGCGTAAGCCACTGGGTTAATCCTGCGAAGAATACAGAAAGGCCCAAAAAACTGAGGTGCGAACTTCAGAGAGGAAACACAAAGTCCGAGGTTGCGAGATGACAGCCAGACCCTGTCCCTCACCTGGTAGGAAGGCGCAGGCAGGTGTCTGCGGTAAGCATGGAGTCTGTACCTATCATTAGCATGTCGCAAAGCCCCCTGGACTTGTGCCCAAGTAGAACGAAGACCACGGAGATGCTCCTCTAACATAGGAATACTCTGCGGAACAAATGAGTCAGGCAACATGGAAGGTTGGAAACCATAGTTTGCCATAAATGGCAACAATCGTGAAGCAGAATTCAAGGCACTATTGTGAGCAAACTCCACCCATGGTAAGAGGTCTGACCAGTTGTTATGTTGGTCAGAAATATAGCAACGTAGGAATTGCTCCAAGGACTGATTGGCTCGTTCTGCAGCTCCATTAGACTGTGGGTGATACGCAGAGGAGAAAGCAAGCTGAATTCCCAACTGTGCACAAAAGGCTCGCCAGAACCAGGACACAAACTGATTACCCCTGTCCGAGATAATCACCTTGGGTAGCCCATGTAAGCGAAAGAAAAGTGGACAACTTCTTAAGTGGAATATAATGAGACATTTTCGAGAAACGGTCACCCTCCATAAGGATAACTGTGTTGCCCTGGGAGTTGGGTAACTCCACAATGAAATCCATAGACAGGTGGGTCCAGGGCCTCTCTCCATTGGGTATGGGTTGTAGGAGGCCCACTGTAGGGTGTTGTGGAGTCTTACTCTGAGCACACGCGAAACAGGCAGCTACGAAGGCAGTTACCTCAGCATGTAGACTAGGCCACCAGAATTGTTGGGAAATGGCCCAAAAGAGTTGATTCTTTCCAGGGTGGCCAGCAGCCTTGGAGAATGGTAGGTCTGGAGCACGGCAGTACGTAGAGTCTCTGGGACAAAGCAGCGGTCACAAGGTTTCTCAGGAGGAGGAGCATTAACCTGAGCAGCAAAAATGTTGTCACCCAAAGGAGAAGTGAGACTGGTGCGAACCGTAGCCAGAATCCGATCAGGAGGAATCACAGGAACTGGAACCGACTCCATCTTCTTGGAGGAAAATTGTCATGACAAGGCGTTAGCCCGTAAATTCTTAGTACTGGGTAAGAATATGACAATGTAATTGAAACTAGACAAGAAAAGAGCCATCGCTCCCTTCTGGGAGAGAGGCGTTTAGCCTCAGACAAGAATGTGAGATTCTTATGGTCAGTAAGAATGAGAAACGGCATGGTACCTTCGAGGGGATGTCTCCATTCTCTCAGGGCTAAAATGATCGCTAACAGCTCTCTGTCACCAATCTCGTAATTGCACTCTGCAGGTGATAATTTCTTGGAAAAGTAGCCACAAGGATGCATAGCGCTCTCAGAGGTAGGACATTGAGACAGAAGGGCGCCAACTCCAGTTTTAGCAGCATTAACCTCAAGGATAAAAGGTAATGTATAATCAGGATGTGCCAACACAGGAGCAGAAACAAAGGCAGCTTTGAGACTCTCAAAGGCCTTAATGGACTCCAGAGACCAACACTGTGAGTTGCCGTCCTTTCTGGTCATATCAGTCAGGGGCTTGACCAGAGACGAGAAGTTACGAATAAACTTCCAATAATAGTTGGCAAAGCCAAGAAAACGCTGCAGAGGACGTAAACTCACGAGTCAGGGCCACTGTAGGACTGCTGAAAGTTTCTCTGGGTCTATCGAAAAACCAGCAGTGGAAATGACCCAGGAATTTAACCTGTTCACAATGGAATTTGCACTTCTCCAATTTACAATAGAGATTGTTCTCTCTTAGTTTCTGAAGCACACAACAGACATCTGTGTGGTGGCTCTCCAGGGACTTGGAAAATATGAGGATATCGTCGAGATAAACCACCACACATAACTGCAACAAATCTCGGAGGATATCATTAATAAATTCCTGAAAAACTGCTGGGGCGTTACAAAAGCCAAAAGGCATTACGAGGTACTCATAATGGCCTGTTCTGGTATTAAATGCAGTTTTCCACTCGTCGCCCTCCTTAATCCTCACGAGATTGTATGTCCCTCTCAAATCAAGCTTTGTGAAAACCGTTGCTCCCTTGAAGCGGTCAAATAACTCCATAATCAACGGAATCAGATAGGCATTCTTAATCGTGAAGCGATTGAGACCCCTATAATCAATACAAGGTCTCAGTTCACCACTCTTCTTCTTCACAAAGAAGAAACCAGCACCAGCAGGAGACGAGGATTTGCGGATGAAACCGCAAGAAAGTGCATCTGCAACATACTCCTCCATGGCCTTATCCTCCAAGACCAACAAAGGGTAAACCCGGCCATGGGGGGGGGAATGACATCAGGTTGAAGGTCAATTGCGCAATCGTACGACCGGTGTGGAGGCAAATTACCAGCTTGACCTTTGTCGAAGACATCGCTAAAATCGCGGTACTCCTCTGGCAGGGAGGAGAGAGAAGAAGTGCACAGGACCTTGGTTACCTTCTGGAAGCATGTCTTACTGCATTGTGGTGACCAGGAGAGAGCATCAGCACGGGGCCAATCAAAAGTGGGGTAGTGCCTCTGTAACCAAGGATAACCAATAACCAGCGGAAACTTGTGAGGAAATAACTTGGAATTGGATTATCTCAGTGGAGTGGAGTGTCACGCAGCTGTAGCGGAATCGAGTGCTTTGATACAAAGGCAGCATCAATGAACAGGCCTGCAGCCCCAGAGTTGATTAGAGCCTGTATCTCGACGGATGACTCAGCCCAAGAAAGGGTAACCGAAACCAGGGGCTTATCCTTCAGGATAACTGGGGATGAAACAACGCCACCTAAGGTCCGTCCATGACAGGACCTCAAGGTTCGGGCGTTCCCCGGATGCGTAGGACAAGACTTCAAAAAGTGATCTGCCTGACCACAATAAAGGCACAATCTCTCCCTCCTCCTAAAGGTTCTCTCATCCACAGAGAGACGCGTGAAGCTCAAGTGCATGGGTTCATCTTCACTGACCGACTCGGTACCAGGAGGCACTTTGCAGCAGGAGTGGAGCTTGCGGGAACGTCAAATACCCTTTTAAAAGAAGCCACAAACTCAGGGTAACTCAAGACAACAGGTTTTTGCGTCTCCCATAGAGGGTTTGCCCAGGCCAAGGCTCTATCAGAAAGCAAAGGTATCACAAAACTTACTTTTCTTCTGTCCGTTGGAAACGCCTGGGGCAGCATCTCAAAGTATATCTCAATCTGGTTGAGAAACCCTCTGCATTGGACTGGATCACCCCCAAATCGCTGGGGAAGCGGAGCAGAACCAGACATACCTCTTATAGAGGTAATACTCGAGGCGGGTGCCTGCACAGAGACTGGAGCAGCAGCAGAGAGGGCCTGCAACACAGGTTGTACTAAAGCAGCCACAGTGGGAGATTCCAGGTGAGACGTGCGACTCAGGAGCGTTTGTAACACCATGACAAACTGATCCATGTGGTGATCCTGCTCATCCAATCTGGAAAAAATATTACCAACAAGTGGATTGACTGCATCTTCTGAATTCATGACCTTTGCCTACTGTCAGAAACCATGAATCAGACTGAGACAGAAGTACAGTTAAATCTCCCTTGTTTAATAATAATAAAAAAAGGTAAACAGAGTAAACGTAGACAAAACATAGCCAGAGTTCAGGAACCGGAATGAATAGTCAGACAAGCCAAAATGTCAGGGAGCCAGAGATGTGCATATTAGAACAGCAAGCAGGATCTGGAGCAAGAAGGAATGTCAGTCAAGCAGTCTTTAACAGGAACACAGGAGAGTGTCTCTAGAGATGTGACCAAGGCGAAGGCAGAGATCATCTGGGCTGGACGGCTTAAGTAGGCAGGACTGATAGCAGGATATCAGGATATCATCAACAGTGAGTACACTGTGGAGAGATAGGAGCTGGAAATTAGCCAACAGCTGAGCGGCCAGCTCAGAGAAGGAAGGGCTGAGCCCAGCCCAGACAGTCTCAAACTGGTGGCCCTCCAGCTGTTGGGCAACTACAAGTCCCATGAGGCATTGCAAGGCTGACAGTTATAAGCATGACTCCCACAGGCAGAGTCATGATGGCACTTGTACTTTTGCAACAGCTGGATGGCCACCAGTTTGAGACACCTGCTGTACATAGAACACTACACCTCCAACATGGCCAACCACTGGATATGAACATAATACAATTCTATTACACTCTGTACATAGAATACTACACCTCCATCATGGCTGACCACCGGATATGATCATAATATAAGTCTATTACACTCTACATAGAATACTACACCTCCAACATGGCCGACCACTGCACATATTCATCATACAACTCTATTACACTCTATACATAGAACACTACACCTCCAACATGGCTGACCACTGGATATAAACATAATACAAGTCTATTACACTCTGTACATAGAACACTACACCTCCAACATGGCCAACCACTGGATATGAACTTAATACAAGTCTATTACACCATACAAAGAACACTACACCTCTAACATGACTGACCACTGGATATGATCATAATAAAATTGTATTACACTATATACATAGAACACTACATCTCCAATATGGCCGACTACTGGATATGATCATAATAAAATTGTATTAAAATCTATAGTTAGAACACTACATCTCCAACATGGCCGACCACTGGATGTGAACATAATACAATTGTATTACACTCTGTGCATAGAACACTACATCCCCAACATGACCGACCACTGGATATGATCACAAAACAATTCTATTACACTCTATAGAAAGAACACTACACCTCCCGATCACTGAACATGATGAGGGTTGTATAACCATCAGCTCTGCCTTAAACAATTATCAGTGATTTCCTGCTCTCTGAATGAAACTTTGGAATTTTCAATCAGTGGATTTCATGGTACATTATAGAGGAAATCTCTTCAGAACAATATCTCATTGATAACATAATGCTTGTAAAGAGGAACGGAGGTTTTCTGCGACAGAAGCAGAAAAGAGAGGGACTGGGAAAACTTTGATCTCTGAAAGATATTATGCGAAAAATAAAGGATAATAGATCACATTTGAAGAAGAAAGAGATAAAGTTCTTAGCAATCTGTGCCACTGATGAAGCTGTGATGGCAGAGACAGTTATATGTATAGAGAATGTGTTAAAAGGAGCATTAATGGAACATGATAGTAAAAAAAAAAAAAAGCTAGAAAATGAATGGGCCCCTACGTAGGTGGGCATTGATGCTCCACATGTTGCAATTCAATCACAGAAAATACTGCCAAGAAATAAGTGTGTTTCCTACAGAACGGCACCATGCCATGCCAGAGCCGTCACCTGGTTAGTGTAACATTGAAAGTGGGAAGTAGAACTTCAGCCAAAACATTGTTTTTGTTATGGAGAGAAAGGGAAAGGGTTAGATCAATGGTGTTCAACTTAAAAGGGCCCATTTGAATCCATAAGCCAAGTGGAGAGCCACATGTAGAATTCTAGGCTAAACACTAACTAGTCTTAAAAATGTTCCCTCCCCTCTTCTAACATCTATGCTGGCAAACCTGTGTAAAAAAATGTACAGTTGAACCTCGGATTACAAGCATAATCCGTTCCAGGAGTATGTTCTTAATCCAAAGTACTCGCATATCAAAACGAGTTTTCCCATTTAAGTTAATGGAAACGAAAATAATTTTTTCTGCATTGACTTCAATGGGATGCAATACCGCATGCAGCCAGAGGTGGGGGGGCGCCGGAGAGGCTCGGAAACGGCCAGAAAGGCCTGAGGACAAGTCGGCTGACCTCGGCAAACGTCGGAAAGGCTCGGAAACTGAGTATTTCCGTGTCTTTTTGAGCATTGCCGAACGACGGCGATCGGCTGCGATCGTCGCTGTTCGACTCTGGCGCCCCCGCATGTCAGGCCAAATGCGATACTGCAGGCCCTATTAGGTTGAATTCTGCTCGTCTTGCGAGACAACACTCGCAAACCGAGTCAGAATTTTTTTAAAAAAATCAAATCAAAACGCTCATAATCCAGGTTACTCTTAAACCGAGGTTCCACTGTATATACTATTTTCAGGCCACTCTGGTCCAGTAACAGGATCTGGATTCCCTGTGCTAGCCAGCAGCAGCTGCAGGGGAGAGGAGGGAGCACCGACAACAGCTGAGACATGGGAGCCTATGGGTGACAGCACCGCTGTGGGATTACCCAGCTGGCAAGCGCTCTGTCCTCTCCCCTGCAGCTGCCGCTGGCTGACGCAGGGGATCGCTTGAGTGGACCGGAGCAGGCTGAAAATAATTAAGTATATCCGCTTGTGGACCACTGCCAGCTTTGAAATTTAAGATGTGCAAATAAAAATGTTGCTCTGTTTTCTTAATTATATAAAATATGATAAATAACATTCAATTCTCAAAATTAATCATTGCGTAAACATTAATGGAATATCCCATATAAACTGTGATAAACTGTGTTGTAATTCACGAATATTAAAAAAGTAAGGGCACATACTCTGATGTAAACAAAAATCAACCAGCGCAAACCTCAAAACCTAGCCAAACAGCAGCTGTGATACTGAGGGTAAATTTATCAAATCCCATAAATAAGCATAGAGAAAAAGCAGTACAGCGCATAAAATAAATTAATAAACTAAAGTCCAAATAGCAGGCAAATTCCAGTGATTCCTCCAGTGACTCAGGTGACATGAGAAGATAACAAGGTGACTGTGGTGACACACGTAGACCTCCACCTTCGGTGATACTAGCCGCTCACCTTAAAAGATGGATCCCTGAGTAAATCAGTCAGGTCAAAAACAGCAGTTCCTTCACAGGGATAGTATGGGATAATACCATGGGAAGATGAGTACACGGTGAAGCGTCAGCAGCAGCAGCAGCAGCTTTCAATATCAGATTTCAGTAACCAGCATATAGGCAGTTTTCACATGTAAAAGAGGTAAGAAAGAATCTAGTGCTCTCTGTATGATACTTGAAAATATTTAATAAAGTAAGCGGAAAAACTCACATTACAATGCACTGTGCCCCAGTGCATAGGATAAAAGCATGGATGAGGTGGATGTCCCATTCAGGATGGACGAGCGGAGCGCGGGTGACATCACGATCGGAGCACGTACACAATGCTGTACGCGTTACGTCCCTCAAAGTGGGCGGGACTTCCTCAGCGCTGTTTTTGACCTGACTGATTTACTCAGGGGTCCATCTTTTAAGGTGAGCGGCTAGTATCACCGAAGGTGGAGGTCCACGTGTGTCACCACAGTCACCTTGTTATCTTCTCATGTCACCTGAGTCACATACTCTGAAGTGAATGTATATATATATATATATATATATATATATATATATATATATATGTAAAGCGCAGCGTACATTGTCAGCACTATATAAGTACCTGTCATAAATAAATAAAATAAATAAATACCCACAAGCGAGAGTAATAAGAGACATATCACAAACAACCGCTGCTTATCAGAACCGGCGTGATGACGTCACCGTTATGCTACACCCCGTGGCGCCATCACGCCGGCTCAGATGAGCAGTGATTATTTGCAATCTGTCTATTATCACTCTTGCTTGTGAGCATATGTACTTACTTTTTTAATAAACTATTCGGGAATTACTACTACACCATAGAGTATTCTCTGCTCTTACTCTGCGCATGAGGTTATATTGAATTGTATGCCCATATTGCTGTCCTGAGCAAAGGGAGAATCATCCATTCGTCAAAAATCAGAGTTTTGGTAGCAAAACATGGTGAGACCTCTTGTTCAGTGGGGTCTAGTCTCTGGTAAGCAGACTTGTGTGATGTTGGTTGGAACAACGGAGTTAATGGAGGTGTTGAAGAATTCGTTTTATTCACGGTGGACTTTTTCCTAAGGTATAATGGTTTATATGGGACTTTGCATGAATGTGTACACAATGATTTATTATTTATCATATTTAATATATTCCAGAAAAGAGCGCAACATATTTTTTTGCACTTTTTTTGCATATTATGGTATTCAGGTATTGGCGAGTTCTGCTCTTTTGTGGTTCATTAGCATTTTTGTTATTTAAAGCACTTAGTGCAGTTTTCCACATATTGGTTATGTGGGAAATTTAACATGTCTGCTGATGTTGGACATCACTCTCCGAGTCAAGAGACAATGCTCTAGTGCAGGGGTCTCCAAACTTTTTAAACAAAGGACCAGATTGCTGTCCTTCAAATCTTAGGGGGGCCAGACTGTAACCAGTGAGAATAGAAAATGCTCGACGTCAGTGGGAGTAAACAATGCCAGAGGCTTGGTGGTCAGTGGGAGTAAAAAAAAAAAAAAATTACTTGGTACCTGTGGTCAGTTAGAGAAATAGTGCCCCATTGGTATTGTTGGTACTGGTGGGAGGGATAGTGCTCCATCTTTGGTGTCAGTGGGAAGACTAGTACCCCATTGTTGGTGCTAGTGGAACAAATAGTGCCCCATCATTGGTGTCAGTAGAAAGAATAGTGCCCCATTGTTGGTGTCAGTGGGAGGCATTATGCCCCACTGTTGGTGTCAGTGTCAGTATCAGTGGAAGGAATGGTGCTTTGTATCAGTGGGAAGAACAGTGCCCTAAGGGCCGGATAAAAGTAAGCAACGGGCCACATCTGGCCCCCGGGCCGCTATTTGGAGACCACTACTCTAGTAATTGGCTTCTAGACCCAAGCACTGCAACATGAGAGGAGGCCACATGTTCTCCCATACCCAGAAGCACCAGGTATTGTTGTCGGTTATAGGGCAGGAGTGACGAGGGAGCACTGGCAAGGTGCACTAAGGTGGGGAAGGGGAGAATGGCACTTTACAAATACACTGTCACATTATAACAAACAATAAAGAAGTACTCACTTCTGCTCTCTACAGGAGCCTTCACAGCCTAAACTTTCCCAATCAGCACAAATCCAGCATACAATTAAAAGAAAGCAAGAAATGTATAGGTAAATAAAGGTACCTTGGCTTTCCCTGTACTCTGCAGTATATGTACAAGTGCACAGGCCACCTCCTCTTTGCTTTTCACGCTCAGCACCGGCTCCAGCACGGCGCACAGCATCCGGTAGTTGTTGGTGACGTACTCGGCAAACTCCTTGTACAACTCCATGGGAAGGATGCTCATGGTTTGGTATCGGGATTTTAGGCGGATGGATGGACAGCTGCTTTTCCCCTTGTAGGAGGTGGGCTGGGACACCGGGTACCACTGCTCCACAAAGTGGCGTCCGCTGATGCTGGCGATGGGCACGTTCACCATGCCCACGTAGTTGCTCTTCTCCTTACGCCTTTTTTTGTCTGTGTCCTTATACAGGTGGAGGCGCAGGTTCCGCACCGCTGGCAGGTTATTGAACTCAAAGTGCTCCCCCCAGAAAACGGTTTCACCCCGGGCTTTGCTGGTGGTACGGGCGTACAAGATGTCGTCCAGGCACAGCTCGCAGTAGTAGCGCTTCTTAGGGGGGAGGTCGCGAGCTTCAATAATCCACAACTTGAGGACATTATCTACTCGCCGGCTGTTATCCTGTAAAGGAGAAGGAGGGAATGAGTCAGAGTCGGTAATAATTCAGAAGTACAGAGAAAAAGAACATTATTGAAGTAGATGTAAACACAATCATTAAACTCTCATCTCTCAGCTTTCATTACGATAATGTCTGAGGATCCTACAATAAAGGTCCTTGTTCGGGCACTTCCTGTTATAAGGTGACAATGCTCTGCCCTTGTCTTCCAGTTGTGCTACTTCATTGACACCCTGTCCCATGGGCTGTTGGTGGAGACTACAAGTGGTCACCTCAATACACATTATGCATACATGGTCTACTGTTGTGACCATCAAAAAACCCACCCTGCTCAAGTGCATGTAGACTATAAGTGGCTTTGAAGAGGCTGCAGGAGATCAGCGTCACTGAGATGCAACAACGGTTGAAAATGTACAGTATATGTATTTTATCAAAGAAATTATATACTGCACATTTTGCCAGCTAAATGCCATATATTTGGGGTTTACATCTACTGATTTTAAAAGAAAAATAAGGCTTAAAGTCAAATCCACCCTAAAAGATGAAGTGCAATGTCAAAATAGTGTAAAACACAAACTAGGTAAATGTATCAAAAGCTGTAAAAAGCAATATCACCTTAAAGAATGTTCCCTCTGTGCCAACTAGCTCCTCTAAATTTTAGTGCAGGACCACAAGCTTTTGGTGTAGACCTCATCATGCAATGGGGACAATAATTTCAGCCCCTCAAAGTAGATACAGTATGTACATCAGGGGTGTCAAACTCAGTTTCATCACGGGCTGAATCAGCAATATGGTTGAACTCAAAGGACCGGTTGTATCTGGGGTGCGCTATGTACAGAGTGCAGAGTTCAGGAGTGCATTATGTACAGAGTGCAGAGTTCAGGAGTGCATTATGTACAGAGTGCAGAGTTTAGGGGTGCACTATATAGAGAGTGCAGAGTTCAGGAGTGCGTTACATACAGAGTGCAGTTTCTGGGGAGCCCTATTCACAGAGTGTAGGGTTCAGGAGTGCGCTACGTACAGAATGCAGTTCCCGGGGAGCCCTATGCACGGAGTGCAGGGTCCAGGAGTGCGTTACATACAGAGTGTAGAGGTATGCTGTGTACAGAGTGTAGGGTTCAGGGTTGTGTTGTGTACAGAGTGTAGTGTTTAGGGGTGCACTTTGCACAGTGTGCAACCCCAAAGGAGTTCCGCCATGTTCCAGCTGCAGAACTGGGTGCGAGGGCCACAAGAAAAGGCCTAGCGGACCATATTCAGTCTACAGGCCTTTTGTTTGACATCTGTGATGTACATTATTTGGCCAAAAGTAGTTACACACCCCTCCAAATGACTGAATTCAGGTTTTTCCAGTGAAGGATACTACTAATGCTGCAGCATAAAAAGACATTTTAGAAAATTGTGCACTTCCAACTTTGTTGTAACAGTTCAGGGAAGACCCTTTTCGGTTCCAGTCTAACGATGCCTCTGTGTACAAAGCCAGCTCCATAAAGACATAGTTTGATGGATTTAGGGAAACTCAAGTGGTCTGCACGCAGCCCTGACCTCAACCCCGCTGAACACCTTTGGAATAAATTGGAAGACAGATTGCCAGCCAGGTCTTCTCATCCAATATTAGTACCTGACCTCAAAATGTCTGTTTTGGCTGAATGGGCAAAAATAACATTTCTACAGACAAATTTCATTTGAAAAGCTTTCCCAGAAGAACGGAGGGGGTGTTATAGCCACAAAGGATGGGGGAGAGCTACTCCTCAATAAGACCCATGTTTTTTGGAATAGGATGCCCAACAAGCTCATATCCCCAAATCCTTTGAAAAGCCTTCTCAAACCTGTAGAGGTTGTTATAGTTGCAAAGAAGGCGGGGTAGCAGCTCTACATTGCCCATGATTTTTGGAATGAGATATCTGGCATGCTCATATAGATGTGATGGTCAGGTGTCCAAAGTGCACTTTCCCTTCAATACCTGCTGCTTTCTGTTCAGCTAGAAGAGAAGACCGGTCTGGACAAGTCAAGACTTGGCACTTACTCAGGACAAAAAATACTCAGGTCAGGTAGAAGGGGAGTCAAAACTAAAGCCGGCTATAGACGGTTCGAAACCTGGCCGGTTCAGCAGGAACAGGTCTAGATTCAAACCATGTATGGGCAGGCAGAATGTACCCGAGCTGCTGGATTTTACATACAATTATCGCTAGCGGATGTTATAGTCCAGGGATCCTCAAACTACGGCCCTCCAGCTGTTCCAGAACTACACATCCCATGAGGCATTGTAAAACTCTGACATTCACAGACATGACTAGGCATGATGGGAATTGTAGTTCCTGAACACCTGGAGGGTCGCAGTTTGAAGACCCCTGTTATAGTCGCTGTCAATAATCACTGTTTTCTCCCAGTGGGGACAGCTTCCCTGACCTGCCCCTGCTGGGAGTACACAATGACTTGGCGGGAGGGATTCCCCTGCAACCCGTGGTTGAAATTCGCTCAGTCTATGGCCAGCCATACCTTAGAAGGTATTATTTTCCAGTAGTTGGTGCTTAGAAAAGACTTCCAGCAGAGGTAGTGAGTCATTCAACAGTAATGCCCCGTACACACGGTCGGACTTTGTTCGGACATTCCGACAAAAAAATCCTAGGATTTTTTCCGACGGATGTTGGCTCACACTTGTCTTGTCTTCTGTCTAAATTGGCTCTAGTATATGAATGTGAGTTAGGGACCTTAGATTGTAAGCTCCTTGAGGGTAGGGACTGATGTGAATGTACAATGTATATGTAAAGCGCTGTGTAAATTGACGGCGCTATACAAGTACCTGAAATAATAATAATAATTAACTTCAATGGACACCGGCTGTCAAACTCATGGCTAGGGTACCCCAGATATATAACCATCCCCATACCAATCCTAAACATTCCCAAACTTTGTATATATAAATTACACTTGACACTGAGCTGGAGGAAAGTGGCCGTTTGGCCATTTTGTTAACAAATAAATAATAAAGGGGTTGTAAACCCTCGTGTTTTTTCCCCCTAATGCATCCTATGCATTAAGGTGAAAAAACACCTGGCAGTCCCTGGCCCCCCAGCCCCCCAATTTTACTTACCTGAGCCCCTTCATCTCCTTGGCCCTGTCCCTCTCTCCATGGGGTCCCAGCTCTTGATTGTATAGATTGATAGCAGCGCAGCCATTGGCTCCCGCTGCTGTCAATCAAATCCACTGACGCAGGCGCCGGGGGGTGGGGCCGAGTCTGGCATTCGTGTCTGTGGACGCAAATGCTGGACTCGGGAGCGCGCCCGCAAGGTAACCCCCTCGGGAGAGCGCTTCTCCTAGGGGGTTATCTGATGCGGGGGAGGAGCCGCGAGAGCCGCCGGGGGACCCCAGAAGAGGATGTTCGGGGCCACCACGAGTCTGCTGCTGTGTGCTCTGCACGTCTCCCCTCACAGCAGCCCCAACCTTGCTGAAAAACAACCAGCCAATCCTGATAACCTTCCCCTCCTCACTCCCTGTATATAACCCTTTCTTGTCAGTTATCACTGTCTACCCTATCATGAAGCCCTTTACCTATCTTTGATTTATTTTTTTCTACGGGGTTGTCTTTAAGTTAAGTTTTGGCTACGACATGTGTACGATCGCCTCTGGCTGCCTTTTTAGACTTATGATGATGGTCAGGGGTGGTAAAGACATGGCTAAACCACTGATTTTTACCACCTGTGTGAAGGACGCTTCAGACAATGTGTTCAGTGATACAAGTTCTTAGTTGTTGTTACTCAGGAACAATAAAGTTCTTGATGTCAAACAGTTGACATTAGGGGTGCCGTGTTTCTTATTACAATATTGAGCTTGATTGTGTGATTATAACATTATAACAGAGGCAGAACCTTCCATGTGTACTGGAACAGCCTGTCTCAGTATCTACAGCAGCGTTTTTCAACTAGGATGCCGCAGCACCCAGGGGTGCCACAAAAAGTCTTCAGGGGTGCCGCAGCAAAGGGACCAAAAACTTCACAGAAAAAGGGAAGTTCTGTTTTTGCTCCTCCTCCCCCCTCCACTCCGATATTTGGAATGTTATTTGTTTTTTTTGAAGGGGGCGGGGCAGTGGGTATATGATTTTGACAGGTACCCACTCCCACTTCCAGTCAGATTGGTGCAGCAATGGGCTGTCCTACCCACAGAAATGCAGGGAAAAAGCCCTATTCAGTCCATCATGAATGCTGCTGCCAGACTCATCCACCTTACCAAATGCTTTGTCTCTGCTACTCCTCTCTGTCAATCCCTCCACTGGCTTCCGCTCACCCAACGAATTAAATTCAAAATTCTAACAACTACCTACAAAGCAATCCACAACTCTGCCCCCCTCTACATCACTGACCTAGTCTCAAAATACCAACCTAATCGTTCTCTTCGTTCTTCTCAAGACCTTCTACTCTCTAGCTTTCTCACTACCTCCTCCCATGCTCGTCTCCAGGACTTTTCCAGAGCCTCTCCAAGCCTATGGAACTTCTTACCCCAATCTGTCCGCCTACTTTATCTCCTACTCTATTAGCTTTTAGACGATCCCTGAAAACCCTCCTCTTCAGAGAAGCCTATCCTACCCACAACTAACAACTGTATTTTCATTTTGTCCATCTGATCATCCCCCACAGCTACTACCCTTTGTTCCACTTGACCCTCCCTTCTAGATTGTAAGTCCTAACAAGCAGGGCCCTCTGATCCCTCCTGTATTGAATTGTATTGTAATTGTACTGTCTTCCCCGATGTTGTAAAGCACTGTGCAAACTGTTGGTGCTATATAAATCCTGTGTAATAATAATAATAACCCCTTTTTTTAAATCATGCCGCACTTGCCAATGCCTGGGGGTACCATTAAAACTGAATAGCACCACTGCTCATCTGATAAACAGCAGCGTGTTTGGCATTGTGTCGGGAACGTGCGCAACTTTGCGTGTGTTCCCTGACATGCAGTAATGTGAATAAGCCTTAGACTGGGGTGCGCCAAGACTAAAAATAATTTTTAGGGGTGCCCTGACTGGAAAGAGGTTGAAAAACACTGATCTACAGAACAGAAGTAGGTAAGGACTGACAATAAAGGCTACACCCAAGGTAAGTTACCTTATCCAAGTATTTTATAACAGCAATCAGAACGAACGCCAAGTGATGTCAAATGCTTTTTTCGGAAGCCATGCCTCCTGTAAGCGTATCGCTGTAATGCGATTTTCTGGTGTCAACCTTGTTGCTGACACAAACGACGCGATTCACGATATACATCATAAGGTCACTATGCACTAAGCAATAAGATAGGGAAGCCCGGAGTCAACCCCAAAGACATAACGGAGGGCCGGTCATGACAGGGGTTAACGGAGCGCCAGGAACCAAGGAGGAGAAGGAGGAGCACGGTGGGGTGACGGAGATAGGGTGGAGCCTTGGAAGGGGAAGTGACGCGGCACGCGGAGGGAGGTGGCCTCAGTCAGAACGGAAGAGAGCGGAGCAGCTTCCCACCCTCCCGCCCTACATGTTGTAGTAATTTTCCTGTTGGGGTTGGGGGACTGGAGCATCCCCGAGAAAAAAATGATGCACTTGGCGGGGTGCAAGGTCCTTTTAGGTCATGTGGGCACTTAAAAGGTATGGTGTAGGGACCCATCTGAGGTACGGCTCCCAGTTGGTACGGGTACCTGCTAGTTGTCTCCGAGTCGGTGGTTCGTGACTGGAGGCCTTATGCCGCGTACACACGGTCGGACTTTTCAGCTACAAAAGTCCGACAGCCTGTCCGACAGACTTTCGACGGACTTTCGACGGACTTGCGGCGGACTTGCGGCGGACTTTCTAACGAACAGACTTGCCTACACACGATCACACAAAAGTCCGTCGAATTCTTACGTGATGACGTACACCGGACTAAAATAAGGAAGTTGATAGCCAGTAGCCAATAGCTGCCCTAGCGTGGGTTTTTGTCCGTCAGACTAGCATACAGACGAGCGGATTTTTCGACCGGACTCGAGTCCGTCGGAAAGATTTGAAGCATTTTTCAAATCTAAAGTCCGTCGGATATGAGGCTGAAAAAGTCCGTTGAAAGTCCGGAGAAGCCCACACACGATCGGATTACCAGCCAGCTTTAGTCCGTCAGCGTCCGTTGGACTTTTGTAGACGAAAAGTCCGACCGTGTGTACGCGGCATTAGAAGTGACTAGCAGGTACAGTTCTGGCTTATGCCATTGGGACCTTGGGCTCCATTATCGTTAATAAAGTTGTATGTAATGTTTAAAAAGGTTATTGATATGTTAATTATTGGATATTTATATATTTGGTTAATAAAATGGCTGCTACAGCCAAATTTACCCCAGTTATGTGCAGCGTGGTCATTAGAGGTAAAGGGGGGTGGATCATTGGCATAGCAGGTAACATTTGAGAACAAAAGGAGGGTTGGGACTTTAAATGAAGCACCTTGGGACAAGAGGCGCCTCCAGGTGCCTTGGCATAGCAGGTAACAAGCCATGGTTAATACCATAGTCATGAATTTTTTAATTTTTTCGGAGCAACCCTCAAAAATTTGTGATGTTAGCCATTTGCCGACCAGCCGCTGCAGTTATACTGTGGCAATTTGACTCGGCTGCGCGAATTGACGTACTGGTACTGTACTGGTACATCGGTTCGTGCACTGGCTTTTGTCCACCGGCCACCCAGGATTGCGGGAAAGAAAGACAAAACAGGGATCTGCCTTTGTAAACAAGGCGGATCCCCATTCTGACAGGGGAGGAGAGAGAGATCAGCTGTTCCTAGTGATCAGGAACAGCGATCTCTCTCTACTCCCAGTGAGCCCATCCCCCTGACAGCTAGAAAGCACCTACCTAGGGAACACTTAACCCCTTGATCACCACTAGTGTTAACCCCTTCCCTGCCAGTGCCATTTTTACAGTGATCAGTGCATTTTTATAGCACTGATCACTATATTGGTGTCACTGGTCAGCAAAATGTGTCAGATTTGTCCGCCGCAATGTCGCAATCTTGCTAAGAATCGCAGATTGCTGCCATTACTAGTAAAAACAATAAAAATTTTAAAAAGTCCCTAAATCTTTCCCCTATTTTATAGACACTATAACTTTTGCGTAAACCAATCAATATACGCTTATTGCGATTTCTTTTACCAAAAATATGTAGCAGAATACATATTGGCCTAAACTGATGAATACATTTTTTTTTGGATATGTATTATAGCAGAAAGTAAAAAATATATATGTATTTTTTTCAAACTTGTCGCTTTTTTTTTGTTCATAGCGCAAAAAATAAAAACCGCAGAGGTGATCAAATACCACCAAAATAAAGCTCTAATTGAAGGAAAAAAAGGACATCAATTTTGTTTGGGTACAGCGTCACACAACCGCGCAATTGTGAGTTAAAGTAACGCAGTGGCCTGGTCAGGAAGTGGGTAAATCCTTCCGGGGCTGAAGTGGCTTTAATGGATTTAGCGATTCAAAAGGCCAAATGAACGATCGTAGGCTTGGTCCATAAGATGGCTCCTTCTGTGGTATGCGGTCGATAGACTCTCATCACACTGTGTATATCGGCTCAGTCCCTTCTCCCCGTTTCCCAGAGCTGATCTTTGATTCTTGGCTGCTGCATAATTACTATTATATACTGTTACTTAGCAACTCCACAGAGCTCATATACTGCACTTATATTCTTTGAGGAGAAACACTAGACTTCACCATGCACAATCTTCTGGAGGGAGTTTTGGCACACAGCAGGTTGTTAGTTATGGAGACTAATGCAAAGGGAGGTGTCTGTTGCTTCTAGCAACCAGTCACCTTCCAATGCAACACAGGATCTTTTTTATGGGTTGGAAACAAAAACTGTTAGCGCTGCATGATAGCCAACAGTAACATTCAAGCCTGTACAAAAAAATGACAGCTGGGAAGTTAAAGTGTGTCAAAAGTCAAAGCTTTGTTTTCAGTTTTGGATTGAGTGATAAAGGGTTAGAACTAGAACCTCTGTCAGGTTTTTATTGCTGTCTGTGTTTCAGCTGGGTAGATTCCCCTTTTCTATTTGTCCCGGCAACTGCTAGGACAGGAAGTGATAGCAAAATTAGGCCCCATTTCCACTTCTAATGCGTACATAACTGCAATGCACATTAACACACATAGTATGCATTGCGCTGCCATCCATTCTGAACAGCACCGCAATAAACAAAGGTAACACGCCTGTGGTGCTTTGTGTTAGAAAAAATTTGACACACCTTAAATTAGTTGAATAAATTCCATATCTTGAAGTACATTACAGGACACATGACACGTAGTCATAAAGCAGTGGTCTCCAAACTGTGGCCCGGGGGTCAGATGCGACACTTTGCTTGCTTTTATCCAGCCCTTGGGGTGCCATTTTATTCACTGACACCAATGAAGGGCACAATTCTTCCCAATGGCACCAACCATGGGGCACAATTCCTACCAATGACATCAACAATGGGGCACAGTTCCTCCCAATGACACAAACAATGGGGCCCAATGATACCAATGGTGGGGCACAATTCCTCCCACTGAAACCTATGATGGGGGATTGTATACTCCCACTGATGGGAGATTTTGTACTCTTGATGGCCACAGTCCGGTCCTCCAAAAGTCTGAAGGACAGTAAACCAGCTCTTTGTTTAGAAAGTTTGGATACCCCTGTCATAGACCATGGGTTATATGATGCTACCTTCAGGTGATTGGACAATGACAAAAGCTTTGTTGGGAATGCCCCCCAGGTCACTTTTATTTAACCCCACCCACTCTGTGGGACTCCAGTTTTTTAGCAACCAAAAAGCAGAAACAGAGGACAGAGGGGAGGGACCTGTGTCCTGTATTGTCCTCCAAGATATGGAATTTGTGGGTACATCAAAATTCCCATTATCTTAATTGTGCACTACAGGACTTTATTTCAATAAAGGTATTGTATCAGTGAGCAGCCATCCAGGACTTTTCTTTGGTTCTTGATCCATTGCAGAGCCTGCACCTGTGAGCCCTGTTAGGGCGTGTATTTCAGGAAGCTTTTGTCTGGAACGGCAACACTTTTTCTACAGGACTTGTAGTCATAGACCATGGGACATCCCCAAACAATAAGCTGAAGGGTGGGCAACAATAGCAAACAGGACCACAGAAACAGGGGGCAATGGACCCGAAACACTCAGATGACAGCTTGAAACACCTCACAGCCAAAGCTTGCATCAGCAACAGCCTGGAGATCCACCTGGTAATACTTTGCTAAGGTATGAACAAAAGACCAGGTGGCGGCCCAAGAAACACTGGCAGTAGAGATGGGCTCGGGCGTGTTCAGGATTCCACCTGCCCGATCCCACCAGGAAGCCCACATTGCACACGGCCAGGGCCGGACTTTCCATTGGGCTTGACTGGGCTCAAGCTCATGGGCCCCAGCCAATAGGGGGCCCCGCAGGCCCTGCAAATAGGGTGAGTACATGGATTGAAAACTGGCTACAAGGGCGTGTTCAGAGGGTGGTGATAAATGGGGAGTACTCAGAATGGTCAGGGGTGGGTAGTGGGGTTCCCCAGGGTTCTGTGCTGGGACCAATCCTATTTAATTTGTTCATAAACGACCTGGAGGATGGGATAAACAGTTCAATCTCTGTATTTGCAGACGATACTAAGCTAAGCAGGGCAATAACTTCTCCGCAGGATGTGGAAATCTTGCAAAAAGACCTGAACAAATTAATGGGGTGGGCGACTACATGGCAAATGAGGTTCAATGTAGAAAAATGTAAAATAATGCATTTGGGTGGCAAAAATATGAATGCAATCTATACACTGGGGGGAGAACCTCTGGGGGAATCTAGGATGGAAAAGGACCTGGGGGTCCTAGTAGATGATAGGCTCAGCAATAGCATGCAATGCCAAGCTGCTACTAATAAAGCAAACAGAATATTGGCATGCATTAAAAGGGGGATCAACTCCAGAGATAAAACGATAATTCTCCCGCTCTACAAGACTCTGGTCCGGCCGCACCTGGAGTATGCTGTCCAGTTCTAGGCACCAGTCCTCAGGAGGGATGTACTGGAAATGGAGCGAGTACAAAGAAGGGCAACAAAGCTAATAAAGGGTCTGGAGGATCTTAGTTATGAGGAAAGGTTGCGAGCTCTGAACTTATTCTCTCTGGAGAAGAGACGCTTGAGAGGGGATATGATTTTAATTTACAAATACTGTACTGGTGACCCCACAATAGGGATAAAACTTTTTCGCAGAAGAGAGTTTAATAAGACTCGCGGCCACTCATTAAAATTAGAAGAAAAGAGGTTTAACCTTAAACTATGTAGAGGGTTCTTTACTGTAAGAGCGGCAAGGATGTGGAATTCCCTTCCACAGGTGGTGGTCTCAGCGGGGAGCATTGATAGCTTCAAGAAACTATTAGATAATCACCTGAATGACCGCAACATACAGGGATATACAATGTAATACTGACACATAATCACACACATAGGTTGGACTTGATGGACTTGTGTCTTTTTTCAAACTCACCTACTATGACACTGACAAGGCTGCATTGATGGGCATTTAAATTTAAGTTTTTTTCCTTAAAATTCCCTCCTAAACTTGGGGGGCGTGTTATACGCCGGCGTGTGTTATTCACCGATAAATACGATAATTATTATTTCATCCATTTTTATTGCTTTTATTAATCGTGGACCCAGGACAAATACCAGTACAGTATCCCCCGCTTATACGCTTATATATTATCTACTTTTGTGAGTAGCCATTTGGCTGTTTTGTCTTGTCCAATTAAACAGAAGTTCTTTAATACTGCACTGAGTCTGGCGCACCTTGTCCTTTTCTATTTCTATTTTATAGAGCTGTACATATGTATAGAAGGTAGGGCCCGAAAGTGACTCAAGCCCAGGGGCCCCCACCACCCTAAGTCCGTCCCTGCAACACGGCTAATCACAGGCAGTGAGACATTTCCCGATCTGTGCAGCTGTGGACTGGGAAATGTCTCACTGCCTGTGATTAGCGGTCTGCAGTGTCAGCTTCCTGGTGGGATCGGGTGGGATCTTGAACATGCCCGAGACTATTCCTAACTGACAGATCTAGTAGAGTAGGCCCCGATAGTAAAGGGAAGATCTCTTTCCTTGAGGACATAAGCCCTGGAAATGAGCTGCCCTAGCCACCTAGCTATGCTGGAAGAGAAAGCAGGATGTTCCTTCTTTGGACTTTCAGAGGACAATAGGAAATTAAGTTTTTCTTAAGGAGGATGTTGCAGCTAGGTAAATCTTAAAGGGCCATACACACAAGCTGAATATCGGGCAGCATCGGCTGGTTCAATAGAAATCGGCCGACATTTGGCCCGTGTGTATGGCAGCCGGTCCATGAAGGGGCATGATCAAGAAATGTCTGCCAATTGGCACACGATCAGTGCTCTCAGCCATTGGCTGAGAGTGCTGAAAGGTGTGTTTTGGAGATGGAGTCGTCCCCTTGTCAGAACAGAATAGCTCAGCTGGGGAGATCGCTGTACTAACACCAGATTGTTAGTACAGCAGCTTCCCCTGAGCTCTTCAGTTAAAAACTATTAGTGTGTACTGGGCTTTAGACCTGTTTCACATGGGCTTCAGCTTGTATAAGAGCAGTATGAACAGCAAGCTTTTGAAAAGCTTTTGGCAAGCTTCAAGCAGCTTTCTATAAGCCTG
This sequence comes from Aquarana catesbeiana, assembly GCF_042186555.1. Classification (NCBI taxonomy): domain Eukaryota; kingdom Metazoa; phylum Chordata; class Amphibia; order Anura; family Ranidae; genus Aquarana; species Aquarana catesbeiana. Next base: position 30,057,374 of record NC_133332.1, read on the forward strand.
TAAAGCATCCGTCTGCTCCTGTATGGAAATGTTATATACAGATTATAATGAGAGTGCTGATTGTCATGTCAAACAAGCTGTTAGGCTTCAGCAGGCTTTCAACAATCTTCATTTAGTGCTGAAGCCTGCTAGTAGCTTGTTTAAAGTGGCAATCAGCACTTCCATTAGGATATGTGTTCACCATTTACAAATTGGAGCTGAAGGGTGCTTTAAAGGCTTCACCAATGCTTGCTGAAAGCTCTGCTAATGCTTTATAAAAGCTTACAATTCACACTGTTTTTATATAAGCTGAAGTTTAGAGAAATAGGCCTAACTGCTCTGAACACATCCCAGCAATGGAGTGAAATCTTGGAGTACTTTAGGGCAGGACAAAGGGAAGGAAGGAAAATATCCTCACTGAGCTGAAAGGAAGAGACCACCTTGCCTATATGTAACATAGGAAACGGTTCTGTACATCCACCAGAAAAGAGCCACCAACTCGAAGACACACCTAACAGAGCCAATAGCCACCAAAAAGGCTATTTTATAAAGGTCTTGACAACAGAGTGTGAAGCCAAAGGTTTTTTGGAACAGAATGGATAAATCAGAAAACTGTCCCTTTAAAGTACTAAGAGGATGCGAGTAATGGAATATTCCTGGGCGTTGAAGTGCCGGCTCTCGCATCAGCCAAAATACACCTTCCAAGTGCAATTGTAGACCCGATGAGAAGTAGATTTTCTCGCTTTGAGCAAGAGGGGAATGGCAGAATCAATAATGACTCTAATCCTTTAGGATTTGGGTTTCAACGGCCATGCCAAAAAAGTGAGGGAGTGAGAAGTAGGGTGGAACAGAGGGCCTTGGGACAGGAGGTCTGGCCTGTGTGGAAAAGGAGTCCGAGTATGTATGTGTACCAAGTCCTCCTGTACCACTTTGGGTCGATAAGGAACACTGGAATCTGTCCCCCCTTCTGCCTTGCGGAGCAGTCAAGTGAGAGGAAATGCACCAGTCTGAATGGGGACCAGGGAATCACCAGGGCATCAACCGCGAAGGCCAGGCGATTCCTAAATCTGTCCAGTTTCTTGTAGAATATGGAGGCCATGATGTCTACATCTGGGTTTTTAGTTGCTTCTGACAAAGCATTAGGAAGATCTAGGGGTGAAGGGACCACTCCACTGAGTCCAGGCATTAGCGACTGAAAAAGTCCATGTGCTCCCAGTATCTACTCCCGGTATGTAAATGGTTGAGTTGGAATTTGGTCCTTCGGCCAGGTGAAACTAAGGCTTGCTTCCTTCAGAGATGCCTGAATTTTGGTTCCCCTTTTGATGATTTATGTAGGCCACAGACATGGTGTTGTCTGACTACACTCTTACTGGGTGACCGTTTAGGAAAAGGGTCCAGTGTAGAAGAATCTGTCTTTTGGCTCTCAGTTACAGAATGTTGTTGGGGAGTGTTGACTCCTGTGGGGACCAGGTGCCCTGGACAGTTAGGGAATTGTAGATCCCGCTCTGATCCAATAGGCTAGCGTACATCATGATTCCTTTCTCGAAAGAGGAGATAAATGATTTCTAGGATTCTAGGACTTAATGGAAATCCATCATGCCAGGGAGAATTTTGCCTGGCTGGACAGCAGTATTGGGTGATCCAGAGAAGGGATCAGTTTGAGAACGTTGAGCTGCAAAGCCCTGAAGTGAAACTAAGCAAAGGGAACCACCCTGAAGGAGGCTACCACGAGGCCCAGAATCCTCATGCAGAAGCGAGTCAAGGGTGTGACTGATGTGAGAATCTGACAAATGGACATTAGAGAAGCAACATTTTCCTGGGAAAGGAAAATTTTGGCCTGGGCTGTGTCTAGAACCAGTCCCAGATACTCCAGGCAGTGGGAAGGCTGGAGGACAGACTTCTTGAAGTCGATCACCCAAAATCTTGAAGCAGCTGGATCCTCTTTTCAGTGCTGCAAGACAAAATCATGGCTGAAAAGTCTTTTAGCGGAAGGCTGGCTAGATTCCTCACAACATGGATGCCCCGAAATCTTAGCAGGGCCAGAGGGAAGCAAACAACTTTGTGAAGACTCTTGGTGCAGAAGACAGCCCAAAAGGCAGAGCAACAAATTGAAAGTGTCGGTCTCCCACAGCAAAGTGTAGAAAGCATTGGTGTGCAGAAAAGTGGGAATGTGAAAGTAAGCATCTTGGATGTCCACTGGTGGCAGAAATTCCCATTATCTGAGAGAAGCGATGACATATCTTTCAGACAGTGTGTAAAATTTGGGGGCAAGCAGATATCTGTTTAGGGATTTTAGGTCTAAAATGAGGCAAAAGTCTACATTAGGTTTTGGAACCATGAATAGGTTTAAACAAAAAGCTTTGAACCTTTCCACTACAGGAACTGGGATTACCACTTCTTCTGCCTGAAGTTGATTCAGGTCTGCCTGTCTTTGATGTGAAGCTGGCTGATAAGAAAGTAGGAATCCAGGAGGGGGAAGGGATAGAAATTCTATTTTTTTATCCCCTCGAAATGACAGATTGGACTGAGAGGTCCAGGACATCTCTGAGCCAGACTGGTGCAAATGCCTACATGTGTCCCCCCACTCTGAAGAGTGAGGGCGCCCCTTCACTGTGAAGAGGGCTTCTGCGTAGGCTTGGAGGGTTTTGGGATCTAAGGCTTGTAACGAATGGATGGACTGACCTTTGATTTAGAGGAGGCGTCTGTGAGAAGTCACAGGACCCCTTTTGATGAGAAGAGGTAGTTGCCACAGCAGTATAGTAAGCTTAGGCTGTTTTTTGTGGAGTAGAAGTAATTTCCCCACAGTAAATTTATCAAGGGATTACCAAACAGGTGTCAACTAAAATGTACTGGAGATTTTAGTAGATTAAAATGTACTGGAGATTGAATCAAAAACTGACGTCAAAATTAACACTGGATTTGTTTTTGTAATATATTATCTATCCTGTAATCATTTGCTACTTTTTTTTATTAAACTCATTTTTTTTTTCGTTTCCAATGTTTGTATTGTAGTTTCAGACCGTCAACTGAACTCAAGTTCAAACAAGTATTTCGTAACAGAAAAATCATTTTTATTTTTCAGTGCTTCTTATCCTTAAAGGTACTCTTCAAGTTTGTAGTATAGTATAGTACTAAACATCTTATTTTACATAAATTGAAGATAGATAAAATTGCTTATGGTGTCTTTTCAGGTAAGCAAGTAACAAGGACACTGCATTTCTGGCAAGATCATTTATGTACTTGCCAAAAATGTTCTTAGTCTGAAAAGTGAAAACGAATGCAGGCACCACTTCTAAAGACTGACAAGTTGCAATATACTGTATTACATATTTGGTTTTAGGTTTAGATATACTTTACCACTTTGTCAGCGGAACAAGCGTTGTTCTGGGAGGATGCACTCTTGCATCCTCACACTTCTGGGGTTCTGTGCTGTTTCCTGGCTGCGCAGCCACGTGATCTGTGACCACTGTGTCCACCAGTCACAACGGGTCACTGATCGGGGTACTGGGCCCCTGTGATTGGCCCGGTACTATGTGATCTCTGTAACTAATCACAGTGATCACAGGGAAAGTACAACCCCAATTCCCAAAAAGTTGGGACACTGTAAAATCTACATAGAAACAGAATGCAATGATTTGCAAATCTCATAAATCCATATTTTATTCACAATAGATACTTAAAAACATATCAAATGTACCATTTTAGGAAAAAAAAAATCGGTAGATTTGAAATTGATGGCAGCAACAAAAAGTTGGGACAGGGCTTCAAAAGGCTGGCAAGGTAAATGGCACTAACAAGGAACAGCTGGAAGAACATTTTGCTAATTAGCAACAGCTCAGTAACATGATTAGGTATAAAAAGAGTATCTTATGCCGCGTTCACATGGGCGAACTTTTCGACCGGACTGGTCTGACGGACTTTCTGACTGACTTTCGACGGACTTTCTAACAAACGGACTTGCCTACACACGATCACACCAAAGTCCGACGGATTCGTACGTGATCACGTACGACCGGACTAAAATAAGGAAGTTGATAGCCAGTAGCTAGCGTCGGTTTTCGTTCGTCGGACTAGCATACAGACGAGCGGACTTTTCGACCGGACTCGAGTCCGTTGGAAAGATTTGAAACATGTTCCAAATTTAAAGTCCATCAGATTTTCGACCGAAAAAGTCCGCTGCAGGTCCGATGGAGCCCACACATGTTCGAATTGTCCCCCCCGGTTTGGTCCGTCGGACGAGTCCGGTTGAAAAGTCCGCCCGTGTGTACGCGGCATTAGAGAGTCAGTGTGTCTCAGAAGTAAATACGGGCAGAGGTTCACTAATCTGTGAAAGGCTGCATCTAAAAAGTATTGAACAATTTCAGAATAATGTTCCTCAATATAAAATTGCAAAGACTTTAAATGTATCACCATCTACTATACATAATATCATCAAAGGATTCCGAGAATCAGGAGAAATCTCTGTGCACAAGGTACAAGGCCGAAACACAATATAGGATGCCATGGTTTCTGGGTCCTCAGACGGCACTGCTGTTAAAATACGCATGATTCTGTGATGGACAGCACTGCATGGTCTCAGAAATACTTAAAAAAATCACTGTCTGTGAACACAGTTCACTGTGCCATCCAAAAATACAAGTTAAAGTGGTTGTAAACCCTTACAGACCACTTTGACCTACAGGTAAGCCTAGATTACGGCTTACCTGTAGGCAGGGCTTTTTTTCTCAGAGAATAGGTGCTGGAACTCTCCCATTTGGGAGTTACCCATTGTCTTTGCCCCTACCTACCTCTGAGCACCAGTCCTTGGTTCCACCCCCTACCCACCTCCCAGCACTGCCCCTTTTAGAGAATACAGAACCAAGTAACATTTGTGGTACTAAGTAATCTGTATGGAATTTGTTATTGATAACAAGAAAAGCAGTAAAATAGACCCCCCCACAGCCAACAACGATAGATCCACCAGCAACAATAGATCCCCCCCCCCGCGCAACAATGGACCACCTACAACAAAATACCACCCAGCAACAATAGACCCTCGAGCAGCGAGCTATAAGTGACTACTCCCTCAACAGTAGATCCCTCCCAGCAACAACTGACCCCCCAACAACATAAGACCCACCCCAGCAACAATATATCCCCCACCAGCAACAGTAGACCTCCCCAGCAGCAACCCTTCTGCAGAAATAGATCCCCTCAAGCAACAATAGATCCACCAGCAGCCAGCATCAATAGACACTGTAGCACAACCCAGCACTCCTTGCCATCACATACATTCAGTGGTGGAGGTGCCGGAACTGCGTTCCCCTGCGTTCCCGCTGAAAAAAAGCCCTGCCTGTAGGTCCAAGAAATATCTCCTAAACCATTTGCAGGCACTGCTGTCTATGGCGCATGCGCTGTAGACAGCGGAGCGCAGGCGCACTGAGCATGCTGCTGCTAACGGCGATATGCCGTTAGTGGCGGCTCCCGTGCGCATGCGCAGGAGTGATGCCATCGTGGTTCCGGCCAATCACAGCGCCGGAGCCACGATACCCGGAAAGAAGAGGGACAGCGGTGACATCGCAGACTCCTGTGTCAGGTAAGTGACACATAATGGTGTTACTATGCAATGCATAGTAGCCCATTATGCTTTACCTTTGCAGGGAAACAAAGAGGAAGTAAACCCATGAGGGTTTACTTCCTCTTTAAAGCGCTATCATACAAAGAAGAAGCAATACCTGAACAGAATCCATAAACGCCACCATCTTTTCTGGGCCAACAGCTCATTTAAAATGGTCTGTTGCAAAATGGACTACTGTTCTACGGTCAGACAAATTGAAATCTGACATTCTTTTTGGCAATAATAAGCACCGCAACTAAAGAGGAGAGGGTCCATGTTCTGGTGCTTCAGGTTAGTTAGGTAGTCAGGAAATTAGATCCATGATTTATGCTACTCGAAAGCCCAAAGGTGTTCCTTGGATTTTGGGCCTCTCCATGCATTTAGGCTGTAGCTGTCTCACACACGTGTTATCCCCATGTTCAGGGGGCATAGCAGATTTTTTTATGGGGTGTAATTATAAGTATGCCTATGCTGTGTGTGAGAAATAACCTGTGAAAATGACAACTTTGCCGGCAAACAAAAATTAATTTGATGTAATTTCTTAATTTTCAAAAAAATTGTGTAAAAAAATTACAACTTAAAAAAGTCTAGTCCGGTCAAGTCGGTTATGGGGGCACTGGGAAGCGATTTCTTATCTCCAGTCTTTTATATCTCCTGGTTGGGACAAAACTAGTGGCTGGGATAGATTTTTCCAGCTGTTTGCTAATGTTTGCCCTCGGACAACCCACAATGCTCCCCTCCTTCCACAGGTGTGCGCAGCATAGTAAATTAGGGTGTGCACCCCAAAGCTCAAACACATACGCCTTTCTCTGCAGCTTTAGCTGCACAGGACAGTGAATGGTTGGGAAGTGCTTTGTGCTGAGCGGCTTCCTGTTCATTCACAAACCGAAGCATAGTAAACACAGTTTATATATGCTTCAGTTATGAATGAACACAGTGAGTGAGTGAGTGTGTTCACTGTGTTCATTTAGAAAAGGAAGGTGCTGGTAAATGACATATTTACTTTCCTCTTCCCTCACTCTCCATCCTGAATAATTCCCCACAGCAGCTGGGGGAGAGAAGGGAAGCCAGCAGCACTGTGGGGTGGGGGGGCCAACATGGGGGAAGCCCAGGCAGTAGGGGGAATCGGCACCACACAAAGTGAATAGGATGTGTCCAGGCACACCTAGCACACCCCCTGCGCACACCTATGCCTCCTTCCTTCACAGGCCAAATCATTAATGGCCACCTGAATGCTAACATGCTGTTTATAAAGAGATCTTTAGTTGGTGATACGTGGATTTAGTGTCTGTAGGCACCTTACAGTACAGTGATGAAAAAAGTCAATTGCTTGCACTGTTGACACAGAAACAAAAAGACACACCTATAGCGATCGTTATTTTCCATAATCAGAAATTAAAACAATTGAGAGCTGAAAATAACGATTGTTATGGCAAATAATACATGTGTTAAAGCTTAGTGAATTGAACACAGCTTCAACCCTGGGTTCATAAACATTAATACTGTTCTAATTATGGTGATCCCAAAAAAAGAAAATACAGCAATGCAGTTGCTAATTTAACTCTGCTGTAGGGAAAAAAAATTCCTTCTTGAGCACATTAACAGCAGTTAAGTTAATTCTTCGCATCAATCATGGATGAATTTCATTAATTATAGCTGGAGTTGTCATTACAAGGAAGAAAGGCATCATATCAAGATTTAAAGCATACCATTTGAAACTGTTAAAGGTACTAGGAGCAGAAATCACACAAGGTGTCTGCTATTAGCTTTGTTAACCAGAGAAGCCTGCTCTGTGCACCCCTCTGATCCTGCTTTGAAATGAAATGCCTTGGCTTTCGGGCAAGCCTTAATCTATCAACTCCCCCCTCCCCTCCTTCCCAACCACCACCACCCATTTCAGTTCAGCGACAGCCAATAAGGGAGCTTGCACTGGAAAAAAGGAACAGCAGGTAGGTGAAAGTAGACCTGGGGGTGGGCTTTCCCCTAAGTTAAAGCTAATCTCCACCCCCATTCCCATCATTGTAAAGGTACAGGGAGATCGTAGGAGCCTTACTGCAAGCAAAGTTTAGGTACACATTAATGGCTGACTTGAATTAAAGAGGTAAAAACTGGACAAAGTAGTGCTATGCACTCCCAGAGAAGCTGAACATGGTACTTCTGATAATGGTAACCACTGAGCAACCCGGACTGGATAATCTAGGAGTTGCAGCCCTCCTAAGATCGGGGGAATCTTGTAACTGCACAAACAATAAAAAATAAAGGGCCCAAACTGCTCCGAGGAATGAGGCTTGTCCCCTGAAACACGTCAACTTGTATTATCATCCATTTGAACTCGAAGAATTCCATTGATGGGCTTGCTTTTGGATCCTGGGACCAAACCTGATGTTTCACTTTTGGGACAGAGAACACAGATTTTTCTGCAGCCTCAGCTGCACTGCAGAATGAATGAACAGGAAGCACTCTGTACAGAGGCTCCGTACTATGTTTCAGTTATGCATGAACACAGGAGTGATCGGAGCTACAGGGGAGGGGGAATGGGGACAAGAGAGAAGGTTACCACAGTGCCGGGGGTGGGGAGGCAATCCCTGAAACCGATCCGTCTGTGGCTTTCCATGCAGTAGCTGTGTAAGAGTCCAGGGCTTACTACGCATGCACCAAGGGTGCGTTGCCGCAAGAAGAAATCTGTGCCAACTGAGCATGCACCAAAGACGCCTCACTGCGCCAACCTGCACCTACACAGAAGACCTGATGGAAAAAGGCAGGGAAATGCCCAGGAGGCGCACAGGAAGTGACATCAACCTGATGGAAAAAGGCGGGAAAATGCCCAGGAGGCACACAGGAAGTAAACTCAACCTGATGGAAAAAGGTGGGAAAATGCCCAGGAGGCGCACAGAAAGTAAGCTCAAACATCCCTATATAAGCCCCAGCCCAGACACTGCCAAATTGCTGGATTATCTTCAGTCCCCCCCCTTGGTCCTGTGCTAGTGTGTGATCTGTCTGAACTTGTTGTGACCTGGAAACCTATTTGACTTCTCTTGTTTGCTGCTTGCCATTGACCTCGGATTTGTACCTTGACCATTCTACTTCTTTGCCCCTTTTGTACTCAACTGCCAGATTGGAACCGACCCCAGCTTGGATCTTGACCATTCTTCTGATTAACCCTTTTATACTTCGTTGCCAAACTGGACTGGACCTCGGCTCGGATCTCGGACTAAGGCTTGCACGGTGCTCTACGCCCCTGGCACCCGTGCCACTCGGTGTCCACCAAGTCTCTGTCTCCATCTTCAGAGGCTTCAAGGACCCGAGGTGTAAGGGAGGCCTCCCAACAACGTCGGTCTCACCTCAGGCACGTGGCCCTCATGACAAGCTGACATTCATTGGGATGGAGAGGAGGAGAAACCGGGAAAGGAGGTGTTGAGCTGTGATCAGCAGCTTTTGGAATTGCCTTCACCATAAAGCTGATGATGAACTCATGAGGCCCGGGCCTTGTTCAGGAGGGTCAGTGCTACCCCTTTATCGGCAGCCTTGCCTGTTGCAAGCTGATAACACAGAACTATTGCCTTACAGTAAGCAGCAGGATTGTCATCCTGTGCTCCATGGTTGGCCATGAGGCTCCCTATTTGACTGACCAAACAAACAACCCAACAGATTACACAGCAGATTAATTATTGCTAATTCCTATTCCTGATTATCCCAAATCCTGCAAGATGGCGCAGAGGTGTAACATCACCCTCTGTGGTGCATAAACAGGTGCTTTATTTTTTTTTCTAACAGCTATTATACAGCGTTTTTAGATGGAGGGGTGGGCCTGGATATAAAGAGTTGGACCTTGCATTTTAGTGCAAGGTCCGCTATCAGATAAGCAGTGCCATGGCAAAGTAACAACCACCAATCAAAGGCCTGTATCATTTTTCAGCACCAAACTGGGCAAGAGAGGATTCATCTCCAGTCGGCGGTAATAAACTACATCAGATTAATCTGTTCTCATTGCCTGCAATCTGTCAGTCAGGGTGGAGCAGCATGCACAGGCGATGAGGGGGTGACGCGTCACGCCATATCTTATAATGAACACATATAGGACATGTACTAATCAAGAGACGACACGCGTTTCAATGATTAATGAGCGCTGTCGTTTTTAATACGAATGCATATAGGACCATAAACGTCTTTTTTATTTGCCGTCAGTAATGTAGTGTGACGTTCCCGCCGAGCTGCCATTTCCTATACGCTTGCTCTTTAATGCACGATAAGATGGAGTTAGCGCTGCACACTTTATCTTGCTAATTATTTGTGCTTGGCTTAAAGTGACGTGCTGACTGAGCCACAATTTTTAGCTGCGTTAATTGTCTGTGCGGCAGGGGGATTTTCCAGACTTTCTGGGTCATTTATGAACCAAACAAGAAAGAATTGTGGACAACAAGCTATATTTTATGCAGCAGATTGCCCGTGTTGCCTGCTGCTGGAAAAAGGGAGCGTTACCGAATTCTGCAGAACTTGGTGGATGTACGATAAATTTAGAGGCCTAGTTATAAATGGCTGGAATTAATCTTGTGTGTTCATTCACAGGACAATTCAGATGGTTTGTTCGATTTTTAAACACTGTCACCTAATCAACCCCTAAAGCAAAGTACACCTATTAACCAATTCCCATCCAGAGTACGTATACCCTATATTACCAAAAGTATTGGGACACCTGCCTTTACACACACATGCACTTTATTGGCATCCCATTCTTAGTCCGTAGGGTTCAATATTGAGTTGGCCCACCCTTTGCAGCTACAACAGCTTCAACTCTTCTGGGAAGGCTGTCCACAAGGTTTAGTAATGTGTCTATGGGAATGTTTGACCATTCTTCCAGAAGCGCATTTGTGAGGTCAGGCACTGATGTTGGACCATTCATCCCAGGTGTTCTATCGGGTTGAGGTCGGGACTCTTTTCAGGCCAGTGAAGTTCCTCCACCCCAAACTCGCTCATCCATGTCTTTATGGACCTTGCTTTGTGCCCTAGTCCAAATCATTTGGTGGAGGGAGGATTATGGTGTGTGGTTGCTTTTCAGGTGTTGGGCTTCGCCCCTTAGTTCCACTGAAGGGAACTCTTAAGGCGTCAGCATACCAAGACATTTTGGACAATTTCATGCTCCCAACTTTGTGGAAACAGTTTGGAGATGGCCGCTTCCTTATCCAACGTGACTGCGCACCAGTGCCCAAAGCAAGGTCCATAAAGATATGGATAAATGAGTCCTGACCTCAACCCGATAGAACACTTTTGGGATGAATTCGAGCGGAGACTGCGAGCCAGGCCTTCTCGTCCAACAATAGTGCCTGACCTCACAAATGCGCTTCTGGCTTGCGCATGCTAAGTGAGAAGCCGCAAGGAGGCACAGCCAGATTCCAAAAGTAAAATTAAACAGACTTTCCTTTCCTGAGTTGGCCTTTAAATCAACTTGCAAATTGTGAAATACTGACCCAGCCTGCAGAAAACTCTGCTCCAGGTGTTCATGTGACCCTACACCCAGGCATTTGATCATATGATCTCAGCTGCAGTGGCTGAGGGGGCTGATGTTCAGACACAGCCAGCCAATAGAAAGCTCTGCAATTCAGTGGGAATTGCTGATCAAATGCTTCCACATGTGGTCACCTGACTAGCTGGGCAGCAGGGCTCCAATTTTTTTAAATGTTTTTTTTACAGTGTTAAAAATTATTTTTTATTATTTATTTTTTACATTTTTTTACACTATTTTTACATTTTTTTTTGGGTGGGCTTGAATGAAATATCAGGGATCTAAACAGACTGAGACAGATAAATAAATTGAGGACACAGATTCTTCAGTTCTTCAGATGGATCCTGTTCATTCATTCAGAGGGACCCTGTTCATTCATAAACTGAAGCACAGTTTACTATGCTCAGTTATCAATGGACACAGAAGTGATCAGTAGCGATCGCTCACTGTGTCCAATTCAGAAAAAGAAAGGGCCGGTAAATGACATACTTACAGGCCCCTTCCCCACTTTCCATCCACCTGTGTACCCACAGCAGCCGGCGGGAGAGAAAAGCCATCAGCCCTGTGGGGGGCGGGCACACAGGGGGGAATCAGATGTGGACAGCACAAGAAGGGGGATTAGTGCAGTGGGACGGGAGAACAATTAGAGAACTATGCACTGTGTCTGTGTCTCCCCCTCCAGCAGCTGAAAGCCCGCGGTAGGGAGAGGGGGAGAAACCAGCTTTCAGCTGCTGGAGGGAGAGACACAGTGCATCATCTGGTAATTTTCCTCCCATCCTGCTGCACCGATCCCCCTGCTGCCTGGGCCCCTCTGTGTCCAGGCCCCCAACAGGAGTCCCTGTGTAGTAGAAGTATCTGCAATAGGTCATTTAAAATGTCTTTAAGCATTCAAGCAGCAGGGTGGGCAGGAGGCTGGCAACTTTTATCTATTGTATAGACCCACATCAAGGAGTGAATCTGACATTTGCCAAATATTCACTGCAGGTGAATTGTACAGGTGCATAAGTTTTAAATTATTGTGATTGATTCACCACCAGTAAATGTTTTGGAAAAGTAACATTTAACGCATGCCCCAAAAAGTTACCCTCTGAAAACTGATGTCACCTTCTTCAGAGCCAAGGGCACGGAAATGTCACGAGGCCGGTCCACTTTGTGGAAAGCCACTACAGTGATGTCAAATATTAATCTTTAGACCATCTAAGAAACACTGTGTTTAATTAAAAGGTGTTCATACAAAGAGTAGATGAATGCAATGAATGGTTCTTTTATGCAATTATATCACAATTATTTTTCAGGTCAATATTCTGCTTTCTTAATGGAACTTTTTATTCTAAGTAATTATGGGCTGATGAGGACTTTCCTTTAGAAATTAAAAAATGAAGCTATTTTTATACCGTCAAGATAAGTATAGCAATCATCTATTAAAGAACACCCTTTCCCTAAAAAAAAAAAAAAAAAAAAAAAAGTATGATTTTTTTAAATAAAAACAAAATGAAAATGTATTCAAAGGGAAACTTTTTTACTTATGGATAGAATAAAACGAACGAGGGTGACAGTAGGGAAGTGTCTGGATGGACAGGCGGAAATTCTCCAACCTGCTGACTGAGGATCAGATAATCAGAATGTATCTACTGACATTGTCCGCACGCCGCATGAGAAATCGTTCTTATTGTGTCATACTGCTGCAACTCTATGGAAAATATTCTCAAATATTCCCTGTTCTCAAAGACAGGTGACAGTATTCTTCAAGACAAACTGGGCTCATATTAGATCCACAGAAATAAACACATAGATTAGCGAGATAGAGAGATTTAAGACAGAGTGGGAGATTAAAGAGAGAGAGATGAGACAGAGGTATGAGAGGGAGAGAGAGAGGGAGAGAGATTAGAGAGAGACTAGGGAAAGAGATTACAAAGAGATTAGAAAGATTAGAGTGAGAAAGAGAGAGATATTATATATACATATATAGAGAGAGAGATCAGAGAGCTATATTATATATATAGAGCTAGAGAGATCAGAGAGACATGTTGAACTTCCAGTGACCAGTATGAGAGAGTGAGAGCGATAACACCAAATTTAACACACCTGCTCCCCATTCACACCTGAGACCTTGTAACACTAACGAGTCACATGACACCGGGGAGGGAAAATGGCTAATTGGGCCCAGTGTGGGTGTACTCACTTTTCTTGCCAGCTGTTTAGACATTAATGGCTGTATGTTGCGTTATTTTGAGGGGACAGCAAATTTACACTGTTATACAATCTGTACACTCACTACTTTACATTGTAGCAAAGTGTCATTTCTTCAGTGTTGTCACATGAAAAGATAGAAGAAAAGATTTACAAAAATGTGAGGGGTGTACTCACTTTTGTAAGATACTGTATATATATATATATATACACAGAGAGAGAGAGAGATCAGAGAGAAAGAGAGAGAGAGAGATCAGAGAGAAAGAGAGAGAGAGATCAGAGAGAGATATTAGAGAGAGAGAGAGAGAGAGAGAGAGAGAGAGAGAGAGAGAGAGAGAAGAGAGAGAAGAGAGAGATCAAAGAAATATACCATAGAGAGAGAAAGATTATACCCCAAAAATATGGGGTATAATATGGAAGTCCCACTCAAAACTAAGCACCCACTCTCCCCCCCCCCCCCCCGACAAAAAAATTACATGCCAAATGTGGCATGTAAGGGGGCGAGGAGTGCTTAAAGCGGAAGTTCCACTTTTGGGTGGAACTCCGCTTTAAGCTTCCAATGAACATTGTAAGAAGCTCACAGTGTGCAGTGAAATCAGAGTAAGCAGCTTCAGTACAGGAATAGATCCGGTACAACTGTGCAAGACTAAAGGGGAAGCTGGGGTTCTGTTGGTAAATTAATTCTGGACGATGGCATATACAGACCACCCCAGTATAATAAAATATTGTACAGTATACATAGAAGGAACAATGTCACCTCTACTGGTCTGGCAGGGTTGTGAAAGAACATGATTCTGGCAGCAAGCTGTAAGATTCTAATAATTAACAGCACAGTAATTAAGTACTGTGTAAAGCGGAATGCCCCAGTGGCTTGGCCTGTGAATGGACTATAAGGACACAAGTAGGACGTATCTGTACAACACAGCCAATCCGCATTTCCTCAAAACTAGGGCAAGGAGAAAGCAAGAGACGTCACCTGGAGCAAACTGTCAGGTTTTGTTGGGACAAATAATAGCATGGGAGTCATGTATGGATGTTGGCCCCAGTGACGTAGATGCCACGCAGCTTCTAACCAGGTTCCCGGTAGTATCATTCTGTACTAAATTTACAAAGAAAGGGTAAAGAATATGTTACCCCAACATTTCATATTTCTGATATGTGTCCTCTGTACCATGTAGTGTTCATTTTGATGTCAAATTTCGATTACGTTTTAGTCGTAGTCTTCTGACTAAAATGCCATTTTAGTTTTAGTTGTATCTTAGTTGACTAAAATCTCCAGTACATTTTAGTCGACTAAAATCTAATGGGTTTAGTTAAAGGAGAAGTACAGCCAAAGCTTATTTGGCTGTAATTCTCTTATGGATCACAGGAGTGCAGCTCAATTTGCACTCCTGTGACCCGTTTTCAGCAGACAGCGGCTGAAGTCCGCTGTCTGCTGACGTCACAGAGCTGTTCCAGGCTCATGCAAGATCGCGACAATGGAATCCGGATCCACCCACATGCCTGAACCGGCACCCCGCTCAGCCTCTGAGTGAGCCACTGAGAGCCATGAGCCAGCCACTCCCACAGCTTCTACAACACAGCGCTCCAGGAGGGGCAAAGCCATAGCTCCCAGCTGTCCCTAAATTTCAAGGGACTGTCCCTGATTTGAAGAAATGTCCCTCTGTCCCTCTTTCCCCATCATTTGTCCCTCATTTTGGTTCGATCTATATAGTTTTATATAAAATGCACTTTTTATCTTTCAAAAAGTGTTTCCCAGTGCTAAAACTTTCATCCAAATTCTAAATTGTTACATTTGTAAATTTTAAAAGCCAATATAAAGGAATAGTAATGGTAAAAAAAAAGCACTTGTGGATTTAATTAACCTTTTTTTTAATGAATTCTCTTTTAAGGGGGCGTGGCAGGGGGCCTACCACTGTGCTCAATGGACCAGTGCTGCCACCATAGCAGTGACAATCCACATCTGGTGGCAGGTGACACGCTGCATCTGGTGGCAAGTGACAAGCTGCATTTAGTGGCAAGTGACAAGCTGCATTTAGTGGCAAGTGACAAGCTGCATCTGGTGGCAGGCGACGGTGGCAAGTAACACGCTCAGGGCTCCCACTGATTCTGCATTATGGTGAGTTGAACTATTTCATTTTATATTACAATGTAATAGAAATATCGCATTTCAATCACCCTGACACCATATCAACCATGGTGCCGTGATGATTGAAGTGCTAAAACCAGCCATTGCCCCAACAAGTTGCCTGCGAAAAATGCCCCGCCACCCTCTGGACCTTGGCACGATTTTCTTCCATGAAGCCGGTCCCAGCTGCCAAAAAGTTTGGGGACTACTGCTCTAAATATTCTCCAGACTACTCCAGGGGACCTCAGGGCTAGCTTAGTTGACAGAGAGCTGCCTGTAAAAGCTGGATTCTCATTCTCGCCTATCCTGGGGCCAGTGCTCCAGCCAAACCTTTTCCCTGTCAAATCCTCAATATGCAGGTTTTGCTCACTGCAGTGGACACTAATACAATAGATCTGATAGTCCAGTAGTCAAGAAAGTGCCAGTGAATCCTCAGATCGTGTTCCATTTACACATTTAGGTCTTGTTCACAGGGGTGTACTACAGCGTATGCCCATGTGTGCTTAATCTGTCGTTATTTGGAAATTCGGATGTATTTGAAATCCGAATCACAATATCACAATAGTAACGAATGTAAATTAATCTTCCAAAACAACAAAACAAAATTTGTCTGAAATAACTGAATTCAATTTTGAATTTGGAAACAAATATGAAATGTAAACATATTGCAATTCTTAGATGTGAAAAATTTGACAGCCGTATTCAATCAAATCGAAAAATATTCTAATTCGGATGCTGATTAAAATTTTCTAATTGAATTCAACTCGGTCGGATTCGAAAAGGAATAAACGAAACAAAACTAAGCGAATTCCGAAAACAGATTTAACGAAACAAAGTTAGTTTATTGACAAATCGAAACAACACAAATCGTTCTGCACATGGCTACCTGAGTTTTGGCAGGTGCAGTCTGCACTCCCCACTGTAGGTGGCACTCAACCAAAGTGGCAATATAAATGGGGAGGGAGGGGGGGCTTTGAGGAACTTGGTTCCTCTGTGATTTCCTGCAGTCACTGGGAAAACAGCTGTCTGATTGGACGCTGGTGCCCTTCGTGACCTCCGTGGCCATCTTGGGTGAGGGCAGAGCTTATTTTAGACCCTTTCCCTCTGATTTGGTGTGCATTCTGTGAGTGGTTAGTGTAGGGTCAGGTTCCCGTCTGGCAGAGACAGCATTTACCAACAGGTATGCTGGTTCCAGAGGAGTAGGAAAGTGAAGGGACTATGTTAACATCACCTTGGAGGACTCCCAGTCGAGTAGGGCTAGCCAGGCCGCATTCCCGCTCCTCATTGCAGAAGCTGTCGGCAAATTTCTCAAGCTACAGAACTGCTGCTACTGACTCTGCAAGTGGCTGCGGATGGTTATGATCATCCACCAAGCCGAGTTGTAACTTGTTGAAACATTCTACCATACACAGTCTATTGCATTTGGCCTCTGTTTTCTCATGCTGCGCTCTGCTCACACGTGCGAGGGCTGTGTTTACCCACGCGGAATGCACTGGTGTTCCACGCATACCAATGAAGGCCTCTTGAGCCCCTATAGAGAAACAGAGCCTTGACTGATGGGGGCATGGCCAGGTATCGGACAAGGTGGTTGATGGTCACCAAGGATTGGTGGAAATATAGGGGATGGGCTGGGCCTGAGCTCAGAAAATTATTGCCCCCTGGGAATTCTGGGTGTTTTGAAGAAGTGGATGGAAGAGCTGCCCACCAGCAAGGTCAAGGTTTCTTGACCTTGCCAGCATTTAAAGTTGCTGTAATGGGCTATGCCCTTGATGGAAAATTGGAAGTAGGCTGTCTGTCCAGCACTTATGGTAAGGCCCCCTTTGGAATTGCGTGCTCACAGTACAACTGTGAGTGTCTCGGTTTAAAGTGTTATGTGTTGGAATTTAAATAAAGCTGTGGCCTTGCTCTTTCCAACCTAATGGTTGTGTGTTTATTTAATGGGGTGAGGGGGCAAGGGTGGTGGGTTTTTATCCCATTATGTTACATTTGATTTGTACTTAGGCCCATTGCACCTCAGCAGTCATGCAGGTAGTCTGCTTCATGTCAATTAGGACACAGCATTTGTACCAATCTGACATCCATGTGAGTGCACACTGTCTGCGTTCGGGGTTATGTACCCACACAGATGTCAAATTGGGAGCAGGGGCTGTGTCTGTACAGACACTGCATCCCAACCAGGGCTGGGACAAGGGGTGGGAAGCTGCTCTGGGTGCAATGGTTTACTGGGGGTACCTTCTTTCTGTTGCAAGGCTGACAGAAGTAGTGACAGCGGCAGTGATTTTGACAAGCAAGTGACTGCTGGGTGTAGGATCCCCTAAGCTTGCACGTCATGGGTGGGTGAGAGGGGCGTAGTTTGTAATCTTTGTCCTGGGCGCTGGATAACCTTGTCCCGGCACCGATCCCTACTGACATGAATGGGATTGCCTGCACAGGGATGCATCTGTGTATCCCTGCGCTGGTAAACACAGCCCTTGCATGCGTGTATACGGTAGTACACCCGTTTGAATGAGGCCTTACATTCCACACAGAAAGAAAATATTGCAGAGGTGCTCAGATAAGGAAGCCATCAGTGGCAGTGCGTCCATTAAGGGTGTATGGGCGCTGCCCCCTCTCTCCAGCCATCCCCTCTGTGTATAATGGATAGATTCATGCATTACATGAATCTATCCATGGCCGCTGTAGCCAACCCCTACTTCCTTAGGCTCTAATAGGCTTCAAAAAAGGTGAACTGCGAGCGCAAAGCATTGCGCTTGCAGTTCACCCAGGTGTGTTAGAAAAGCGAATGAAAATTCGCTTTCCTTTTTTTTTTTTCCAAAAAAGTTTTATTGGTAATAGAGTGGAACATACACGTATGTTGTGATACATAAACATGCAATACAGAATATGGTGTCTAACATGACATTTTAAACAGTTGCAATTTTAAAACATTAAACAACTTGGTGATCCGGTGGAGAGATGTACAGGGTGAGGGTTGGCTCAAGTATGTCAGGAACTACTTGGCGTGTAGGAGTCTCCAGTTTTAAGAAAAAGGCATTGGGGGAAGTATCCAGGGGATTCACTTTAGCCCGTATTTGGGTCATGTAGATTTATGTCTGTGTGTGTTTAAAAGGCTTAAAGGGTGATTCACCGGTTGTAGGTAAGTGGTCAATGAGAGGGGCGTAATTTTGTTCAGCTGGGTTGGGATGTCCTGTTAGGGGCTTGTCTAATGTAGGTAGTACTTATCTAGGTGAGGTAGCGGGTTTCTGTATGATGGTGAGTATTTCTAGGTTCCTCAAGTGGGAAAAGGGGTCCGGGGTAGGAGGTCGCTTTCCTAACACTGAACCACCTCTCAGCCAATCAGGTGCACGGGTCTGTTACCCGTCACCTGATTGGCTGAAACAACAGGCGCTACGATTGGATGCCTATCGGGAGGAGGGGAGGAGACGCTCGGAGGACACAGGAACCGCTGTCTGACCTGCTGCAAGGTCCTAACCGCTCAACGCCGTTGTCTGCCACCACCAAGACAGGGTAAGTGCCGGGCAGACGGTGAGCAGGTGGGGGAGTCACAGTGGCACTATTTGATGGGCACAGTGATAGCATTTGATGTGGCACTATTTGATGGGCACAGTGACAGCATTTGATGTGGCACTATTTGATGGGTGCAATACCAGCATTTGATGTGGCACTATTTAATGGGCACAGTGGCAGCATTTGATGGGGACTAGTGGCAGCGTTTGATGGGCACAGTGGCTGCGTTTGATAGGCACAGTGGCAGCATTTGATAGGGCAAAGTTGCAGTGTTTGATGGGCACAGTGGCTGTGTTTGATGGCACAGTGGCTGTAATTGATGGGCACAGTGGCTGCAATTGATGGGCACAGTGGCTGCAATTGATGGGCACAGTGGCTGCGTTTGATGGCACAGTGGCTGCGTTTAATGGGCACAGTGAGGCTGCAATTGATGGGTTTTTTTTCAGAATTTTTCTGTTTGTTTGCGCCCCCCCAAAAATTTTAAGCACCAGCCACCACTGGAAGCCATGTACTCATTTCAAAGTAACAAAGAGATTGTTCATAGTAGATGAAACCATCGTTGTACCTTGTTGGGCTTGACGGCTCTCTGAAGGTTCTCTATCCATTTGTCTCTTTCAGCAGCCGAACGACAGGCAAAGCATTTGGTACCCGATGCTGTTGTCACCTGCAGATGGGAAAAAAAAAACCATCAGAGATGATGCACTATGTACAGCAGCTTGCAGATCAGAATGTTCAAACCTTGCTGTGCTGGGGTGTCAAAGATTAACGAGGACCAATACAACAGAAAAGTGCGGCTTTGAAGGCCAACTAGAGCCAAGATTTTATTTTTTTTGGTTTTGAGAAGAGGTAGGAAGCTCTATTTTTATTCTTGTCTGTCAATTCCCATCACCCCATCACAAGTCAGCCATTCTAAACCTTTTGTAATGGGTCAAAGAGAGCGCAAAATGAAAATCTTTAGGAATGGCTGTAGAAGACAGAGGGGTGCAGATAAACAGGTACAACTTATGTAAGAGGATTTACCGAAGAAGGGGGATTGTGTGGCCCCTGAATCTCATTGGCTGTCTTTTGCCCTGCTTGTTGTAACCAGCTTAACAATAAAGACTTTTGACTCTCTTTGACTTATTTCACCCGGAATTCTCAGCTCGGGTGAATGTCCTCTCTTGGGGGGATCCTCGTCTTTGTGGTGCGCTGCGGAATATAGCCCAATAATGACTTTGTCCACATAACCTGTGAAAATCCGTGTCCAACCTTCCTTTACCACTACCTCTTATGCCGCGTACACACGACCGGTTTAGCCGTCGTAATACACTCAGAGGTTTTCTACGACGGAACTCTGACGGAATTCCATTCAAGCGGTCTTGCCTACACACGGTCAACCCAAAGTCCGACTGCCCAGAACGAGGTGACGTACAACACTTACGACGGGACTAGAAAAAGGAATTTCAATAGCCAGTAGCCAATAGCTTCCGTCTCGTACTTGCTTCAGAGCATGCGTCGTTTTTGGTCCATCGGACCAGCATACAGACGAGTGGTTTTACTGATAGGAATTAAGTCCGTTGGAAAGATTTAGAACATGTTTAATTTCTAGGTCCGTCAGATTTTTCGATAAACAAAGTCCGATGAGGCACACACACGATCGGTATATACGATGAAAAGCTTCCGTCGGACTTTTTCTGTCGGACAGTCCGCTCGTGTGTACACGGCATTAGATTCTAAATCTCTGAACATTGGAGGAACCCTTGAAAATTTTTAGAAATCTCGGGGGAACCCCTGTTGCTCACGGTATGTAGATATACCAATATACACACCAATAAAATGATACTAAAGTATAAAACAATATGACATACTGCAATAAACATGTGAATCATGAAAAAAACACACTAACTTTGCATCAGTGCTTGCTAACCTTATCAGAATTGGGACTGCAGTCTAACTTTGTATACTTACATTTCGCACGAAAAAAAAAAATTGCATTGGCAGCCTAACTTTTCATACATTTAGATAGGAAAGAAAAGGCAGACACACACAAAATCTCCCAAAGAAAGCAGCAGGGATTTCAAATCCCCGGGCCATTGGGCGGCTTGCGGGAACCTTGACAGCTCTGGATCATGGGAGGTAAGTACAACAGGGGCGGGGAGGGGGGCAGGAGGGTGTCCGGTGTTAGGTCATCTTTACTGATAAAGGTAAACTTACATTTTAAATACCAAAATGCCTTGATTGCATCTCTTCAGGTTCAAGTGAGTGATCTGGAATCTTTGCTTAGGGATCACTATTTAGAGAAGGCCCTGTCCAATATTTACAAGCAACTGTTTAAAGGGGTTCTAAATCCTCAAGGCTTTTCACCTTAATACATTCTGTACATTAAGGTGGAAAACCTTCTGTAGTGCAGCAGCCTCCCAGAGCCCCCCCCTTTTACTTACCTGAACCCGATCGTTCCAGAGTCGAGGACGAGCACAGCAGCTCCAGCCACTGTCTCAGGTCCTCATTGGATAGATGGATAGCCAATGGCTCCCGCTGCTGTCAACCAAATCCAGTGACATGGGAGCCAGGGGGCGGGGCCGAGTCCTGCTGTCTGTGTCAATGGATGCCCATGGAAAGTGATTCTCCGTGGGGGCACTCAAGAAGAGAAGGAGCCAGGAGCACCGCTGAGGGACCCCAGAAGAGGAGGATCAGGGCTGCTCTGTGCAAAACCCTTGCACAGAGAAGGTAAGTATGACATATCTGCTATTTAAAAAAACGAACCTTTACAACCCCTTTAATGGGGTTGGTAAGCTACTTGCACGCTGTAGAACTGCCAGGGAGGTGGTGTTCCCCCAGTTGGATGGTGATGACTGGAATGATATTTGGGCGATTAATTTCTCCAGATTAGTGTCGGCCAGAGACCATCTTATTCAATATAAATTTCTACATCAAATCTATCTTACTCTGGCCAGATTGGCCAGATTGGAAAGATTTTTCCTACCCAGTTGCCCTGTTGCTGGTGGTGCACGTCAACCAGCACAGACTTCCTACACATCTTTAGTTTGGATAGCTACATAGTGTAGCTATCCAAACTTTTTTCCGTAAAGTCATTGAATGTATAGAGGAGATTACCACACTGTGTATACAGCCAGTAGTAGAGGTTTGCCTTCTTGGTCTTGTTGACGACCTGGCTCCAAAAAATGTGACACGTACTCTATTGACTTTACTGTTTTATTACGCTAGGAAATTAATAGTGGTCTCCTGGAAAAAGCCTACCCCTCAGACTGTTCTGACATGGAAGGCAATTATTAATAAAGTCATTCCTTTATATAAAGCCACGTATACCAGTAGAGGAATTCCTCATACGTTTGGTAAAGTGTGGAGTGGATGGCTGAATGGTGCATCTACGACATCTGAATAAATAGATATATTCTATTACTTGTGGGAAATTCAGGTTATGTCAGGTATGAAGCTGGGTGGGTATTGATGATCAAAGTGGGAGTCCATGCAAAATCTAAAATCCCTGCATCTACAGACACCAGGGATCTAACACTAACCTCTCTATCCCTGTATAGAAAAAATGCAAAGGTAAGTCAGTTATATTTGGGCATATAATTGTGCCACATCCAGTGTTTACAAAAAATGAAACAAGATCCCCTGGTGGCGGACTTTCAAGGCACAAAGATAGTAAAGAATATTCTAATATGAAAAAATATTTATTGAAATATGAAAAATACAAAACATTTAATAAAAAGCACATTTAAAGTGAACATTCCAGTGTTGTCATACAAAACGGAATACATATAGCTAGCTAATATATCTTGTACCCAACGCGTTTCGGAGTGAGAATATGGTTCTCCTTCTTCAGGGTATAGTTTAAACAAGAAAATCAGTATTATAGACTGGAATGACAACTGTTGCCGATTAAAAACATGGAGGTGCCAAGAAAGGTTTTTTCCAAATTGCTTGAGCCAGAGAGTTCAACATAAAGGCATACCTCAGGAACAGGGAAATGCCTAGCCCATGAGTGCTGGTCCAGCTCCCCCACACCCACACAACACCAACCTGAAGGGGAGAAGTCAGAGGACCCACTGGTGCCGGAAAAGCAGGAAAAGACCCTGCAGGATGGTGAGTGGAGGTTGCTCGACTATGCAAGGAGGAGTTGTTATTTGTATAGTAAAAACAGGGGGGGGGAGGGCTGTCTGCAGACGCCACAACTGATGAGATCCTGTGACCACTCGCTCCAGCATCCAGCCCAAGACTGAAGAAGGTGAACCCTATTCTCACTCCGAAACACGTTGGGTACAAGAAATATTAGTTCGCTAAATGTATTCCGTTTTGTATGACAACACTGAAATGTTCACTTTAAATGTGCTTTTTATTAAATGTTTTGTATTTTTCATATTTCAATAAATATTTTTTCATATTAGAATATTCTTTACTATCTTTGTGCCTTGAAAGTCCGCCACCAGGGGATCTTGTTTCATTTTTTGTATAGAAAAAAATGAGTATACATACCGGTTTGGAAGCCAATCTGACCCGCTCCGACCAGATCCCACGCTGAGCTGTCAGCCGCGGCTTCTCTGTGGAGGCGGGTGCAGAGGAGACGGATGACAACGGAAGCAACATAGTAAGTCTATGGGTGACGTCACTTCCCATTCATTTCACAGCCGTTGTCATCTGTGTCCTCTGCAGAGCTTCTGGCGCTGGAGATTGGGTCGGAGCGGGTCAGGTCGGCTTCCAAAAAGGTATGTATACTAGTTTTTTCTTTACAGGGATAGAGAGGTGTGAGAGTGTTAGATCCCTGGTGTCTATAGATACAGGGATTTTAGATTTTGCATGGACCTTTACTTTAAGTATTAATGTTGTGGGGGGTGAGCTGTGGACCTAGGAATTTCCTATGCGAGTCTGATGTTAGTATTTGATGGCAGGTGGTATACCTTAGCTGTGCGGAGCTAGAAATAGATTGTACTATGAAACTGCGTTCAACTATAATGATATTTGTTGCTACTATGCTCACGTTTCAAGCCTCTGAGTTGTACTGAGGGCCCAATGCTGAGACGTGTTTTGAATTTTTGTTGGGGAGTGAGGCTTGGTATCAAACTGGAAAGAGCTGGATGATGATGGATGTCACCCAGCCAGAATGAAGGCCTCTTAAGCCACCTGCCTAGGGAAAGAGAGCCTTGACTGATGGGGGCATGGCTAGGTGCCGGGACAAGGAGAACGATTGGTTAAAATATGGGGGATGGGATGGGCCTGAGCTTAGGGAATGTGTGCCCCCAGGGAATTCTGAGTCTTTCGGAGAAGTCATTGGAAGAGCTGCCTACCCTCCCGCCCCTCTTTTCCTTTGTTATGGTATGTCACAGCTTGCTGCGGTTTTCTTGACCTTGCCAGCAGTTAAAGTTGCTGTAATGGGCTATGCCCTTGATGGAAAATTGGAAGTAGGCTGTCTGTCCAGCACTTATGGTAAGGACAGGCCCCACTTCCCTCTTTTGGTTGAGTGCTCACAGTACGACTGGGACTGGCACTGGTTAAATATGTTTACATGTTATGTGTTGGAGTTAATAAAGTTGTGGCCTTGCCCTTTCCAACCTAATGGTTGTAAGTGTTTTATTTAATGGGTTAAAGGGCAAGGGTGGTGGGGGATTTTATCCCATGGTGTTACGTTAATTGGGACCTAGGCCCATTGCGCCTCAGCAGTCAAACAAAACTGGCTCATTTGCTGCAGCTCCTAATGCAGAAGCTCAGAGTGTGCAGCAAAATCAGAGTAAGCAATTTCAATACAGGGACCTGTACAACTTTGAAAGCTCAAAAGGTAAAGCCGGAGTTCCGCTTTAAACAAGAACATCACCTCAAAACAAAACTCCTGTCCCAAGATACTGCTGTGCACGGGTTTCACCACCGAATCTTCATCCAGATTCAGATCCAAGGCTTCCGCAGCGCTGCTCGGACTCAGCAAAGACTCATGGGAGTGCGATTCCTTGAATGCCTGCATGAGGCGAGCCCTGGAGGAGAGAGGGGACAAGAGAGAGACATTGGTGAAAGTCCTTTGATGTCATACATTTACCTGTATAAATATAACCGCAATCTGCACCCTGGTGAATGGGGAAAAACCCAAAAAAAGAATACAAATGTTTCGATTTCCTTCCTTCCACTTTTGTTTTTTAGGTCTGTGTGTTAATATAGCTATTTTCCTATATGTCCTATATGTAAAAGAGAAAATTGAAGGATAGGAAAAATGGACTTTAAAGGCACGTATAGAAAATGTCAT
Organism: Aquarana catesbeiana; assembly: GCF_042186555.1. Lineage (NCBI taxonomy): Eukaryota > Metazoa > Chordata > Amphibia > Anura > Ranidae > Aquarana > Aquarana catesbeiana. Next base: position 30,082,506 of record NC_133332.1, read on the forward strand.
TAAAGTCCATTTTTCCTATCCTTCAATTTTCTCAATTTATTAGGATGTGGCACTTGTCTACTCGGGGTGTTTGATTACCACCCCAGGGCAAAGCAATCAATTCTTCGAGAAAACTCGAGCTGGGGTGGCATCTATAATGGAATTGTATAACAGGTGACTATTATACTGTAAGTTCAATTGGCCATATGTAAGTCCTCATATGAGGCCAGGACAGTTTGAATGGCATTAAACGGATTGTAAACTTGACATGTGATTCAGCATTTTGCCTTTTCCATCAATTGCCATGTATCAATGCCACTTGACATTTTATATTATCCTTGACTTTGAAAATAAACAATTTACAAATTACTATTCCTGTAATCACGGCCGCCGATAAGGGGGTAGCAATGGGCTCCTGTATGGGGCCTAATAAATTCAACAGCGGCTTTATAGTGAAGGCATTTCCAAAAGCTGCTGCTCACAGCTCAGTGCCCCCTCCCAGTTTCTCCACCTCCCCCTCCTGCTGGCTGTCAGCTGCTGCAAAAAAAAAAAACAACACAGAGGGATTGGTTTCAGGGATCGCCCACCGCCCCTCTGGTCACCCCCTCCCCTGTCCATGATCCTCTTTCCCCGCAGCTCTGATCACTCCTGTGTTTATTCATAACGGATAAGCATAGTAAATGGTGTGTACTATGCTTCAGTTTGTGAATGAACAGGAAGCCTCTGTACAAGTGTTTCCTGTTCATTCACTCTGCAGTACAGCTGAGGGTGCAAAAAAGGATTGGGGATCTGTGTTTCTTTGACCCAAAAATAAAACAGCAGGGGTATGTTTAGACCCCTGATATTCCACCAAAGCTCCCCCCTTCCCATAGGGCTGATAAATAAAATGTCAAAAATAGTTTAAAACAATTTAAAAAATATTTAAAATAAATAATTAAGGGTTTTTTTCACACAGATACTCTGGCTGCATGAATGAGTGATTGTTTATGTGGCTGGTGCCATGTTCGGGGCCATACACCTGCACCCACAAACCCACCCAGTTTTCAGGGGGCTGTTGGGTAGGCTGAATGGGACCCCATGATTTCTAAGAGCAGTCTTGGCTGTAATGACAATTTTTAGCATATTAATTCGTTTTTTTTTTTGTTTTATTTTACAGGCCTTTATTCATATTTTACTCCACATTTATATGCAGAACAAGCTGTCACCCAAAAGTGACAATTACCATTGGGATAAACCACATAGCACTGCCAGGGGTGGTTACAGCAGTCCGATTTTATTCATATGGTTTATTTCTTTTTTTTTTCAAAAGAAAAATAAAAAACTAAAATGGTTGCTGTAACTGCTTAGAGCCTAATTCCGAGTACAAGAAAAAAGAAAAAAATACCCTTGCAGTGCAACCAATCCCTGCAGCCTCCTGCCTAAGATGCTCCAGCCATAGTCACACACACTATACAATGCAGGACTAAAAGCCATTATATAGTGCATGATGACAAAGAGAGACCACCCACAGCCTGGAGCATCATAGAGAATGGCGGAGCATACCGGAGCTATGGGTAATGTAAGTAATAGAACCTCTACCCCCTACAACCTCTGCCCCCTATCGGAGCATACTGAGCAAGGGGTAAGGTAAGTAATACAGCCTCTACCCCTTACAACATCTGCCACCTATCGGAGTGAGGGGTAAGGTAAATAATACAACCTATACCCCCTACAACCTCTGCCCCCTATCGGAGCATACAGAGCAAGAGGAAAGGTAAGTAATACAGCCTCTACCCCCATTGGAGCATACCAGAGTAAGGGGTAAAGTAAGTAATACAACCTCTACCCCTTACAACCTCTGCCCCATATCGGAGTGAGGGGAAAGGTAAGAAATACAACCTCTACCCCCTACAACCTCTGCCCCCTTTTGGAGCATACAGAGTAAGGGGTAAGGTAAGTAATACAACCTCTACCCCTTATCAGGGCATACAGGAGTGAGGGGTAAGGTAAGTAATACAACCTCTACTTGCTACAACCGCTGCCCCCTATTGGGGCTTACCGGAGCGAGGGGTAAGGTAAGTAATACAACCTCTACCCCCTAAAATCTCTACCCCCTATTGGAGCATACCGGAGCAAGGGATAAGGTAAGTAATACAACCTCTGCCCCATATCGGAGTGAGGGGTAAGGTAAGTAATACAATCTCTACACCCTACAACCTCTGCCCCATATCGGAGTGAAGGGAAAGGTAAGAAATACAACCTCTACTTGCTACAACCGCTGCCCCCTATTGGGGCTTTCCGGAGCGAGGGGTAAGGTAAGTAATACAACCTCTACCCCCTAAAATCTCTACCCCCTATTGGAGCATACCGGAGCAAGGGATAAGGTAAGTAATACAACCTCTGCCCCATATCGGAGTGAGGGGTAAGGTAAGTAATACAATCTCTACACCCTACAACCTCTGCCCCATATCGGAGAGAGGGGAAAGGTAAGAAATACAACCTCTACCTGCTACAACCGCTGCCCCCTATTGGAGCATACCGGAGCAAGGGATAAGGTAAGTAATACGACCTCTACCCCCCTACAACCTCTGCCCCATATCGGAGTGAGGGGTAAGGTAAGTAATACAATCTCTACACCCTACAATCTCTGCCCCCTATTGGAGTGAGGGGTAAGGTAAGTAAAACAACCTCTACTCCCTACAACCTCTGCCCCCAACGGAGCATACTGGAGCAAGGGGTAAGGTAAGTAATATAACCTCTAGCCCTACAACCTCTACCCCACATCGGAGTTACGGGTAAGGTAAGTAATACAACCTCTACCCTCTACGACCTCTGCCCCATATTGGAGTGAGGGGTAAGGTAAGTAATATAACCTCTACCCCCTACAACCTCTGCCCCATATTGGAGTGAGAGGTAAGGAGAGTAATACAACCTCTATCCCCTACAACCACTGCCCCGTAACAGAGCATACCGGAGCAAGGGGTAAGGTAAGTGTTACAACCTCTATCCCCTACAACCTCTACCCTCTATCAGAGCATACTGGAGCAAGGGATAAGATAAGTAATACAACCCCCTAGAGGTAATGACTATTTAACCCATGCTGTGTGGGGGGGACTCCATCGCAAACTTTTTTTTCCCCAGAGATGGGCTTTTATTTGTATTTTTAACCACTTGCTGGCACTCCCCCCCCCCCCCTTTTTTTTTTGCTAGAAAATTACTTAAAACCCCCAAACATTATGTATTTTCTGAAAGCAGAGGCCCTGGAAAATAAGACGGCGGCAGTTGCAGATATTTGACAGCCATTTATCAAGCGCAAATTTTCAGGAAAAAAAGAACTAAAATGAATTTTAGTGCACACAAACACAATATAATACACAATTTTTTAGTAAAAATACAAAAGATGATGTTGCATCGAGTAACTAGATACCAAACATATCAAGTCTCAAAATTGCATGCACCCAAGAAATGGCGACATACTATGTTGCCTAAAATTTTCAGCGCTGTAAAGCTGCCTGGATCAGTTTTACTAAAGAGCCAATCACTAACTGTAAAAAAAAAAAAAAAAATCAACAACAAGATCATGGCTGCAGCTGCACTCTACTTGCTTGCTGGCAGTCTGTATATATATATATATATATACACTGCAGTCAGCAAGTGGTTAATTAACACCTTCCTGTCAGCCCCTTAAAAAATATAAACACTGGGAGCATTTAAAGGGCTGCCTGATCGTGCGTCACTGTGATCTCGATCGTCAATGTGTGCCCAGGAGCTACTAGTGCTATCTAAATGCAGGAGGTGTGAATTTGAGTGTGCTCCCAGCAAAAAACAGGGACACAAATATGTGGCAGTAAATCTAGTTCCAATCAGTAAAATCTCAAATAAGCTTTGATCTTTCGAACCGGTGATCCTGCCATAAAGGTCCCTGTTCAGGTGCTTCCTATTGTCTGTTACTGTCTCCCATTTATTTCCCTGCATTGTCACCCCGCCACATGTGCCTCTGATGAAGACCACAAGCAGCTGTGCTGACAAAGGCACGGTCACAAAGCTGGTCCAGAGCCGGTAATGCTGAAGCAAATGCATGTAGACAGAAGTGGCTGAATGAGGCTGGAGAAAAATATCAGCACTGAGGTGCAACAAAGAGTAAAAAAAAAAAAAAATACTATATAATCACAAACTAAATGTCAACCATTTAGGGTTAAGGCCCCTTTCACACGGATCCTGACGAAGCTACGAGTGGACGTAGTGAAACGCGTTGATGTCACAGCGACGTCATTTTAGAGGTTTACAATCAATTAAGTAGCTAATTTGCTCTACCTCTATTCTCTAATTTAGACATGTCTACATAAAGTATATTAAAGTGACAAAAATGAAGAACAGTAAGCACATAGAAATGTGGAAGTTACATCAATTATTTTAGGGTAAATGCTGAAATAATAACTACAAATATTCACTCCCTGTAAAACACACACTTTCCCTTTAAGCTGTGGGAGGCCGGAGTCCTCCATAGTCCTCACCTGTCATGGTCAGCACTCCGGAAACGTGGGAGGATCTGCCGAAAGCTGCTGGTCCGATCTAACTTGGGTTGACTCTTTGTCCTCTTTATAGAGCTCTTCAAGCGACGACTCAGGAAACCCTGCTAAATGTCCAAAAAAAGAAGAGCAATGAGTCATTGGACAGGAGGCCGAGTATTGTGAATGACAGAAATTTAGAAAGGAACAATAGAATACAAATAGAAATTAGACCTGAAGAAAATATTATTCCAAGGACTACCTTCATTTATGTACAATTTCAGAGCCACTTAGTACTATATACACTATATTATCAAAAGTATTGGGACGCCTGCTTTTACACACACATGAACTTTAATGACATCCCAGTCTTTGTCCGTAGGGTTCAATATTAAGTTGTCCCACCCTTTGCAGCTATAACAGCTTCAACTCTTCTGGGAAGGCTGTCCACAAGGTTTAGGAGTGTGTCTATGGGAATGTTTGACCATTCTTCCAGAAGCACATTTGTGAGGTCAGGCACTGATGTGGACAAGAAGGCCTGGCTCTAATTCATCCCAAAGGTGTTCTATATGGTTGAGGTCAGGACTCTGTGCAGGCCAGTCAAGTTCTTCCACCCCAAACTCGCTCATCCATGTCTTTATGGACCTTGCTTTGTGCACTAGTGCAAATTATTTGGTGGAGGGGGGATTATGGTGTGAGGTTGTTTTTCAGGGGTTGGGCCCCTTAGTTCCAGTGAAGGGAACTTCTGAGGTGTCAGCATACCAAGACATTTAGGACAATTTCATGCTCCCAATTTCATGGGAACAGTTTGGGGATGGCTCCTCCCTGTTCCAACATGACTGAGCACCAGTGCACAAAGCAAGGTCCATAAAGACATGGATGAGTGAGTTTGGGGTGGACGAACTTGACTAGCCTGCACAGAGTCCTGACCTCAACCCAATAGAACACCTTTGGGATGAATTACAGCGGAGACTGCGAGCTAGGCCTTTTCGTTCAACATCAGTCCCTGACCTCACAAATGCACTGGAGGGGACACCGGAGCCACTGCCCACACCTCGCAACCGACACCTAGATGGGGCCTGCCCACTGTGCTAGAGGAGACACCAGAGCAGCTGCCCGCACCCTGCCCCCTAGATGGGGGGGTTTCGCTAGTGCCGTTCCGCCGGGGGGGTGGTAGTGCTGCGCCGCCGGCCGCCTGGAGGGGGGGGTGTCTGCTTGCCCCCCCCCCCCCCCCCAAAAAAAAAACACCAGCCGCCACTGGGTGGAAGGAAAGAAAATCTCTTGATTCCCCATCAACATAGTCAGTGTTGAAGGGAAAATGCCTCCCACCGAGGGTGTTGCGGGAAGCCATCCTGATGACTGCTGGCTGCTATAACTGCCAGCAGTAATCAAATGTAAAAAATACAACATGCTTGTTATACCCAAGTTGATTGATGGGTCGATTTAGGTACCATCAACCTGCCCATACAGGGGTTGAATCTCTGCCAGTCCCTGCTGTACTGAACAAATTTCGATCCATGTATGGCTGGCTTTACTTTTTTACAGTAAGTGTAAATAAATCAAAGTGTTTTTGGAAAAAATGTATACTTTTATATTTGCAAAACTGATGTGTGTCGGTGGACAGCTTAGGAGATTTTAGTTACCTTTTCTCACTTCCTTGTAAAAATGTTTAATTTTCACACATAAATGTCACATAGACATAAAATAAATATTTCAGTATTAATCACTTCTATTTCTTATGAACCTGTAGTATGCCTTATTTCTCTCTCCTGCTTTTTTCAATAGACACCTCATTGAACTCTCCAGGCAGAAGTCAGTGATAATTTAAAGTAGTGCTAATTGGTTCAATATACTCATTGATGTTTACATACATTTGATGTGGCCTGAGGTTTACGAACACTTGACATTAACTGGGCTTTGCCAAAGTGGCGTTTTCCGATTGTGCTAAGCTTTGCCAAAGTAGCGTTTTCTGACTGTGCTAAGCTTTGGCCTAATGGCATTTTCTGCCAATGCTAAGCTCTAACAGAGGCATTTTCTGACAGTGCTAAGTTCTGATCTTTGAAATAGAGGTGTTTCCTTACAGTGCTAAGCTCTGCCATCATGGTGTTTGCTGCCAGTGCTAGGCTCTGACCTCTGACAGAAGGGTTTCCTTTTAGGGCTAAGCTCTGCCATACTGGCATTTTTTGACAGTGCTAAGCTCTGACATGGACATCTGTTTTATTTCCTTACAGTGCTAAGCTCTGCCATACTGGCGGTTTCTGACAGTGCTAAGCTCTGACCTCTGACATAGAAGGGTTTCCTTACAGTGCTAAGCTCTGACATAATGGTGTTCCCTGACAGTGCTAAGCTCTGCCATAATGGCATTTTCTGACAGTGCTAAGCTCTGCCATAATGGCGTTTTCTGACAGTGCTAAGCTCTGCCATAGTAGTATTCCCTGACAGTGCTGAGCTCTGCCATAATGGTGTTTTCTGACAGTGCTAAGCTCTGACCTTGAACATAGAGGAGTTTCCTTACATTGCTAAGCTCTGTATTAGTGGGGATTCCTGACAGTGCTAAGCTCTGCCACAGTGGCACTTACTGACAATGTTAAGCTCTAACATTTTCCAAAAGTGCTGACCTATTAAATAGTGGCTTTTTTTGTAAGTTTTTATAGTAATAAATGGAAAAATACATAAATAAATACTGAATGTGGTATCTCCTTTTGTAAAATAACCAATGTGATATTTCTAAGCAATTGATGAAAATAACACACAGTGAAGCTATGTAATGCATATAGTAAATTTTGTGAGTTGACCCCTTAGTACTAAGCGTGGTCAGAGGTCCATACATCTTGTACCCATACTGTTTTATAGCTCAGCATACCCTGATCAGCATAGAGTGAACCAGTCACCATTGTCCTGTCCACCCAAAATGAATAATTCAGTTTTGTATAACACCAAACACATTGAATCCTTTCTGACATCGTATCTCTCAGAGGTGCCATTGGTGAGATATTCCAACCAGAATTCCCAGGGTATCCCAACAGCAGCAGCTATTGCAAAACCACATAATGCCACCATTCTCCCCAAGGGATTCTCAAAGAAGAAGAATAGATGAATAACTAGAAAGCCCAGTTGATAGATGGCAATACAACCTAAATGTAAAACTTTATGGTGGAATTGTCCATTTAAGATACCTATGATAACAAGCACCCTACTCATAACTTTCATTCTTGTAAATTACCTTCTGTGCTATATGCAAGCCACAAGCTTTGACACACCCACCATATCTCACAATTAAAACAACACACCTTCCTATATTTCACATCGATATGCGCAGGTAAGAGATCTGGGCTGGCAATCTGTAGGTTGTCTACTGCTCTCAACTTCTACTGACACCCAAGATTGGATTCTCAGATCACACACTGGTTTAGGAGCTATGGGTTACACATAAGGCGTTTTGACAAGAATGAATGGCATATTCTGACAGTGCTAAGCTTTGACATAGTGGCATTTTCTGACAGTGCTAAGCTTTGACATAGTGGTGTTTTCTGACAGTGCTAAGCTTTGACATAGTGGTGTTTTCTGACAGTGCTAAGCTTTGACAAAGTGGTGTTTTCTGATAGTGCTAAGCTTTGACATAGTGGTGTTTTCTGACAGTGCTAAGCTTTGACATAGTGGTGTTTTCTGACAGTGCTAAGCTTTGACATAGTGGTGTTTTCTGACAGTGCTAAGCTTTGACATAGTGGTGTTTTCTGACAGTGCTAAGCTTTGACAAAGTGGTGTTTTCTGATAGTGCTAAGCTTTGACATAGTGGTGTTTTCTGACAGTGCTAAGCTTTGATATAGTGGCGTTTCCCAACAATGCTGGGTTTTAACAAAGTTGCATTTCCTGCTAGTGCTGGCCTCTGACAAAGTGGACTTTCCCAACAGTGCTGGGCTCTGGCAAAGTGATAGTTTCCTGACAATGCTGGGCTTCTACATAGTGGCATTACCTGACTATGCTGGGCTATGATAAAGTGGCTTTACCTGAAAATGTCGAGCTCTGACAAAGTGGCATTTCCCAATTGTGCTGGGCTCTGACATATTGAAATTTCTGACAGTGCTGGGCTCTGACAAAATGACATTTCCAGACAAAGCTTAGCTCTGACATATTTGCCTTTCCTAATAGTGCTAAGTTTTGACACCAGAGGCATTTCCTGACAGTGCTGGGCTTTGACAAAGTGGCATTTCCCGACAACGCTGGGCTCTGACACAGTGGCATTTCCCAACAGTGCTTGGCTCTGGCAAAGTGGCATTTCCCGATAACGCTTGGCTGTGACAAAGTGGCATTTCCCGACAACGCTTGGCTGTGACAAAGTGGCATTTCCTTACAGCACTGGGCACTGACATAATGGCATTTCCTGACAGTGGTGGGCTCTGACTACAGGCGTGCACACAGGGTGTGCCTGGACACATCCTAATCACCCTGTGCAGTGCCAATTCTCCCTGCTTTCTGGCACCCCCTGTCTCCCCCCTGCAGTGCTTCCAGCTTCCCTCCTCTCCTCTCCCACCGGCTGCTCCAGGAGATGCTCCAGGATAAAGATCAGGGGAAGGGGCCAGTAAATATTTCATTTACAGGCCCCTTCATTTTCTGAATGAACACAGTGAGTGATCTGTACCAATCTCTCCTGTGTTCATTCTTAACTGAAGCATAGTAAACTGTGTTTATTATGCTTCAGTTTGTAAATGAACAGGAAGCCGCTCAACAAAGAGTACTTCCCATTCGTTCACTGTCCAGTGCAGCTGAGGCTTCAGAAAAAGGGGCTGGGGAATCTCTGTCCTCAGTTCCTTTCTCTGTCTCAAAAGTGTGACATCAGGGGTCTGTTTGGACCCTTGGCATTTCACTAAAGCTCCCCAACAGGGCCCCTAAAAAAATAGTAAAAACAATCATTTTAAAAATATTGTAAAATATATTTAAAAAATAAAATTGTAAAAAATAATAAAATAAAAAAAAATGACTGATACCATCCCGGGCCCTATGGACACCAATCTCTGCCATATTGACACCGTCAACTGCTCTGCTGATGCTGTGTGTTTGTGTTCTGGGGTGCACACCCTAAAGCAATAGGCTGCGCCTACCAAAGACTCTGACACAGAGGTATTTCCTGCCAATGCTGAGCTCTGAAATAGTGGAAAGTCCTGACAGTGCCAGGCTTTCCCTTTCTAATTTTACTGCTGAAATCATAGGCATAGGCTGGTCATACATTATACAATTTTCTTGTTTGATTTTTCTTTAGATTTACCAAAACCATATATTATGAGGTCAAACCCAAACACTTACAATTTGTATGCAGTCAGACAAGCCCTTGCACTACATAGTTTATAGTAAATCTAAGGGCACATGCACACTGGGGCGGGCGGGCGTCGGCGGTAAAGCACCGCTATTTTTTTATTTTTACTGTCGTCTTTGCGGTGCTTTTTGCCTGCTAGCGGGGTGCTTTTAACCCCTGCTAACAACCGAAAAAGGGTTAAAAGCGCCCCGCAAAGGGCCGCTGCCCATTGATTTCAATGGGCAGCAGCGCTTTAGGAGGGTGTATACACCGCTCCTACAGCGCCTCAAAGATGCAGCTTGCAGGACTTTTTTGAGCGTCCTGCCAGCGCACCGCTCCAGTGTGAAAGAACTCGGGATTTGACACTGGAGTGAGAGGAGAGGCGCTTTGCAGGCGATATTTTTAGCGCTCTAGCGCCTGTAAAGCGTTTTGCCCCGTACACACGGTCGGATTTTCCGATGGAAAATGTCCGATCGGAGTGTGTTGTCGGAAATTCCGACCGTGTGTGGGCTCCATCGGACATTTTCCATCGGATTTTCCGACACACAAAGTTGGAGAGCAGGAGATAAAATTTTCCGACAACAAAATCCGTTGTCGGAAATTCCGATCGTGTGTACACAAATCCGACCGACAAAGTGCCACGCATGCTCAGAATAAATAAAGAGATGAAAGCTATTGGCCACTGCCCCGTTTATAGTCCCGACGTACGTGTTTTACGTCACCGCGTTTAAAACGATCGGATTTTCCGACAACTTTGTGTGACCGTGTGTATGCAAGACAAGTTTGAGCCAACATCCGTCGGAAAAAATCCTAGGATTTTGTTGTCGGAATGTCCGAACAAAGTCCGACCGTGTGTACGGGCATTTCAGTGTGAAAGTAGCCTAAAGGTAATTGAACAAGAAAATTGTATAATGTATGGCCAGCTATAGTTTTGCTAGTGTGCTACTTAGGCTGGCCATACATTACACAATTTTCTTGTACAACTTTCCTTTAGATTTACCAAAATCATATAATGTGAGGTTACACCTAAACACTATCAATTTGTATGCAATCAGGCAGGCCCTTGACCTACATAGTTGAAGGTAAATCTTAAGGCCCATACACACGATAGGACTTTTTGACAACAAACGTGCAAATTAGTTGTTTTAAGGCAACGTCCGACCGTGTGTACGCTCCATCGGACAAACTTTTTCGGTTTTCATCGGACAAATGTTGGCTGTGCCAACGGACAAACTTGGCGGCAACAAAAGTCCTACGTCAGCTAGTCCGATCGTGTGTACACAAAACCCTCGGACTTTAGTCCAAAGTACAAACACGCATGCTCAGAACCAATGCAAAAGATCAGACAACAATACAGAAGTTGACCAAAGGGTGGCGCCGGAGAATTGAACTTCCTCTTTTGAAGTGTCGTCAGTACGCTGAAACGTCACTACATTCGTGTTTGTTGCCTAAAAAGTCCTGCCGTGTGTATGCAATACAAGTTCACGGCCAACGCCCTTTGTATAGAAATCCACGGAAAAGTTTGTTTAAAGTCCGATCGTGTGTACGAGGCTTAAAGGACATTGAATGAGGAATTTGTATAATGTATGGCCAGCTTAATGCCGCGTACACACGATCAGACTTTCTGCTAACAAAACCGTGGATTTTTGTTTGAAGGTTGTTGGCTCAAACTTGTCTTGCATACACACGGTCACACAAATGTTGGCCAACAATTACTAACGTGAGAAAACGCGGTGATGTACAAGATGTACGGCGAGCCGAGAAAAAGGAAGTTCAATAGCCATTGCGGCTCCTTCTGCTTGATTCCGAGCATGCGTGATTTTTTGTGCGACGGACTTGTGTACACACGTTCGGACTTTCCGACAACAACGTTTTGTTGGTGGAAAATTTGAGAACCTGCTATCAAAGATTTGTTGGAAAGTCCGACAGCAAACGTTCTATGGAGCGTACACACGGACTTTCCAAGAACAAGCTCACATCCAACATTTCCCGTCGGAAAGTCCGACCGTGTGTACGCGGCATTAGAATTGTTTAGGAAGAAAGAAGACATAAATCCATTGAGCTCAGCCTTAAACCCCCCCCCCCCGATCACCCCCGAAGGCAAGAACCCTCAAAAGGCTTGCCCTAAATTATGTTAAAAAGGAAAACAACTCCCCTTTAATCCCTTGTAGTAATCAGTCAATTTTTTAATCAACCCTTTCGATTTTACTGTAGCAAAGCATTCAATTTTTTTTTTCGTTTTCCAGTTTGGACAATACACTTTTGGTCGCATTAAAAACATATGCAAAGGAGAGAAATTGCGATGTCCATGGCAACCAACCTGATTTACAATGAAAGTCAACAAGTGATTGCATAGGCGTGCGCAAGGGGTGTGCCAGGTGTGCCTGGGCACACCCTAATCCTGTGGTTGGCAAAGCGCCAAGGACTGGCAGGTGACAGGTAAACCACAATCCTTCCTTGCTGAACCTCAGAACCTGGACAGGAGAGGCGGCGGGGGTGGAGTTTAGTGGAACCGATCTGTATTTTCCTCCTGCAGCAGCTGAAAGTAGGCTTCTCCTCTTCTCCCTCTCATCAACATTCAGCTGCCACAGGAGGAAAATACAGGGGGGATCTGTACCAATATATGCCACCCCCCGCCATCCCTCCTTTCCCTGTTCCTCTTCCTTCTGTTGCCCGGGTCCCCCTGTGTGCTCCCTGGCTCCCCCTTCCTCCCATTGTTTCAGGGTGGAGAGCGGGGAAGAGGTCGGTAAATATGTCAAACGCATATATGTGTTGGAGCTTTGGGGTGCACACCCTAATGCAGTAGGCTGCGCACACCTATGAGTGATTGGTTGCCATGGGGAACGCAGACACTTTCCCCTTCTCTGAGCTCCTATACAGGCGTAGGGGTTTGCTGTAACAGATGCCCGCCATTCTCTGGAGAATCTCTAACTATAACTGGTTACATGTGGGAGAGCTGCATCCTGTCCGTGCATCTACTTAATATACCATAAATATTCATTTAGTCCGTTTAAACACGCTTGTTCATTTATTTCTTTTTTTTCGAAAGTGCGCTATATATAGAATCTCAGCTAACTAGTTACACTGCCCACACATGCAAATGGTCATTAGGCTGGGCACACTGACCAGACAATGTCCTCTGCTCAGCCATGACATGTTTACAGTGGGTATAGAAAAGAATAATCTCCATTAAAGGATATATAAAGGTTCTTTCAAAAAAAAAAAAACTGTCATACTTCCCTCCTCTGTGCAGTTGGTTTTGCACAGAGTGGCCCCAATCCCCCTCCTTTGGGGTCCCTCAGCGGCGCTCCTGGCTCCTTCTCTTCTTGAGTGCCCCATTGGAGAGCCACTCTCCCGTGTCCTGCTGCTGCATCCATTGACACAGACAGCAGGATTTGGCCCCGCCCCCCGCATCATTGGATTTGATTGACAGCAGCGGGAGCCAATGGCTGCTCTGCTATCAATCTTTCCAATCAGGACCCAAGACCCAGGACCCAAGACACCAACTGGAGCTGGTGTGCTCATCCCAGTCGCTGGAAAGACCGGGATCAGGTAAGTAAAAAGGGGGGCTCTGGGAAACAGGAGGTTTTTCACCTTAATGCATGAATGCATGAAAAACATGAAATGCATGAATGCATGAAAATGCATGAATGCATGAAAAAATGAAAAACCTTGAGGCTTTACAACCCCTTTAAAATAATCACATTTTGTTGCTTTGCAGCCTGAAATGAAGACAGGCACAGTTTTTGTTTCATACAGCTGTATTTACTCAGTGCAAGTTGTAACATCCAAGTGAAAGATATAACACCATCATGTCAGAAAAAAAACAAAAACAGATCAGAATCACCGAGTTGGAAAAAGGATCACCCCCTTGCGTCAGTATTTTGTTGAACCACCTCTTGGTATAATTACAGCCTTTAGTCTGTTGTGGGATTTGTCTCTACTCAGGGTCCTTTCACGCTGGGGCGGTCTGCAGGCGCTATTGTGCTAATAATAGCGCCTGCAAACCGACCTGAAAGTGCCACTGCTTTGATTCCAGTGTGAAAGCCCCGAGGGCTTTCACACTGGAGCGGTGCGCTAGCAGGACGGTAAAAAAAGTCCTGCTAGCAGCATCTTCAGAGAGGTGAAGGAGCGGAGTATATACCACTCCTTCACCGCTCCTGCCCACTGAAATCAATGGGACGGCGCGGCTATACCGCCGGCAAATCGCTTTACGGTGGTTTTAACCCTTTCAATACAATAGCGGCGCTTTACCGCCGACGCCGCCCCAGTGTGAAAGGGCCCTAACTTTGCACATCTAGACTTTGTAATATTTGCCCATTCTTCTTTGCAGAACTGCTCAAGTTCAATTTGATGGTGACCGTTTGTGGACTTCAGTCTTCAAGTCATTCCACAGACTTTCAATGGGGTTTAAGTCTGGGCTCTGACTAGGCCATACAAGGACACTCACCTTTTTCTCCTTCAACCACTGTGTGGTTATTTTTGCTGTGTGCTTTGGATCACTGTCATGCTGGAAGCAGTGGTGGCTGGTGCTCAATTTTTTTTTGGGGGGGGGGGGTGGCAAACAAACCCCCCCCCTGCCAGGTCCCCATATACCCCATCCAGGACGCAGCTTTCCCAACTTCTTCTCCTGTCCAATCCAATCTTAAGACCCGCTTCTTTTCCTGATTGGCCGGAAGGAAATAGCGAATATTGGTTCGCTAATGTCACAAGTGGGTGGGCTCGGGGCGCAGTGCTCTGTGCCCCAAGCCCAACCTTTTTGAAGCCAATTAGAGCCTCAGGATCTAATCATGTGCTTAAAAAATAGAAACTTGTAGAAATCTGTGCATCTGGCGCCCCACATGGAGATTAGGGGGCGGCGTCCCTTATGGATCTGCCACTGCTGGTTGGAAGGTAAACTTTCTTTCCATTGACAGATTTCTGGTAGAGGGCACCAGATTTTCCTCAAGCATTTGATGGTCCCCATAGCAGGATATTACCACCTCCACGCTTTACTGTAGAAATGGTGTTGTTTGGATGGTGAGCGGTATTAGATTGTCTTCTGCCAGACATATAATTTGGTGTTGAGGCCAAATCATTTAATTTTAGTCTCATCTGACCATCACACCTTTTTCCACGTTGCCTCAGAATCTTCAAGGTACGTTTTTACAAGGCTCGTGACTGCACGTGGCCTTTCTTGAGGAGCCACATTTGTGGAGAATTTGTGATATTGTTATCACATGCACACAATAACCACTGCTTCAGATTTGCTGTAGACCTCTTGGTAGCCTCTCTGACCAGTTTCTTCCTGGCTCTTTCATCCAGTTTGGAGCGACGTCCTGATCAAGAGAGGGTCTGTGTTGTACCAAATACCTTCCACCTCTTAATAATAGACCTCACTGTGGTCCTAGGCACTGATAAAGCCTTTGGAATTTTTTTGTATCTATCACCTGTGCCTGTCCACAACTTTATCCCGGAGATCTTTTGACAGTGCCTTGCCACCCATAGTTGATTGTTTGCTTCAGTTGCACTAACAGGGACTGAAATGCTCCAGGAAAGCTCTTTTTATGCTGAGCTAATCAAAATGACCACAGCTGATCACAATTGAAAGTCAAATGACTTTGTGTGCCATTGAGAAGGTGATCAGCTACACCTGATTGAGTTTATAAGTCATTTTTAGGCGGGGGGGAGGGGGGTGATCCTTTTTCCAACTTTTTTTGGTTTTACGTTTTTCTTTTTTTATGACATGTTGGTGCTATATCTTTCACTTTGATGTTATAAGTTGCACAGTAAATACAGCTGGATAAAACAAAAACTGTGCCTGTCTTCATTTCAATTTCATTTGCAAAGCAACAAAATGTGATTATTTTAAATTGGGGTGATTCTTTTCTGTTTCTGTGTATGTACCACTGCAGTGCAGTTGATGTTTTTTTGTTATTTGAGTTTTATTGAGGGGATTTCTCTTCACTTCCTGTCCTGTACACACTAAAGGACGCGAGAGAAAATCTCTCCAAAGTCGGGAAACACCCTTAGGCACTTACCCTTATGTTTAGCCACATACACCAGATTCCAGCAGTAAGAATCAGCAGATTTTTGCAGCTGAAATGACAGGTGTATGCGAACAGCAGCAGATGCTCAGCATATATGAACTAATGAAAGGCGGACCGTTAGGTTTGTACCAATACAGATACTGGTATCTTTATTGGTACTGATACTAACCATTTGCACGAGTATCGGTACTTGTGTAAATGCACCGATACCTGAAACCGATACTTCCAGGCCCGGTTCTTTCAGCTGTCAACGGGATTCTCCCACTAACAGCTGAAATGTAAAAAAAAAAAACCCGGCAATTATCGATTGTTAAGGAACAGGGCCACCGCATCCCTAACAACCGATGACTCTTTCGACTGTCAGTGGGGTTCCCCTGTTGACAGCTGAAGTGTAAAAGAAGTCCGGCAATTGGAGCTGTAAAAAAAAAAAAAAAGGAGCCAAGCAATGTTTATCAACAACATTGCTCAGCCGCTGAAACACTAAGATAAAAAGAAACATAGTGTTTTTTTTGTATCTTTCTGTTTCTTCATCTACAGATCAAAGGGATTAACTTTGATCTGCAGATGAAGACAGTTTAAAAAATATTTTTTTTTTTGTGTTTTTTCTATTAAATGCTCACAAATGCACTTCCAAAAGTGCATTTGTGAGGTCAGGCACTTATGTTGGACAAGAAGGCTTGGCTTGCAGTTTCTGCTCTAATTCATCCCAAAGTTGTTCTATCGGGTTGAGGTCAGGACTCTGTGCAGGCCAGTCAAGTTCCTCCACCCCAAACTCACTCATCCATGTCTTTATGGACCTTGCTTTGTGCACTGGTGCGCAGACAGTTTGGAACAAGAAGGGGCCATTCCCAAACTTTTCCCAAAAAGTTGGGAGCATGAAATTGTCCAAAATGTCTTGGTATGCTGACACCTTAAGAGTTCCCTTCACTGGAACTAAGGGGCCAAGACCAACCTCTATAAAACAACCCCCACACCATAATCCCCCCTCCACCTAATGATTTGGACCAATGCACAAAGCAAGATCCATAAAGACATGGATGAGCACGTTTGGGTAGGAGGAATTTGACTGTCCTGTACAACCTAATAGAACACCTTTGGGATGAATTAGAGCGGAGACTGCAAGCCAGGCCTTCTCGACGCTTCTGGAAGAATGGTCAAACATTCCCATAGACACACTCCTAAACCTTGTGGACGGCCTTCCCAGAAGAGTTGAGGCTATTATAGCTGCAAAGGGTGGGCCAACTCAATATTGAACCCTACGGACTAAGACTGGGATGCCATTAAAGTTAATGTGTGTGTGTAAGGGCAGGCGTCACAATACTTTTGGTAATATAGTGTACAAGAAGTTAGCTGTATTATCAGAAATGTCAGCATGTTTCTTACTTGGTATGGCAGCAAACCGTACATATCTATCTGCATATTGGTTAGCTTTATTTTACTGAAAATGGATTTATTACTCACCGACGGTCGGAAGGGGGCGGCAGGAGGGGCGTCCATACTGGGCTGTTTCCCTCCTGGGACGCTTTTCCTCCGGGAACGGGCAAGGTGATAATCTAGGAAGAATATTAGCATATTAGAAATATGTACTTCCTGACAAAAAAAACATGAAACACTTTAATATACCAAAGATTGTTACCAGTAAAGAGCACCTGTCATTTTGCAGTATACGATACAAGAAGGGAAGATCTTTAAACTAGGAAGGCTTACATGTATTTTGGAGGAGTGATGGTAAGCCCCCTCTTCCACATCATTTAGCCCCTCCGTTTTCTATACATGCATGTTACTATGGCAAGTCTAAGGAGGTTGGTTGGCTGACGTATTTGGCTGTACAGGCACTGGCATTATTTGGACAAATTCAGAGAATATTTAACCTGATGAAAATGCATTTGCTTCCTGATTTCTTTACGTGTTTCATATCCATTCTTTTTATCATGATCTCATCCAAGCTGAAGGACCAGGGTTCAAACTCAGCTGCTGATTGTCCAACTCTTCCCAAACTCCACTTGCCCAAAACTCTGTTGGTAAATCACATGACCAGTGCTCTGGCATCTGGTCACATGAATGGTCCAAAAAAGAAGTCCAATGCATTAGCTACGATATTTTAGACTAAAAGTCTTCTTAATCACTTGCTGACCGTCCTATAGTAGTTTCACTGCTACAGGGTGGAAGCTGTGCACTGGATCGCGTATATATACGTGCTTTGTCATTTCCACCAGCAGGGGGTGCACTGCTTCTGATGTAAATATTCAAAGCAGAAGCAGATCTGCGGGTGATGGGCACTTGATGTCCTCCGAAACCCGCCAATCCTCGGTAAAGAACACCGAACGGCGATCTACCCATGTAAACAAGGCAGATCGCCGTTCTGACAAGGGGGGGAGGGATGGATTCTGTCTTCCTTCAAAGCAAGGACTAGAATCCATTTCTTCTCTTTGTAAAGATAGTACACCGTGTATACCAAAACACTGTCTAGGCACACATTTAACCCTTTGATCACCCCTGATGATTAACCCCTTCCCAGCCAGTGTCATTACCCTGTTTCCCTAAAAATAAGACCTAGCGTGATTGTCGGTGATGGCTGCAATATAAGCCCTACCCCCCAAATAAGCCCTAATTAAAGTCCTTATAGGTCTTATTTTCAGGGTAGGGCTTATTTTCAGGGAAACAGGCTATGGCTTATTTGGGGGGTAGGGCTTATATTGCAGCCATCACTGACAATCACGCTAGGTCTTATTTTCAGGGAAACAGGGTAGTACAGTGACAGTGTATATTTTTAGCACTGATCACTGTCTATTAGTGTCACTGGTTCCCACAAAGTGTCAGTTGGTGCCCTCCGCAATATCGCAGTCCAGCTATAAATCGCTGACTGAATCAGCACACATTACAAACATTAACACTTGTTAGGCACACTCCTAACCCCTTGATTACCCTGAGATATTAATCCCTTCCCAGCTAGTGTCATTAGGACAGTGACAGTGTATATTTTTAGTGTATCCGTGTCACTGCTTCCCAAAAAGTGTCAAAAGTGTCAGTTAGTGTCCAAATGTCCGCCGCAATATCACATTCCCGCTATAATTCACCGATCGCTGCCATTACTAGTAAAAAAATCAATAAATAAATATAAAATTATATATATAGTTACATAGTAGGTGAGGTTGAAAAAAGACACAAGTCCAACCTATGTGTGTGATTATGTGGCAGTATTACATTATATATCCCTGTATGTTGCGGTCATTCAGGTGATTATCTAATAGTTTCTTGAAACGATCGATGTCCCCGGCTGAGACCACCGCCTGTGGAAGGGAATTATATATATTATATATATATGCCAAAGTTTGCAGACATTGTAACGCTTATTGGGATTTTTTTTTCAAAAAACATGTAGCAGAATACATATTGACCTAAATTTAGGAAGACATTTGATTTTTTAAATTTTTTTATTGGATATGTTTTATAACAGAAAGTGAAAAATATTGTTTTTTTTGCTTGTTTTTTAAAAATTGTTGGTATTTTTTTGTTTATAGCCAAAAAAACAAAAGAAAGCTCTATTTGTGGGAATAAAAAGGACATAAAATTTATTTGGGTACAGTGCTGCATGACTGCACAATTGTCAGTTAAAATAACACAGTGCCATATCACAAAAAGCGGCCTGGTCATGAAGGGGGGGGTAAATTTTCCGTAAGTCAAGTGGTTAAAGTGGTATTAAATTCATATTTAAAATTGCTGACAGGTAGGGTTTTGATGACAGGAGAGACCCTCCGTGTAGCTCATAAATGACTCCCCATGCCTGTCAGCTGTCATGTATACTGAGCCGTGCATGCAAAGCTCATTGTACGTTTTGCAGCACTGCTCTGTGCCATGACGATATGCATGCGCAAGGTAGGGACGTCATCTCAGCCTGGCCATTTAAGCAGCTGAACATAGAGAACCCGGAAGGAAGACTGGGTGAAGGTGGAAGCACCCGGGACCAGCAGGAACAGTGACAGCACAATGCTGGAGGGCACTGTTTGACAGGTAAACCGGCCATAGTGTGCTAATATAGACTGCATACGACCACATTAGGGCATAAACCCCCTGAGGGCCCATATAGTTTAAAAAAAAAAAGAAAAAGAAAAGTGGAGTTTAATACCACTTTAAAGAATATCTGCATTTAAAAAAGAAAAAAAATGTATATTGGCAGTAAAGGCTGCTGTATCACTTCATAATAGAAACTCACAAGAGAGATAAACTGCCTTATTAAATTAAAGTGATGCATCTACATGGGGGCAGCCATATTTGCTCATCACAAATGCATCCTCTGCTTTCTGCTTCCTAGTTCTGCTCATTGGTTGTGTGTCTCTCTCAAGTCTACCAGTCAAGTCATATTGACTGAAAACAAAGTGCTCTCTGGATAACTGAGGAAGACAAAGACTGTATTCTCTCTAAGAAGAACTATCACTATGTATATGTTTATTATTTATCCTGGCCTCTAGGGGACAAAGTGCATTTCGTTTTTATATATGCTGTAGATTCAAACCTAACATGTTTCGTCAACGTGTTCCCTCCTCCCTCCATTGCTATTTGACCACACTTCTATGAAGGAGACGGATCATTTATGAGAGCTGATTGGCAGCGCTCATCACGGCTCCCAGTGCTTACCCAAGACCAGTGCCATCACAACACAGGGTGTGGAAGAAAAGTGAGCTCAGTCTGAGCTCCAAAATAGGAATGCTGGCAGAGGGGGGTTTGTCAGCATGTATTTCCCACTGGAACACATGCAGGGGACTGTGGGCAGAAATAGAAACAGCCACAAATTGGGCTGCTGACGGGGGAGCAGCTGCCAGATTGTAATGGAAGAGAAAAACAAGTAATTTACTACCCTAGTGCTTCTCAACCTTTTTTCCTTTAACATTCTGCGCAATCTCAAGGCACCCTATTCTAAAATGTAAAAAACTAAACTTGTAGTTTTATATATCAGCAACATACACTCACATAGGATAGCCAACATTAGAGGTGATTTATTTTTACAAAGCAAATACACCTTTGCACACTGGTACTGACTAGTATTCCAATGTTTTTTCTTCTCTCTCAGTTTCTCTCCCTCGTTCAGCTAACGTGACCCCAGGACTGATTGAGGGTGGCAGGGGAGGGCCAAACAAGGACATCCTTAGGGGCCGAATGTCCTACTTATCAACCCAGAATGTCCTCCTTATCAGTCTTCAGTTGTCAGGAAGCTGGCAACTGGCACAAACCATGCCCAAGGTTGTAAAGGTGGCCTTGTGTAACAAAAAAAAAGTAGGCTTATTGACAATTTTTGGGCAATTTAGAGCAATTTTTAGGCATTTCCAAGGCACCCCTGAAGAACCCAGAAGGCATCCCAAAAGGCTGTCTTACCCAACCATTCAGCATTTCAACATTCAGTTATTTCAACTTGAATCTATGGTACAGAATTTAAAGCGTTCATTACCCCCAACACTTCATATTCCTAATATGTGCCTGCTGTACTATGTACTTGTATGAGAAAGTCTCCTGTTCAGTTTGTAGGAGTGCAGAGAGTGGTCAGTTCTCTAGCTATGCCAGGAACTCAGCCTGCTCTCCTCCAATGATCACATTCAGTGGTGGCTTCTTCTTTTGGGGGGCAGCATTCAAACAACACCCCCCCCCCCCATCAACCTACCTCCTTATTGCCGGGGATAAACTGTAGTGTGAAAATTCATTTGCTATCGTCACACAACAGGGTGGGATCGCTCCGAGCCCACCCTTTTTTTTTTGGCTCTAATCAGGTGCTTAAAAAAAAACACCCACCCCGCATTGGAATCCATAGTCCGGTGCCCTGATATGTAGATCAGGGGGCTGGACACATGGATAGGGGAGGCCGCGCCTGTGCACCCCCTATGGATGGACCGCCACTGATCAGACTTCTGCTGACAGCAGCTGATTGACTTCTGCAACAAAAAAAATGGCCTGGGCAGGAAGGGGGTAAAAGTGTCCTGTAGGCAAGTGGTTAAAAGCATTTGTTACCCCAACACTTCATATTCCTGATAAGTGCCTGCTGTACCATGTACTTGTATGAGAAAGTCTCCTTTTCTCTTTGTATTGCTTCCTTTATGTGAAATGCCCGGCATTCCTGTTAGTCCCTCTGCTTTCTTATTAAAAACTGACCACACTAAGAAGGAAAACACATCGTGGTCAGTTCTCCAGCTATGCTGGGAACTCAGTATGCTCTCCTCCGATGATCAGATTTGTCCTGACACACCCCCACTGCACATCTATTCGCTGGTAAACTCAGTGTGCTGTTGCTTCTCCTCCCCCAGCTCTTATGCAGCTGAGAACAGAGGGTATGTGATCACTTGTTAAAAAAAAAGGGGGGAAAAGGGTATTTATAATGTTTTTTTTATATCTATTAACAAATGTTTTGCCTTTCATTTCTATTTTATACTGAATCGGTTGTTTTACAAGGTGATCGTTTACAAACACTTTAATTTTTTATTGCTCATGAGACTTGTTCTTTGAAAGGGGACAGTAAACAATGTATATGTAATATAATAATGGAAATATGGTACAGTAAGCATGTAAAAATGCACATACAAATGCTGGTCAAGTAAATAATACAATAATACCCTAAGTAAATATGTGCACATTGAAAAGACGCTATATGTTTCCTGCAAGCACTGAATGATCCCGGAGTTCCAGGTACTTTTGTGTTTTACAGAGGTAATTATTGCTTTTATATAAAACTGTATAAAAGCCTCAATATCTTAACAAAGCATAACCGCTAACCAGCTTGTTTGTAACTGTTTTTCCCTTTCCAATCCTTCAATACGCTGCAGAAATCTATGTGATATACTGGAGGGACTTCTCTTATGGAACAAAATCATGGCAAAAAAATAAGAGAAATGTGACTTTCCTTCTTCTAAAGATTTTACAATGATCATTCATACTAAATATTTTTTAATGGAAAAAAAAATCTGCCTGCATAGCTGGAATTTTTTTGCCCATTTTTGTTGTATGAATTCTTTTTTTCCTGTCTATTTGTTCATCTTATTCATCCTGTTCAGAGGTCATTAATGCCTAGAAGCCCAGGCCAGATTTAGGAGCGTCAATTAACTTGACAATACGTCTATGACTAATTTGCATGCTAAAATCTTTTTTTTTATGTAAAATTTAATTTTTTTTTTTTTAGTATAATGTTTAATATAGTGATAAGGTTTTTGTTTGTTTTAACAAAAACCCAGGTTTTTTTGGCAATAGGTTGACAAATGCACAAAATATACCCCAAAGAAGTAAGTCTGCTCTTTTTAAAGATTTAATAAATGTATTACAGTATTAAACAGGTAAATACTGCCACCTTTAGGTTGCCATGTCATCTGCAGGCTGAAAGCTTATTTTATCAATGAAGCCTCCATCATGCATGTGATGCACAGGCAATAGATTACGCAATTTTCTTTCCTGCAACCAAAATCGAATAAAATTTCTCCCATGGAGCTATTGTGTTCTACCCAACGCTGTATCCTGGCCTAGGCCAACAAGGCCCAGGCCTAGGACAGCACTTTGCAGGGGGGCAGCACGGAAAGAGTCCCCGCTGGCTTGTGCTACACTGTTAGTGCAGCACCAGTCTTATGGGGTGGACTGGGCTGAGAGGCAAATTAGTCTAGCGCCCCCCCATAAAGCGGCCTCACTGCTTCCGGTATGCGGGTAGCCGGCATTCAGCAACTATGGGGGGGGGGGGGGGGGGGGCGCCGCTTCAAATTTTGACTGTCCTATCATCCTGAACCACAAACCTCCCTCACTGTGCTATGGTTTCTGCTGCACCATTGGCATGGTTATGTCTTCTTAGTCCTCTCCATAAAATTATCAGAAATTTGTGCTTACAGTACAACTATGTGCAACACTTTTTTTTTCATTTTGGATAGAGTAAGGGAGGGTTATAGCCCCTGTCAGTTTATTTTTTACCATCCCTGTCCTATTGCAGAGATTTCCCCTCACTTCCTGCCCCATAGCCAAACAGGAAGTGAGAATCTATGCAAATTAAGGGAATCCATCCCCCCCCCCCCCCCCCCCAGGCCCTCAGAACTCGTGTCCCCACTCAAAGATTTCAGGGCAGGTCTTAAACAGCAAGAGGTGTGGCCTTGACAGGAAGGGGTGGGTCATATTTAAATTAGGGGGTGCACGAGTTTAGTCAGGCCTAGGGCAGCACAAAACCTAAATACACTACTGGTTCTACCACCCAGGCGGGCACGAGGTACCATCCCTGCCGGGACAACACACTGGTTATTGCTAGCAGCTAAAGCCACTGGCAATAATTGCATGCTAGAAATCCAACATGCCGGTTGTACCCAAGTCGATCGATGGATCGACTTGGGTACAATCAGCCCGCTCATAGATGTATCGAATCTTGGCCAGTCCCCAGGGCCGGTGCTACCACTAGGCAAACTAGGCAGCCTCCTAGGGTGCACTGCTGCCTAGGGTGCCTGGTCACTGGTGTTCCTACTCTTTTCTCTCTGCAGCAACCAACTAAGTCTCAGCATCAGCAGGCAGCTGCTGCTCCGTTCGCACATAGTGTCAGAGGAGCAGCGGCGGTGGAGGACTGTGTCCCAAATCCCAAATGAATGGAAGCAAGCAAACATTAATTGATGGGCACTGGTAGGCTGCATTGATGGGCACCGGTAGGCTGCATTGATGGGCACCGGTAGGCTGCATTTGATGGGGGCTTCATTAAAAAGTTGGGGTATACATGGGCAGGGCAAAGGGGGTGGAATCGGGGGTGGAGCAAGGGAGGGGCGGCAAAATGAGGTTTGCCTAGGGTGTCAAAAATCCTTGCACCAGCCCTGCCAGTCCCTGCTGATTTGGACCAAGATTCAAACCATCTATGGATGGCCTAAGGCTCCATTCATATTATACAGATGTGACAGACACGTGTGTTTCCACGTATTCCTGTGCGTCACGTGTAGGGCAGCCCATTCTTTTTCATAGAGAAAACACGAAAAAGAAGTCCTTTAGCCTTTTGCTAAATAGCACCGCACTGAACCGCATGGTGCTGCAGCAAAACGCATGCCTTAGCAAATGCATGGGGATGCCATTAAGAATGGCACCGCCGCGCGTCTGCTGAAGGGCAGTTTCTGTGTGTGTCGGGAAAGTTTGTGATTTTACGTGCATTACTGATACACACAGAATGTAAAATAGCCTTATGCCGTGTACACACGACCGGACTTTTTAACAGCAAAGGTCCGATGGAACGAATCAGCCGGACAATTCGATCGTGTGTGGGCTTCATCGGACTTTGGCTGTCGAAAAATCAGACGGACTTTAGAAATAGAACATGTTTCAAATCTTTACGACGGACTCGAAAAATCTGTTCGCCTGTATGCTAGTCCGACAGACGAACAACGACGGTAGGGCAGCTATTGGCTACTGGCTATCAACTTCCACATTCTAGTCCGGTGGTACGTCATCACGTACAAATCAATCGGACTTCGGTGTGATCGTGTGTAGGCAAGTCCGTTGCGTTGGAACTCTGTCGAAAGTCCGTCAAAAAAGTCCTTCGGAGTTCAGTCCGTGCAAAGTCCGGTCGTGTGTACACGGCATTACAGATCACAAGATTCAGGGCAAAGCAATAGCAATATCTTTTTTTTTCTTTAAACTCGAATAACAAATGTGGGATGGAGATAGCTCTCAGAGTACTGGCTAGTAAATTGCATCTCACACCGGCCTCATAGTTCTAGGACACGCCAATGGTTGGATATCCCCATTATAGTTCCCTGTTCCACCTGCCAAACGATGGTGACATCCTTCACCAATAATTTCTAAATTATGTAGAATAAACGTTTGGAGAACCCAACTATGAACGACACCATATTTATGGCCTTGTGTAACTTATGGAAACACTATTCATAGTATGGGAATCCTACCCATCAATTCTACGATAGATACAAAGCAAAATAAAAAGTAAAAAATCATTTTTAAAAAGCAGAAGTCAACAGTGGCAGCCTTTATCCTTGCCTTAAAATGAACCTTTTACCTAAAACCAACAATCTAACCTCTATTTGTTTATAGCGCAAAAAAAAAAAAAAAAAGGGGGGGGGGGGAGGAGATACATTTTATTTGGGTACAGAGTCGCACGACCGCGCATTTGTTAGTTAAAGTAACATAGTTCCGTATCACAAAAAGTGGCCTGTTCATGAAAGGGGTAAAATTCCCGGAGCTGAAGTGGTTAAAAGTGAACTAAACAGGGTTTTCCATTGGTGGTGCTTAGATACAGTTAAAGTGGTTGTAAACCCTGATACACCACTTGTACCTACAGGTAAGCCTATAATAAGGCACGGTTTAGGAGATATTTACCATATATGCTGGTGCCGACATCATCGGCGCATGCGCACTGAAGAAACGGCTTGATCGTGCCCTTTCTAAAGGGCCTGTGCCATGACCTGTGGCTCCCACGCGCATGCGCGGGAGTGACGTCATTGCGGCTCCAGTAAATCACAGCACTGGAGCCTGCAAACCCAGAGATAACTCGGGGAGACATGTCGCCGGTCGCAGCGGTGTACGGGGACTGCTGCAACAGCTTCAATCTAAGGTAAGTATTTCATAATGAGCTAGCATGTTAGTTCAATGTGATTGTTCATTTCTGTATTTTATTTCTGGCTGCGATGCATTGATATACCTGGTTGATCCTGCCTGGGCTGCTCCTACAAGTAGAGAAACAACAATACTTTTTAGACTTTGCACCAGCTCGTGATATCTATGATGGACTAAACATTGTTGGATCATCATTCCATGGTTACTAGTGCCTGTTTTTATGACCACCACATTTTGGATCTCACTCAGAGTGCTGCTTATAGTTCTTTTTGCTCCTACAAGTAAACTGACCACAGCAGCATGGTAGCCGAGCCAAGCTACTGTGGTCAGTTTACACCTTGCGTCATCCCGCTACAGATACAGGCAAGCTGTGCAAGAGTACAGTGAGCCTGTACCTTCCGTAGTCAGTACAGAGCCGCCCCCCGCCCATCCCTGCTCTCTCTCAGATGGTGAAAAGAGGAGGTGATTCCATTGCCATGGAAATGCAGACACTGGGCAGCAACATCACTTCCAGTCCTGTGCCCTGACGCTGAACACGCCCACCAGCAGGTCTGTGCATCGCTGTTGAATCAAGAGCGATCACGTAACCTGCAGGTATGAGGCTGCACAGTTCAGTAAGGGCAATGTCTTTAAAAAAAAAAAAATATATATATATATATATATATATATATATATATATATATATATATATATATATATATATCACAGCACATTTAACTACTTGCCTATTGGGCCCTTTCACCCCCTTCCTGCCCAGGCCAATTTTCAGCTTTCATCGCTGTCACATTTTGAATGACAATTGCGCGGTCATACAACACTGTAACCATGTGAAATTTTTAATCATTTTATTCACACAAATAGAGCTTTCTTTTGGTGGGATTTAACCACCTCTGGGTTTTTTTTTTTTCCTAAAAAAAAAAAAAGACTGAAATTTCTTTTAAAAAAAGTTTTTCTTAGTTTGTCAGTAAATTTTGTAAATAAGTAATTTTTTTCCTTCACTGATGGGCACTGATGAGGCAACACTGATAGGCTGCACCAATGGGCACTGATGAGGTGGCACTGATGAGAAGGCACTAATATGCCGCACTTAAGGGCACTGATAGGTGGCACTGATATGTGGCACTGATGAGCACTCATAGGCGGCAGTGATGGGTGGCACTGGCGGGCACTGATGGGCACAGATAGGCGGCACTGGTGGGTGCAGATGGGCGGCACGGATAGGCGACACTGATGGGCATTGAAGGGTGGCATTGATGGGCAGCAATGATGGGCATTGATGGACAGCACCGACTGGCATCACTAATGGCCACTGATTTCTGGCACTTGTGGGCAAAGGTGGGCACTGATTCCTGGCAGTGGTGGCACTTAATTGTAATCAGGGCACTGATGATCAGTGCTCTGATTACATCCCTAGATGTCCTCTGTGAGGAGATGCCGCTGATTGGCTCTCCTCTCCTCACACTCTGTCAGTGTGGGGCGAGGAGCGCCAATTACCGGCATCTCCGTGTTTACATGTGACCAGCTGTGATTGGACACAATGGGAGCAACGTCGCACGACCGCGCAATTGTCAGTTAAAGCGACGCAGTGTCGAATCGCAAAAGGTGCTCTGGTCTTTGGCCAGCAAAATGTTCTGGAGCTGAAGTGGTTAACCGGTTCCCGACCGGCGCACGCCGATGTACGTCAGCAGAATGGCACGGCTGGGCAAATGGACTTACAGGTACGTCCATTTTGAATTCCCCGCCGTGCCATTGTGTGCGCGCGGCGGCCGGGAGCTCCGTGAGTCGGGTCACGGGTCCCGCGGACTCAATCGCCGCGGGGATACCTGCGATCGCCTCACGGAGAGGACGAACGGGGAGATGCTGATGTAAACAGCATCTCCCCGTTCTGCCTAGTGACAGTGTCACTCGATCTCTGCTCCCTGTCATCGGAAGCAGAGATCAGTGACGTCACACACACAGTCCATCCCCCTACAGTTAGAATCACTCCCCTAGGACACACTTAACCCCTCCCCGCCCCCTTGTGGTTAACCCCTTAACTGCCAGTGTCATTTACACAGTAATCAGTACATTTTTAATCGCACTGATCGCTGTATAAATGACAATGGTCCTAAAAATGTGTCAAAAATGTCCGACATGTCCGCCATAATGTCGCAGTCACAATAAAAATCGCTGATCGCCGCCATTACTAGGAAAGAAAAAATTATTAATAAAAATGCCATAAAACTATCCCCTATTTAGTAAACGCTATAACTTTTGCGCAAACCAATCAATAAACGCTTATTGCGATTTTTTTTTACCAAAAATATGTAGAAGAATACGATCGGCCTAAACTGAGGAAAAAATTTTTTTTTATATATATTTTTGGGGGATATTTATTATAGCAAAATGTAAAAAATAATGCGTTTTTTTCAAAATTGTTGCTCTTATTTTGTTTATAGCGCAAAAAATAAAAATCGCAGAGGCGATCAAATACCACCAAAAGAAAGCTCTATTTGTGGGAAAAAAAGGACGTCAATTTTGTTTGGGAGCCACGTCGCTCGACCGCGCAATTGTCAGTTAAAGTGACGCAGTGCTGAATTGCACTGGTCAGGAAGGGGGTAAAATCTTCCGAGGCTGAAGCAGTTAAAGAGCACCTGTCATTTCAGATCCATCATGGCAGTGCCCTGTTAGCAGGCATCCCCTCACCTGACGCCATGTCCCTCACCTTGTTGTGTCACTGCCGCATCAACAGCCGCCCCATTTACCACCTCAATACAGGGCACTTTCACTCCCTTCCCGCCCAAGCCATTTTTCAGTTTTCAGCGCTGTCGCACTTTGAATGACAATTGCGCGGTCATGTTACACTGCACCCTAATGAAATTTTTATAATTTTTCCCCACAAATAGAGCTTTGTTTTGGTGGTATTTGATCACCTCTGTGGTTTTTATTTATTGCGCTATAAACAAAAGGAGAGGGACAATTTTGAATAATAAATATCCAATTTTTTTTTTTAAGCAAATTTTTTCCTCAATTTAGGCTGATATGTATTCTTCTACATATTTTTGGTAAAAAAAAAAAAAATCGCAATAAGCGTATATTGATTGGTTTGTGCAAAAGTTATAGAGTCTACAAAATAGGGGATAGTTTTATAGCATATTTTTTTATTTTTTACTAGTAATGGCGGCGATCAGCGATTTTTATTGTGACTGCGATATTGCGGCGGACATATCGGACACTTTTGACACATTTTTGGGACCATTCACATTTATACAGCGATCCGTGCTATAAAAATGCATTGATTACTGTGTAAATGTGACTGGCAGGGAAGGGGTTAACACTAGGGGGCGATCGAGGGGTTAATGTGTGTCCTAAGGAGTGATTCTAACTGTGGGGGGGGGGGGAAGAGGACTCACTAGGGGAGGAGACCGATCGGTCTCCTCTCCTCTGACAGGACGTGGATCTGTGTGTTTACATAAACAGATCCATGGTCCTGCTCTGTTACCCGGCAATCGCGGGTGCACGGCGGACATCGCGGCCGCCGGGCACGCGCACCGGGTCCCGAGCGACGCAGATAGCAGTGAACAAAGCTGACTGATAACAGTCCAGAGGCAGAGAATACAGGAAGGTATCAGCATACAAGACTTCTGGGCTGGATGAACTTTTTTTTTTTTTTTTTTTTTTGCATTTGTTGAACAAATATACTATAATATAATAAAAGGCTTTCAATGGTATATCCCAAAAGAGATTTAGTTCCATTTTAACACTCCCTGCATGTCCCTAAGCTGAATTGTAAGAATTTTTTAAATATTTTTTACATTATTTTTTTTTTTTTCAGCCCCGTCCCACTCCAATATTCTGGCCTAGGCCAAGAATGATGTGTACCTGGTCCTGGAGCCCCCCCCCTGGGATATTTACATCACATTTCCCAGGAGGCCACATGATTGACACACACAGAGTGGTGGCCAGTGGGTGGGCCGGGGGCAGGTTCAGTGCATCATCCGAGCTGGCTGCCTGTGTAGCGTCACATATGGCGACCCATCACATTTGGCTACCCGCTGGACTGCACATGCGCAACGCCGCCATATGCGTTCCAACACTGTGGCAATCTGCGCTTGTGCAGAATTTTGTGGCCACACCCCTGGGTCCAGGTTCAAGCCCCACTATCCAAGTGGACATAGAGTAAGATTATAATTATGCTGAGCGAAGAGAGGCCGTGCCCGAAGCGTGCCGAGCGGCCCTGTGGCAAAGTGGTCTTACAGCAGTGTTGGAACGCATATGGCGGCGTCGCGCATGCGCACTCCAGTGGGTAGCAAAATGTGATGGGTAGCCGAATGTAACGTGACACCTGCACCTGGAAGAGGCAGCCTGCCTAGGAGGACCAAGATGGCGGCACGGGACCCATTGTATGACACTACAGGAAAGAGGGGAAAAATAAAACACGGGTTGGGGTGGGATGAGTTGGGTACCATTTCAACAGACCAGAAGAGAGCAAACAAGAGGAATTTATTGTTAGAGTTTACATGCACTTTAACCACTTCAGCCCCGGAAGGATTTTACCCCCTTCCTGACCAGAGTACTTTTTGCGATTCGGCTTTGCATCACTTCAACTGACAATTGCGCGGTCGTGGGACGTTGCACCCAAACAAAATTGACGTCCTTTTTTTCCCCCACAAACAGAGCTTTCTTTTGGTGGTATTTGATCACCTCTGCGTTTTTTATTTTTTGCGCTATAAACAAAAAAAGAGCGTCAATTTTGAAGAAAAAAAAGCATTATTTTTTACTTTTTGCTATAATAAATATCCCCCAAAAATATATAAAAAAAACGAAATTCTTCCTCAGTTTAGGCCGATATGTATTCTTCTACATATTTTTGGTAAAAAAAAAAATCGCAATAAGCGTATATTGATTGGTTTGCGCAAAAGTTATAGCGTCTACAAAATAGGGGATAGATTTATGGTATTTTTATTATTTTTTTATTAGTAATGGAGGCGATCTCCGATTTTTATCGTGACTGCGACATTATGGCGGACACATCGGACACTTTTAACACATTTTTGGGACCATTGTCATTTATACAGCAATCAGTGCTATAAAAATGCACTGATTCCTGTGTAAATGACACTGGCAGGGAAGGGGTTAAACACTAGGGGGTGATCAAGGGGTTAAGTGTGTCCTAGGGAGTGATTCTAACTGTGGGGGATGGGCTTCAACTCACATGACAGCGATCACTGCTTCTGATCACAGGGAGCACTGATCTCTGTCATATCACTAGGCAGAACGGGGAAATACCTTGTTGGCATCTCCCCGTTCTTCCACTCCGTGACACGGTCGCGGGCACCCGGCAGACATCGAGTCCGCGGGAACCGTGGTCACGGAGCACGCGGCGGGCACGCGCCCACAATGCCGCATCGTAAAGGGGACGTACCTTTGCGCCCTTTTGCCCACCCGTGCCATTCTGCCGACGTATATCGGCGTGGTGCGTTTGGGAAGGGGTTAAATCGGAACCAAACTCTCTCAATCAACATTCACTATTTTTAATCCTTATGCTTAGTAAATAGGAAGGGATATTATATTGACTTGTTTTATCCTTTCTTTTTTACATTTCTTCAGTTTCTTCCTGGTTTCTGGCCTAGGCCAAAATAATATCATACATCCCAGGTGTCTTCATGGGAATTTTTTTCCTGTCATCTGGGGGAGGGACTTTCCTAGCTCAGCACACCCTCCTGCCTGCATGCCTGACCTAAGGGCAGATGGATTCCAGTAAGTAAATTCTACATGAATCATCTGTCCCTACTCAAGATGGCCATGTTTCTTCCTTGTTTCTGACCTGGGCCAAAATGGTATCATACATGCCAGGAGTCTTCAGAAGGTGGGGGGACGGACTTTCCTAGCTAAGCACACCCTCCTGCCTGTATGCCTAAGCTAAGGGGCAGATGGATTCCAGGGTGCTACACGAATCATCTGCCCTTACTCAAGATGGCCGGAGCTAGAAATGCTGGGTGGGGGTTTTCAAAGTGATTTCTCAACAAAAGAAAGCATGGAGATGTGAATGGATGGGGGGAGTTTGCTTTGAATATTAAAATGAATTAAATAGTGTTTTCAGTTTGTGGTGCTCGGATAAGGTTTAGCTTCACTTGGATGAAGCAGCAATCACTGAAAATGTAACCACTTCAGCCCCGGAAGAATTTACCCCCTTCCCGTCCAGGCCATTTTTTGCGATTCGGCACTTGTGAGTCGCTTTAACTGACAATTGCGCGGTTGTGCGACGTTGTACCCAAAGAAAATTGACGTCCTTTTTCCCACAAATAGAGCTTTCTTTTGGTCGTATTTGATCGCCTCTGCGGATTTAATTTTTTGGGCTATAAACAAAAAAAAGCGCCAATGTTTAAAAAAATACAATATTTTTTTACTTTTTGCTATAATAAATATCCCAATTTAAAAAAAAAAAAATACATTTCTTCATCAGTTTAGGCCGATATATATTCTTCCTCATATTTCTGGTAAAAGAAAATCGCTATAAGCGTATATTGATTGGTTTGTGCAAAAGTTATAGCATCTACAAAATAGGGGATAGATTTATGGTATTCTTACTATTTTTATTTTTTTACTAGTGATGGCGGCAATCAGCGATTTTTAGCGGGACTGCAACATTGCGGCGGACAGATCGGACACTTTTGACACTTTTTTGGGACCACTGACATTTATAAAAATAGAGCTAAAAATAGCCACTGATTACTGTATAAATGTCGCTGGTAGGGAAGGGGTTAACACTAGGGGGCGATCAAGGGGTTAAGTGTGTTCCCTGGGTGTGTTTCTAACTGTGAGGGGATGTGACTGACTAGAGGTGGAGCCAGATCGCTGTTCCTACTTACTAGGAACAAACGATCTGTATTTCCTCCCCTGTCAGAACAGGGATTTGTGTGTTTACACACACAAATCCTCATTCTGGCTCTCGTGCCCGCGATCGCCGCCGGCCACGCGCATCGGGCCCCCCACCGCGTGATTGCGCATGCGCGCCTGCTATGGCTCTTACAGGAGCCGCTTTATATATACGGCGATTTGCGCAGGAGAGCCACCCTGCCGCCGTATATATGTACAGGAGCCGGCATGGAAGCGGTTAAAGTGGTAGTTTTACCACTTGTACCTACAGGCAGGGGCGGACTGACCATTGAGACACTCGGGCACTGCCCGAGGGCCCTGGGCCACTAGGGGGCCCCATCAGAGTTGCCAGCCTTAGTAAAACCAGGGACAGTATAAATCTGTGTTTTTCTTTACATCTGTCTGTGTATACTGTGTATACTGTGTGATTGTATACTGTGTGGCCCCATAATTGCCTGGGGGCCCCATAATCTCCTATTGCCCGGGGGCCCCATGAGTTATCAGTCCGCCCCTGCCTACAGGTAAGCTTATAAGACTTATCTATAGGCATACCTCTCAACATTTTGAGATGGGAATGAGGGACACCTACTAACAAACGTATGTAGGCATAGGACACGCCCCCTGCCACACCCCCTTAAAGGAGAATTAACCCCCAAAAAAGGTTAATTAAACCCACAAGTGCTTTTTTTTACCACTTCTATTACTTTATATTGGCTTTTTAAATTTACAAATGCAGCAATTTAGAAATTAGATGAAAGGTTTAACGCTGGGAAACACTTTTTGATAGATAAAAAGTGCATTTTATATACAACTATATAGATCAGACCAAAATGAGGGAAAATGAGGAGGAAAGAGGGACAGAGGGACATTGTTCCAAATCAGGGACAGTCCCTCGAAATCAGGGACAGTTGGGAGGTATGCTATAGGTACTGTGATATTCAGAGTGCATACAGCCGGTGACGTCAACGGTGAATGCGCTCTGATTGGCCTGGCATACCGTGTCGGTGTTCTGTCTATTAGTGCAGATCGCCGGTTAATGCCTCCGACGATCTGCGCATGTGCAGTAGTGACGTCACTCCAGCTGGCCTGACGTCAACACTACGCATGTGCAGATCGGAGGCATTATCTGACAATCTGCAAAGCGTGGAGGCAGGATCTGACCGTCAGATTCTGCCTCGCTCTGTACACAGCAGTAATCGGCTGTGTGAACAAGCCCTAAGACCCCTTTCACACTGAGGCACTATAAGGCTAAGAATAGCGCCTGCAAAGGGCCTGTAAATTGCCTCTCCTGTCACTCCAATCTGAAAGCCCGAGGTCTTTCACACTGGAGCGGTGCGCTGGCAGGACTCCAAAAAAAGTCCTGCAAGCAGCTTCTTTGAGGCGCTTTAGGAGTGGTGTATACACTGCTCTTAAAGTGCCCCTGCCCATTGAAATCAATGGGCAGCGCCGCCGAAGCGCCAGCAAAGCGCCGCTGTAGCAGTGCTTTGCTGGCGCTTTGCTGGCGCTTTAAACCTTTTTTTGGCCACTAGCAGGGGTTAAAAGCGCCCCGCTAGCAGCCAAAATTGCTGCTAAAACGACGGTAAAGCGCCACTAAAAATAGCGGCGCTTCACCGCCAACTCCTGGGCGCTGCGAGTGTGAAAGGAAGCTAAAAGCTGGACTGCCACCCTGTAACTGTGTGTATTGTGCACAGCTGTGGGGAAGGTACAACAAGTCCCCATTGACATGTATAGATCAGGAATGGTGGGCGGTGGCATCTCAGGGAACAATAAGCTACATTTACAATTGACCTCACACATAAAGAAAGGAGTTTTACAGGAGTGGGGGGGGGGGCAGAATATCCAATGTGTACACTACTGCCCCGTACACACAATCGGACATTGATCGAACATTCCGACAACAAAATCCTAGGATTTTTTCCGACGGATGTTGGCTCAAACTTGTCTTGCATACACACGGTCGCACAAAGTTGTCGGAAAATCCGATCGTTCTAAACGCGGTGACGTAAAACACGTACGTCGGGACTATAAACGGGGCAGTAGCCAATAGCTTTCGTCTCTTAATTTATTCTGAGCATGCGTGGCACTTTGTGCGTCGGATTTGTGTACACACGATCGGAAATTCCGACAATGGATTTTGTTGTCAGAAAATTTTATATCCTGCTCTCAAACTTTGTGTGTCGGAAAATCCGATGGAAAATGTGTGATGGAGCCCACACACGGTCGGAATTTCTGACAACAAGGTCCTATCACACATTTTCCATCGGAAAATCCGACCGTGTGTACGGGGCATTAGAGCGGACATACTCTCTTCTGTTGATTATGCGCAGAGAGAGTGAGGCAGAATCTGAAGGTCAGATTCTGCCTCCGCACTTTGGAGATCGTAGGATAATGCCTTAGATCAGGGGTCTCCAAACATTCTGAACAAAGGGCCGGTTTACTGTCCTTCAGACTCTAGGAGGGCCGGACTGTGGCCAGCGGGAGTGGAAATTTTCCTGGCATCAGTGGGAGTAAACATTTGGTATTAGGGGGAGGAATAGTGCCCCATTGTTGGTATCATAGGGAGAAATAGTGCCCCATTAGTGGTGTCAGTGGGAGAAATGGTGCTCTATTGTCAGTGTCAGATGGCAGAATAGTGTCTCGTATCAGTGGAAAGAATAATGCCCCAAGGGCCGGATAAAGGCAAGCAAAGGGCCGCATCTGGCCCTCGGGCCGCAGTTTGGAAACCACTGCCTTAGACGATCTGTGCATGCGCAGTGCTGACATCACGCCAGCTGATCGGCATTATCCGACGATCTGCACTAATCGACAGAACAGAGCCTGTGCCGTAAACAGCGTGGAGTGATGTCATAGCGCCCCCCGGCCACTCATGTAGCCAGAGGACGCGAACCTGGAATGTAGACCAGGTGAAGACGGAAGCCCTCTCAGCGGTGATAGCGCGATGCATACTAGCACATTGTGACGTTTTTTTCTTTAACTGCGGTTTACTACCGCTTTAAAAGTAATATCTGAAAACATCAGTCAATCTTTACAATTGGTAAAATATGTACCACTGAAAATATAGAATCATTTCGCCTTGTGCCCTGGCTCACACCAGTGCGGTTTTGAAATCGTGCTACTTCAGTGCGAGTTCAAAGCCGCAGATCAGTGCGATTTTCACCTCCGATTTCATTGTGGCTTGAGACTTCACTTAACAGAAGTCTATGCAAATCGCAATGAAATCCCAAAAAAGTAGTAGCAGGAAGCTTTTTCAGAGTCGCAACGATTTGAACGGTTCCATTGCTGGCAATGGGGTGCAACTTGTCATGCCATTTTGAACTGTTAAATCGCATGACAATTTGCCCCCAATGTGTACTAGGGCTAAAGAGGATTTACTCTCATCCTTTTAATATTTATCAGTGAGAGAGGTCATGTAAATCTAATCAATAAGAGTGAAAGTTTCTATGTATAGCTTGTAATTCTATCAGTCCAAGGAGGAGGTTATCATTTGTCCACATTACCTATGGGAATGTATGTCAAGAGAATTGTGCATTGATGGGTATCTCTACCACTAGGAGTCTTCACTTTCCTTCACACATGAACATTGTGCCATGTGATTCCCAAAGAATTCCATAATTCTGGAGAGGGCCTGTTCACACCTGAGGGTGGTGCTGCCCGTTGCGTTCAACTCAAAAATGACATGAGTCTCTTTGGGGCGGAACGCACATCTTTGAATCCATAGACTTTAATTGGAGCACCTGAAAAATGCTTGAAAAATGACACTTTTTTTTAAGCACTCTCATTTAAAAGTATATGGAGCCAAAAACACACAATTCTGCTCCTGTACTACAAATCGCAAAAAAAAAAAAAAAACGCATTTACAAACGAACAAGAAAATGTCTTAATGGCTGGAGACAATATATTCTCTTCATTCCCTGTACACACGGCCGATTGTCGGGATGCATCGGCCGGTTCAATAAAAAACGTCCGACATTTTGCCCGTGTGTCAGGCACCCTGTCCATCAGAAGCTGGCCAGTTTGGCTGGCTTCTGTTGGACAAGCATGCTGGAAAACCAGCAGCCGACCAGCTCCCGATCAGCACTTTTTTCACCAATGGCTGAGAGCGCTGGTCGGGGTGTTCTGGCGGATGGGTCGTCCCCCTGTCAGAACACAACAGCTCAGCGGGGGATCTCGCTGTACTAATATCGGATCGTTAGTAGAGTGGCTCCGGCCGGGGCTGTCCACTTTTTTTTTCCGTTCAACCCAGCGTGTACCAGGCTTTATGATGTGAAATACCCACAATCCCCTTGTTTGCTTCATTTCAGTGCCTCATGTCTTTACTGTCCTGGTCGCACCTGTGAATTATATAATATATATAATATATAATATATACCTGTGAATTATATATATATTATATTATATATATATAGTATAATAATTACAGCCCCAATGTGTTCCGTGGGACATCTCAGATGATCTCCAGCTTCGGGACACGGCCAAACAGAAGTCTTTGGGGCACTAATGCGCAGGCCAGGCTGGGCCAGGACAGTAAAGACTTGCATGACTGGCTGCACATGTAATGCACAAGCAAATGTGACAGTTGGGACACTTTCACACGGGCTCTCTGATCAGGTCCACCTGTCAGTTTTTCAGATGGACCTGATCGGACCCTCCATTCACCCCTATGCAGTGGCGGGTGTCAGCAGACACATGTCCGCTGACATCCGCCGTTATCCGATCCTGGCCGCAAAATCCAGACGGATGGTGGTCCTATTTTCCATCCACCTGGCGGATCAGGGTGGATACGATCGGATGAAAACAGACAGGTGGTCCGTTTTCATCCGATCTCCCCATATAGGAGGGCGGGACTGGGTCAGTCTCTGCTCTGCTCAGTAAGCAGAGATGGACCTGTCATCCGTCTGCTCAGCAGGGATTAGCGGATCGATCCCGCGCTAAGCAAGTGGAATCCAGCAAACTGAGGCGCCCGTAGTTCCACTTTATGGTGTACTTATCCTGTGGGGACTCTAAATGGTTAGGGAGCAAATAAGTAGTCCAAGGTTTAGTCAAAAGTCAAAGATATTAAGTCACCAACAGCAAACTGAAACTACTCTATATTACCAAAAGTATTGGGACGCCTGCCTTTACACACATATGAACTTTAATGGCATTCCAGTCTTCGTCCGTAGGGTTCAATATTGAGTTGGCCCACCCTTTGCAGCTATAACAGCTTCAACTCTTCTGGGAAGGCCGTCCACAAGGTTTAGGAGTGTGTCTATGGGAATGTTGGAGCATTCTTCCATAAGCACATTTGTGAGGTCAGGCACTGCTGAGAAGGCCTGGCTCGTAGTGTCCGCTCTAATTCATCCCAAAGGTGTTCTATCAGGTTGAGGTCAGGACTCTGTGCAGGCCAGTCAAGTTCCTCCACCCCAAACTCGCTCATCTATGTCTTTATGGACCTTGCTTTGTACACTGGTGCGCAGTCATGTTGGAACAGGAAGGGGCCATCCACAAACTGTTCCCACAAAGTTGGGACCATGAAATTGTCCAAAATGTCTTGGTAGGCTGACCCCTTAAGTGTTCCCTTCACTGGAACTAAGGGGCCAAGCCCAACCCCTGAAAAACAACCACACACCATAATCCCCTCCACCAAATGATATGGACCAGTGCACAAAGCAAGGTCCATAAAGACATGGATGAGCAAGCTTGGGGTGGAGGAACTTGACTGGCCTGCACCTTAACCCAACAGAAAACCTTTCGGAAGAATTAGAGCAGAGATTGCAAACCAGACACAATATATTATGATACACTTGTATGAATATACAGTTATTATACAAAATAAAATGCAACATGATTGCCAGTACAGTTACATAAAAACTCTCATCCATTCATCCATTGTAAGTTATAGATCTTTTTTTTTGAGTAATGGTTCTCCATTTAAAGGGTATCCTATATTTATAGATATTACTGATTTAATTTCAGAGCATTTTACTCCTGATGATTGGCATGAGCATTGAAACGAGCGTCGAGTATACATCGAACTGATGCCCAGACAAGTTTGGCTCACCATGAGCAATTGCTTATGTATATTGAACCATTATGAATGGATGAGTGTTTTTATGTAACTGTACTGCCAATCGTGTTGCATTTTATTTTGTATAATAACTGTATATTCATACAAGTGTATCATAGTATATTGTCTCCTTTATCACACTTTTTATAACATGATTTGTAATCAATAAACAATTCAATGAATAATATGAACAAGATATCCATTCAATGCCTCACACAAAGTCCCATTGCTTTTTCTTTTCTGTTGTTCAACACTCCTAAACCTTGTGGACGGCCTTCCCAGAAGAGTTGAAGCTGTTATAGCTGCAAAGGGTGGGCCAACTCAATATTGAACCCTACAGACTACGACTGGGATGTCATTAACCTACCTGGTGGTTTTCCCGAGTGTGGCTTGGGGTGAGATTTCAGCACCATTAGCGGTAACCCCGAGCCACACTCGGGATTACATTGCAGGATCCTGGTGCGGTTTTACTTACCTTGCCCCCAGGATCCTGCGATGTCCTTCTCGCTGTGTCTGCGGGCTCTGTCTTCCGCCCCGATGTCCTGTGTGCCGGGCTCCGTTCCCTGCGAGCGTCTCGACGCACGGGGGCGGAGCCTGGCGGCAAATTCAAAAAAGTGAAAAATCATAATACAAACAGTACAGTGTAATCTTACAGATTACAGTACTGTATGAAATTATTTCACATCCCTTTTGTCCCCAGTGCTTTGTCCTATGCCCTGCATACAGTTTTATATTATATAAACTGTTCTTTCTGCCTGGAAACTGGAGATTGTCCATAGCAACCAAAAAGTGCCTCTTTACGTCAAAAGTGGTTTTAGACCAGCTAGAAAACAGCGATAGTAAATTAGAACACTTGCAGAATGGAGCGATAGTGAATCGTGGGGAAATTCATTTTATCATTATTATATTATTATTTTTTATAATTATTTATATTTATTTATTATATTATAATTTATGATTTTGTGTTTCAAACTTTATCATACCCGGGATATCTACTAGACTCTTGTTTGGACAGATTTAAGTGTGTCATTGCTAAGAATTACAGGCCTACAATATAAAACGTCAAATTTATGCAAAACAATTGTACCACTTTGAGACGCAAAAATCTGACATAATCATACCGCCAGGGAGGCTACAGTTCATGTTTGTGTAAAGGCAGGCGTCTCAATACTTTTGGCAATATAGTGTAAGTCAGAGAAGTGCACAATAGAGGGATTTCTCTATTATAATGGAAAACCCCATTAGTAGATGTTCTTACAGCGGACCTAAACCCCCCTAGCGTTTTCAGCCAAGGAAGGTGCCATCTTGGCCTCTGTTTGATCTTCAACTGCCATGATGCTGTCTATGTGATCAGTTATGACACTAACCATTTGATGGATTGACAGTTTGTTTGAGAGCACAACCAAAGTGACAGTTACAGGTGAGGCACATGCCGGAAATGGAATTGTTTTTTGAAACCGTTGAATCGATGGGCTTAGTTCCGCTTTAAGCAGGACTGTTAAAGCAGAACTAAACCCATCAATTTATGCATTTACTAAAACAGTTATGATAACTTTTATGGGGCGTACACACGGTCGGACTTTTCGTCTACAAAAGTCCAACGGACGCCGACGGACTAAAGCTGGCTGGTAATCCGATCGTGTGTGGGCTTCTCCGGACTTTCAGCAGACTTTTTCAGCCTCAAATACGACGGACTTTAGATTTGAAACATGCTTCAAATCTTTACGTCGTAACTACGACGGACCCCGAAATCCGTTCGTCTGTGTGCTAGTCCGACGGACAAAAACCCACGCTAGGGCAGCTATTGGCTACTGGCTATCAACTTCCTTATTTTAGTCCGGTGTACGTCATCACGTACGAATCCGTCGGACTTTTGTGTGGTCGTGTGTAGGCAAGTCCGTTCGTTAGAAAGTCTGCTGCAAGTCCGCCGAAAGTCTGTCGGACAGGCTGTCGGACTTTTGTAGACGAAAAGTCCGACCGTGTGTACGCCCCATTACAGTTATTTGTGTGCTTTTGTTAGCTCTCCACTGAACGCAAATATGGTGTCATAATTCATCACATGTGCAGCTTAATGGCAATTGCAGATCAAACAGAGGTTAAGATGGCAGCTTCCTTGGCTGTAAAAAGGTAGGAGGGTTTAGTTCTGCTTTATATTTAAAACGGCTGACAGTTTCACTTCAGGGAGCAAGGTCTGGTCCTCAAATCTTTGTTTGAGGACCTTACAACAATAGGCAATGGACAACTGTCCTTATTGCCCCTTGATCACGAGAGGCTAGGCTCTGCAATGTAGTGCACAATGAGAGCTGCAATGAAGACCACAATGGGGGCTACAATGAAGAACCCAATGGGGGCTGCAATGAAGACCACAATAGGGGTTACAAAGAAGACCACAATGGGGGCTACAATGAAGAACCCAATGGGGGCTACAATGAAGACCCCAATGGGGGCTGCAATGAAGACCACGATGGGGGCTACAATGAAGACCACAATGGGGGCTACAATGAAGACCACAATGGGGGCTACAATGAAGAACCCAATGGGGGCTGCAATGAAGACCACAATGGGGGCTACAATGAAGACCACAATGGGGGCTACAATGAAGACCACAATGGGGGCTATAATGAAGACCCCAATGGGGGCTGCAATGAAGACCCCAATGGGGGCTACAATGAAGACCACAATGGGGGCTTCAATGAAGACCACAATGGGGGCTACAATGAAGACCACAATGGGGGCTACAATGAAGACCACAATGGGGGCTTCAATGAAGACCACAATGGGGGCTACAATGAAGACCACAATGGGGGGTGCAATGAAGACCACAATGGGGGCTGCAATGAAGACCACAATGAGAGCTGCAATGAGGGCCTTGCTCTCTTATCAAGGAAATGGTAGACACCTTGAAGTACAATCTGCTAGGCAGGACTTTAAAAAAGTTTAAAATGGCTGACAATGTAATTTTAAGCAGACGTAAACTGTGGTGCTAGTTCTTCTATTATCAGTATCCGGTATTATGCATTAGGCTGCTTGCATACAGAAGAGCACCCACAAATGGAGGGAAGTCTAGACAGAAGTCCAACTAAGCAGAAAGTCAGCCACACCAATGACCAAAGTCCAAAGTGTTTTTTTTTGTTATCTAAGCAACAAAAATAAATCCAGCGCGTTTCAGGGGCTAAGACCCCCCCCCCCCCCCTTCATCAGGGCTTGTGTATAACCACAAATATAGATGAACGCAGATGAATTGCAACAAAAGTTATATAATATGATCTGAATTACTGTCGCTGACAGTTTTGTGCAGCATGAACTATCAGTGACACTAATTCAAGACATATTATATAACTTTTTTTTGCAATTCATCTGAATCCAACACACAAGCCCTGATGAAGGGGAGTGTCTTAACCCCTGAAACGCACTGGATTTCTATTTATCGATCATTGGTTTGGTGCTCCTTTCGCATTTTGCAAAGTTTCACTTTAAGGACAAAGGTCTAGCCCAATGGTCTCCAAACTGCAGTCCGTAGGGTTGGATCCGACCCTTTGTTTGTATTTATTCGGCCCTTGGGGCACTATTGCCTTCCATTAACATTAACAGTGGGGCACTATTCCTCCCACTGACACCAGCAATGGGGCACTATTCCTCCCACTGACACCAACAATGGGGCACTATTTCTCCCACTGATACCAATGATGGGTCACTATTCCTCCCACTGACACCAGCAATGGGGCACTATTCCTCCCAATAACACCAGCGATGGGGCACTATTCTTCTCACTGACATCAATGATGGGGCACTATTCCCCCCACTGACACCAGCAATGGGGCACTATTCCTCCCAATGACACCAGTAATGGGGCACTATTCTTCTCACTGACATCAATGACGGGGCACTATTCCCCCCACTGACACCAGCAATGGGGCACTATTCCTCCCAATGACACCAGCGATGGGGAACTATTCTTCTCACTGACACCAATGATGGGGCACTATTCTTCTCACTGACACCAATGATGGGGCACTATTCTTCTCACTGACATCAATGACGGGGCACTATTCCCCCCACTGACACCAGCAATGGGGCACTATTCCTCCCAATGATACCAGCGATGGGGAACTATTCTTCTCACTGACACCAATGATGGGGCACTATTCTTCTCACTGACATCGATGACGGGGCACTATTCCCCCCACTGACACCAGCAATGGGGCACTATTCCTCCCAATGACACCAGCGATGGGGAACTATTCTTCTCACTGACACCAATGATGGGGCATTGTTACTGATGCTGGGATATTTTCTACTGCTATTGGCCACAGTTTGGCCCTTCTAAAGTCTGAAGTATAATAAACTGGACATTTGTTTAGGAAAGTTTGAAGACCCCTGGTCTAGTCCTTATTACAGCTGTGGTCATCAAGGCAACTGTCCAAATTAACCCTTTTATTATCGACTAGGGTTGCCACCTCATCCCTTTAAACCCGAACACATGAATTAAACAGGTTTTGAGGCTAATTTAATGCAGATAAGGCACCAAGTAATACATGTTCAGTTTTTAAGGGATGA
The DNA here is from genome assembly GCF_042186555.1 of Aquarana catesbeiana. NCBI lineage: Eukaryota > Metazoa > Chordata > Amphibia > Anura > Ranidae > Aquarana > Aquarana catesbeiana. The sequence continues at coordinate 30,126,303 of NC_133332.1, forward strand.
GGTGGCAACCCTTCTATCCACGCTTGGAGTTCCTCTGAGGATGGTTAACAAGAGAGGCTAGGCCCTGCTTACAGAATTTGACAAAAATTGTCAAAAACTTTTTTTTCTCTCAAGGTCTTGCTTCTGTGCAATGAGGGCCACACTAAGGGCTGCAATGGGGACCACAATCAGCCCAGGACCACAGCCTGGAGAATTATCCATTATTTGCTCTTTGACACAATGATGAATATTGTAAGACAGGTAGAAACTGCAAAAATTTAGCCAGGTCGGTAAAACTTCCGAGAGCACTGTTGATGTACATGACTCCCCCATACCGAGGACATGACATTACTGGGATGTAATCCAATGTAAATGTGCTGTATTTATGCATAACCAAAGCCTTCCATTTTCATGAAGGTCAAATATTGCTGAACGTATGTCTTTCTCCAACTAATTCTCAGTGCTGCCTTGTTAAAAAGGGGGGCCAACAAGCACCCTCCAGATCTGAGGTGCATACTGATACAATGAAAAGTGACTTGCAACATCCCTAAACACGGAGACCCAAGTCGATGAGACAAACATGCATGGTGACACACACGGAGGTGCATGCACAATTTGAACGACACGCAATAGGTTCATCCAAAAAAGAAAACAAAAAAAAACAGATAACAAATTCCAGCATGAAATGGCACACATTCATAGCAGAACACACAGCAACACACACATACAAAAAAAAAAAAAAAAAAGCTGTATATATAAAAAAAACACACAGAGCTCTGTGCAAACGCCCACACAGACATTGAAATGCACCGGCTCACAGCAGTAAAATGCTTCTATACAAGTATATAATCCACCCACACACAGCAGTGCAGCCTGCAGAACATAGAGGCACTGTACTGTATAGACACATAAGGAAACAGCACCGTATAGGCACACAGCGCACAGAACACATACAGGTACGCACTCACTCCACTGACAGCTGGAGCTGGGAAAATTTAGGGCTGTTGCCTGTGGCAACCAATCCCCTCCTCTAGCCTGCACTAGGAAGACCTAAAGCCCACCGGTTTCTTTGGGCAAAGGCAAAGACAATCTGTATGGCTCCCAATTCCATAAACCCATACCTCCACCTAATGTGCTTTTTTATTTGCATATGTCGATAGGTATCTAAGACTTGTAGCCTGAGCGTGTACCAGTGCACGCATATGCATCTATTAAATGTGCACAAGGCATGGACTTCACGCACCACGTAACAGAGTTTGTATTCTGCAACAAGCAAAGCCCTCATTAATTTATGTATCAATCTGTTCGATGCCATATGGTTCGCTGTGGATGTTAAATTCTCTAGAATCGCATAATTAGAAGCGTTGTATAATAGGTGAAAAAAAAAAATTGTAGAGACCATTGATAGTCCTTTCTTAGAGGTCCATGGTCAACTTAAAGGAACCTGTGCATATCTGTCCTCTAATATCCTTTTAGTCAAACTGCCCTGCAGTTGATGAGGAACTACAACTCTCAGCCCTAGGCTTATAGTTCTTCATCAGCTGGAGCAACGCCATACAGGAGATGGAGGTAGATGGTCTAGGAGGACCTTTAACTGACAGCCCAAAGTTTGTGCATGGTCTCCTTCTTCTGGGGCCCAACAAGCTTCGTACACAGATATAAAATAACTGATCGATGATAGGTCAACTGACGGACATCTGTACATCTCAAGCTGTTCGGAGGAAAAGAATTCCTGTTGGAGCTCCCAACTCTGCCCACCTGCACTATTGAGTCCCACTCCTTGGGCTGCATTCCGAAAAGTGAATGAAACTCCTAGCAAGGAACTTGAGATTTTATCGCACTGACCTTTACAGGTAGGCAGTTCTGGAACTATCTCAAGATAGAGAGCTTTGGGATGCGGTCTACACTGGACACATTTATCTCCACTTCAAGAGCTCCTCCAGTCTGGTATTGGAGTCAAGGAGCTCCAAGAACAGCAACCTTAAAAAAAACTAGGTGCCAAGTGGCAGTTTCTTAGGCGACCCAGGTCCCTGGATTTGTCCACACCAAAGCTACACAAAACTATGGAATGTGGAAACTATGCAGAAAGACCCTTATGGTGAGAGACAGACTTACTGGCACACTAGCAGGTACTTGGTTCCCTAGAAATCTGGCTTAATTGCACACACAAGTGACGCACACAGAGGTACACAGAGACTCAGTTACGCACATCCAGGTACACAGCAGATACTCTCTCACCTCAAAACTCAGCGTATCTTTCAGTTTCCATCAAATTTCATGTTCAAGACCTTGACTAGGCCCAAGCTGTGGATGGCGAACCCCAAACACAAAGTGAGGTAGGGTGTGGAGAAATGGGGTGAAGGATGGGAGGGATGTTGGGAGGTCTGAGGTGCAAAGCAGGGCACAGGTAGAAGGCCGGCAGGGTGCAGCGCAGGACATGCAAGCCGTGCAGTGTTGCGTGCAGGATTTGCAGCGTCCCCCACAAGACGGAGGGTCCAGCATGAGAGGGATGAGGGGATCTGAGGTTATGCAGTGCAAGGTGTGCACTGCAGGGCATGCAATGCAGGATGACACAGGCATGCAGCAGAGCAGCGGGTGCAGTGCAGGGCAGCCAGCCTGGGTCGAGCAGGGCAGCGTAAGAAGCATGTGCGGTGCAGGCAAAGATGTGCGGGATCTGCAGGGCGTGCAGGGTAAGAGGCCTCCACGTTACCCAGCTCCCAGGACCAGCTCGAGCTGCATCCTTCCGTATTCACAGGGATGTCACTGTGAGCGTGGTAACCAGGCAACTGTGTGCACGCCTCCTCCTATCACAGGGACACGCACGGGGGGACTGCTTAACTACTTCGCCGACAGCGAGAGATGGAGGGTTAAGAAGAAGAGGGAATAAGAGGAGGATGACACAAGAAATGCAAAAAAAAGAAAAATCTAGAATAGCAAGAAAGATGTATGGGGTGGAAAATGTGGATGGTAATGAGAGTAAATGGAGGTAGAGGACAGGTGCGAGAGATTTAGGCAGAGAGGGTGATGGGAAGAGGGTGGAAAAGGCACAGAATGGGGTGGAGAGATGGACAGGTAGAGAGGGAAAGAAGCAGAGAAATAAAAAGGGGAAATGGGAGATTTGGAGAGAAGAGAGTTGAGCTGTGCAAGCAATCTCACTGTTACTAAGCAACTGTGCGCGTACCCTGTCCTATCACAGGCAGACCTCTTAACTCCTTCCATACACACTGCGAGAGAGAGCGAGTGACATACACTGTGCAGGGATGACGAGGAAACAGGGTGACAGGCACACAGGGGACCTGGAGGCAGAGAGAGTGAAGAGGACAGACAGGAAGTGGCAAAGAAGAGAGAGCAAGGGGGTGGGGGGGTATGGGGGTGAGGAAGAGAGAGAAAGGGAGTAAAGAAATGGGAGCGAGAAGGAGAGAGAGAAAGACAGAGAGAGAGAGAGGAGAGAGAGAAGGAGAGACAGTGGTAGTATGAGAGAGAGGGAACATGAGGAAGAGAGAGAGAGTGGTAGTATAAGAGAGAAAGGGAAAGGGTATGAGAAAGAGAGAGAGGGAGGAAAGAAATGGGAGAGAGAAGGTGTGTGAGAGAGAGAGAGAGAGAGAGAGAGAGAGTGGTAGTATAAGAGAGAAAGGGAAAGGGTATGGGAGAGAGGGAATATGAGGAAGAGAGAGAGAGTGGTCGTAAAAGAGAGAACGGGAGAGGGTATGAGGAAAAGAAAGAGGAAGGGAAGAAATGGGAGAGAGAAGGTGAGAGAGAGAGAGAAGGAGAGAGAGAGAGAGAGAGAGAGAGAGAGAGTGGTAGTATAAGAGAGAAAGGGAAAGGGTATGGGAGAGAGGGAATATGAGGAAGAGAGAGTGGTAGAATGTGAGAGAGAGAAGGTATGAGAGAGTGGATATGAGGAAAAGAGAGAGAGAGGAAGGAAATAAATGGGAGAGAGAAAGTGTGAGAGAGAGAGAGAGAGAGAGAGAGAGAGAGAGGTAGAGACAGTGGTAGTATGAGAGAGAGAACAGGAGGAAGAGAGAGAGTGGTAGTAAAAGAGAGAATGGGAGAGGGTATGAGAAAGAGAGGATATTAAGAAAAGAAAGAGAAGGTGTGAGAGAGAAAGAGAGAGAGGAGAGAGAGAGAGAGCAGGAGAGAGAGAGAGAGAGAGAGAGAGAGAGAGAGAGAGAGAGTGGTAGTATAAGAGAGAAAGGGAAAGGGTATGGGAAAGAGGGAATATGAGGAAGATAAAGTGGTAGAATGTGAGAGAGAGAAGGTATGAGAAAGACTGGATATGAGAAAGAGAGAGAGAGGAAGGAAATAAATGGGAGAGAGAAATTGTGAGAGAGAGAGGGAGTGGTAGTATAAACAAGAGAGAGAGGGGGTATGAGATAGAGTCGATATAAGGAAGAGAGAGAGCAGATGTGAGGAAGAAAAAGGGTATGAAAAAGAGAAAGACAGAGAATGTGCCTGGGAGGTATGAGGAAAAGGGATATAGGAGAGAGAGAGAGAAAGAGAGAGAGGGGATATGGAAAATCGAGAAAAAATAAGAAAGAGAGGGGACAGGAAGGAAAAGGCAAAGAAGGGAGCAAGGGGGGAGAGTGGTAGTATAAGAGAGAGAGAGGGAGTAAGAGAAAGAATGGATATGAAGAAGAGAGAGCAAGAGAGAGAAGGGGCAAGAAATGGAGAGAGAAGGTGTGGGAGAGAGAGACAGAGTAAGAGAGAGAGAGTGGTAGTATAAATGAGAGAGATGGGGGGTATGAGAGAGAGTGAGAGAGTGAATTTAAGGAGAGAGATAGCAGATGTGAGGAAGAAAAAGGGTATGAAGAAGAGAAAGACAGAGAATGTGCCAGGGCAGTATGGGGAAAAGAGAGAGCTAAAGGGAAGAGAGAGAGAGAGAGAGAGAAGGAATGTGGGAAAGAGAGAACAAATAAGGAAGAGAGAGGGGGGCAAGAAGGAAGAGGAAAAGAAGAGAGTAAGGGAGAGAGGGGAGTGGGAGAGAGAAGGTGTAAGGAAGAGAGAGAGAGCGCAGTAGTGTAAGGGAGAGGGAGGCTATGGGAGAGAGGGAATCTAAGAAAAAGAGAGAGAGGATATGAGGAAGAGAGAGAGAGAGTAGTATAAGAAGGAGAGAGAAAGAAAGAGAGTGAGTAAGAAATGAAAGAGAGAGGGGATAAGGAAGATGGAGAGAGGGACATAAGGAAGAGAAAGAGAGAGAATAGGGAAGAGAAGAGAGAGGAAATAGAAGACAGAGAGATGGGATAAGGGAGAGAAAGGATATGAAGGAGGAGGGGAAAAGTAAAGGAAAGAGAGAAGGTATGAGAAGAAAAATTGAGAGAAGGTATGTCATAGAGAGAGAGGATAAGAAAGAGAGAGAAGATAAGGAAAAGTGAGAGAGGGCATAAGGAAGAGAAAGAGAGGATAGGGAAAAGAGAGAGGAAATACAAGAGAATGAGAAGGGGGGGATAAGGAAGAGAGTGGGAAATGATATAAAGACAGGTTGGGGGTATAAGGAAAAGGGGGAGAGAGAGAGTGAGGATGTGGAAAAGAGATATAGAGGTTGAGGGAGAGAAAGAAATAGAGAGAGGGAAGATGTGGAAGAGAGAAGATAAGGAGGATATATAGAGAAAAGGGGTGTGGATCAGACAAATATGATATAAAAAAAAAGAGGGGAGGGAGAGAGGATGTGGAAGAGAGAGAAGGAAGGGGGGGGGAGAGGGAAAGGATGTGGAAGATAGAGATAGAGGATAAGGGATAAGGATGAAAGGAATAGAGGATAAGGGGGAGAGAGAGAGAGAGAGAGAGAGAGAGAGAGAGAGAGAGAGAGAGAGAGAAAGAGAAAGAGAGAGAAAGAGAGAGAGAGAGAGAAGAGGGAGGGAGAGAGAGAAGAGGGAGGGAGAGAGAGAAGAGGGAGGGAGAGAGAGAGAGAAGAGGGGGGGAGAGAGAGAGAGAGAGAGAGAGAGAGAGAGAGAGAGAGAGAGAGAGAGAGAGAGAAGAGGGAGAGAGAGAAGAGGGGAGAGAGAGAGAGAGAGAGAGAGAGAGAGAGAGAGAGAGAGAGAGAGAGAGAAGAGGGAGGGAGAGAGAGAGAGAGAAGAGGGAGGGAGAGAGAGAGAGAGAGAGAGAGAGAGAGAGAGAGAGAGAGAAGAAGGGGAGGGAGAGAGAAGAGGGAGGGAGAGAGGGAGGGGGGGATTGGAAGTGTTAGCAGATAAGTAAAAGAGAGAGAAACGATTTGGAAGAATGGGGGGGGGGCAGATGAAGAGAATAAAAAAGAGGGAGTATGTGGAAAAGGGAAAGAGAAGATGTAAGGAAAGGAGGGAGTATTACAAAGTTAAAAAAGGCTGAGGTTTTTGAATACGATAAAAAGAGAGAGGAGTACAGTATGTGGAAGAGAGAGGGTGTAAGGAAGAGAGGAGATGTGTGGAAAAGAGAGAGAGGGTATGAAAAGGAGAAATTGAGGTGGGTAGCAGGGAGGGAGAAAGGACGAGGAAGACAGAGAAGATGTGAGGAAACTAAAGAGAGAGATGGTATGAGAAAAGGAAATAAAGAGGATGTGAACAAGAGAGAGAAGGTGTGAGAGAGTAATAAAAGACGGGAAGGGTTAAGGGTAGGAAAATAGAGAGGAGAGGTTTGGGTAAAGAGAAGAGAAGAAGAAAACAAGCCCATTCACATCTTTGCTTCTGCTACTGTATAATATGTGAGGTTTTTTTTTACTGCAGGTAAACATAAGGACAGTCACAAATAAATTGATGCTTGTGTAGGAAATTCAGCGCACTGCACTATTTTTACAGTAATGTGTGTTAAGGAGGCCCTTAGGAGTTAATGAGTGTGGTGAGGTACAAAGGTATCCTCAGTAAGCATCAGCAGGGTACCATCATCCCTTTCATTAATATAAATCAAGAAGAAAAGGGAGTAGCTGGGACTTTTCAGGTACCATACAATAACACAATATTTGTTAAAATTCACAATATTTCTTTTTTCCAATAAAAACTATTTTACATTAATAAAAAAAACATCACAACATGAAGTGAAATTTTTGTGGTCAGAAAATGGCTTCACATAAATACTTCTACTGGGACATGTTTCGCCTCTGCAGCTTTCTTGGGAAGAGTTAATTACATGACGCTTACACCATCCATATAGAATCTCCACAAAAACATGTATTAGCATAGGGAGTTGACAGAGGTCTCGTGAAAACTTAAAAAATAAAAACAACTCAGGATAACACCAGCACTCAAAGCTGCAGGTCCCAGGATGGTATATTGGTGCACTGCAGGAGAACCAAGGGGAGACTGCCCACCCAGTATTGACTAATCACTAATTAATGTCACCACATAGGGGTGCCCATAATATGGTAAGCTCTATAAAGCTTTGCAGCTTAATTGAGAAATGTTTGAGTGAAATGTTTGGCTTCTAGGCATGCGTGCTGCCAACCTATCAGCATACGCATCCCGCCTGTGACATCAGATGTCGGCTGGATGGGAGAGCTATAAATAGCTGTGGGCTCTGGAAGCCATCTTGCCAGAATCCCAGAAAAAAAAGTCCAGAGTCCAGGAGTGTGGTCCAGGTCATTGTTGTTCATATCTGTCAAACATTTCCAGAATTAAGCCGCAAAGCTTTATGGAGCTTACCATCTTTTGGGCACTCTGTGGTGACGTTAATTACTGATTACTCAATACTGGGCGGGCAGTCTCCCCTTGGTTCTCCTGTGGTTCACCGGTATACCATCCTGAGACCTGCAGCATTGAATTCTGGTGCTATCCCGAGTTGTTTTTATTTTTGAAGTTTTCACAAAGCTTCCGTCAACTTCCTATGCTAATACATATTTTTGTGGAGATTCCTTGAATGGTGTAAGCTTCATGTAATTAACTCTTCCCGAGGAAGCTGCAGAGGTGAAACATGCCGGAGTAGAAGCATTTAGGTGAAGCAAATTTTTTACCACAAAAATTTACACTTGATGTTGTGATGTTTTTCATAATGGAAAATTGTTTTTATTGGAAAAAATAAATATTGTTAATTCTAACAAACATTGTATGTCCCAGCGACTCCCTTTTCTTGTTGAGTGTGGTGAGGTGTGGTATTATATTATTGTCCACTTTCTCTGCATAGTGAAGAGACCTTTTTTTTCCTAAACTTTATGTAGTTGATGCAAACTTTCATGCAAAGAATTGTGCAATGTCAATGCCAATCGATATTAAAAACATTCATTCAAAAACACAAGCTATTAACTTGCATTACTGCATGCACATGGGTGTGTACCTGCACTGACTGATAAAAGAGGAAAGTAGTTGAGGAAGGGAGAGGGCGAGAAAGAATGGGTAATACAAAGGCAAAGAGAAAGGGATAAAGGATGATGAAGGGAGGAGTGATGATGAAGGAGGTTCAACCTACAGTAGGTAAAGAGAAAGAGAAAAGGAAGGAGTGGAGAAGGAAGAAGAGGGTGGGAGAAGGGGTGAAAGGGGAAAGAGGGAGAAGGAAGGAGTGGTTGAAAGGCAAGCAGAAAGGGAGAAGGAATGTGGAAATTCAATTAGAGTGACACAGACAGGCCTACGAGCCCAAAGAAAGCAGACTCTGCTGGTGGTGTGACCAGGTGGGCCTGGAAAATAAGGTCTACTACTTCTTGCTATGGTGTCCTAAGTTCTCAACAGTGAGATACACTCACTTCTAGAGACTCTCTGGTCCTCTCCAGGACTTCACTTCTATAGAAGAGAAAAAAGAACTCCACATTCTACTTGGAGAAGAGGAGACAACAGTGAAAATAGCTGCACAATATATTACAGCACGTCACAGACATGAGACTTATACCTACTCTACTCCTGCTCAACCCTTACCCCTCTTTATATTATCTATTAACCTAATAACATTACTGAACTCACCTCCTATTCACTTTACATTAGCCTTCACACTTAATGTCCTAAACCAGTGGTCTCCAAACTGCAGCCCTTTGCTTGCCTTCTTCCGGCCCTTGGGGCAGTGTTCCTCTCACTGATACAAGACACTATTCCTCCCACGGACACCAACAATAGTGCACTATTCTTCCCACTGACACCAACAATGGGGGTACTATTTCTCCCACTGACACCAACAATTGTCCATCATTCCTCCCACTGACACCAATGATGGGGCACTAATCCTCCCAATGACGCCCACAATGGGATACAATTTCTCCCACTACCAATGATGGGGTACTATTCCTCCCACTGACACCAACGATTGGGCATTATTCCTCCAACTGACACCAACGATTGGGCATTATTCCTCCAACTGACACCAACGTCCGCCCCTCCTAAAGTCTGAAGGACAGTAAACTGGCCCTTTGTATAGAAAGTTTGTAGACCCCTGTCCTAGAAGTTATAATGTGAAAGGGAAGAGATGGGGAAGAGTGAAAGAAGGAAAAGTGGATGGAAATGAGGGCAATAAAGGATGAAAGGGGAGCCGGTGAAGTAGAGAAAAAATGAGAAAGAAAATTAGAAAAGGGGACAGAGAGTAAGTGTTGGAAAATAGAGCATATGAAAGAAAGAGATTGAGTAGATTACAGATAGAAAGGTGATTGGCATTACAAACAAGGGAAAGGTAAGTGTTAAAGGAAATAACATGAAAGAAAACTGGTTAACAAGCAACAGTAATTAAAATGAAAGGAGAAGAAGAAAATTAAATTGTGCGAGATTCAAAAGAAAAGAAAAAAGAAAAAGGAACACAGCAAGGAAGCCAGAAGTAACATATGAGATCCTGAATTATACTGGAGGTTACAGCTATATCCCTGTGATGTTGATTGAATTGTGAAGTTGCATTCTTAGGAATTAATCCATTAGCCAATATATATGCCCAGCCAGAATGGCATAAAAACTTATGGCCACCAATGAAACATCAGCACAGAACAAGTGTAAGGCTCCATCACCACTTCATAGGAAATTACATTTGTATGACCAGGTAATTCTGAAAACACCTCTCAATTTCCCTGCAAGAAGTCTCTCATCTCCTGAATCTGAGTAGAAGACACAGCCTCGTGATTGTTCCAGGCTTTTATTGGCTCAACATGGTTTAGCCTGGGCAATGGGGGGGGGGGTCTTTCTCCTTTCGGGCTGGTACCTGGTAGTTGACATGTTGACATGACTGATTTTCTCTCTGATCTCACAGGGGCTCTGCCACTTTGCCGTTGATTTATTCTCTAAAGTAGACCCCAAAACTAAGATTTGTTGGTCTGTGAAAATTTATTTTGGAATATCTACCAACAGTAACTCAAATAACCACTCGTTACAACCAAGGTATGCAGAATATCATCTCTGAACGCACAACACCGAACCTTGAAGTGATGGGCTACAGCAGCAGAAGACCACATCAGGTGCCACTCCTGTCAGCTAAGAACAGGAAACTGAGGCTGCAATTCGCACAGGATCACCAAAATTGGACAACACAAGATTGGAAAAAAGTTGCCTGATATGATGAGCCTCAATTTCAGTGGCGAAATTCAGATGGAAGGGTCAGAATTTGGCGTAAACAACATGAAATCATGGATCCATCCTGCCTTGTATCAACCGCTCAGGCTGGCGGTGGTAGTGTATTGGTGGGGGGGATATTTTCTTGGCACACTTTGGGCCCATTAACACCAATTAAGCATTATTTAAACACCACGGCCTACCTGAGTATTTTTGCTGATCATGTCCATCCCTTTATGACTACAGTGTCCCCATCTTCTGATGGCTCCTTCCAGCAGGATAATGCACCATGTCACAAAGCTCCAATCATCTCAAACTGGTTTCTTGAACATGACAATGAGACAATGAGGTCTCTGTACTCCAATGGCTTCCACACTCACCAGATCTCAAGTCAATAGAGCACCTTTGGGATGTGGTGGAATGGGACATTAGCATCATGGATGTGCAGCCAACAAACCTGCAGAAACTGCATAAAGCTATCATGTCAATATGGACCAAAATCTCCGAGGATATTTTACAACACCTTGTTTAACTGCTTCAGGGTAGCCCCATCTGATGTGAGCAGTCTAAGCTGAGCCAGCGAGCTCTCCGAATGTTTTTGTCCTCTCATTACTTTGTATTACCTCTTTTCAGTGAAAAAAGCAACTTTAACTGCTTCAGCCCCGGAAGATTTTACCCCCTTCCTGACCAGAGCACTTTTTGCGATTCGGCACTGCGTCGCTTTAACTGACAATTGCGCGGTCGCTCAACGTTGTACCCAACCAAAATTGACGTCCTTTTTTTCCCCACAAATAGAGCTTTCTTTTGGTGGTATTTGATCACCTCTGCGTTTTTTATTTTTTACGTTATATAAACAAAAAAAGAGCGACAATTTTGAAAAAAAAAGCTATTTTTTTTACTTTTTGCTATAATAAATATCCCCCAAAAATATATAAAAAAACTAATTTTTTCCTCAGTTTAGGCCGATATGTATTCTTCTATTTTTGGTAAAAAAAAATCGCAATAAGCGTATATTGATTGGTTTGCGCAAAAGTTATAGCGTCTACAAAATAGGGGGTAGTTTTATGGCATCTTTATTATTAATTTTTTTTTATTACTAATGGTGGCGATCTGTGATTTTTATTGCGGCTGCGACATTATGGCGGACACATCGGACACTTTTGACACTAATTTGGGACCATTGTCATTTATACAGCGATCAGTGCTATAAAAATGCACTGATTACTGTGTAAATGACACTGGCAGGGAAGGGGTTAAACACTAGGGGGCGCTCAAGGGGTTTAGTGTGTCCTAAGGAGGTGTTCTAACTGTGGGGGGGATGGGCTACCACTCACATGACAGCGATCACTGCTCCCGATGACAGGGAGCGGTGATCTCTGTCCTGTCACTAGGCAGAACGGGGAAATGCCTTGTTTACATAGGCATCTCCCCGTTCTGCGGCTCCGTGACACGATCGCCGGGAGACCGGCGGACATCGAGTCCGCGGGTCCAGAGGGCACGGTCACGCTGTACGCGGCGTGCGCCCGCCCCGCTTGCCCTGCCAATTAAAGGGGACGTACAGGTATGCCCATTTGCCCACCGCTGCCATTGTGCCAACGTATATTGGCGTGCGGCGGTCGGCAAGTGGTTAATATATGCCACAAAAAATGAAGGCAGTTCTGAAGGCAAAAGAAAGTCCAACCTGGTACTAGTAAGGTGTACCTAATGAAGTGGCCAGTGAGTGTATATTGAGGTCTGGCTAGAACGTAAGGTATGGACCTTGGAATGGAGGCTTTATCCCACTCAAAGCTCTACAAAGCCTACGGGCTCCAGGATCAAGAACAGATTTTATTAAGGTTCTGAAAAAACCAAAAGTATGTTTTCTCCTCATCAGCCATAAACCTTAGAGCCCCTCACCATGTATATGTGAGAAGCCTAGGCGACATATATATACTATCGACTATCCTGCCTGCCATTGCCTTTCAATGGCATGATGCACCATTTTTTGGAAGCCATTAAATTTCCATGATAGCCTGAGTTACATACGTCTGGTAAAGCATCAGATCCCACTGTGGTTTCATTGGGAAAGCTTGTCATAACAAACTCCATCACTTGTCTTTACCGCTCGATAGTCTGTCATTGCTGTGAAGCCCTGCCCATGCCCTGTTAAACTCCGCCCCCATTTTCAGTGTTGGTCACTTATCTTTCTCAGTTCTTAGTGGCAACAATCTGGCTAATATAGTCTCGGTCACAGGGAGGTAGCTGTGGCATACCCCATGTGACTTTGGTGGCCATCTTAGGTCAACCAGAGTCTATTTAAGACTCTGGCTCCCGGGCTTGGCGTGCTTCTGGCGAGTGGACAGAATAAGGACAGGGACACCGGGGACAGTGGAAGCAATGGGGAAAGGTTCCAGTGAGTAGGGCCTATGTCTACATCTTTAGAAAGCCTCCCCTTTTTGGTTGGACCGGCCAAGCTGCACTTCGCTCCTCATGACAAATGCTGTTGCCATCTAGGAGTCTTCTGTCCGCTGATTGTCTTCTGCTCAGTTGTAAGTGGCCCTGGACGGGTGAGCTACTGTTGGACTTGCTGTTACAATACAACATTCTTTGCGTGTTTTTTGCCTGCCACATGACTCTGCACCTACCCAACAAGAGTTTCCTCTGTTAACTAATTGCAAGTGATGTGCCCTATCCTTGAGCCACGGGCACACTATCTGGGTATACAGACATTTTAATACATGGGTAGAAAGTATATGAAATGCCTTTCCTACCAGCAGGAGGGAGGAAAAACAATTTACACATTACCCAGAGAATCAGAGACGCTTGTTTTCAATCAGAGACCAGCACTGAGGGAGAAGAACAAAAATCACAATCACCATGCTGATCTACTATGCAGAACGAACAGCTAGCATATATAATAAGCAAATATGGCTACCGCCTTGCATCTTCAAATAGAAGATATCTATATAGATATATATATATATATATATATATATCTATATAGATAGATATATCTATCTATATAGATATATATATATATATACACACACCCCTCACATTTATAAAACTATTATATTCTATCTTTTCATGTGACAACACTGAAGAAATGACACTTTGCTACAATGTAAAGTAGTGAGTGTACAGCTTGTATAACAGTGTAAATTTGCTGTCCCCTCAAAATAACTCAACACACAGCCATTAATGTCTAAACTGCTGGCAACAAAAGTGAGTACACCCCTAAGTGAAAATGTCCAAAGTGTCAATATTTTGTGTGGCCACCATTATTTCCCAGCACTGCCTTAACCTTCGTGGGCATGGAGTTCACCAGAGCTTCACAGATTGCTACCGGAGTCCTCTTCCCCTCCTCCATGATGACATCACGGAGCTGGCGGATGTTAGTGACCTTGCGCTCCTCAACCTTCCGTTTGAGGATGCCCCACAGATGCTCAATAGGGTTTAGGTCTGGAGACATGCTTGGCCAGTCCATCACCTTTACCCTCAGCTTCTTTAGCAAGGCAGTGGTCGTCTTGGAGGTGTGTTTGGGGTCGTTATCATGTTGGAATACTGCCCTGAGGCCCAGTCGCCGAAGTATGTCACAGTACATGTTGGCATTAATGGTTCCCGCAATGAACTGTAGCTCCCCAGTGCCGGCAGCACTCATGCAGCCCCAGACCATGACACTCCCACCACCATGCTTGACTGTATACAAGAAACACACTTGTCTTTGTACTCCTCACCTGGTTGCCGCCACATACGCTTGACACCATCTTAACATAATAAGTTTATCTTGGTCTCATCAGACCACAGGACATGGTTCCAGTAATCCATGTCCTTAGTCTGCTTGTCTTCAACAAACTGTTTGCGGGCTTTCTTGTGCATCATCTTTAGAAGAGGCTTCCTTCTGCCATGCAGACCAATTTGATGTAGTGTGCAGCGTATGGTCTGAGCATTGACAGGCTGACCCCCCCACCCCTTCAACCTCTGCAGCAATTCTGGCAGCACTCATACGTCTATTTCCCAAAGACAACCTCTGGATATGACGCTGAGCATGTGCATTCAACTTCTTTGGCCGACCATGGCGAGGCCTGTTCTGAGTGGAACCTGTCCTGTTAAACTGCTGCATGGTCTTGGCCACCGTGCTGCAGCTCAGTTTCAGGGTCTTGGCAATCTTCTTATAGCCTAGGCCATTTTTATGTAGAGCAACAATTCTTTTTTTCAGATCCTCAGAGAGTTCTTTGCCATGAGGTGCCATGTTGAACTTCCAGTGACCAGTATGAGAGAGTGAGAGCGATAACACCAAATTTAACACACCTGCTCCCCATTCACACCTGAGACCTTGTAACACTAACGAGTCACATGACACTGGGGAGGGAAAATGGCTAATTGGGCCCAATTTGGACATTTTCACTTAGGGGTGTACTCACTTTTGTTGCCAGCGGTTTAGACATTAATGGCTGTGTGTTGAGTTATTTTGAGGGGACAGCAAATTTACACTGTTATACAAGCTGTACACTCACTACTTTACATTGTAGGAAAGTGTCATTTCTTCAGTGTTGCCACATAAAAAGATATGATAAAATATTTACAAAAATATGAGGGGTGTACTCACTTTTGTGAGATACTGTATATATATATATATATAGATATCTATAGATATATAGATATCTATAGATATCTATATATATACCGTATTTATCGGCGTATAACACGCACTTTTTTCCCCTTAAAATCAGGGGAAAATCGCAGGTGCGTGTTATACGCCGATCCCCTGCGATCCCGAGCTGTCACATTTTCAAAATCGCCGACCGCGATTTGGAAATGGCGCCGAAATACACAGAGCCGGTCCTCGGCTCTTTCCGGCGGCTCTCGGTCACTTTCGGCTCCACTCGTAGTCCCGAGCGGAGCTTTCTGAACCTACTCGGCTAGGTTCGGATAGCTCCGCTCGGGACTACGAGTGGAGCCGAAAGTGAACGAGAGCCGCCGGGAAGAGCCGAGGACCGGCTCTGTGTATTTCGGTGCCGGCGGCGCCATTTTCAAATCGCGGTCGGCGATTTTGAAGCCCAGAATGGAAGGGATCACTGGGGCAAGGCTGCAGTGGGGAAGGCTGCACTGACTAGGCTGCACTGGGGAAGTCTGCACTGACAAGGCTGCACTGACATGGCTGCACTGACATGGCTGCACTGACATGGCTGCACTGACATGGCTGCACTGAGAAGGCTGCAATGATGGGCATTTAAATGTAAGTTTTTTTCCCTTCAACTTCCCTCCTAAAAGTTTTTTTTCCCTTAAAATTCCCTCCTAAATTGGGGTGCGTGTTATACGCCGGTGCGTGTTATACGCCAATAAATACGGTATATATATATATAGAGAGAGAGAGAGAGAGAGAGAGAGAGAGAGAGAGAGAGAGAGAGAGAGAGAGAGAGAGATATACACACATAGGTCCAACAGGTATTTTCTGTATTAGCAGATATTTTCTTAGCCTGAGAAAAAGAAAACGAATGCAGCCACCACGTATAAGGACCGATGAGCTGCATTATATTACATTTTTATTCTTTGGCTTAGATATCCTTAAAAAAGAAAACCTTGCACTAAAGTGAATGCAGGGTCCGTTTATAATAAAGCACCACAAACAAAATGCTCAGTGAAAGAAAATAAACATCAGAATTAAAACGTAAATTAAAATTAAATGTATATTAAAATGTACATGTTTTTGAAGCCCTACTCCATTCACGCCTGAGCGTTTTCTTATGAACTTGCACAAAATCACATGATTTCACATGCATTTATAAAGCATGTGAAAACCTTGTGTTACGCTTGCAGTGCCATTCATTGGTAATGACACCTCAAACGCAGCAAGCAGACGTGCATTTTTCGGGCGGAAACACGTGCAAAAAACACGTCTATAAAAGCACTTTCTATAGATATGTGACTTACCACTTGCGGACCACCCCACGTACTTTTACTGCGGCAGGACAGCCACTACCTAGTACATGATCCAGCACTTCTGGGTAGGGGGTGCGCACACACACCGCCGCAGCTGTGATTAGACACAGCACAAGCTGATCACCAGGTCCCGGCCAATGGATGTCCACCGGCACCCGCTGATTGGCGAGGAGAGACACAGAACAGAACTCTGCCTATGTAAACAAGGCAGAGCTCTGTTCTGTCAGTGGGGAAGTGAACAATTTTGATTCCCTGCTAAATCCTTTGCTTCCCTTAGTAAAAGCACCACACACAGTACACAAACACTGGCAAGGCACACATTTAACCCTTTGATCGACCTAGAGGTTTAACCTCTTCCCGGCCAGTGTCATTAGTACAGTGACAGTGCATATTTTTAGTACGGATCACTGTATTAGTGTCACTGGTTCCTACAAAGAGTCAAAGTGTCAGAATGTCCACCGCAATATCGCAGTCCTGCTATAAGTCGCTGATCGCTGCCATTAGTATAAATAATAAATAAATAAATAAAATTCCAGTATATACATCCCATAGTTTGTAGACGCTATAACTTTGCGCAAACCAATCATATACTTATTGAGATTTTTTTTTAAGGAAAAAGATGTAGCAGAATACATATTGGTTTAAATTGATCAGGAAATTAGATTTTTTTTTTTAAATTTTTATTGGATAAGTTTTATAGCAGAAAGTAAAAAATAGTGTTTTTTTTTTTTATTTATTCGGTCTTTTTTTGTTTATATTTTTTTAGGTCTTTTTATGTTTATAGCGGAAAAAATAAGAAACCCAATGGTGAACAAGTACCACCAAAAGAAAGCTCTATTTGTGGGGGAAAACACGGACATCCATTTTATTTGCGTACAGCGTTGCATGACCGCGCAATTGTCAGTTAAAGTAACACAGTGCTGTATCGCAAAAAATGGCCTGGCCATGAAGCGGGGTAAATTTTCCTGAGGTCAAGTTGTTGTAATTGTTGCACTTTGTGATTCATTGTTGGACTGTGTTGGATTGTGTGGTGCTGCAGGTGATCATCGTTATAGTTCCATAGGGTTTTCTGTACATTTTAATAGCAGCCTCCTTTATCACAGCGCAGACAGTATATTAGATATTTGGAGGTACGTGACACACTTGTGGAATCCCTGTGGAGGCCGGAAATCACTGTAGTAGGCACTGTTATTACAGTACTCGCCATTAGCTTCCAGGTCCCATGCTACCCTGCTGCGTTGTGAACACAGGAGGTCGCTTACTCGGCACGGACACCATTCAGAGAACAATTAGCATTTTCTCAATCAATGCAAAGCAGGAGCGGCCAGTCCATTAGGGGTGCAGGGGCACCGCCCCCCCTGCAGGGCACCAGACTCAAGCCTCATGATTAGAGCCTGAGGTTCTAATTGGCTTGAAAAAGGTTGGGCTCGGTGTGCAGAGCACAGCGCCCCGTACACACCCACTTGTGACAATAGCGAATTAATATTTGCTATTTTTTTCCTGGCTTCTCCTCCTGGCCAATAATGACAGGAGGTGGATCGGGTTGGCTGGGAGGAGAAGCCGAGGAAGCCATGGACTGTCACCGTGGAAAGGTGAGTGCGGGGGGCGGTCACCGTGGAAAGGTGAGTGCAGGGGACGGTCACCGTGGAAAGGTTGAGTGCGGGAGGGACCGCCACCGTGGAGGAGTGAGTGCGGGGGACCGATCAACGTGGAGGGGCTGAGTGCGGGAGGGACCGCCACCGTGGAGGAGTGAGTGCGGGGGACCAATCAACGTGGAGGGGCTGAGTGCGGGGGGACGGTCAACTGTGGAAGGCTGAGTGCGGAAGGGACCGCTACCATGGAGGAGTGAGTGCGGGGGACCGATCAACGTGGAGGGGCTGAGTGCGGGAGGGACCGCCACCATGGAGGAGTGAGTGCAGGGGACCAATCAACATGGAGGGGCTGAGTGCGGGAGGGACCGCTACCATGGAGGAGTGAGTGCGGGGACCGATCAACGTGGAGGGGCTGAGTGCGGGAGGGACCGCTACCATGGAGGAGTGAGTGCGGGGACCGATCAACGTGGAGGGGCTGAGTGCGGGGCACGGTCACTGTGGAAGGCTGAGCGCGGAAGGGACCGCTACCATGGAGGAGTGAGTGCAGGGGGACCGATCAATGTGGAGGGGCTGAGTGCGGGGGACCGTCACTGTGGAAGGCTGAGTGCGGGGGACCGTCACCGTGGAAAGGCTAAGTGCGGGAGGGACCGCCACCATGGAGGAGTGAGTGCGGGGGACTGATCAACGTGGAGGAGTGAGTGCGGGAGGGACTGTCACAGTGGAGGGGCTGAGTGCGGGGGACCGTCACAGTGGAGGGGCTGAGTGCGGGGGACCGTCACAGTGGAGGGGCTGAGTGCGGGGGACCGTCACAGTGGAGGGGCTGAGTGCGGGGGACCGTCACAGTGGAGGGGCTGAGTGCGGGGGACCGTCACAGTGGAGGGGCTGAGTGCGGGGGACCGTCACAGTGGAGGGGCTGAGTGCGGGGGACGTCACCGTGGAGGGGCTGAGTGCGGGGGACGTCACCGTGGAGGGGCTGAGTGCGGGAGACCGTCACCGTGGAGGGGCTGAGTGCGGGGGATCGTCACCGTGGAGGGGCTGAGTGCGGGGGACCGTCACCGTGGAGGGGCTGAGTGCGGGGGACGTCACCATGGAGGGGCTGAGTGCGGGGGACGTCACCGTGGAGGGGCTGAGTGCGGGGGACGTCACCGTGGAGGGGCTGAGTGCGGGAGACCGTCACCGTGGAGGGGCTGAGTGCGGGGGATCGTCACCGTGGAGGGGCTGAGTGCGGGGGACCATCACCGTGGAGGGGCTGAGTGCGGGGGACCATCACCGTGGAGGGGCTGAGTGCGGGGGACCATCACCGTAGAGGGACTGAGTGCGGGGGACCGTCACCGTGGAGGGGCTGAGTGCGGGGGACCATCACTCTGGAGGGGCTGAGTGCAGGGGACCGCCACCGTGGAGGGGCTGAGTGCAGGGGACCGCCACCGTGGAGGGGCTGAGTGCGGGGGACGTCACCGTGGAGGGGCTGAGTGCGGGAGACCGTCACCGTGGAGGGGCTGAGTGCGGGGGATCGTCACCGTGGAGGGGCTGAGTGCGGGGGACCATCACCGTGGAGGGGCTGAGTGCGGGGGACCATCACCGTGGAGGGGCTGAGTGCGGGGGACCATCACCGTAGAGGGACTGAGTGCGGGGGACCGTCACCGTGGAGGGGCTGAGTGCGGGGGACCATCACCCTGGAGGGGCTGAGTGCAGGGGACCGCCACCGTGGAGGGGCTGAGTGCAGGGGACCGCCACCGTGGAGGGGCTGAGTGCAGGGGAACGTCACCGTGGAGGGGCTGAGTGCAGACCTGGGGGGGGGGTTTTGTTTGTCGTCTCCCTTAAAAAGTTTAGTAGCAGCTGCCACTGATGCAAAGTGATCTTTGATTGGACTCAGGGGAGAGACAGGGAGGTGACATCACGATCTCCACCTTGCCGAGTCATAGAACCTCTTCCCCGAGGGTTGATTTCCTATGACAGAACCTGTTACTTTGCCCTGTGTCCTGCTTCACACATATGTGATGCGAGAACTCGTGCGATTCCAGTGTGGGTTCCTACATCGCATGTCACTCACCGGCATTTCACACTGCCCTCTGCAAACTGCTGCGGGTGTCAATGTAAAGTTAATGACACCCCCAGATTGGTTCACAGATCGCAGTTCGAACTGTCAAATGGTGCAGGAATCGGATCGCATGGGTGTTCACATTCCTGTGTGGACCAAAAAAAGGGTCCTGCACCATTTTGGTGCAAATGCGATGCGATTTCAGCCATACGGTTTGTATGGCTTAAATTTGCATCGCATAGACATTGCATGTGATCTACACAGCAATGCGGTGCGAATCACACGTGATGTCTGTCATCGGACAAGTGTGAACCCAGCCTTAGTGGCCGAAGAAACAAAATCCTTTTAAAGGATAAAAACTCACAATATCTCTTTTATTCCATTACTTAGCTTTTTAGAGATCAGGCCCAGAAAATGTGGTGAAATCAGGCAGAGGTTGTACACTGAGATGGGATTAAATCTAATATACTGCATGTTGTTTGTGCACTACCACTTGTGCAAAGCCTCTGTGGCATCCCGTGAGCTCAATTTTATCCTATTTACATTGACCCGGTGATTACAATTTAATGATGTGAGCCTATAGCATGACAATACCACTGTGCATTATTTATGTCACCCACAAAGTGGTCACGCTTTTACTCCCAGGGGGAGATTTCCTGTTCCTTCCTGTTTGACAAAGAAATTGGGATTTCATGAGCAGGGCTAATGTATCTACAGCCTTCTGATTGTAAAGAGAACCTGTGAGAACACAAACATGACTTTTTAAAAGGTAGAAATTCCAGGGCTGTCCTGGTTTCAATACCAAAAGAGTCACTGGGCTGGAACAAGCAAGCAACCAGAGAAGTGTAAAACTGTTGATCTTGCTGTTGCAGGTAAGTGACTCACTAGGTAGTGAAAGTAGGATAAGGCTGAGGTCCCGAGGATTGCAGCTTTAAAAGTAAGACAGCAATCACAGCTATGAAATGTATATTCTCCGAGATTAACGTTTATTGCCCATTCACACTATCACAATGTGTTAATGCACTTTACATGCTTTGCTGCGATCTGGTGGCACTTACTCTATATGGCGCCCCAACTCACCTTGCCAATGGATGTGCATTGCGGTGGACTGTCAGAAATGGACATGGTGCATTGGCAGCCCATACATTTTGACTTTTCAACACTTGCCCATGGCATAACATGTCAATACGCGTGCCCTAACAGTGTGACTAGGCCCCCAAAGTGACACTAATGAAATCCTTATGCCCCGTACACACGATCGGATTTTCCGACAACAAATGTTGGATGTGAGCTTGTTGGCGGAAGGTCCGACTGTGTGTATGCTCCGTCGAACATTTGTTGGCTAGCAGGTTCTCAAATTTTCTGCCAACAAATGTTTGTTGTCGGACTTTCCGATCGCGTGTACACAAGTCCGTCGGACAAAAGTCCACGCATGCTCGGAATCAAGTATGAGCCGGAAGCGATCGGTCTTGTAAAACTAGCGCTCGTAATGGAGATATCATGTACGTCTTCTACGTCACTACGTTCGTAATTGTTGGCCAACATTTGTGTGACTGTATGTATGCAAGACAAGTTGGAGCCAACAACCTTCGAACAAAAATCCACAGTTTTGTTGTCGGAAAGTCCAATCGCGTGTATGGGGCATTAGTCTTCAAAAATAATCCATACACAACCACTTCTTAGTGGCCTTGTTAACCATTTTTTATTTTTACTGTGTTTTTCTGCCTCCTTGTATAGTCCTCTGTGAGTTCCAAAACCTCTCCTTACAATTGTGGTTATTGGAAAGAATTAACCTCTTATAGATAGCTAAAAAAAATCAATGGTGTCAGTGGGAGGTTATTTGAGAAGTAGAACTTGCTCATTGCTCAAGGAACCCCTAACAACCTCTGGAGGAACCCTAGGATTCCATGGAACCTTGGCTGAGAAACCCAGCCATAGTTCATCTCAGGAGCGAGAGGGTGGCTATAATCCTACATACAGTGTGAGGACCATGGAGAATGAACGTAGCCACCCTCCAACAGGAAGTCGGATCACAGCAGCAAAAAAAAAGAAATCTGGAGAGGTGGAGGAGGCTGAGCGCAGTAGATTTATTGACTCTTTTTGAGTCAAGAATACAAACTTGAAAATCATTTTTCTTTTAAGCCAGAGTTTATTGTCACTTTAAATCAACTTATCAGGTCCTCACCACTGGCTGACTTAAGCCTAGCACACACTATTAGAAAATTGAATGAAAAGAGCTGTATTCTGAACGATCGTTCGATTTTCTGTTCATTAGTACACTGCTTTCGAGAGCCGATACGGACTCTTCAGACAAAAATTTCGGAAGGGACATGTTGGAAAATTTTTCTTGTTAGTTATCATAACGTCTGATTTTTGTTAATCAGTACAGTATTCACCCTATAAATATTGAAAGAGCAAGTCTGCGCATGGTCAGAAACAAAGTACCATTGACTAGACATACAGTAGACCGGAGATACATACAGTATCTCACAAAAGTGAGTACACCCCTCACATTTTTGTAAATATTTTATTCTATCTTGTCATGTGACAACACTGAAGAAATGACACTTTGCTACAATGTAAAGTAGTGAGTGTACAGCTTGTATAACAGTGTAAATTTGCTGTCCCCTCAAAATAACTCAACACACAGCCATTAATGTCTAAACCGCTGGCAACAAAAGTGAGTACACCCCTAAGTGAAAATGTCGAAATTGGGCCCAAAGTGTCAATATTTTGTGGGGCCACCATTATTTTCCAGCACTGCCTTAACCCTCTTGGGCATGGAGTTCACCAGAGGTTTAGGTCTGGAGACATGCTTGGCCAGTCTATCACCTTTACCCTCAGCTTCTTTAGCAAGGCAGTGGTCATCTTGGAGGTGTGTTTGGGGTTGTTATTATGGTGGAATACTGCCCTACGACCCAGTCTTCGAAGGGAGGGGATCATGCTCTGCTTTAGTATGTCACAGTACATGTTGGCATTCATGGTTCCCTCAATGAACTGTAGCTCCCCAGTGCCGGCAGCACTCATGCAGACCCAGACCATGACACTCCCAGCACCATGCTTGACTGTAGGCAAGACACACTTGTCTTTGTACTCCTCCTCACCTGGTTGTCGCCACACACGCTTCACACCATCTGAACCAAATAAGTTTATCTTGGTCTCATCAGACCACAGGACATGGTTCCAGTAATCCATGTCCTTAGTCTGCTTGTCTTCAGCAAACTGTTTGCTGGATTTCTTGTGCATCATCTTTAGAAGAGGCTTCCTTCTGGGATGACAGCCATGCAGACCAATCTGATGCAGTGTGCAGCATATGGTCTGAGCACTGACAGGCTGACCCCCCCCCCCCCCCCCACCCCTTCAACCTCTGCAGCAATACTGCCAGCACTCATACGTCTATTTCCCAAAGACAACCTCTGGATATGATGCTGAGCACGTGCACTCAATTTCTTTGGTCAACCATGGCGTGGCCTGTTCTTAGTGGAACCTTTGCTGTTAAAACCTCTGTATAGTCTTGGCCTGCATGCTGCAGCTCAGTTTCCGGGTCTTGGCAATCTTCTTATAGCCTAGGCTGTCTTTATGTAGAGCAACAATTCATTTTTTCAGATCCTTAGAGAGTTCTTGCCAAGAGGTGGCATGTTGACGTTCCAGTGACCAGTGAGAGAGTGAGAGCGATAACATCAAATTTAACACACCTGCTCCCCATTCACACCCTCGACCTTGTAACACTAACTAGTCACATCACACCGGGGAGGGAAAATGGCTAATTGGGCCCAATTTGGACATTTTTGTACCATTTTAGGCATTCTAGTTTTCAACATGGGACAAGGACACGGAAAAATGCAAAGGATCATTTGTTTAAGTTTCTAATAGTGTGAGCTAAGCTTTAACAATCCTTATGACGTTAAAGTGGAACTTCGCTCAAAAAGTGAAGTCCTGCTGTTTCAACCCCTCCCCCCAGCCTATAACTACATTTTTTTTCTTTTGGGGGGGGGGGTTAGAGTGTGCCAATTGTTAGCAGTACACCCTTGCCCCTGAATCCCCCCCCCCCCCCCCGACTCTCCTGGGACACATCACATGTCCCAGGAGGCTGCAGGACCATTCACAGAATGCCCTGCATGTGCAGTGGGACGCAAGTTGTAGTTCCTCGGGAAGCCACAGCTGGCTGTCATATCCAAGATGGCATTGCCGGGGACCTGCAGCAGTAAGAAGAACCAAGTGCGGGAAGGCAGTGCTGGACCCCACACTGGTAATTACATGATTTTCAAAAGTCATCAGCTACAGTATTTCTAGCCGCTGCCAAGTAACCTTGTGGGGACTGCGTGTACCTGTGATAATCTTCAAATCAGCTTCCTCTGTGTCTCTGTGGAGCGCCTGGATTTCGGACATGGCCTTGAAGTCACATTAAGGCCTACCTCCTTCATATGCTAAGCTCCAACCCATCATTTAACTGTCATTTAAAGTCACTTTAAAGGTCCGTCCACTCAAAACTGAAAACTAATTTCAGCTGTTAGTGGATGCTGGAGAATAAACCCAGCAAAGGTTTTCTTGTTCAGAATGCCAGGCCGCTTTGATGAGCAAAGCTGAGGCACTTTCTGGTAGCATTGAGCTTGCCAATTTCATTCCTATCCCACTCCATTGTCTATCCCACTCTATTGTTCCTAAATATGAACAGTCGGGGAGTATTATACTTTAAAAACTCGAATCAAAACTAGAATCATTCAACTAAAGGGGAATTATTGTCTTTTCAATGTTCCTTAGCTATACTTGTACAAGCGATCAACTGAATGTAAATCATCTCATCAATGCCTATACTGTACATCGCAGGCTGCCTCATCAGTACGGTTGCTCTCAAAGGGCTGGTTGTATCTGGGGCGCACTATGTACAGAGTGCAGTTCCAAGGGTGCTCTATGCATAGAGATTGCTGAGTTCAGGGCTGCGCTGCTGCGCTACATACAAAGTACAGGGTTCAGGAGTGCATTATCTACATCAGGAGAGCCCTATGCACAGAGTGCAGGGTTCAGGAGTACATTATGTGCAGAGTTCAGGGGTGCACTATGTACAGAGTGCAGAGTTCAGGGGTGTGCTGTGTACAGAGTGCAGAGTTCAGGGGTGTGCTGTGTACAGAGTGAAGAGTTCAGGGGTGTGCTGTGTACAGAGTGCAGAGTTCAGGAGTGCGCTACGTACAAAGTGCAGGGATCAGGAGTGCGTTATGTAAAGAGTGCAGTTCCAGGGGAGCACTATGCACAGAGTGTAGGGTTCAGGAGTGTGTTACATACAGAGTTCAATTCCAGGGGAGCACTATGCGCAGAGCGTAGGGTTCAGGAGTGTGTTACATACAGAGTTCAATTCCAGGGGAGCACTATGCACAGAGTGCATGGTTCAGGAGTGTGCTACAAACAGAGTGCAGAGTTCTGGGGTGTGCTGTGTACAGAGTGCAGGGTTTAGGGGTGTGCTGTGTGCAGAGTTCAGGGGTGTTCTGTATACAGAGTGCAGGGTTTAGGGGTGTGCTGTGTGCAGAGTTCAGAGGTGTGCTGTGTACAGAGTGCATGGTTTAGGGATTTGCTATGCACAGTGTGCAAACCCAATGGAGTTCTGCCATGTTCCAGCTGCAAAACATTGTGCGAGGGCCACATGACAAGGCCTGGTGCGCCGGAATCGAGCCGCGGGCCTTGTATTTGACATATGCACTGTACAACTACGTGAAAACTTACGCATTTTGGAAACACACACAAAATCTTGCTTTTTCCCTCAACACACAAAAATGCACAGCCTTTTTGTAGATGTGCAGCGGTGTCATTATTTCTTAATGGCACCCCTGGCATCTTGCTAATGTGCGCACGTTTGCACATGCCAAAGCTCATTGTAAAAAATTACCATGCATTTTGGTGTGGCACAATTTTTAAAAAGCGTCAGGTACTTCTTTTGCACATAATATGTGCATAGGGCAGCCTATTGAGATTAATGGGCTGCGCTAAATGTGATGCGTGGGAATGTGTGAAAACGTGTGTGCTCCGTTGCACCTGAATAGGTGTGAATGGAACCTATGTGTTTCAAAAACCTTGTTACTGTTTATAGTGTGCAATCATATGTTCACATAGTGGCAGCCATGTTTGTTCATTACAACTTCAGGCTCTGCTTGTTGTTTAGTAGAGCTGCACAATAGCTGTGCTATAATAATCCGTCTATTTCACTGTCAACAAGACTGGGTCTATGTTAAAGAAAACAAGGGACTCTCTGCAGAACATAATGCATATATAATATATAGCAAAAGCCAATGTGAGCTCGGCTGGTTAGGCTTTAGGTCAGAGGTAGACAACTGTTGTTGCCTTGGCTGTGTGTTTTGGGTCATTGTCATGCTGAAATACCCATCCACGACCCATTTTAAATGCCATGGCTGAGGGAAGGAGGTTCTCACCCAAGATTTGATGGTACATGGCCCTGTCCCTTTGATGTGGTGAAGTAGAAAAACACCTCCAAAGCATAATGTTTCCACCTCAATGTTTGACAGTGGAGATGGTGTTCTTAGGGTCATAGGCAGAATTACTCCTCCAAACACGGCGAGTTGGGTTGATGCCAAAGAGCTCGGTTCTGGTCTCATCTGACCACAACACTTTTACCCAGTTCTCTGAATCATTCAGATGTTCATTAGCAAACTTCAGACCATCCTGTACATGTGCTTTCTTGAGCAGGGGGACCTTGCAGGCCCTCCAGGATTTCAGTCCTTTATGGTGTTGTGTGTTACCAATTGTTTTCTTGGTGACTATGGTCCCAACTGCCTGGAGATCATTGACAAGATTATCCAGCGTAGTTCTGGGCTGATTCCTCACCGTTCTCATGATCATTGGAACTCTATGAGGTGAGATCTTGCTTGGAGCCCCAGACCGAGGGAGATTGACAGTTATTTTGAGTTTCCTCCATTTTCGAATAATCGCACCAACTGTTGTCACCCTCTCACCAAGCTGCCTGGCGATGGTCTTGTAGCCCATTCCAGCCTTGTGTAGATCTACAATCTTGTCCCAGACATCTTTGGTCAGCTCTTTGGTCCTGGCCATGGTGGAGACATTGGAATCTGATTGATTGCTTCTGTGGACAGGTGTCTTTTATACAGGTAACAAGCTGAGATTAAGAGCACTCCTTTTAAGAGAGTGCTCCTAATCTCAGATAGTTACCTGTATAAAAGACACCTGGGAGCCAGAAATCTTGCTGACTGATAGGGGATCAAATACTTATTTCACTCATTAACATGCAAATCAATTTATAACTGTTTTGAAATGCATTTTTCTGGATATTTTTGTTGTTATTCTGTCTCTCACTGTTAAAATAAACCGACCATTAAAATTATAGATCATTTCTTTGTCAGTGGGCAAACATACAACATTAACAGGGGATCAAATACTTTTTCCCCTCACTGTATATGGGGAGACTGCTAGAGATCCCAGCTATTACAGCCCCAATACAAAATGTACTTGTGCAACATTTGATATTTCTAGAAAATCCATTATAAAAGATGAAAAGAAAAAATAAAACGTAAAACAAGAAAGGGGATGGATAGCACAGAAAGAAGTATGACTAGTGTAAAAGAAATAAACCAAACCAATAATTACTAGAATCCACACTTTTTACTGTCCTAAGCAAGCAACAAAACGGGTCAACTTCTATTGTGGGGCTCACTTAAGTGACCAAGGGCCACATGCAGCCCCTGGGCCACAGGTTGGGTACCAGGGTTTTAGGTCACATAGTGGGAAGCTGAGGAGAGATTTATGAACGGCAAGAAAGAACTACTTTATTACTCAAAATAATTATGTGATTTGGAAATATGGATATGTGCCCTACTGCTTCTCCTGATGTATGAATTTTCTTAACAGGTAATCCACATCACACGCACTCAGGGGCGGACTGACAACTCATGGGGCCCCCCGGGCAATAGGAGATTATGGGGCCCCCGGGCAATAGGAGAAGATTATGGGGCCCCCAGGCAATAGGAGATTATGGGGTCCCCAAGCAATAGATTATGGGGCCCCCAAGCAATAGATTATGGGGCCACACAGTATACACACACATACAGTATACACACACAGACACACAATATACACACACAGTATACACACACAGAATACACATAAACACACTGAAAAGGTACTGGAGAGGCGGGGCAGCTATGATCTTGGGATTTTTTTTAAAAACACAGATTTTTACATACTGTCCCTGGTTTTATTGAGGCTGGCAACCCTGATGGGGCCCCTTAGTGGCATGGGGCCCTCGGGCACTGCCCGAGTGCCCGAATGGTCAGTCCGCCCCTGCACGCACTGGGTATGAACAGGAACAAAGCCAATATTCTGTGTCCCCATAGTATAAGAAAGGGAAGCAATCATTTGTTTAGTTGCGGGTAGGGAACTAAAGGGTTGATTTACTAAAATAGACTGTGCACTCTGCAGTGCAGTTGCTCCAGAGCTTAGTAAATGAGGGGAAGCTTCACTTTGCAACGAATACCCAATAATATACAAGGAACATTTTCTTTAAAAATGCATTTTTCTTGCACATGATTGGATGATGGCAGTCAGCAGAGCTTCTCTTCAATTACTAAGCTCTGGGGCAACTGCACTAGCAAAGTGCACAGTTTATTTTCCTTTAGTAAACCCATCGCTGTGCCTTTCGTCAGTTTTAAAGAAGAGGGCCTTCCCTACCTTACTGTTTTGAACAATGAAACTCAAAATCAAACACTACTCTCACAACTCATATCCTTAATTCTAAAGCAGAACATAATATTATATTTCCACTATTTATTATTGATCACAAACTGGATTTCTCATTATTCTCACACCAAGCTCGATATTCTGAATTATTAACATAATAAACAATACGACTGCTTATCACACTTTAAAAATAACAACCATAAACTGCATTATTTAATCATCCTTAGATGGAACCTGCTGCTTGGTGAGGTGCCACAAGTCCCAGCAGGGTGCAGTGTAAAAATAAAGAAGGGATTCCGTACAGTAAATGAAAGCCTATCCGAGCCTGATTATGGGGTGTATTTATAAAGAGGCTAAAGATTAATTTGTTGATTACTTGCAGCGTTCCTTTCCGAGAAACACCCGTTGAAAGATTTACCATCTTTATAAAACACATTTGCCCCACTGAGCCACATATGTTGTTGATTGCACATGTGGATTTTGTCATTCTTCAACAGGAAGATTAGCTCTTGGTAACATTAGCTGCATTCACAACACAACCATTGTTACTTCTGCAGGCCATGAACAGTTTGGAAACATTTACAGTAATTTGTCAATAATTTACCAAAGATCTTATGGAAAAACCAGAGCACTCTATCCCACTCTATGGTCCACACCAGTGGTCTCTAAATGGCAGCCCTGAGGCCGGATGCGGCCCTATGCTTGCCTCTATCTATCCCTTGGGGCACTATTCCATCCACAACTGACATCAGTGGAGGGGCACTGTTCTTCCCACATACCCCAATGATGGGGTGCAATTTCCCCCAATGATATTATCAATAAGGCACCATTCCTTCCACTGATACCAATAATGGGGTACTATTACTCCTGCTAAATCCAATAATGGGGCATTGTTTACTCCCACTGGCCACAGTTTGGCCCCCCTGAAGTCTAAAGGACAGTAAACTGGCCCTATTGTTTAGAAAGTTTGGAAACCCCTGGTCTACCCTACTTCATCGTCTATCCTTCACAGTCTATCCCGATTTATCATCTATCCCTATCCATGGTCTACCCTGCTCTGTCATCTATCCCATTCCATCATCTACCCCTCACCATGGTATACCCTACTCCATCATATACCCTACTTCATCATCTATCCCTCTCCATGGTCTACCCTACTCTATCATCTACCTCGCTACATGGTCTATCCCTTTCCATGGTTTATTCCAATTCATGGTCTACTTTACTCCTTCATCTATCAAACTCCTTCATTTACCCTACTTCATCGTCTATCCCTCTCCATGGGCTATCCCACTCAGATTTCATACTACAGTACATCACTGCTCCATCACCTATACCATTCCATTGTCTATCTTGCTCCATCATCCGTCCCACTCATCTACCCTACTTCATCATCTATCCTTCCTCATGATCTATCCCAGGGGTGTCCAACCTGCGGCCCAAGACAGCTATGAATGCAGCCCAACACAAAAAGGTAAACTTACTTAGAAATGTTGATTTTTGGGGGAAATTTTTCGTAAAAATGCGTTTACATTTAGCAAACACGTGCGGTCAAAGAAAAATTTGACAGTGTCTCTTTACTGGACTTTTATAAGCTTTATCTTCCCAAAGAAAAATATCCAACTCTTCACAATCAAGTCTTATTTATGTCATCAGTTTTCAGCAGCATCCTCTATTTGTGAGCAACTATTTTCAAGGATGATGCACACGAGGGAAAATGAGAACCAAAAAATCTGATGAGCACCTATCAAACCAGATATTGATTTGAGTTTATCAAAAACAGTGTCAATTATTGCAATTGTTTTATGTTGCCCTCTTCTACTTTTATAAAAAAAAAATTACAAAAAAACGAAGTTTCATTACTGACTGATCTGCCTGACTTTTTTGCTCATCAGCTATCCTTATTGTTAGTGTATTTTAGGTGTGGCCAAAGACAATTCTTCTTCTTCCAATGTGGCCCAGGAAGGTCAAAAGGTTGGACACCCCTTATCTACCCCATTCAGTCATCTATCATGCTCCATCAACTACACTTCTACATTATTTATTCCACTCCATTATCTACCCCATTCCATCTTCTTCAACCCGCTCTACTCTACTGTCTATCCTACTCCATCACCTATCCTACAACCCTTTATCGTCTATTTGGCACCATCATCTATCCCACTTCATCAACTTTCCCACTCCATTCTCCACCCCACTCAATATTCAAACCCCAGCTATTGCCTGTCCCACTCTATAAACAAATCACTGATTTCGACCCTAAAGTACTCACTTGTATGAGCCAGAATTCGATCTCGTGTTTTTTGTCAGTGCTCCGAAAAAATGTGCCTAGATTTACACAAATATGCCCCTTTGTTTTTCTGTTTAAACTTTTTTTTCATCTTAAAGCCCAACCACAATTTGGACAGACCTTCAAAGTTTTGCATACATACACTATAATGTCAAAAGTACTGGGTCATCTGCCTTTACACGCACATGAACTTTAATGGCATCCCATTCTTAGTCTGTAGGGTTCAATATTGAGTTGGCCCACCCTTTGCAGCTATAACAGCTTCAACTCTTCTGGGAAGGCCGTCCACAAGGTGTAGGAGTGTGTCTATGAGAATGTTTGACCTTATTCCACAAGCGCATATTTGAGGTTAAGGTTGAAGTTGAGGTCCGGACTTTGTGGGAACAGTTTGAGGATGCCCCCTTCCTGTTCCAACATGACTGCGCACCAGTGCAAGGTCTATAAAGACATGGATACGTGAGTTTGGGGTGGAGGAACTTGACTGGCCTGCAGAAAGGCCTGACTTCAACCTGATAGAACACCTTTGGATGAATTAGAGCGGAGACTGCAAGCCAGGCCTTCTCATCCACATCAGTGTCTGACCTCACATATGTGCTTCTGGAAGAATGGTCAAACATTCCCATAGACACACTCCTAAACCTTGTGGACAGCCTTCCCAGAAGAGTTGAAGCTGTTATACCTGCAAAGGGTGGGCCAACTCAATATTGAACCCTACGTACTAAGACTGGGATGCCATTAAAGGTTATGTGTGTGTGTAAAGGCAGGCGTACCAATACTTTTGACAATATAGTGTACCTTTTATCTAGGCATGAAATCCCGAAATCCTCTTTCGCTTTTGCTCAGAATTTTTGATTCGGAGATCTTAGGGCTCCATGATAAGAGGACCTTTAATTTTCAAGCAAAGCCCACTTTAAGAAAAGCCGGTCAAGACTGGGTTTATGCAAGAATAAAATTATCCATTCTTAAGTTATTGTAATTCTGCAGGCTTACTTATGAATGATTTATATCATATTTATTTATATTATAACTGCCTGACCTCACACACTGTCTCTCTGGTCCTGGAAGTGCATAACATTGAGAAATAACAGAGACTATTGAAAGCGACTACAGGGTGATTTTATTAGACCCTGCTATGCACACTTAGAAGCTTGGGGACACCAGGTCAGACAGTTGAATGAGCAGCAACTGTCAGACTTCAGGTGACTTCGTTCTGACCCCTGAGGGTCGGTTCACACTGGGGCAACATGACTTACAGCGCGACTTAGCAAGGCGACTTCAACGCAACTTCAACGCGACTTTGAGCGACTTACAACACGACTTCAAGTCACCCCCAGGACAGGCGACTTTTTCTGTGGCCAATCAGAGCTAATCAGCTCTTGTGACATACAGTACCTGCCCGCGAGAATGTGTTTCCAGCGCGATCCCATCGCACTGGTTCACGGCGACAGGGTGCTGTACATCTCGCGCTCGCTGCAATAGGAAAAACACATTTTCCTATTGCAGCGAGCGCGAAAAAGAATTCCCCTCCAAGAACATACCAGGCCCTTAGGTCTGGTATGGATGTTAAGGGGAACCCCCTACGCTGAAAAACGGCGTGGGGGTCCCCCCCAAAATCCATACCAGACCCTTATCCGAGCACGCAGCCCGGCCGGTCAGGAAAGGGAGTGGGGATGAGCGAGCGCCCCCCCCCTGAACAGTACCAGGCCGCATACCCTCAACATGGGGGGTGGGTGCTTTGGGGAAGGGGGGTGCCCTGCGGCCCCCTTACTCCAAAGCACCTTGTCCCCATGTTGATAAGGACACGGGCCTCTTCCCGACAACCCTGGCCGTTGGTTGTCAGGGTCTGCGGGCAGGGGGCTTATCGGAATCCGGGAGCCCCCTTTAATAAGGGGGCCCCCAGATCCCGGCCTCCCACCCTATGTGAATGAGTATGGGGTACATCGTACCCCTACCCATTCACCTGGGGGGGAAAAAGTGTCAATAAAAAAACACACTACACAGGTTTCTAAAGTAATTTATTAGGCAGCTCCAGGGGTCTTCTTCCGACTTCGGGGGTCTCTCCCGACTTCTCCGCTCTCTCCAGCCTCTTCTCCGCTCTCTCAGGCTTCTTCTCCCTGTGTCCGGTTGTTCTCCCACTCTCAGGTTCGTCTGCCGGGCTCCTCCGCTATCTTCTGCTCTTTTGCCGCTCTCTTGCTAGTGGTGACCCGGTCTTCTCCATCCCGCTTCTTCCGATGTTGACACGACGCTCTCTCCCGCTGTAATGCCATGTGTGCAGTGCGCAACGACTTATATAGGCATGGGGGGTGGTCAGTGGGTGTCACCCGGTGACCCCACCCCTGATGACGTCACAGTCCTGGGGCATGACCTTCTCCAAGATCTTGTACATTGCTTCTTGAAAACATTGAAAACATCACAGCACCCTTTCCCAGTACTCCTCCAAAGAGCCCTCTGCCCTGATGTAAGCAGTGGGCTGGCTCTTTGGAGGCGTTATACAAATATCAAAATGCCATTGTAGGCAGGTGCAGTTTACTTTCTCCACTGCAGATGGCGCTCAACTGTAGCGGCCCTGCAGCTGGAGGGGAAGTCATGAGGAACATGGTTCCGCTATGCATTCCTGGGTCACCGGAGAAGCAATCTGGTTGGATGCTGTCACCCCATGTGACTCTGGCAGCCATCTTGGGTCAGGCAGAGCCTTTTTAAGGCCCTGGTTCCCAGGCTTGGTGTGTGATTTCTGCGAGTAGGTATCCTAGGGACAGGTACCCCGCTTGTTAGGGACAGTACTAGCGGTAGAGAGAGGTTCCTGACGAGGAGAGAAAGCGTAGGGTCGCAAATCTTCGGAGCAACTTCCCACTTGGGCACGAGCTGGCCAGGCTGCATTCTGCACCTCTCAACAGACGCTGTCAGTCTGGCTGAAAACTGCTTTATTCACCTTGGGCTTGTTGTGAACTGTTAGTGCACTACTTCAATTCAAGTTTTCTATTGCAACTGACGGTGTGACTTATTACTGCCCCATCTACACCTTGGTGGGTGGATGCAGTGCCAGAACAATGTAATCTAGAGCCCAGGGCGAACATGCCAAGCTGCGCCCCACTCAAGATGTATGAGCAATATGTGTTAGCAAAAATCCTCCCAAAAAATTGAGCACTAATCTGCATGCTTACTCCCTAAACATAAATGATCCCACAAGTACAAATCCGCACTCCTGCTGAAATCCCCCCTCCCAGCACAAATCTTTGCTCCCCATCCTTATAATCAACCTCAATACAAATGCCCCTCCCCCAAAAAAGTCACCCTTCCTATCACAAATCTTTTACCCCTCAAATGTTCCCTCCGAGTACACATCCTTTTCCCTCCACTCCAAATCCCCCCTCCTAGCACAACTCCACCACCTAAATACCCCCTCCTAGAACAATTCTCCCCCCCAAACAACAATTTCCCCTCCTAGCACAATTCTCCTCCTCCCTTTACCATATCACCTCTTCTAGCACAACCCCCCCCCCCCCCCCCAATCCAAGCACAGATCCTCTTCCCCCAACACAAATCCCCTAAATCACCACTCCTAGCAATTCCTATCCCTGAAGCCCCCCTCCCCATCCCCCCTCCAAGCACAGATCCTCTTCCCCCAACACAAATCCCCTAAATCACCACTCCTAGCAATTCCTACCCCTGCTGCCCTCCTCCCAACACAAATCCCCCCCCTCAATCCCCTTGCAGCAACCCCCCCCCCCCCCGCCCTTACATGAAACCACAGTGCCCAGGGCAGCCGCCCCTCCTGCCCACCCCTTGTCCTGGCCCTGGGTGGAAGTCAATCTGGAGGAGTGGGCATTTCTAGGCTTGCATTTGGTAATGCCCACATGCTTCATGATTGGACGTCCTATAGCCAAGAATGAGGCAGGCTCTCACTAACTTGCTGCAGCTTCGAAAGGACATTTCTAGAAGCTCGCAGTGTGCGGTGAAATCAGAGTAAGCCATTTCAGTACAGGAAGGGAGGCTGTGCAAGTCTGAAGAGAAGGCTGGAGCTCAGCTTTAACTGATACAAAAAAAAACTGACTCAAATGCATCTATAACACAAGTGAAAAAAAATCACAAAGGCGTTTAGAAACGCATGCCAAAAGAAATTTGCTTTTAAGAGCACAGAATGAATAGGCCCCGAGTATTACTCCCAAATACTGATCAGATCTCTTCATTCAGAACACGCACGCTGTATGATGGGAGTACGTGAAAATGGAATGTGTCATTAAATTGGAACCTCAGGCAAATTACAAAAAACATCCTTTAGCTCAGTTATGTATTCATTAGAATCATTAAATATATTTTAAAATAGTTGTATCATAACTGTCTGAGTTCTATTTTTATATTACTAGGTTTTCAGTCCACTGCATAGCAGATATCAGGCTGAGAGTGGGAGGTTCTGCACTGTAAGCCAATCAAACTCCACCGCAGTGCTGTCAATCTAACTTCCCATTCATACTAGTGAATGGGGTCGTTTGTGATTATCTGCAGGGGTTCCCTGCGATTAGATGCGGGCGGGAAGCCTCACTGAAAGCAATGGGCGCCCGCAGCTATTCACAGCCGTTGGCATGTAGGCCCCGTTCACATGTGAGCGACATCTAGCGACGCTCCCACTCCACGTTTTTATGGCGCATTTTTGGAGCAGCACCATCCAAAAGCACGCCAAAGAAGCTCATGTACTAAATGTTGGCACTGAGCCAGGCGCGTTTGGCGTTGCACGTTTTTCATTTAAGAAATAGTGGGAACGCAAACGTGTTGCGCGTTTTTGCTGCGACTCCCATATGCTCAGGTGTGAATGGGGCCATAATCGCTCAGGCCCATTCATATCGGGCAGAATCACAGCGATTCGAAATTGCACTGTAATAGTACCAAAACGCACCGCGTGTGTTTGGGTGCCAACGAGCCCTGGTGCAGCTTTAAAATCGCGCTACTTCAGCGCAATTTCAAAGCCACAGATCAGTGCAATTTGCACCTCCGCTTTCATTGCAGCTTGTGACTTCTATTAACAGAAGTCTATGCAAGTCACAATGAAATTGAAAAAAAAGTAGTGCAGGAACCTTTTTTAAAGTCGCTGCGACATAACTCACGGCAATTTGAACGGTCCCATTGCCGACAATTGTCATGTGATTTGGAACTGTCAAATCGCATGACAAATCGCACCGGTGTGAAAGAGGGTTAAGGCTGCATTCACACCTGGGTGTTTTGATTCGCAGGCAGAATGGCTGCGATTCTGCCCGCGATTTCATAACGCTTTAAAAAGATTACAAATCGCACAACGCCCATTTCAGATGTCATTCATTTTAATGGCACCTAAAAAAGGGGTGCGATTCTGCCATTATTGTTGCACGATAAATCACGGCGAACTGCATCACGTGAAGCTTGTCTCCCAAAAAAAGTTCAGGAGCTTCTTTTGAGCAACAAAGCTTCACAGGATGCGGTTTGCCACAATTGCAGTGCGATTTATCGATTCAAAACATCCAGGTGTGAATGCAATCGAATGCAAATTGGCATCTAAAGGTGGTGCGGTTTTGCCACAACTGTCGCATGATAAATCACGCAGCAAACCGCATCGCGTGAAGCTTGGCACCCAAAAACGAGCAGGAGCATCTTTTGGACGACAAGCTTTGCACAATGTGGATTGCTGCTCGACAGTTGCGACAAAACTGCACTGTGTTTAAGTGCTATTAAAAATGAATGGCACCCAAACATGAGCGGTGCTTTTTACCATTACTGCAGTGCCATTTGGAGTCATGGGCCGAATCGCAGCAGTTCTGCCCAGGATCCCAAATTGCCAAATGTGAACGGCCCTATGCAGTGATTACCTGCGGATAATTGGCCCTGGACACAGACAGTCTGCTCCCAGAGCTGATCATCTGCTGGTAATCGCTAACAAAGCGATTATATGCGAATGGCCGCAAATAGCTGCGGGCACTCACAGGCTCCCTCTGCTTTCAGTGGGGCTTCCCATCCACAGCTAATCGGAGGGAACCCTGCTGAGTCTTCAGTGGGTAATTGCAAACAGCTCCATTCACAAGTGTGAACAGGGCCTGATATGGAAAACACATGAGCAGAGGTTACCTGGATCATGACTGTAAGCAATCCCATTGTTTTCCAGTAAAAGTCAAGCTTTGACCTGCTCCTCCCAAGATCCTCATTGATCCTTTAACCCAGGGGTCTCAAAAACTTTATAAACAGAGGACCAGTTTACTGTCCATCGGACTTTAGGAGGGCCGGACTGTGGCCATTGGGAGTAGAAAAGGTCCCGACGTTTGTGAGAATAAACAATAGCCCATCTTTGTTGTCAGTGGGAGGAATTGTGCCTCATCATTGGGCCCATTTGTTGATGTCGGTGGGAGGAATTGTGCCCCATTGTTGGTGTCATTGGGAGGAACTGTGCCCCATCGTTGGTGTCATTTGGCCCCATCATTGGTGTCATTGGGAGGAATTGTGCCCCATCGTTGGTGTCATTGGGCCCCATCATTGGTGTCATAGGGAGGAATTGTGCCCCATCGTTGGTGTCATTGGGAGGAATTGTGCCCCATCTTTGGTGTCATTGGGCCCCATCATTGGTGTCATTGGGAGGAATTGTGCCCCATCGTTGGTGTCATTGGGCCCCATCATTGGTGTCATTGGGAGGAATTGTGCCCCATCGTTGGTGTCATTGGGCCCCATCATTGGTGTCATAGGGAGGAATTGTGCCCCATCGTTGGTGTCATTGGGAGGAATTGTGCCCCATCTTTGGTGTCATTGGGCCCTATCATTGGTGTCATAGGGAGGGATTTGCCCCATCGTTGGTGTCATTGGGCCCCATCATTGGTGTCATTGGGAGGAATTGTGCCCCAACGTTGGTGTCATTGGGCCCCATTATTGGTGTCATTGGGAGGAATTGCGCCCTATCGTTGGTGTCATTGGGCCCCATCATTGGTGTCATTGGGAGGAATTGTGCCCTATTGTTGGTGTCATTGGGCCCCATCATTGGTGTCATTGGGAGGAATTGTGCCCTATTGTTGGTGTCATTGGGCCCCATCATTGGTGTCATTGGGAGGAATTGCGCCCTATCGTTGGTGTCATTGGGCCCCATCATTGGTGCCATTGGGAGGAATTGTGCCCTATCGTTGGTGTCATTGGGAGGAATTGTGCTCTTTCACTGGTCTCAGCGGAGGGGTGGGGGGGTGGGGTGGTGATTATGTCCCATTGGTGGTATCAATGAAAAAGTGCCCCAAGGGCTGGATAAAACCCGGGCCGCAGTTTGGAGACATCTGCTTTAATGGGATGTGGGAGACCTCACTGACCAATGTGGAGGCAGGGAGGGCCAAGCTCAATGATCTTCTAGGAAAAGCCAAGATTTGCCTATAACTTCAGCTGCGTTTGTCTCTGGTTCAACTGAATATGCCTATAGCTTCAGCATTTCTGGTTTAACTGATTGTCTTGAGGTTTTCACCAAAAGTACCTTCGGCTTACACAATTTTTTAACATGTTTAGTCTGAATTGTTCAGGTTTATGAGTGATATATTTTTTCAGGCTTCATTCACACTTTGGGAATTTGGTATTGTGAGCAGAATCGCCGCAATTCTGCCCTTGATTCCAAATTGCATGCCGATTGCTGCACAACGCATAACACACGTAATGTTTGGATGCCATTATCCCTTAATGGCACCCCAAACACAATGCAACACACAGCCGTGATTGTTGCGTGGCAAACTGCGCCTTTCAAAACCTCGTGAAGCTTGTTGCCCGAAAAGGAGTAGGAGCTTCTTTCAGGTGACAAAGGAGCCCAAGTGAATGGGCTGGCCTTATGCAACATGCAAAATCCCACTAAAATCGGTGCTAAAGAATTTTACCTTCCCTTATCCCTCCCTCCCCCTCCATTACTATGCCAACAAAAATTTTAACCACTTCAACCCCGGAAGGTTTATCCCCTTAATGACCAGGCCGCTTTTTGCAATACAGCACTGCGTTACTTTAACTGACAATTGCGCAGTCTTGTGAAGCAGTACCCAAATAACACGTATGTCCTTTTTTCCTACAAATAGAGCTTTCTTTTGGTGGTATTTGATCACCTCTATGTTTTTTAGCTTTTGCACTATAAACAAAAAAAGACCAACAATTTAGAAAAAAAAAATTACATTTTTTACTTTCTGCTATAAAACACACCCAATAAATAAAAAAAAAAAAATCTAATTTCTTCATCAATTTAGACCAATATGTATTCTGTGACATATGTTTGGTAAAAAAAATGCGAATAAGCGTATATTGATTGGTTTGCGCAAAAAGATATGTGCTATGTGGTGCTTTGGGAGGGGAGAGGGCTAGTGCTGGGGGGGTCAGATATGTGCTATTGGGTGCTTTGGGTGGGGATAGGGCTAGTGCTGGGGGGGGGGTCAGATATGTGCTATGTGGTGCTTTGGGAGGGGAGAGGGCTAGTGCTGGGGGGGGGGGTCAGATATGTGCTATGTGGTGCTTTGGGAGGGGAGAGGGCTAGTGCTGGGGGGGGGGGTCAGATATGTGCTATGTGGTGCTTTGGGAGGGGAGAGGGCTAGTGCTGGGGGGGGGGTCAGATATGTGCTTTTGGGTGCTTTGGGAGGGGATAGGGCTAGAGCTAACAGGGGGAGGGAGGGGGGCTTGGATATGTGCTGGGGGGTGCTTTGG
This sequence comes from Aquarana catesbeiana, assembly GCF_042186555.1. Lineage (NCBI taxonomy): Eukaryota > Metazoa > Chordata > Amphibia > Anura > Ranidae > Aquarana > Aquarana catesbeiana. Next base: position 30,165,894 of record NC_133332.1, read on the forward strand.
GAGGAGAGAGAATTTGTTCTAGTGGGGGGGGGTCAGATATGTGCTGGGGGTGCTTTGGGAAGGGAGAGGACTTGTGCTAGAAGGGGTTGTCAGATTTCAAATCCAACCCACACTTGTGGCATAAGTCCTCTCCCCTGTCAAAGCGCCCCCCCCCCCCAAGCACATATCCCTTTAACCCCCCTCCACATACTTTTTATGTTGTTCTCCTTCACAGCCACTCTCTCCCCCTCCCCTGTTCATCTACAGAGTATGATAAAAAACTTTCTACAGACCTCGATCAGCGTGTGTCCCTCCTCCTCCTGTGTGTGTGTGTAAACAGAGCAGAGGAGGAGGAGGCAGCTTTGATCCACGGTGCTGTGAGTGAGACAGGCAGCTGGCGGGGAGGGGAGACACACATCAGATGGCCGAGCACACTTGTCACTCCCGGTGCAGTCTGGTCTGAATAATGTGTCCGTGTTTCAGACATGAAAACCCGAACACATCATTCAAAAACCGGACTGTCCGGGTGAAAACCGGACAGGTGGCAACCCTAGTTGTATCATAGGCCTGCCATACACAGTGCAAATATATTTCAACACAGACAGTTACATAGTTACATAGTAGGTGAGGTCGAAAAAAGACACAAGTCCATCAAGTCCAACCTATATGTGTGATTATATGTCAGTATTACCTTGTATATCCCTGTATGTTGCGGTCGTTCAGGTGCTTATCTAATAGCTTCTTGAAACTATCGATGCTCCCCGCTGAGACCACCGCCTGTGGAAGGGAATTCCACATCCTTGTCACTCTTACAGTAAAGAACCCTCTACGTAGTTTAAGGTTAAACCTCTTTTCTTCTCATTTTAATGAGGCCACGTGTCTTAAACTTCCTTCTGCGAAAAAGTTTTATCCCTATTGTGGGGTCACCAGTACGGTATTTATAAATTGAAATCATATCCCCTCTGAAGCGTCTCTTCTCCAGAGAGAATAAGTTCAGTGCTTACAACCTTTCCTCATAACTAAGATCCTCCAGACCCTTTATTAGCTTTGTTGCCCTTCTTTGTACTCGCTCCATTTCCAGTACATCCTTCCTGAGGACTGGTGCCCAGAACTGGACCGCATACTCCAGGTGCGGCCGGACCAGAGTCTTGTAGAGTGGGAGAATTATCGTTTTATCTCTGGAATTAATCCCCTTTTTAATGCCAATATTCTGTTTGCTTTGTTAGCAGCAGCTTGGCATTGCATGCCATTGCTGAGCCTATCATCTACTAGGACCCCCAGGTCCTTTTCCATCCTAGATTCCCCGAGAGGTTCTCCCCCCAGTGTGTAGATTGCATTCATATTTTCGCCACCCAAATGCATTATTTTACATTTTTCTACATTGAACCTCATTTGCCATGTAGTTGCCCACTCCGTTCATTTGTTCATATCTTTTTAGTTATTGCCTGACAGGGGAATCATCAAGCCATCCCCGCCAGGAGAAGACAGTGACTTTTGCTAGTGGCTATAGCAGCTGCCTGCGTTTATCAGAAGCGAATCCAGTAAGCTGGTTGTACCCAAGTTGATCGATTGATCAACTTGGTACATTCAGCCTGCACATCAACGTTTCGAATCGTCTATGGCCAGCCTTACTTGCTGCAGCTTCTAATGTACATGGTGGAAGGCCGGAGTTCAGCTTTAAGCTCTGTAGCTGATCCTAGTAGTGGGGTGATGTTACTATCAAGGGTCTAATTATCAATGGTGAAGAGCAACCACCATGCCTGCGTCTCTTCATAAATCAGCTGTACTCACATTCCATCTGAAGCTGCAATTCTTCGCTTCACATCCTGTCCTCAGTTCTGCTGTATGAGTCTGTACCAGGCTAATCATTTTTTTTAAATGAGCAGCTCAGAGGCTGAACAAGACACTGGCAGGCTTTGGATAAGATATGAGGGGGGGGGCTGTTCAGTTTTCTGCTCCCTTTGTGGTTTTTAGTGACTCCTCTTCTATGGTGCTAATTCACTAACCTTTATGAGTTCATTTACAGCAGATCTAAACTCAATTGCTACAATCACATAAAAGCTTTTACATGTTAAAAGGTAATTTCAAGAGTCATTTTCAATATTTTTAAATCTTCATCTTCCACTAAAACAATACTTCCTTTTTTTTGCGGTGTGACGCGCACACGTGAAACTTAACACCAGGTGCAATAAAATAGTGAAGCACACAAAAAAGTGCACAGGGTGTATACATGCTTCTCCTCCAAAGAAAAAGGACCATTGGCCCTTATCCTTGGGGTGCAAGACTCCCAAAAGGGATTGGGGTACTCGTGGTCCCCTTGGTCAAAACCAGGCGGACCTCTTTCTTCATGGGACTTGCCGAGGTGAGGCCACGTAAGTTATTCACTTGTATTGGCGGCTGTACTCAAAATGTGCAGTTCCCCGGGTGCCAAAAAGCACTGAAGATTTTATACTTCAGCACTAGAGATGGGCCGAACACCCCCCTGTTCACACCAGAACTCCCACACATGGGAAGAGTTCTGCCCTGAACCTCAAACTCAGTTGAAGTCTATGGGAGCTGAACATGAGAAATCAAAAGTGCCTATTTTGAAGGCTTATATGCATGTAATTGGCCATAAAATGGGTATGGGGATAGTTTTTCAGGAGCAGTGATTTTAATGACGCATAAAGTGCAACAATGAAAATGAAGAACTCCTTTAAATATAGTGCCTGGAGGGTTTCCTTAGTCTGCCTGTAATGTGGTGCATCTGTAGCACGTATAGAACCTGTTGCAGAAAAAATGAAATTTCTAAAGAAAAGAAAAAAAAAGCCAAGAATTTACATTTAAATTTCTGGCAATACAATACCATTGCCAGCAATTAAAAAATGTTTAAAAAAACAGCGTGGGGTCCCCCCCAAAATCCATACCAGACACTTATCCAAGCATGCAGCCTGGCAGGTCAGGAAGGGGGCGGGGGGCAAGTGAGCATCTCCCCCTCCTGAACCATACCAGACCACATGCCATCAACATAGGGGTGGGGGTGCTTTGGCTCTGCCCCCCGCACCAAAGCACCTTGTCCCCATGTTGATGGCAGAAGGGGGCCCCCAGAACCCGCCCCCTCCTCCTATGAGAATGAGTATGTGGGAAAATAGTACTCATTCACCAAAAAAGTGTCAAAAAGTAATAAAAGCACAGCCTTCATGGTGTACCTAATACCGAGAAATACAGGCAGGTACTTATCCATCATGCCATACCATCAGGAAGGTGTGTGACTGGCCCCTAATGCATTCTGCAGCAGGACAACGGCCCCAAACATAGAGTACAGCCAATGTCATTAAGAACTATCGTCAGTGTACAGAAGAAGGGGTCCTGGAAGTAATGGTTTGGCCCCCACAGAGCCTTGATTACAACATCGTGGAGTCCGTCTGGGATGACATGAAGAGACAGAAGGATTTGAGGCAGCCGACATCCACAGAAGATCTGTGGGTAGTTCGCTAAGATGTTTGGAGCAACCTACCTGCAGAGTTCGAGACAGGCTAGAACAGCATTGAGGACACCATAGATCCTGAGCAAACCTCCAACTCTGAAGAAATGCAGCTCCAAACTTGCAAGGAACCTCCACCATGCTTCACTGTTGCCTGCAGACACTCATTATTTTACCGCTCTCCAGCCCTTCCGCGAACAACCCTGGGGCACAAGGCTCCTGACAGGGAGCAAGGTACCCCGGTCCACCTAGGCCACAATCAGGTGGACTCCCCTCCTTAAAGACCTTCTGAACTAGTTTAAAGTACTTGGCGAGGGCTCTCCTGAACAGAGACCCACACATTGAGAAGAGGAAAAAAGACTTGAGAGAGCCACAGATCTCGACATCAGGGCAGGGCAGGCCCTGAAAAACCTGAACCATTATAGTCTGCAATGCCTCAATTAAAATACAGGCTATAGGTTTCCTGATTCAGAACGCAGAATATAAATCGGTGTGCGTGGCGGTAGGCCTCGCACAGTGCAGGTGAGTCACTATAGAATTAATTGGCCAATCATGGGGTCTTTGTCGCTACCCGTTGCTCCTTAAATTATAATTTAACACACTGACTGTCACCGATGTTAATGCAGTCATGAGCAAATAATAGTGGTATGCGTTTTACTGTTCAAGCAAGAGGGAGACAGACCCATAAAAGCAGCGACGGAGTTAACAAGTGCATTTTGATCCGAGCCTGTCAATAAGGCGCTGGCTGGGCTCGATGTTTGCATCAGGACTGTTTAGCATGGCGCTGGAGCCCAGCAGGAGAGAGAGGGGTCAGTTAAGGAAAGGCTCAATGCTGCCAAGTATGTAGATTCAGACCTAGTTACTGCAGTGCACCTAACAGCTTGTAGCACCTCTGCTCAATACACGGAGATGCTAATACTGGGGACTTCTAGTTCTGAAACAGCTGTTCAAGAACTGTACATGCTGGGACTTGTAGTTCCATACTATTTCCTAGTTTTCAGATATGTAATAAAGAACACCTTGAGGCCGGGTTCACATATGCACGGTTCGGATGTGGTTTTTACCGCATCCAATTTGCATGACATGCAAGCGTGACCGGCACCCAATGGGTGTCCAGGGCGGCCACGGTGCGGTTTCCAAAAGGGTCCTGTGCGCTTTTGGATCTGGTCCAGGCGCAAATTTACGCAAAAATTCTGATCTGAATCGCACCTGAACTGGTGAACAAAAACGCATCGAACCCAGGCTGGAAACCGGAGTAAATTGGCCATAGCTGCCGTTTTATTAACCAAATAAAAATACCAATAATTAACATGTCAATAACCTTATAAAACATAACATATATCTTTATTAACCACTTCAATACAGGGCACTTATACACCTTCCTGCCCAGACCAATTTTCAGCTTTCAGCGCTGTCGCAGTTTGAATGACAATTGCGCGGTCATGCTACATTGTGCCCAAACTAAATTTTTATCATTTTGTTCCCACAAATAGAGCTTTCTTTTGGTGGTATTTGATCACCTCTGCGGTTTTTATTTTTTGCGAAACAAATAAAAAAAGACCGAAAATTTTGAAAAAAATAAAAGTTTTGCTTTTGTTTTTGTTTAAAAATTTTGTAAATAAGTAAGTTTTCTCTTTCACTGATGGGCACTGATAAGGCGGCAGCGATGAGGTGGCACCAATGAGCCGGCACTGACGGGCACTGGTAGGCGGCACTGATGGGTGGCACTGATATGCAGCACTGATGGACATTGATAGGCGGCACTGATGGGCACTCATGGGTGGCACTGGGTGGCACTGGTGGGCACTGATAGGCAACACTGATGGGCACTGATAGGCTGCAAAGATGGGATCTTATGGGTGGCACTGATGGGCACTGATGGGCACTGATAGGCGGCACTGATGGGCACTGATACGTGGCACTGATGAGCACTGATACGTGGCACTGATACACGGCACTGATAGGCATCCCTGGTGGCACTGGCAGTGGTAGGCATTGTAAGTGGGCACTGATTGGCAGCTGCCTGGGCATTGATTGGCAGCTGCCTTTGCACAGATCAGCATTTCCCTGGTGGTCCTGGGCGGCTTCCCTGGTGGTCCTGGGTAGGATTTGAGGGGGGGCTGTGCTGATAAACAATCAGCACAGACCCCCCCCTGTCAGGAGTGCAGCCGATCGGCTCTCCTCTACTCGCGTCTGTCAGACGCGAGTGAGGAAAAGCCGATCACCGGCTCTTCCTATTTACATCGTGATCAGCTGTGATTGGACACGGCTGATCACGTGGTAAAGAGTCTCCGTCAGAGACTCTTTACCTAGATCGGTGTTGCGGGGTGTCAGACTGACACCCCGCAACGACGATCGCCGCGATGCACGCCCCCGGGGGCGCGCAGTGGCTCAATATCCTGAGGACGTCATATGACGCCCAGTCAGGATATTGAAACCACTTTGCCGCCGTCATTCTGCTATATGGCGGGCGGCAAGTGGTTAAAGATAATGTAGCCCAAAGTCATAACCGTACCTGCTAGTCTTATCAGGCCTCCAGACGCGAAACCCCCTACTCGGAGACAACTAGCAGGTACCCATACCAACTGGGAGCCCTACCTCATACGGGTCCCTACCAACTGGGAACCGTACCTCATACGGTCCCTACCAACTGGGAGCCGTACCTCATACGGGTCCCTACCAACTGGGAGCCGTACCTCATATGGTCCCTACCAACTGGGAGCCGTACCTCATACGGTCCCTACCAACTGGGAGCCGTACCTCATACGGGTCCCTACCAACTGGGAGCCGTACCTCAGATGGGTCCCTACCAACTGGGAGCCCTACCTCATATGGTCCCTACCAACTGGGAGCCCTACCTCATATGGTCCCTACTAACTGGGAGCCGTACCTCATACAGGTCCCTACCAACTGGGAGCCTTACCTCATACGGGTTCCTACCAACTGGGAGCCATACCTCATATGGTCCCTACTAACTGGGAGCCGTACCTCAGACGGGTCCCTACCAACTGGGAGCCGCACCTCAGACGGGTCCCTACACCATACCTTTTAAGTGCCCATATGACCTAAAAGGACCTTGCACCCTGCCACAGCACGACAAATCCCCCCAAAATTGTAGTGAGGGAGGGTGGGAAGCTGATTCTCCAGCATTTCCCCTGCAACTGAATAACCACCCCCCTTTCCTCTCCAGCTCACTTCCCCCCAGTGCTCCACCCATATCTCCTAAACCATTTAGAAATGCCCTAACAAAAACCTAACCATGTACTCCTCTCCCCTCTTACCATTACTCCCAGTCTCAAGCCCCATTAACCCCTGTCATGCCGACCCTTCGTTTATTGCTTTTGGGGCGTACTATGGGCCTCTCTTTCCTTTGTTACGCTCCACCACACATGTCCATTTACACCCGCCGGTGCTCCATAGAGGAGACTGAAGGATCCAATCAGGTCTGCCTGAAAAACGGACACGTTCATGTGAAAGGGGCCTAAACTGTACGGCATAATCCAACTATTTTTCACCCAGATTTCTAGAGCGTGCGATGGATGAAACTGACATTTTAATAAAAATGATTGGCATTTTAATCAGTATTCTGAAGGTGATTTGGATGGAATCAAAGAAACATGCAAACACTTGCACGGTAATGTTGATGAAAAATATTCAAAAATGAAACTGAAAATCTGATGCAAAACAGACACAGCTGGCATAAAGCTGGCCATACGCTATACAATCTGATCGTACAATCTCCTTTAGATCTACCATTGACTAAGTAAAGTGAAGGCCTGCCTAATTTGACAATAATTTTATGGGTTGTGTAGGTTTGTCCTTAAAGTACATACAGATATAATAAAAAATAAACGCAGTGGTGATCAAATACCACCAAAAGAAAGCTCTATTAGGCTCAATTCGGTGTGAAACTCCGCGAATCCAGTGCAGATCGCACACGCATCGCACCTGAATCGCCTGAGGAGTGTCAATTCAAAGTTAATGACACCCCCAGATCAGTTCGCAGATTGCAGTGCGAACTGTAAATTCGGGCAGAAATCTGATTCTGCTTCGGACAAAAAAAAAAAGGGTCCTGCACGAGTTTGGTCTGAAGCGATACGAGTTTGTATGGCTGAATTTGCATCGCACAGACTTTGCATGTGATCTGCACAGCAATGCAGTGGGAATCACATGCGATGTCCGGCATCGCAGCAGTGTGAACTGGCCCAGTGTGAAAAAGAAACAATATTAATTTCATTTGGGTACAATGTTGCATTACCAGTTAAAGTAGCGCAGTGCCGAATAGCAAAAAAAATAGTCTGGTTATGAAGGGAGTAAAACCTTCCAGAGGTCAAGTAGTTAAAAAAGAAGTATAGACTTTATTGTTTTTTAGATTCATACTTACCTAGGTGAATGCTGTGTCTGTCCCCCGCTGGTTCTGACACTGAGAACTGAGCGATCTAATACCGCAGATTGCTCGGTTCTCACAGCTCCCCGAGCAGAGAGCTGCAGACTGTCATTCACCGGCTCTCTGCTCTTCCTCCTCCTTGCTCACTGGAGCGCTGGGCTGTGGAGGGGGCGGGAGTGGCCGGGTGAGCCGGGTGCTGGTCCAGACATGTGGACAGATCCTGACTCCATGGTTGCAAAATTGCCTGAGCCTGGACCGGCTCTGTGACGTCAGCAGACATCGCTCTTCAGTCTGCTGTCTGCTGAAAATGGGTACAGGAGTGAAGAAAGGAACTGCACTCCTGTGATCCACAGTAGAAGAATAGCCAAACTAGCTTTGGCTGTACTTCTCCTTTAACCTCTTCCCATCCGCACTATAGCCGAATGACGGCTACAGCGCGGACCTACATTGCAGAGAGGCCGCCAATAGACGTCCTCCCCTTTCCTCGCTCCCTGCCCGTCCCCTGCGGGACGCGCTCTGTGATCACCGAGTCAATGATCATGTCCCCTTACCACGTGATCAGCTGTCAGCCAATGACAGCTGATCACATGATGTAAACAGAAGGAAGAGGCATAGCTGCCTCATCTGTGCCAACCAGTACCGTCTGCCAGTGCCACTTGCCTGTGCCCACAGTGCCATCAATCGGTGCCCACCAGTTAATATCAGTGCCTCCTATCAATGCCCACCAGTGATGCCAATCAGTGCCTCATCAGTTCTATCTAGCAGTGCTGCCTATCAGTGTCACCTACCAGTGCCCATTGCTGCCACCCATCAGTGCCACCTATCAATGCCCTTCAGTGCCACCCATCAGTGCCCATCAGTGCCACCTCTCAGGGCCCACCAGTGCTGCCTCATCAGTGCCGCCTTATCAGTGCCTATTAGTGCCGCCTTACCAATGCCTATTAGTTCCGCCTTACCAGTGCCTATCAGTGCCACCTTATCAGTGCTCATCAATGCCGCCTTATCAGTACCCATCAGTGCACATCAATAAAGGAGAAAAATTACCTGTTTGGAAAATTTTATAACAAATTATAAAACCGTTTTGTTTTTGTTTTCAACATTTTCATTTTTTTAACAAAAAATAAAAAACCCAGAGGTGATCAAATACCACCAAAAGAAAGCATTTGTGGGGGAAAAAAATGATAAAAATTTAATTTGGATACAGGGTTACATGACCGTGCAATTGGCATTCAAAGAGTGAGAGCGCTGAAAGCTGAAAATTGGTCTGGGCAGGAAAGGGGTTTAAGTGCCCAGTAAGCAAGTGGTCAATACAGGTCCACATTAAAGCGAAGTTCCGCCCATTTAAAAGTCAGCAGCTACAAAAAGTGTAGCTGCAGACTTTTAATAAACAGACACTCACCTGTCCCACGGTCCAGGGATACGGCCACCCGATGCCTCGCTTCTCTCGCCCTCCTCTCTGCAGCACTGGCATTGCAAGTGTGGGCGCCCGTTGTGAATGGCAATCTTCTGAGACCTGTGACATGTCCCAGAAGATTGCAGGGAGGGAGGGGGGAGAGGTGAACTTCCACTCGAAGTGGGAGCTGGGTACCTTTGAAAACTAGGTACCCCCGCTCCCACACCCCCCCCCCCCCAAAAAAAAATGACATGCAAAATGTGGCATGTCAGGGGGTCACAATTACTTAAAGCAGAAGTTCCGTTTTTGGGTGGAACTCCGCTTTAAATTTTCCACTGTCTATAAAAGAGTCTATAATAAGAGTGAGGCTTGAGTTTTGTGTGCGCTGTCTCTTTAATAGACCATTTACAGTGTGAGAAAAGAGAGATTTTTATGGTTTAGTCGATCATTAGATTAGAAGAGCATTTATGAGCCTGTAATGTGTGCGCTGTACTCCTAAGATTGTTTTCAGCTTAAGATTGTAACAAGCGTGTTTTACATGATTTATTTTGTGACAGTATGTTATGTAACTGATCATTTATATCTGTGTGTACAAAAAAAAAATAACAACAATGAAGCAAAAATGAAATAACACTGATCTAAAATGATAACTAAGCCCTTGTTTGCCCTGGGGCGATTTGTTATGTGATGTGACAGGTCCAAATCGCATGGCAAATTGCACTTCATTGCTTGCAACGGAACCGTTTTAAATTGCCGCAACTCATGTCGCAGCGACTTTGAGAAAGGTTCCTGCACAATTTTTTTTTTCTGATTTCATTGCGACTTGCATAGACTTCTGTTAAACGAAGTCTCAAGCAACAATGAAATCGGAGGTGCAAATTTCACTGATCTGCGGCTTTGAAATCGCACTGAAGTAGCACGATTTTAAAGCCGCACTGGTGTGAACCAGGGCTAGAAGGTGAAGTTTCATTTGCCTACATTTTATCTTTTGAAGTGCCTTCTTTGCCCATTCATTAACATGCTATCAATATTTTTAAATAAAATCTTTCTGTTTTCATTACATTATTTTAGACCCAGTGACGTCATCACTGGGTGTCTGTGCTTCTCTATGTAATGCAGGCAGATCATGGCTGGTGGGAGAGGCCGGCAGCGCCCTGCCCCAGTCCTCCTCTCAAAAGACCTCAGCACTGATGCAAGCAGTGGGCTGGCTCTTGGGAGGAGTTATGCAAATATAAACATGCCTTGATAGGTGGATGTCTGTCTGAGGGATTGGGTGTCATAGAGAGATTGCATTTTCAGACCTCCCTAGAGGATGCTGAACAGGAAAGGAAGGCAGGCTGCATTTGACTTGCTGCAGCTTTGAATGCACATTGTGAGAAGATCACAGTGTGCAGTGAAATCAGAGTAAGTCATTTCAGAAGGGGAAAGGAGCGGGTACAACTGGGCAAGACTGAAGGGAAGGCCGAGGTTCAACTTTAAAAATGTTCACTAGAAACTAAAACGAGAAATCTGAATGGTTCCTGTGGCCACTTGTATTTTTTTCTAGCTCACAGCAAAAGCCAATGAGATTATCCCGTTGATTTCCTAACCTGTGATATTTAATGAGAGCTAACTTCTGATTGGTTGCCGCATGAAATGCAGAGCCCAATGAAGACAGAAGGCCAGGGGCGGACTGACAACTCATGGGGCCCCCGGGCAATAGAAGATTATGCGGCCCCCAGGCAATCAGAAATTATGGGGCCACACAGTATACACATACATTTACACACAGTATACACAGACATGTTTCTATTGGCTGAGAAGGTACTGGAGAGGTGGGGCAGCTATAATCTCTGGATTTTTAAACCAAAAGGATGTCGGTAAGGGACATTTTAGAGACAGATGTAAAAAAAAAAACACAGATTTATACATACCGTCCCTGGTTTTACTGAGGCTGACAACCCTGATGGGGCCCCCTAGTGGCCCAGGGCCCTCGGGCAGTGTCCGAGTGGCTCAATGGTCAGTCCGCCTCTGCAGAAGGTCCATGATGCCCCATACCACCCAACATTTTGAGATGGGAATGAGGGACACCTACTAGCAAATGTATCCAGGCATAGGACATGCCCCCTGCCACGCCCCCTTAAAGGAGAATTAACCCCCCAGAAAAGGTTAACGGGGTTGTAAAGGTAAGTGTTTTTTCACTTTAATGAATCCTATTCATTAAGGTGAAAAAACACCTGGCAGTGACCGGTCCCCCAGCCCCCCATTTTACTGACCTGAACCCTCGAACTTGTCCCACTGGGACGCGATGTCTCTCGGCAAGGGGGTTCTCGGCTGTTGATTGGATAGATTGATAGCAGCGCAGCCATTGGCTCCCGCTGCTGTCTATCAAATCTAATGACGCGGGGGCAGGGCCGAGTCCTGCATTCATAATCTATGGACGCCGAATGCTGGACTCAGGAGCACGCCCACAAGGTAACCCCCCGGGAGAGCGCTTCTCCTAGGGGGTTATCTGAGGCAGGGAGGAGCCGAGAGAGCCACCGAGGGACCCCAGAAGACCAGGATCGGGGCCACTCTGTGCAAAACGAGTTGCACAGTGGAGGTAAGTATTACAAGTTTGTTATTTAAAAAAAAAAAAAAAATGCAACTTTAATTAAATCCACAACTGTTTTTTTTACCACTACTATTCCTTTATATTGTCTTTTAAAATGTAAAAAGCAATTTAGAAATTAGATGAAAGGTTTAGCACTGGGAAACACTTTTTGAAAGATAAAAAGTGCATTTTATATACAACTATATAGATTAGACCAAAATGAGGGACAAATGCGGAGGAAAGAGGGTCATTGCTCCAAATCAGGGACAGTCCCTCGAAATTAGGGACAGTCCCTCGAAATCGGGGACAGTTGGGAGGTATGATGCCCCCGAGCAGAATTTTGGCTCTGCAGTCGCAGCGGATAAAGCCGATCTCCACGCTATGCAATAGGCACATCCTCTATATGTCATATTTCATCCTAAAGTGGTTTCTAAATGCCCCCGCGTGGCTCCCATTCAGCTCTTATGCAATCTATATCTCAAATTATTTTTAAACACATGGTGAAAGCAGTTATTGCGGAGCTGCTGTATTAATAGCTCTACATATTAAGTAATGCACAGAGAATCGGGAAATGTGAAAGAGGGAGAACGAGGGCCGGTTCCCAGCAAGTGCATGAAACGTCGTTGCCACCTCAACACGTAACCTCTCTCATTTCCAAATACTCCCCCGTACGGAGCCTGTGCTCTTCACCACAACCGTTTCTCCATATCGCTTTGATCGCCTCTTCTAACAATCACAAATCCTGGATTTCTCCCGCGCTGCACCCCCCTGCTGTGAAATGCTCTCTCTCATGACACGAGGCACTTACTTAACCTCCACGGATTTAAAACGCCCAACTCCAGATCGAAATAAAAAAAAAAATTGGTCGGCAATATTTAAGGCTAGGTTCACACCTGCAGGTGCGACAGAGTTTGCGCGTTTCTGTGCGTCGTGCTTAGCCACCGCACCCTGCAGTTGGGCATTTGCAAAAAATATGCACGTTAGCAGATGCGTGGATGTGCCATTAACAATTCATCTGCTAAGGGGCAGCGTATCATACTTACCAACAACTTTCCCCCAGTCCCACCATTTATGCCCACAGCAAACATTTGATACAACCACCTTCTGGGTGGTCCCGCTTAAATCACACCCCTTTCTGGGAAGTTTCTGCCCAGATCATACCTCTTTCTGGGAGGTTTCCACCCAGATCATGCTCACTTTATAGGAAGTCATGCCAAGATCACGTCCACTTTCTGGGAGGTTTCTGACCAGATCACACTCATTTTCCGGGAGGCCCTGCCCAGCTCATCCCCACCGTCTGGACAGACCCACCTTGGTCATACCCACTTTCTAGGACAGTGGTTCTCAACTTCTATCCTCAGGACCCACTAACAGGCCAGATTTGAAGTATTACCTTGGAGAGATGGAGCCTAAAATACTGCAATCACTGAGCAGCAAATTATATCACCTGTGATGTATTTCAGTTATCTTGCACTCCTGGCCTGTTAGTGGGTCTTGAGGACAGGAGTTGAGAACCACTGTTCTAGGAGATCCCACCCAGATCACTCCTAATTTCTTGGAGGTTCTGCACAGATTACATTCACTTTCTGGGAGGCCCTGACCAGATTACACCCACCTTCTGGGCTGACCTGCCCAGATAACACCCAATTTCTGGGAGGTTTTCCTCCACACCACCCTTTGTTTTGTGAGAGGCCCTGCCCAAATCACTCCCATTTTCTGGGATGTTTCTGAAGAGATAACATTCACTTTCAGAGAGGCCTTTCCTAGGTCACACCCACCACCAGGGCCAACCCACTTGGGTTCACACCCACTTTCTAAGAGGTCTCACCTAGATCACTCTTGTAGGTGGGTTGAAAATGATGCCAGTGCTGCCCTGGTTAATGGGTTAATGCCTTTCCCGGTTCTTTGGTTTTGGCAGGTTAACTTTGGCAGGTTAACTTTGGGTCCCATCCACTGGTCCTGTGTAATAAAAGAGGAACAGTAGTCTAGAAAGAGCCCCAAACACAGAGGTTTAGAGCCCGTAAGGGACCCCCATGAGGTAGAAGATTGGAGAACCTCCCCCTACAGGAGTTGAAGAATGTCTCTTGTTACTGCTGTGATGTAAAAGGTCATCAGGACCTGGGGTTCGTCCCCGAAGAAACCAACACTGGAAATGCCACTTTTGGATCCCTTGATTGTACATGGGCTCTACCATTTGTAGGTATGCCAGGGCAGCACAGAGCCTAAGTCTCTTCTTCTGCATGATCCCTCGCTTCAGGGTGCAATCAGCCTAACCCTAACAAAGCCTTTCCAGATGCCAGAAAGGGGGTAAGAAACTCCCCCCATGTGTGGCTACTCCACCAAGCCCTGTGTCTCAAGTGATGGCCTCCCCAGCGCGCCATTCCAATATGGCGTCTCAATATGGCTTCCTCGCCACCGGGCATTCCGGAGATCATGGCGGCCATCACATCCTGCCAACCCAGCCTTATCCAACAAGACCTGGATAAGATACGGACCCAGCTCACCACTGTGGAGCAGCGTGTTGACCACGTGGAAGACACTGTAGCGGAGCATGCTACATCTCTCCGCTCCTTGCAGACTAAGCTGAGGGCCCTGGAGTATTGGGCAGAGGACGAAGAGAATCGGAACAGGATAAACAACCTTAGGATCCTGAAACTGGCGAAAGTAGCGAAAGGGAAAAATCCCATGGAGTTTATGGAGGGGTTGCTGTGGTCCCTGCTGCCCCTAGCTCAATTCTCCCCCTACTATACGGTGGAGCAAGCCCACCATGTTCCGCCAAGGCCTGGTCCAGAGGGCTCCCCCCGTGTACTCTGATACTGTGGATGCTGAACTTTATGACTGGGATGAGGTTCTGGGAGGGTGGATGTGGACAAGGCTCAGCGTGTCCCTCCTAAATGCAAGTTACAGAGAAGGTGTACATTGTCACGGGGACCCGAGAGTTAACTGGACAATAGTTACAATGTAAGTGTACACGGTGTACATGCATCTCTAAAAGCAGAGGCCCGCCTTAAGGTCAAGTATTCCCATATGGCAGCCTCAGAATTGTCCCAGGGCATTGATGGAAACAGCACAGAGCAAAGGTACCTGATGGGTAATGCAGTGATCCTATCCCAAGTGCCTAGCGTAGTCCAGAAGAACCCACCCCGGCAGTAGTCCTCACTTGACCCAAACTTGGCGCCCAACAAGTTAATGGGAAAACATGCAGAAAAGGTCTACCTTCAACCCTACCCCGCCTACACATTACTTTTCCTGGGAGACCCTGCCCATATCGCACCCATCTTCTGGGTGGACCTGCCCTGATCACGCCCAAGTTCTGAGAGGTTTCTGGCCAGATCATGCTCACTTTCTGGGAGTCCCTGCACAGATCACACCCACTTTCAGGGCAGACCCGCCAAGATCGCACCCACCTTCTGGGAGGACCTGCCAAGAACACGCCCACAGTTGCAGCTTAGAAACACATTAGCTGTGACGTAGCTATACTAGGAGGCAGAGGTGCCAGGACAAGGCTGAAAACTGGAAGAACTGCTTTGCAGCACAAAAAGGTAAAAAATACAATAAATATTTTTAGCTTTTTTTTTTAAAGGGAGGGGGAGAGATCAAATAATAAAAGGTTGTTGGAGTGAGTTTAGGTCTGCTTTAAGAGCTCTCCCTAACATGCAAGCAGCAATAAAAACCTGACAGAGGCTCTCATTTTCCCACTCTACCGAAAAATAAAAGTAAAAAGTTTTATTATTCTTTATACAACAGTTAGGAATTTTTGGGGGTTTTCGCACCCTATTGTCGGCACAAGAACTGTTCAAATCGGTTGTGAGGCCGACTTTGCGGTGCCGCACCGATTTGAAAAAGAAGTTCCTGCACTATTTTTGGCTATTTCAGGTGCGACTGGCATAACATTGAATGTTTGGTGAAAGTCACATTCACTGCTTAAATATGCCCCTAAATATCATCTAGTTAAGGTTTACATGAGATTTAATTCATTTTTACCCCTAAACTGTGCTTATTTTGAAGAAATAAAACAAAAACTTCCATCTAGGAATGTACAATTTAGGAAACCATTTTCAGTATTTCAGCCCTTCCAGAGTCTGTGTAGTAAGAGGGATACACGGGCTGGGGGTGTAGTTGGCATGACCCCAGGTATTGTGCGTATACACATGGGTCTTCTGTTTGGCTGGGGCATCTCCTGTATCAGTCTGCCAATCACTGATGCCATGTGGTCATGAATTATGGGCATCGATCTGTGCTCCGGCTGCACAATCTCATCGCCACATTTCCAAAAATGTTCACTCTTTCCTAATTAAAATGATATAAATATCTTCATTAAAGAAAGATGACTTTTTCGATTTTGAGCTGAAATGTCTTTACTATAAAGTGTGGCTCGTTGTAAGGTTACAAATTTGTCAGAAAATCTCTGTTTTAGGTTCTATTACGCTGAAGCTTAATCTCTTTAATGTGCCTATAGTGAGGAAAATAATTATTTGATCCGCTGCAGATTTTGGAAGTTTGCCCACTAACAAAGAAATGAAGGGTCTAACATTTTTATCATTGGTGTATTTTAAATAATAGAGGCAGAATATCCAACAAAAATCCAGAAAAAACACATGATACAAATGTTATAAATTAAGTTGCAGTTCAGTGAGTAAAATAACTATTGGATCCCCAAGCAAAACACGAGTTACTGTAGTACTTGGTGGAGAAACACTTGTTGGCAAGCGCAGAGGTAAGACATTTCTTGTAGTTGGTGACCAGGTTTGCACACATCTCAGGAGGGATTTTGGTCCACTCTTCTTTACAGATCTTCTCTAAATCCTTAAGGTTTCTTGGCTGTGGCTTTGCAACTCAAAGTTTCATCTCTGTCCATAAATTTTCTATGGGATTAAAGTCTGGAGACTGGCTAGGCCACTCCATGACCTTAATGTTCTTCTTCTTGAGCCACTTCTTTGTTGCCTTGGCATTATGTTTTGGTTCATTGTCATGCTGGAAGACCCATCCATGACCCATCTTCAGTGTTCTGGCTGAGGTAAGAAGGTTCTCATCTAAGATTTTACAATACATGGCCCCGTCCATTGGCCCCTCAATGCGGCAATGTCGGTCTGTACCTTTAGCAGAGAAACAGCCCCAAAGCATAATGTTTCCACCTCTGTGCTTGACTGTAGGGATGGTGTTCTTAGGGTCATAGTCGGCATTTTTCTTCCTCCAAATACGGCGAATCGAGTTAATGCCAAAGAGCTACATTTTTGGTCTCATCTGACCACAGCACTTTCTCCCAATCCTTCTCTGAATCATTTAGATGTTCATTGGCAAACTTCATATGGGCCTGTACATGTGCCTTTTTGAGGAGGGGGACCTTGCAGGCATTGCAGGATTTCAATACATGGTGGTGTATGGTGTTACCAATGATTTGTTTGGTGACTGTGGTTCCAACTGCCTTGAGATCATTCACAAGCTCCTCCCGTGTATTTCTGGGCTGATCTCTCACTTTTCTCATGATCATTCTCACCCCATGAGGCAAAATCTTGTATGAAGCTCCAGACCGAGGGCGATTTGATGGTTATTTTGTATTTCTTCCATTTGCGAATAATCGCTCCAACAGTTGTCTCCTTCTCACCAAGCTTCTTGATGATGGTCTTGTAGCCCATTCCAGCCTTTTGTAGGTCTACAATCTTGTCCCTGACGTCTTTTAACAGCTCTTTGGTCTTGTCCATGATGGTGAGGTTTGAATGGAAGAAAGAGTTGTCGATAGGAGCGCCTTCTTACATTGACAGGACTAATCTGTGTACCACATGAGCACATACTGTAGCCAGTCTGTGGGAGCCAGAATTATTGTTGGTAGGTAGGGGATCAAATACTTATTTTATTCACTGAACTGCAATTCAATTTATAACATTTGTTTTATGTGTTTTTTTCTGGATTTTTGGTTGATATTCTGTCTCTATCATTTAAAATACACCTATGATAAAAAATTATAGACCCTTCATTTCTTTGTAAGTGGGAAAACAAAATCTGCAGGGGATCAAATAAATTATTTTCCCCACTGTATCTTTCGTCTTCCCCGATTCCCCCCTCCCCATTGACATGCTGATAAATATTTTCAATAAAACCTTTGTTTTAAATACATGCCTTACTTTAGACCCAGTAACATCATCACTAGGTCTCAGTGCTTCTCTATGCAATGAGGGTAGATCATGGCTGGTGGCAGGGCTTTTTTCTCAAAGAATAGGTGCCTAGGAAGAATCCATCCTCTCCCTTACACTCTTATCCCCGCCACCTATCAACCTCCTAGTACCGCTACTTTTAGAGAACACGGAGCCAAGTATCATTTTGTGGTGTTAGGTAATTTGGATGGTAATAGACCAGATCCTTCCCAGCGACAACAGACCCTTTCCCCAGGAACAAAATACACCCCTAGCAACAATAGGTTCCCACCAGCAACAATAGATCCCCCAGCAGCCAGCATCAATAGAGCCTCCCCCTTCAACAGTGGATCCCCCCAACAACATAAGAACCCCAAAGCAAAAGATTCCCTACCTGCAACAACAGATTCCCCAACAACGGTAGATCCCTCCAGCAACGAATAACACCCCACCCCCCCCATGTTCCTGCTGAAAAAAGAGCCCTGGCTGGTGGGAAGAGCCATCAGGGTGCTGTACACAGCTTCCTGAAAACATCACAGGACCCTGCCATAGTAGTCCCCTCAAGAGCCCTCAGCCCTGATGCAAGCCTTTGGAAGGAGCTATGCAAATCTCAAAATGCCTGGATGGGCCAGTGTGCATGTGGAGGAGCGGGCGTTCCTAGCCAGGTTGCCTGCAGACCACCCTAGGTAATGCGCACATGTAATACTGAGCCACCATGATTGAAAGAACTTCCTACAGATTCTAATGCACACCGTGAGAAGCTCACAGTGTGCAGTGAAATTGTAGTAGTCCAATTCAAGTCCCATAGAGGAGCTGGTGCAACTGTGCAATACTGAAGAGAAGGCCAAAGTTCAGCCAATTAGCTGTATAGTCATTGTTCAGGTATTCTGACAGCTGCAGTAGCTGGCTGACTCACAGTTGTCCCTCTTTCCACCCACACCTCACTGTTGGCCACTATGGCCTGATTGTTGCACATAATCCAAGTTCCCGAAGCTTCACAAACCACAAAACAATCAAAACATGATCATTCTGAACTGTGGAGCATCACGTAGAAAAGGGACCCATGACACATCATAGAGGAAGTGACTGGGTACTAATAGACAACAACCGTTTTTTCTAAGGCACACAATGTACCACAGCAACCAGATTCCACCTTCCTTTATCCAGCTGTCCTTTTCTAGCACAGCTTTGCATTGTATTGGTGGCTATGAGACAACACCAACAAGGGGTATCACAGACAGATAAATAAGACCCTTGTATTTGCACACCAGCTCTTCTTGGAATTCCTGTGTCTGAACTCTACGCGTTTCCAGGAAGATGCAGCCTGGGGTTACCTGGCAACCAAGATGCTGGACCGTGGAGGTGATGGACAGCAGCTAAACCGCGGGGAGCCCTGGAGAGTCCAGTAGTAAAAGTAGAAAGGTACATAGTGCCAGAATGACGAGTCAAGTGAGAAAGGTAGTGATCAATGTCAATATTCTCTATACTGATCCCTGGAAATAGCAGAGAAATTCTGATAGAACTAGAGGATGGTGTATTACCCTCAGCAACCAATCATATCACAGCTGCTGGTTTTAAAGTGTGGGTAGAAAAAAATGAAAACCTGACTAGTTGCTGTGAGAAGTGCTAGTAGTGAATAATTTCGTAAATTCTACTGAATTAACTACAAAAAAATATGTATTCCAGGCCATTATATAGCGCCATCAATTTACGTAGACCTTTATCTATATATATTGTACATTCACATCAGTCCTCGCTCTCAAGAAGCTTACAATCTAAGGTCCCTAACTCACATTTATACATACACATACTAGGGCCAATTTAGACATGGGCCAATTAACTTACCAGCATGTCTTTGGAGTGTGGGAGGAAACTGGAGTATCCAGAGGAAAGCCACGCAGACAGAGGGAAAACATGCAAACTCCAGGCAGGTAGTGTCATGGTTGGGATTCAAACCATGGACCCTAGTGTTGCCAGACAGAAGTGCTAACCACTTAGCCACTGTGCTGCCTATTAGACCCCATTCACACCTGAGAGGTTTCAAGCACTACAGCACTCCACACCAGATTTCCATTTCATTTTACGTGGGGCTGTAGTCAGGTACAGTCTAATTTCTCCACTGCAGGTGGCACTCATCCATATCGGCAATGCAGGTGCAGGAGGAGGTCGAGAGGAGCCTCCTTCCTCTATGATATCCTCAGTCACAGGGAGGCAGCATCCGATTGGATGCTAGTGTCCCATGTGACTTTGGGGGCCATTTTGAGTCAGGCAGAGTGTATTTAAGACCCTGGCTTCCAGGTTTGGCACGCATTTTACATTGCCGAAACGCTTCAGATTTATTGTTTTATTGTCACTCTGATGTACCAATAAACGACACTTTAAGGATTACAGTTTTGCCGGCTCTTCTTATTACTGTTGCATTGGAGTGTGTTGAGTGTGTTGGGACACATCGAGCCTCGGCACCTGTGAGTGGACCTGGTGTATGGATTGAGTTGTCCCTGCAGAGAGCGCTGTTGCCTTTCTTCTTTTCCACGCATTTTACACGTAGATACAGCTGGAACAGGTCACTGGTCTGTCAGGGACAGCAGTGCTTAGCATCAGGGAGAGGTTCCAGGCGAGTAGGGAAAGGGCAGGGATACGCCATCCTTCCTGGAAGCTTCACCACCTGGGTATGGACCGGCCAGGCCACATTTCACCCCTCGAGACAGACACTGTTGGCGCACCTAGGACCTACTGTTAATACTCATCACTGTATATTCTTTGAGTGCGCCCGGTCAGGTTGTCTTGCCATCGAGCTTGTTGTGCATTACTGAAATTTAATTTCAATACAGTTTTGTTTCCTGCAACTGCGCTCTGAGTTTTTACTGCGACCACACCACTCTGCATCTACCCATATGGCCCATTGACATCTGAGTGATGTGCTGCTGATGTTGCTTTTGGCCCAATAGACTTTCATTTAAGGAAAAGTATGGCCAAAGCTTTTTTGGTCATACTTCTCCTAGGGATCACAAGAGTGCACTTAGTTCACTACTCCTGTGTCCCAGATTTAGCCAACAGTGGGCTAAAACCTATTGTCAGCGGACATCACAGAGCCAGTCCAGGCTCTGCAGGGATCCTGACATTAATGTCGGAGTCTGCCCAGATGCCTGACTGGCAGCTGGCTCAGCCGCTAAGTGTGACGCTGAGAGCCTGAGCCAGCCCCTCCTGCCCCCTCCACAGTCCAGAGCTCTAGTGAGTGCTGGAGGGGCAGAGCGGAGAGCTGGTGACTAATAGTCACCAGCTCTCTGCTCACTGAAGACCAAGAACTTAGCGATCAGCGGTCTTTGATCGTTCAGTTCTCAGTGTATAGCCAGCGGGGGACAGCTGTAGCATTGGATCAATACTGCAGCCATCTAGGTAAGTATGTGTTTGTTTTTTGCACCTAACAACGGACACCCCTCCAAAAGCTGATTTTAATTGGTATAAAAAAAGTCCTTATGTTCAAAAACATGTCAAAACTGCACAAAAAATGCATATACAAATACGAGGAAAAAGATCGATCGGTGAAATTAAACGAAAAAGTTGATGACAAGTGTGAACCTAGCCTAGAATGCCACTGTGTGGAAGATGGCAAGATGGAAGGATCTCAGACTGATAACATGCAGGCAATATATAAGACAGAACTCTTCATCAATGACATGTATTGCGGAGTGTGTGACTTCACTAAGACATCATCACTCAATCACAGATTAACCTGCTGTGCAGGTTAGGAAAGGTTTACAACTCCTTGCTAAAATGATCAAACTATAACACAAAGACGCTCATGGAAAAGACATAATTGTGGGTGCCTAGCTTGGAATTATGGTAGCAAGTAAATCCAATAACCAGTTGGAACCAGCACACCAGGATCACGTCCAACAGAGAAGGATTCTGCCTGCCATCTTGATAAAGGGGACCTGTGTGGCTCCAAAAATATCTTTTTTTTTTATTTTACATGGGACCTCAGTAAATTTGGTAGATGTCATATTGGCATGCTGGCTCCTACTGATAATTAAAAGAGCTTGTACTCCAGGAAAGCAAACTTATCCACTGCCTGGTACGGCAGTTCGAAGGACCTTGAAGGGTGCAAAACTTAGTACATCCTCATAAAGTTCTTTTGGGGGTGCACAAAACTCTAGAGGCCTCTATTCACACAATAGTTTCAGGCTCTGCACCAAGACGAGTATCACAAGGTTCGTTGGAATGCTGCAAACCATCAAAAGAAAGCCTCCTGGTACTGTGCGACTACTCCATCCCCATGGCGCTAAACAAGCTCTCCTTCCCACAAGTACAGGCCATACTGTCCCAGTAGCATCTTAAAAAGAATGAAGTCCTGTCTCTGTCTAAGGAGTTTACTGAACTTAGCAAATGTACATGTCAAAAATTATAGTAATGGAACAAAACAAACTTAGAACATTTTCAGCAAAAACATATGTGCAGGCAACGTATGAGGGGGAAGGTTGTAGTACTCATATAGCACAGTCCCATAGAAATAAAGTGACCAAGGTCACATTTCTGCTGCTTCCGCATCTATCCCAACCTCTGGGGCCTCACTTACCAATGCTGTCCCCCAAAGGGGAAAGTGTGCTGTCTGAAAAAAAACCTTTCTCTTCTTCTCTCAACACCCGGGGCCAAGGCCACCTAAAGGGACACCTAAAGCCTATTACAAGTTTTTTACCATCTGTGTCCCATCAGTGGCAACCCCTTAGACCAGGGTTTCTTAACCAGGGTTCCTCCAGAGGTTGCTATAAGTTCTTTGAGCAAAGAGCAATTTTTGCCTCTCAGATAAGTTCCCACTGCCATCATTGATCTTTTTAGCTATCTGTAAGGGGGTAATTCTTCCCAGTGACCACAAGTGTAAGGAGCATTCTTCCCACTGACCATCACACTAATGTATCGTGAGTTGTAGATATAGTAATTTTTAGCAGGGGTTCCCTGAGACCGGAAAGGTATTTCAAGGGTTGAAAAGGCTGACAAAGGCTTATGCTGTGTACACATGACCGGACTTTTCAACAGCAAAGGTCCGACGGAAGGAATCCGTCGGACAATTCAATCGTGTGTGGGCTTCATCTGACCTTTTCTGTCAAAAAATCTGAAGGACTTTAGAAATAGAACATGTTTCAAATCATTCTGACGGATTTGAGTCCTATCGAAAAATCGGTTTGTCTGTATGCTAGTCCGACGGACCAAAAATGACACAAGGGCAGCTATTGGCTACTGGCTATGAACTTCCTTCTTCTAGTCCGGTCGTACGTCATCACGTTTGAATCAGTCGGACTTTGGTGTTATCGCGTTTCGGCAAGTCCGTTTCGTTGGAACTCCGTCGGAACACCGACAAAAAGTCCTCCGGAGTTCAGTCCGTCGAAAAGTCCGCTTGTGTGTACGTGGCATTAGACATTAGACTTTCTGGTAACAACTCAAAAACAATGTAACTTTTTCGACACTGGCCATCAGGACAAATTGACATGGTAAATCTCCCCAGTGGAACAACAAATAAACATGACAGGGTTGAAAACCATTCACTACTCTATACAAAGCTATAAAAATATTAT
The DNA here is from genome assembly GCF_042186555.1 of Aquarana catesbeiana. Lineage (NCBI taxonomy): Eukaryota > Metazoa > Chordata > Amphibia > Anura > Ranidae > Aquarana > Aquarana catesbeiana. The sequence goes on from NC_133332.1 coordinate 30,189,389, forward strand.
TTTTAATAAATAATAATCAATTTAAATGATTGATTAATGGTTGTTAAAAGCACAATTATGCTTCTTGCAGTAAGCTCTGGATGTTATACATTTTTGTATCAGGCATATTCACAGAGTTTCTGGGATACCAGTTATAGCGGTCTTTCTAGACCAGCCCTTCTCAAATCTCTTACCCCAGAGGAAGCTGTTAAAGTCATTTTCAGGTCTCAGGGAGCTACTGCTAAAAATGATTATGCCTAAAGCTCACAGTAAATTTACCTGATTAATATTAATTGTGGATAGTTTTAAATTAAAGACAAAATAATGGGGTTTAGCTACATTATTTAACCCTCAGGCTTTTTTTTTTTTTTTTTTACAAACCATACTCTGTACAATAAAATCATTTTCAGTACATATTTTAAAATTAATAATGACACAAAAAAAAATGCAGACAGTAAAAATTGTGGTGTTCCCAAAAACTAGCAGTGTAGAATTTGCCCCTGATGCCGGTAGTCATTGTAGGCTGGAGATCAATTTGTTGTTGGTCACTGTAGGCAACCTCAGGAGAAACCTTAGCTGAAAAGTATGCTCTAAAGGTTCAGTTCACAAAACCTGAGCTATCTGAGCTTTTTATGACTGAATGTTTAGCACGCGGATCAGTTGAATTTACTGTGTTCATGATACTTTCGGGTATTTTCAAACAGCATGAACTGCAAAAGTCAATGTACGAAGATTGTCGCACAGTGACTTAAAAGTGACCCATCACTGTACGAAAGGTTCAAAAATCAAGATTACCTTCAATTGAGGACTGTGAATAGTCACCTTCCCACAGTTCAGCCCACTAAATTGTTATCTGCACCCGAAAAATATGAATGTGAAGTCCACAGAGAAATCTGCACATCTGGTAGTGTCAATCTCCTGCTCCTCTGCACAGCCATGGCAACTCGCCCCCAAACATAACCATGTTTTTTCCTTTTTCACCCTGGCACATATACAAATACTAACTATAAATAAAACTCCACCTCCTTATCTCCCCCACTTCCCTATAATACTTACACAGCGCTACACCTTTGTATGCATCAAAAAAGTACACAAAGTACCTCACTTATGATTTTGGCTACGGATACGTTCAGTCAACTAAGGTTCCTGCACAGATTACGCCACATAAGTCCCAAAATCTCAGATACTTGCAAAAAGTGCCAACTTGAGGGTGGAAGCCTTATACATATGGTCTGGAGCCCCATTGTTCAATCCTACTGGTGATGGGTTGTCTCTTGGCCGGCTGCTATCCTGGGAACTTTCTTGGTCTTGGATCCACTTATCCGTCGACTGGGTATCCACAATGACCTTGCTGTACTGATATCACCATTGTATTATCTTCTAAGTAGAATACTAAGCTGGATGGGAAATTCTCCCTGATTGGACACTCCCTTCATCAGATCTTATGAGGAATGGCACCAAACCATACTTAAAATGCTACAATTGTCGAAGAAGAAGTCCCTTTGTGGTCAAACGCATAGGGTGGAGCAACGTGCTTGAGTCATCTCGTCATTAAGTCCACCGAAAGTGACGGTTAACTCCATTGTTACCAGCTTGAAATTCATACTGTGAATGCGCATTTTTAACGAATGTGAGTGACATTTAAATCATAATAAATTAGTTTTAGAAGGGTTTTACACTATATAGTGTGTTTTCCAAAATATGCATATATATGATGATATGTAATGGTCAAGAGTCTACCTATTGCCGCTTGGGAACGTGTAGAGTATGGAGAACCACATTGACCTCTGTTTCATTAGAAGGTCCTTGCCATATGGTAAGCGCATATCTGACTCCTTTTTGGTGGTGGTCTGCTTCAAGAGGGAGAGGCCTTGGTTTATTATATTTCTATCTGCTCACAGGAAGAAATGAGACTTCCTTCATTTGAAAATAATTTTTCACACATGAATGATTGTATTTTAAGGACTTCATTTATCAACTGTGGTAGAGCAGCACTTTGTCTATAGAATTTTATCAATTGACGTACATAAGCAGAGGCTGCCTGGCCAAAATGACTACACATGCTTCTATGCCCCCTTAACCCTCCAACATCCTCCTAATACCCCTTGTCATTTCAGCCTGTTCCACTAATGCTAGACACGGGTGGATGCCATTAATTGTTATTGACACCCCAAGCACATCTAGCAAACGTGGCACGTCTGCGTCCAACCAAACCACATGGTACCGATTTGGTGCAGCACGATTTGTAAAAGTAGCACCTGCATTACTTTCCCGTGTGTTTGGCAGCCCATTAAAATGAATGGGTGGTCAAAACTGGAACGTGCAAAAACAAGCTCGTTATATTGTGAACTGCCCTACTTTTACTGGTTTTGGTTACTCTTTATAAAAGGTTGCCAAAAAGGTTTCAGATGCAATCCAAGCATGACAGCTGGATGGCTTCTAAATGTCAGTTCAATATCTTTTGATTTTAAATATGTATTTCTATAGCACTTTTCTCCCTGGGGACTCAAAACGCTTAGGCGGTAAGGTCAATTGAGCCAAGCAGCATGCCTATCGGAGGAAACCGGAAACCCCCACACAAGCACATGGAGAACATGCAAACTCCATGCAGATTGTGTCCTGGCCAGGATTTGAACCCATGATCCCAGTGCTGCAAGGCAGAAGTGCTAATATCATGAAATGAACCACCATTTCCACATGTGTTCATAGAATATCCCCATGGCTCTATTTTTTTAACCTCAGGCTCTGTGTGACCTGGATTCAGAGGTGACAAAATATATCCATCTGGAATATCTGAAACACCCAAGAGAGGTTTTTCTCCTAAAAGTAGAAATGATTTCCTTACTCTAAATCTGGCCATACATGGATTGAAATTCAGCCAGTTCAGTAGAAACCGGACGAGAGTCGATCAATCCATGGGTGTTCTTGTTCATGAGAAGTCGATCTATCGATCAGCCTTTCATGAGTGGTTTCCATTCGATTACTGCTTGCATTCAATCAGCTACAGTACTGATCAGTGTATTCTGATAGCGGGGGGGAGTCTCACTGTCAAAATAAGACAAAGCGGGGATGATTCCCGCATCTACGTAGACTATGTGGATGGGGGAATCGATTCAGTTTTCTTTGTTCAGCCCGCTGGCTGAGCAAAAAACAACTGAACTGTGTAAAGCCAGCTGTAGTTTAGACCACCACCCCTGTTTGTCAATTCATACACACTCGCATTATCATCTGATCTCTAGGGAACAAGATCCGTAAGGCAACATTCTATAATCTGATCCCTTATTCCCATAAAGAACGATTGTTCTGAGCAGTCAGGAGATACTCTATAGACATTAGATGGGGCGCGGTCTGGTCCTTCTGCTTCAGTGTTCTGAGTCACTGACCTGGAACAAGTCTGCAGCAAGATAAGTCAGAGAGAGAGAGGTTAGAGCTCCTGATCTGCATGTTTGTTCCGGGCCAAGGACTTATGAATGAAGATGAATTCTGCTGAAACAGATAAAAAGCCTAAATTAGCGTTGTATTATCATACAAAGAATCTACCTGTAAGAGGATTTTAATACAGCCTAATGTGAAGGAGCTCTGACCCCTCTGCATGACTAAATGTGCTGCAAGCTTGTTCCAAGCCGGTGCCTCCGAGCAGGATAGATAGATAGATAGATAGATAGATAGATAGATAGATAGATAGATAGATAGATAGATAGATAGATAGATAGATAGATATTATTAATATTATCATTATTATTATTATTATTATTAATTTATAAAAATTACTATTATTATTATACAGGATTTATATATCAGCAACAGTTTGCACAGCGCTTTACAACGTGAAGTATGGAAAAATGGATGGATGATAGATATGGATGGAAGGATGGGTGGCTAGATGGATAGATAGATAGATATGTTATATTGTCAAAAGTATTGGGACTTTTACACGCACATGAACTTTAATGGCATCCCAGTCTTATGCCGCATACACATCCATGTTTTTTTCCCGACTGATGTTGGCTCAAACTTGTCTTGCATACACACGGTCACACAAATCTTGTCGGAAATTCCGATCGCCAAGACCGCAGTGACGTACATCACGTACGACGAGCCAAGAAAAATGTAGTTCAATAGCCAGTGCAGCTCTTCTGCTTGATTCCGGAGCATGCATGGAACTTTGTGCATCGGAATTGTGTATGCACAATCGGAATTAACAACAACGGATTTTGTTGTCGAAAAATTTGAGATCCAGACCTCAAATTTTGTTTGCCGGAAATTCTGACGGAAAATGTCCAATGGAGCCTACACACGGTCAGAATTTCCGAAAACATGCTCCCATCGAACATCTCCCATCGGAAAATCCGACCGTGTGTACGGGGCATTAGTCCGTAGGGTTCAATATTGAGTTGGCCCACCCTTTGCAGCTATAACAGCTTCAACTCCTCTGGGAAGGCTGTCCACAAGGTTTAGGAGTGTGTCTATGGGAATGTTTGACCATTCTTCCAGAAGCACACTTGTGAGGTCATGCACTGATGTTGGATGAGAAGGCCTGGCTCGCAGTCTCTGCTCTAATTCACCCCAAAGGTGATCTATCAGGTTGAGGTCAGGACTCTGTGCAGGCCAGTCAATTTCCTCCACCCCACACTCGCTCATCCGTGTCTTTATGGACCTTGCTTTGTGCACTGGTCCAAATCATTTGGTGGAGGGGGGATTATGGTGTGAGGTTGTTTTTCAGGGGTTGGGCTTGTCCCCTTAGTTCCAATGAAGGGAACTCTTAAGGCGTCAGCATACTAAGACGTTTTGGACAATTTCATGCTCCCAACTTTGTGGGAACAGTTTGGGGATGGCCCCTTCCTGTTCCAACATGACTGCGCACCAGTGCACAAAGCAAGGTCCATAAAGACATGGATTAGCGAGTTTGGGGTGGAGGAACTTGAATGGCCTGCACAGAGTCCTGACCTCAACCCGATAGAACAGATTTGGAATAATTTAGAGCGGAGACTGCGAGCCAGGCCTTCTCGTCCAACATCAGTGCCTGACCTCACAAATGCGCTTCTGGAAGAATGGTCAAACATTCCCATAGACACATTCCTAAACCTTGTGGACAGCCTTCCCAGAAGAGTTGAAGCTGTTATAGCTGCAAAGGGTGGGCCAACTTAATATTGAACCCTACGGACTAAGACTGGGATGCCATTAAAGGTTATGGCAATATTGAACCCTACGGACTAATGCCCCGTACACACGGTCGGATTTTCCGACGGAAAATGCGTGATAGGACCTTGTTGTCGGAAATTCCGACCGTGTGTAGCCTACATCATACATTTTCCATCGGATTTTCCGACACACAAAGTTTGAGAGCAGGATATAAAATTTTCCGACAACAAAATTCGTTGTCGGAAATTCCGATCGTGTGTACACAAATCCGACGGACAAAGTGCCACGCATGCTCAGAATAAATAAAGAGATGAAAGCTATTGGCCACTGCCTCGTTTATAGTCCCGACGTACGTGTTTTACGTCACCGCGTTTAGAACGATCGGATTTTCCGACAACTTTGTGTGACCGTGTGTATGCAAGGCAAGTTTGAGCCAACATCCGTCGGAAAAAATCCTAGGATTTTGTTGTCGGATTTTCCGATCAATGTCCGACCGTGTGTACGGGGTATTAGACGCCAATAAAGTTCATGTAAAGGCAGGCGTCCCAATACTTTTGACAGTATAGATAGATAGTTATATTAATTTTAGGAAACTCTGGTTGTATTGTTTCAACCTAATCATAAGGTGTATTAGGTATATGAGGACAGATATTATATTATATCAATTTTAAGAAACTCTGGTTGTATTCGTTTTCTGTTTAGAACTCTGATTTTGTTTGACTCTGGATGGACGGATAGACAGATAGATAACATCTATGTTATCATAGACCATGTTGTAATATTGTATTACAGTATATTCATTTTAAAGCAACCTGGTTAAATTCGTTTTTGGTATAGAACACCAATTTTGTTGGAGAAAAAAAGACTATATACAGTATATATATATATATATATATATATATATATATACTGCAGATTTCCAGTGTTGTAATATAGCGCAGAGTTATCTATAGATGTACAACGTGTGTATGTGCGTAACACTCCAACACGGGGGTCTCCTGACATTCCATGGGGATGTTCTTACATGAAGGCGGTCGGGAGGCTAAAAATATTTTAATTAATATCTGTGCAAAGAATTCTCCCCGTCAGCCCAGAAAATGTGTCACAGGCTCTCTCCTCCTACCTGAAAAGCCTTATCTCTTTCTCTTCCTTTATTGCTCATTCCTCCTCTCTGCTTCCCCTCTCCCTCTCTCCTGCACTCACTTCTGCGTGTCATACTTAATTGTGAAACTGAGCCTTAATCTCTATATATAGAACTGGAGACAGCCGAGAGATTGGTGTGGGTATTGCACAAATACACACAAGTGAAAAAAGCACACATGTCAATACTTATACTGCGGCAGCGTTCTGCAAGGGCCTCACCTTTCTGCTTTTCCCGATTACCTTCAACTCTTTACATCAGAACCTCTAACTTGAATCGGTATGCTGTTTTAAAAATGACTAAAATCACTAAATATAACAAGTTGAAGGAAACCTGACATGAGACATGGCTGTCTTCACTACTGGTAAACCTGTTCTTGACCAGGGACTTGGAAGGTATTGAGGCCAAAAAATCAGCATGAGAACCAGGTGACTAGCACTTTCAGAAGGAAGTCAACAATGGCCACCAATGTAATTACATTTTAAGGTGGCCATTCTCAACCAGGGTTCCATGGAACCATAGGGCTCCTCTGGAGGTTTCTAGGACGTTCCTTGAACTGTGGCGGATTGACCTTCCATCTCAGTCTTCCTACAGACCTAGAATAAAATGGTACATTCTTTCAACTAACCTCAAATGTAAGGGGCATTCTTCCTCTTCCTGAGCATAGCGGTAAGAAAACCTTTCTCACTGACCATAATGTAAGGGGTATTCACCACAAACTTGGATAGGGCACCAGGAGCAGTGGGATACTCCAGAACGCTACACAGTAATAAGAGGACTCCCTTTCTTCTGTAGCTTCTCTTTAAAAACAGTCCCTTTAGCTATAGCTCAGGACATGGATAGCACTGGGACACCATAGGCAATGTTCCAGGCCTGGCAAGCCTTTATCCTAGTGAACCAGGGGGTACCAGCAGCAATGGCCACCAAGATCCTGCAGTCAAGTCTGTACACATAAGTCCTTGGGTACTTGGAAGCCTTCCTCAGAGTCAGGCAGACACTTCCCTCATGGACTTTCCAGATTGGATCCCAGGTGAAATTGCCCTTCTTTAGCTTCAAAGTCTCTCAAGCAAGTAGGCCCCACAGGTCTAGCATAGCTGGGACCTTGATGAGTTCCTGAGAGAGCAGCAGCCTTCCAGGCTGGGTACTTCTACTCCTGGACCCTGACTGCTCCAGCCCAGGTCTATTTATGTGCTCTGCAGGCACTTACTGGGTACGCCTCTCCAGGGATTGGCTGAGGCCTTATATATATACAGGCTACTCATTTAATCTACTCCACTCCTATGTTCTGGAGCTTTCCAGAGGCAGGGAGAAGCAATTAAGCATGCAGCCTATCGGACCCTAGTCAGTCTAAAGCAATCAGCAATTGCTCCACTGATTACAGAGGAGCTCAAAAATGACAAAATTTACCTGACAGCCTAGCTCCTAAATAGTAGGGTTTCACATATTATATTTTTATCTTACATATCAGGCTAATACACTTGAGCTGTAGATATCACTTTTAACAGGAGAAAAAAAAATTATTTCAATAGTTCCTCTGGGATAAAAAGCCTACATTAAAGCAACACTGTCATTAATGCCGAAGAGAAAATGGCCAAACACCAGGCTAAAAATGATAAACTCTCTACTTTGGCTTACTACTACAAGCATAGGGGCATAATGAAAAGAAGTATTTATGGGCATGTTTTGTGGCCAGTTTGGAGTCTTTTTCAACAGTTTCACCCAAGAAGAACCTCTAAAACAGTGGTTCTCAACCTGGGGGTCGGGACCCCCTCGGGGGTCGAATGACGATTTGCCAGGGGCCACGAAATCCTGGGCTGTTCCTGAATACTGCACCGCTCTCCCAGCCTTTTCACGACCGCCCAGCAGGGCTGTCCCTGGAGCCCACGGCCGCCAACTCAGCCTCTTCGCAGCCGCCCATTCAGTTCACGGCATAGCTGGGGGGCAGAGACTAGAGGTTTCTCATCGTGAGGAATGTGAACTGGGAGGGGCTAAAGGAGACCCTATCTCCTTATTTCGGCATAGGTGTCACTGCTGCGAGACACCACAAAGTTAGAGACATAGTGATTAACACTACCTGTGATTATGGTTGCCATTAAAAGTCCCCACTACAGTTATCAGATCAGCAGATGACCTTGAGTAAGAGCACCTAAGTTGGCTGATCAGAACTCCCCCCAGCACTGCCATTGATCCCGCTCCCCCCCCCCCCACCACCACCACCACCAAGGAGTAAGAGAAGGAATAAAAATAGAGAATACATGGAAGGGAGAGGAAAAGAGGGGGAGGAACAAAGAAAAAGGAGAGAAAGAATAAGAGAGAGAACAAGAAAGAAGGCTAGAGAGAAGAATGGGGAACATAAACAAGGAATTAGGATAGAGATGGATAAAAGGGAAAGAAAGGAGAACAAAGAGAGAGTGGTACATCCTAAAATGTACCAAGAGGGGTTTTAATACTGTACGAGTGGAAGGGACTCAAGGAGCGCTTGAGTCCCTTCCATGGGTTCATGGGTTAGGGACGCAAATGACTTGTCTCACCTTGGATGCTGACAACCCATGCTACGAAAATTCTTTTCCTGTTAGGGGTCCCCATAACTTGGGAAATTTTATCAAGGGGTCTTGGCACTAGAGGGGTTGAGAACCACTGCACTAAAATCATTTTTATGGAGATTTTTACATACTGTATGCAGGCACCTTCAAATAGAAGGCCAATCAGCCACATCTCAAGGAACCCCTAGACAAACTTTAGAGGAACCCTAGGGTTTCATAGAACTTTGGTTGAGAATGGCTTCCTCAAAACCCTGGATAACAAGCAACTTGTTTTTTTTACCAAAAATCTCCCATAAAGCCTTTTTTGCCCATAACCATGAAAAAATCTCTGATACTGATGAATATTTGTAGATAGAAGAATGTGATCTGCATACAATCTGAATCTATTGTTTTATTATTCTCTGTTGGGTCCTCAATATGGGCTGTGTTTGTGGGCCTTACACACAAGACGTTTGGAAGATGTGGAGCTGGGACCTCTGCTGGTGGGTTAAGTTAGGATAAGGAGGTGTAACAAGACTTATTTAATGCTTGGTATCTCTGTTCCCATGGAAACATTTTAACAGGAACTTTTCCAACCAGTACAGCATCGTATGATAGGATTCAGTAACAAGCAGAAGACGCACTTCTTAATGAAGAGGGTTTTAACCCTAAAATTGTCTTTTACCAGATGCAGACTGATTCCTTAGCATTAAAGCTGGTAGGCTTGCTGCAACTCTTAGCGCCAGATGAAGGGACCACTGGTCACCTACCTATAGCTGTCATGAATGTGGGAACTCAAAAACAGCAAGGCAACTCTATCATAAACTGTGAACTTTTCACCTACCTGTATTACAGGGTAATGTAGCACTATGGTGGTGAGTCACACAGCCATTCGGACTCAAGCATGCGCTGACATGTTCTAACGTGCAGTCGTCTGGGTCGCAACAGGCGTATGGTAAATATTCCATTTAAAAGAATCAAGTGTTTTTGAATGGCACATGCGTCAAACACAAGACCTGCGGGGACAGAATCCGGCCCTCAAGGCCATTTCACGTGGCCCTTGAAATTCTTCTGCAGCTGCAGTATCCCCCTCCCTGTCTGAGCAGTCAAACCCAATACATTTTCTGTGGATCATACCAACCCTCCATTTCACACTTGCATCATCTGCTAGAGGAGTGTGAGTGGACTCCATGCCAGTCTGCACCTGCCCTTCACAGCTAAGGTCTTAAGTTATTACTAAAACTAGTAATAATCAAATATAGAGGCAATTATTTAATATGATAAGGAGTGGATACGTTTATATAGTCTTATGCCGCGTACACACGGTCGGATTTTCCAGCGGGAAATGTTCGATGTGTGCCTTGTCCATTAACAATGAGTCGCTACCTCACGGACAACAACCTTCTTGACCCCATACAGTCCTACTTCCTTCCACTGAAACTGCCCTACTGAAACTCACCAATGACCTACTAACTGCTAAAACCAATGGCCATTACTCCATACTCATACTCTTATGCCGCATACACACGGTCGGATTTTCCAACGGGAAATGTATGTGAGCTTGTTGGCTGAAAGTCCGACCGTGTGTATGCTCCATCAAACATTTGCTGCCGGACTTTCCACCAACAAATGTTTGCCAGCAGGTTCTCAAATTTTCTGCCAACAAAACTTTGTTATCGGAAAGTCCGACCGTGTGTACACAAGTCCACGCACAAAAGTTTACGCAAACTCGGAAACAAGCAGAAGGAGCCACACTGGCTATTGAACTTCCTTTTTCTCGGTTCATTGTACGTCTTGTACGTCACCACGTTCCCATGTTCGGAATTGTTTGCCAACATTTGTGTGACCGTGTGTATGCAAGACAAGTTTGAGCCAACATCCTTCGAACAAAAATCCATGGTTTTGTTGGTGGAAAGTCCGATCGTGTGTACGGGGCATAACGGATACAACCGGTCCTTTGAGGGCAACCATAATGCTGATGCGGTCGACGATGAAATTGAGTTTGACACCCCTGGCATAGGCGGTTTAAAGGGGTTGTAAACCCTCACTGTTTTTATTCTTAATGCATTCTATGTATTAAGGTGAAAAACCTCCTGTGCTGCAGCAGCGCCCCCGAGCCCCCTTATACTTACCTGAGCCCCGTAAATCCCACAGCGGGAAAGAGCACACCAGCTCTGGCTGGTGTCTCATGTCCTGATTGGATAAATTTATAGCAGCGCAGCCATTGGCTCCCACTGCTGTCAATGAAATCCAATGACGCGGATGCCAGGGGGAGGAGCAGAGTCCTGCTGTCTGTGTCTACGGACGCAGCAGCAGGACACGGGAGCGTGCCTGCACGGGTGTCCCGTCGGAGAGCGCTTCTTCAGCAGGACACTCAAGAAGAGGAGGATTCAGGAGCTTCACGGAGGGACCCCAGAAGAGGAGGATCGGGGCCACTCTGTGCAAAACCAACTGCCCAGCGGAGGTAAGCCATGTTTGTTTTTTTTTTGTTTTTTTTTTAAACGGAACCTTTACAACCACTTTAAGGAGGCGAGGGAAGATGTCCATGATGACGCAAGAAGTAAGCAACCAAAAACACAAAGGATGGATGCAAGTGTGGACAGAGTGTGAACCCTCATACGCTCATGCTGGTGTGTTTTTTTGATTACAAGGCAAGGGGATAGTTCACTAAAAGTTCATAGAACATGGTACAACAGTCAACTAACATTGCTACTTGGAAATTCTGAAGAGGTTATGGGAATCTGTTTCGGAAGAGTAGACCGAAACTGTGGCCTGACAAGTGGATTCTCCACCATGATAATGCTCCTGCACAAACATTTTTTTTTAAGTCAGTTCCGAGTATTGTCACACCTCATACATTGACAGGGCAGCACAGGCAGTATATCTGTCAAGGAATCAGACTCTTTGTTCCCTGCAGGTACATTTTTAAGAAATTACAAACTTTTAACCAATTTACAAAAACAACCAAATAGATTGAGGCAAACTAACGCCAGCGCTTTGTATAATTGAAACGGGTTGATAGGAACCCTTGGTGGTGGGTTATATTCACCCGTTTGCCCGTTTTTCCTTGAAAAACACTGGTTGTAAGTAGTTAAAAGGGGTTCATAAGAACCATTGGTGGTGGGGTACATTCATCAGTTTGCAGCTTTTTTTTCTGATCTCTGGTTTTAAGTAGTTAAAGGAGGTTGATAAGAACCATTGGTGGTAGGTTACATTCATAGTTACATATTGTAGTTAGTCAGGCTGAAAAAAGACACAAGTCCATCTAGTTCAACCAAAAAAATTAATCCATTTGCCTAGTTTTGCTTAAAATGCTGTTCAAAAGTTGTTGAAATTGTCTGAAAAGTTTCCCTTTTTTTTTTATCTGATGTTTTGGCCAGTGACACACCCCCTGTATTAATGTGCCCCCACTCTCCCACTCTGAATGAAGGGGGAGGAATCGTGCCCCATCATTGGTATCAGTGGGAGGAATAGTGTCCCATCATTGGTATCAGTGGGAAGAATAGTGCCCCATCATTGGTATCAGTGGGAAGAATAGTGCCCCATCATTGGTATCAGTGGGAGGAATTGTGTCCCATCATTGGTATCAGTGGGAAGAATAGTGCCCCATCATTGGTATCAGTGGGAGGAATTGTGTCCCATCATTGGTATCAGTGGGAAGAATAGTGCCCCATCATTGGTATCAGTGGGAGGAATAGTGCCCCATCATTGGTATCAGTGGGAGGAATAGTGCCCCATCATTGGTATCAGTGGGAGGAATAGTGTCCCATCATTGGTATCAGTGGGAAGAATAGTGCCCCATCATTGGTATCAGTGGGAGGAATCGTGTCCCATCATTGGTATCAGTGGGAGGAATAGTGCCCCATCATTGGTATCAGTGGGAGAAATCGTGCCCCAGTGGGAGGAATTGTGCCCCATCATTGGTGTCAGTGGGAGGAATAGTGCCCCATCATTGGTGTCAGTGGGAGGAATAATCTCCAATCGTTGGTATCAGTGGGATAAATAGTCTCCAATCACTGGTATCAGTGGGAGAAATTGTGTACCATCATTGGAATCAGTGGGAGGAATAGTTTCCCATCATTGGTATCAGTAAGAGGAATAGTGCCTCATCATTAATGTCAGTTGGAGGAATAGTGCCCCATCATTGGTATCAGTGCAAGAAATAGTACCCCATCATTGGTATCAGTGGGAGGAATAGTCTCCAATCATTGGTATCAGTGGGAGAAATCCTGTCCCATCATTGGAATCAGTGGGAGGAATAGTGCCCCATCATTGGTGTCAGTGAGAGGAATAGTGGAATAGTGCCCCATCACTGGTGTCAGTGGGTGGAATAGTCTCCAATCATTGGTAAAAGTGGGAGGAATTGTGCCCCATCATTAGTATCATTGGGAGCAATAGTCTCCAATCATTGGTATCAGTAGGAGGAATAGTGCCCCATCATTGGTATCAGTGGGAGGAATAGTGCCCCATCATTGGTGTCAGTGGGAGGAATAGTGCCCCACTGTTGGTGTCATCGAGAAAAATAGAGCCTCGCACTGGTGGGAAGAATAGTGCCCCAAGGGCCGGATAAAAGTTAGCAAAGGGTGCAATGATCAAGGGGTTAAAGCTGGTGATGACACAACACCTCCTCACATCTGTCACGCTCTCTGAAGAGCGATCTGCGTTCTTGAGAGACAAAAGCTCATGTAAACAAGCCCTATAACTCAGCCCGATGTTTAGGAGGGTTTCCGAGAGCAGCAACAGTCAGGGCACCGTGACGATTTTGGAAAGCTATTTACAGCCCCCTTTGGCCCCTCCCACCAGCCATGATCTACCTGCATTGCACAGAGAAGCACAGAGACCCGGTGATGACATCATTGGATCTAAAATAAGGTATGTAGTGGAAGGCGGAAAGGTTTTATTTAGCATGTTGACGAGAGAGAGAAAAGGAAGAAATGAAAGGCAAATATAAGCAGATTAAACTTCAGCCTCTCTATCCTCCGCACATGACCTTCCTAGGTTATCCTATAAGGAAGGCTTCTAATATAGCTGCCAAATCCGCCCGCCGTACCTCTTGTATCTCTTCTCCTTTCAGAGTGGCATATCTGAATATGGTTCCACTACCCATGTTTGTGAATTGTGAATTTCTTTACGCTATCATTTTACTGCTGCGGCTTGTTAGTCCTCATTTTGTACAGCACCGCCGAAGAGGCTTGTGCTATAAAAATCAGTAAAAAAAAAAAAAAAAACTAATAATAATAGTGGAGGAATGCAGAGAGGACAAGAGGGAGAAGAGAGAGGAGGATGAGTAACAGGAGGAAGAGAAAAGTGAAACAGAAAAATGGCATAGAAGAGTGAGTGGGAGGCATAGAGAGAGAGGGAGCTGAATGAAGCCACATTTACAGAGGAAGCAGGGAGAGCTATAGGAACATAAAGTCTGTATACTGTGTGCAGCAGAGGAGAGGGGGGTATTAAAATAGGAGGTGGGAGGGCTGCAGAAAATCAGAGGTGGCAAAAAGCTAGAGAATGACACCGAGGTGCTGGGGGGGGGGGGCTATCTCTACCCCCACTAGAATAGACCAGGAATCCCCCCCTACCTCGCTGACAGAGTGTATTTAATAATTAGCTGTAATTAGACTGCGGTAGGGAAGAGACGGAGGTGTGTGGGAGCAAGAAAAGGACAGGGGAAGAGAGCGAGCGAGAGAGTGTGATTGGGCGACACATCGATCTGTTCAATAGACCCTTATTTTGGGATTCTTCAGTCTGTGCATCTGTTTAGTGAGCTTGTACCATCCCATCTGTCTCGAGTAATATCACAGGCGGCTCTGAGCAGTCTCACCCGCTGGAAGCACTCGGATTTCTGTTGCCTCCCTCTTCTGTTATTACAGACAGTGAGCAAAAAAATACATAAAAAATGCCTCCCAACAGGCAGCTAGCCCTAAAAACTACAATTGCTGAGATCAGTTTTGGTAGTTGGAGATGAAAGAAGTTGGGCTATGGACTCGAGTCCCCTGACTACGATCGTCAAGATCAATCTTGGTAGGGCAGGTAAAAGAAAATGGGAATAATTATGTTTTTTATGACATTGGTTAAAGAGTAACTCTACCAGTCTTATGCCGCGTACACACGAGCGGACTTTTCGACCGGACTGGTACAACGGATCGAGAACGGTGGACAATTCGATCGTGTGTGGGCTTCATTGGACCTGCAACGGACTTTTTCGGTCGAAAATCTGACGGACTTTAGATTTGGAACATGTTTCAAATCTTTACGTCGGAACTCCGCCGTCCCCAAGTTCCTATCGAAAAGTCCGCTTGTCTGTATGCTAGTCCGACGGACGAAAACTGACGCTAGGGCAGCTATTGGCTACTGGCTATCAACTTCCTTATTTTAGTCTGGTGTACGTCATCAGGTACGAATCCATCGGACTTTGGTGTGATCGTGTGTAGGCAAGTCCGTTTGTTGGGAACATCCGTTGGAAGTCCGCCGAAAGTCCGTCGGACAGTCCGTCTGACCAGTCCGGTCGAAAAGTCCGCTCGTGTGTACGTGGCATTAGTCCGTAGGGTTCAATATTGAGTTGACCCACCATTAAGCTAGAACAGCTTCAACTCTTCTGGGAAGGCCGTCCACAAGGTTTAGGAGTGTGTCTATGGGAATGTTTGACCATTCTTCCAGACGAACATTTGTGAGGTCAGGCACTGATGTGGACGACAAGGCCTGGCTCGAAGTCTCCACTCTAATTCATCCCAAAGGTGTTCTATCGGGTTGAGGTCAGGGCTCTATGCAGGCCATTCATGTTCCTCCACCCCAAACTTACTCATCCATGTCTTTATGGTTCTTGTTTTGTGCACTGGTGTGCAGTCATGTTGGAACAGGAAGGGGTCATCCCCAAATTGTTCCCACAAAGTTGGGACCATGAAATTGTCCAAAATGTCTTGGTGTGTGAGGCCTTAGGAGTTCCCTTCACTGGAACTAAGGGGCCAAACCCAACCCCTGAAAAACAACTCCACACCATAATCCCCCCTACACCAAATGATTTGGACCAGTGCTCCTATTCATCCCAAAGGTGTTCTATCAGGTTGAGATCAGGACTCTGTGCAGGCCAGTCAAGTTCCTCCACCCCAAACTCACTCATCCATGTCTTTATGGACCTTGCTTTGTGCACTGGTGCGCAGTCATGTTGGAATAGGAAGGGGCCATCCCCAAACTGTTCCCACAAAGTTGGGACCATGAAATTGTCCAAAATATCTTGGTATGTGACGCCTTAAGAGTTCCCTTCACTGGAACTAAGGGGCAAAGCCCAATCCCTGAAAAACAACCCCACACCATAATCCCCCCTCCACCAAATGATTTGGACCAGTGCACAAAGGAAGGTCCATAAAGACATGGATGATCGAGTTTGGGGTGGAGGAACTTGACTGGCCTGCACAGAGTCCTGATCTCAACCTGATAGAACACCTTTGGGATGAATTAGAGCGGAGACTGCGAGCCAGGCCTTCTCATCCACATCAGTACCTGACCTCACAAATGTGCTTCTGGAAGAATGGTCAAACATTCCCATAGACACATTACTAAACCTTGTGGACAGCCTTCCCATAGGAGTTGAAGCTGTTATAGCTGCAAATGGTGGGCCAACTCAATATTGAACCCTACAGACCAAGACTGGGATGCCATTAAAGTTCATGTGCGTGTAAAGGCAGGCGTCCCAATACTTTTAGTAATATAGTGTGTCTTTGAAATCCTTTTCATGCACTCCTGAGGCTCCAAAAAGTAGGATGATCTATTGCTTAAATGTGAACACCTTCTGAAAAAAAAAAATGGTCAATCTTTTACTATTGGCTCAAAACTGCGATGGGCAGCCTTATTGACCAATAGGAAGGCCCATGGAGGGTATGGGTAAACTCTCAACACTTCTATGAAGTGTCTAAATTTGCAGTTCAGATCACCCTGTGATTGGTCATAGCCTACACCCAGCAAGTTATACTCACCAATCCAAGCTTCTTTGCTGCCTCCATGCTCATTCAGGACCCCCAGTTTCTTGTTATAACAGAGCAGGGATTCTAAGTCTGGGCAAACATGTGACCTCCCCTAAATAACAGTGCTTGGGCCTTAGCAGTCAATCAATAGGCCTAAACACTGTCACAACATGTTTTTGCCATCTCTGTCCCATTGAGATTTCCTTTTATTTCTTGTTCTGTAGCCACAGTAGGAAGTGAGAGAAAAGCTCCACAAACTTAGGGAAATCCCCTTTTAAACAGTTGTCAAATGTCCGTATTGGAAGATTTCCATTCACCTATTCTGGCTGCAACTCAAAACTTTGGATATGCTCTTGCATTCAGTCTCCGTGGCAATGGTCATCAGGACAAATAGTGGGGACGCAGACCACAATAAAAACCTGACGGGAGTTCTAACCCCTCGCCACTCTATTTATGTCTTTACATACACTTTAAAGACCCATTCTAACTGAATGGCTACCTTAAAGCAGATCTTTTACAAAATGTTTAAGTAAATCTCTTTTCTTTCCTCCTCCCTCCTTCTTACATAATTGCAAATTTTTTTTTTTCATTTTCATTTTCTGAATAGCTGGTTTTATAATACTCATAATTGCCCTTCCTGGTAGCTCCTTCTCCACCCACACATTTCACAAGCCAGGCTGAAGGACTGACAGTGCCGAATTCCACTGGATTATTTGTCTGCATAGAGGACACCATGGCAACCAGAAAACAATTTTATGGACAGCTAGGTCCCATTCTGCGCATGAACGGGATCCAGCAGTGCCTCACCAAGGGGCCGGCTTTAAAAAACCAGGAAGTGACAGCCGGCTCCCGAATCCAAGATGACAGCGCAGAATCTAAATAACACTAGCAAACCTGCGGAAGCGAGGAAGATGGCGCTGGACTCCAAGGACCTTGTAAGTATGTCTTTTGTCATATGTTAATGTTTTATGCTGTGTCTCAAGCTTTCAATCTGGGAGAAGGTTCCCTTCAATACAGGGCGTGAAAACGCATGAAAACGCATGTGTTAACATACATATACTGTAGATGTGAAAAAGCTGCCAAAAAAGCTGCCAAAGCTGCCATTCAGAACACGGGTTCCATAGAACCTTAGGGTTCCTCCCGAGGTTGTTAGGAATTCCTTGAGCTGTGGCTGATTGACCTCCCATCTCATGGTGCCTTCATAATCAAAGTGGTGAGGTGTAACCTGAAATTGCGAACAGCAGTGTTTCTCAACCCTTTTTTTTTAGTCAAGGCACCCTTTAAAATTATATACAATCTCAAGGCACCCCATTCTAAAATGTAAAAGAACTAAACGAATAGTTGTACATAACGCAGCAACATCCGCACAAGTAGGACACTCAACGTTAGAGGTGATTTAATTTCCTAAGCAAATAGACTTTTGCGCACTGGTACTGACTGGTATTCTGATGTTTATCTTCTCCCTCAGCTTCTCCCCCTCACTTAGCCAATGTGACCCCAGTGCTGACCGGAGGGGCAAACAAGGATCTTGTGCAGGCGCCCAACATCCCCCTTATCAACCGATGATGTCACTGGTTGTTAGTCCGTAGGGCTCCAGCAGTTGGCCCTCCCTTTGCAGCTATAACAGCTTCAACTCTTCTGGGAAGGCTGTCCACAAGGTTTAGGAGTGTGTCTATGGGAATGTTTGGAGGAACTTGACTGGCCTGCACCTCAACCTGATAGAACACCTTTGGGATGAATTAGAGCGAACACTGCGTGCCAGGCCTTCTCGTCCATTATAAGTGCCTGACCTCACTGTGCCAATTCGGGAAGAATGGTCAAACATTCCCATAGACACACTCCTAAACCTTGTGGATGGCCTTCCCAGAAGAGTTGAAGCTGTTATAGGCCAACTCAATATAGAACCCTATAGACTAAAGCCTTGTACACACAGTAGGATTGTTGGCAGGGGATTGTCTGTTGACAGATAAAAGTTTGTGCAGTGCTCAAAAACTCATGATGATAAAAATTCATATACAAACTAATATATACTGTGCAATGACCACAAAAAAAAACAGTGAAAAGTGATGTGAAATTCACACCCAAACTAAAGTCCATGTGCCACCATGTAAAGTTTTTTAAACAATAAATATAACAGTCCTTGGATAAACAGTGAAAACAGATTATGTATCCAGAAGTGGAATTCCATGTGACATCAGTGTTGAAGTGAAGACACAGACAATAGAACCACCACCGGTTAGCGATGAGGCTTACCGGAGTAAGAGACTCAAATGGGCAATATGCTCAGTGAGTCAACAAGGCATATGGTGTAAACACCAAAGTATGGGACCTCCACCTCTGGGCTCCAGATCAAAATGGAAGATAGTCATATTGGTCAAGAGATGTCACAGAGAAGCAGTCCTCAGAAGTAGACAACTTGTTAGACCAAATCCTCTCAAATTTTCAAAGTAGCATGACCTGGCTGGCTCTTTGTGCTGATTTTCTTCCCCTTTCTCTGGGCACTTCTGTATAGGAACGGCAAAAGACTGGCTTCCTGCACTGCGATTCAGATTCCACCCGAATCACATTCAGAGGATACCGAATCACATTCAGATGATACAGAATCACGGTGCAGGAAGCCAGTCTTTTGCAGTTCTTCTAGGGGAAAAGGGTTGAGAAAGGATGAGCTAAAGCAGTGGTCTCCAATCTGCGGCCAGTGGGCCAGATGGGGCCCTTTGCTTGTCTTTTTGAGGCACCACTCAATCCATAAATCCATTCAGACAATACCAAATCACATTCAGATGATACCGAATCACAGTGCAGGAAGCCAGTCTTTTGCCGTTCCTATACAGAAGTGCCCAGAGAAAGGGGAAGAAAATCAGCACAAAGAGCCAGCCAGGTCATGCTACTTTGAACATTTGAGAGGATTTGGTCTAACAAGTTGTCTACTTCTGAGGACTGCTTCTCTGTGACATCTCTTGACCAATATGACTATCTTCCATTTTGATCTGGAGCCCAGACGTGGAGGTCCCATACTTTGGTGTTTACACCATATGCCTTGTTGACTCACTGAGCATATTGCCCATTTGAGTCCTCTTACTCCGGTAAGCCTCATCGCTAACCGGTGGTGGTTCTATTGTCTGTGTCTTCACTTCAACACCGATGTCACGTGGAATTCCACTTCTGGCTACATAATCTGTTTTCACTGTTTATTCAAGGACTGTTATATTTATTGTTTAAAAAACTTTACATGGTGGCACATGGACTTTAGTTTGGGTGTGAATTTCACAACACTTTTCACTGGGTTTTTTTGTGGTCATTGCACAGTATATATTAGTTTGTATACGAATTTTTATCATCATGAGTTTTTGAGCACTGCACAAACTTTTATCTGTCACATATCTCTTAATTTACACTTGTCTTATGTCCTGTACACACGATCGGACATTGATCGGACATTCCGACAACAAAATCCATGGATTTTTTCCAACGGATGTTGGGTCAAACTTGTCTTGCATACACACGGTCGCACAAAGTTGTCAGAAAATCCGATTGTTCTGAACGCGGTGACGTAAAACACGTACGTCTGGACTATAAACAGGGCAGTAGCCAATAGCTTTCATCTCTTAATTTATTCTGAGCATGCGTAGCACTTTGTGCGTCGGAACTGTCCACACACGGTCGGAATTTACGCAAACGGATTTTGTTGTCGGAAAATTTTATAGCCTGCTCTCAAACTTTGTGTGTCGGAAAATCCGATGGAAAAAGTCCGATGGAGCCCACACACGGTCCGAATTTCCGACAACAAGCTCCGATCGCGCATATTCCGTCGGAAAGTCCGACCGTGTGTACGGGGCATTAGTGTTGTGATGGCTGCTATTTGATATATGTCAGAGTGATACACACCAATTTTTCCATTTATATTTGATCGTCTGTTGTCCTGAAATCTTACCGTTAGTACGCTCCTTTTGACAATTGTTGTCCAACTTTTGGCCAACAAATGTTGTATGGCAGGCTAGTAAATTTTCGGCAGACAATGGTTTGTTATCAGATTTTCGTATGGTCAGTACACAAATCCGTCACTCAAAAGTCGAAAGTACAAACACGCATGCTCGGAATCAATGCTCACAAACACGAAATTAACAGAAGGGGTCCAAAGGGGTGACGCTCAAGAGCTGAAATTCCTTGTAGTACGTTACTACGTTCGTATTTGTTACACGACAATTGTGTACCGTTAGTATGCAAGACAAGATCCTGGCACACGCCCTAAAGACAAAAATCAGACGCTCGGTTGGCCAACAATCGTACCGTGTGTATGAGGCTTAAGACTGGGATGCCATTAAAGTTTGTGTGCGTGTAAAGGTAGGTGTCCCAATACTTTTGGCAATATAGTGTATGTAAAGGGTGGTGACAGAACCAGGGAACATCAACCTTGCAATTTCCCAGGGCCAATTTCGGAGACATCCAGACAATTAGTATAGAAACTAGGTTAGCCAGGTGCAGAAGATGAAGGCTGGGATAGAAATTAGAGACACTCAGCAGGCAGCCAACACTCACCAAGGCCATTTAAATGGAATATTTTCATGTTTGACTGGAGTGTACCTTCAACCTAATTTCTGTGTGTGTATATATAATAAATAGTGTGGTGTATCCACTAGTGTTTGTGCTGACACATAATATGTTTTCTGGCTCATATGGGAGATAATAGAGAGGAAATCTGCAGTTTAGCCCGGGGCCCCTCGTTCTGCCTGCACCCGGACCGCTTCCAATGCACTGAGGCTGGAGACAATCACTTCATGTGACATTGGGAGAGGATGCACATTAGAGGCTGCCCTGGATTGTGCTGGCTCGGCTGTTGTCGGCAAAATGATGACCCTACAGGGAAATTGGGCAATTAAGCAAGGGAGTCCATTGGCATTCCTACTAAGAGAAGACTGCTCCTGTAAAATATTATTTGCAGAAATAGGGCTTTGCTGGAAATTGTAGTTCCTTGAGAGAAAAAAATGCTGACCTTTAACCAGGCCCATCAACAAAAAGCACTCCTAGATCATCAAAAAAGAAGGGTGTCATAAATTAGGACCTTTTATTATGATCACATTACAGAAAACATTCAGCTCAATAAACTGTGTATTTTGCAATCATGGGTGTTATGTTCGGCCATTTAATTATTATTTTCAGCTCCATTTACTGAAAATAATGATATTGTCAAGTTAGTGAATGGAATCTGTTGAGCTTAAAGCAGGAGTCCTTAACCATTTTACATTATATATGCTCAATAATTGCCCACTATGCCCCCATACCCCCTACACCAGTCTTTGAAATCATCATCACCACCAGTCCTATTAGATACTAGTATGACTTTAAATTATGTCAATAACTTGGGAACTGAACAGCTGAAAGAAAATCGTAAGGATTTTATTATGATTTTTTTTTTTTTTTACAAAAATGGCAAATCACTGGCTATAACTGGCAAGAGTTTTGATGCTGGAGGTCCAGTTACTGACAACCTTAAACGGATTGTAAAGGCATAACTTTTTTTTTAATTACAAACAAGGTAAACTTATCTGCTCTGTGTAATGGTTTTGCACAGAGCAGCCCCGATCCTCCTCTTCTCTGGTCCCTCACCGGCGTTCCTAGCTCCTCCCTCATTCCAAGTGACCGCATAGCAAGCTGCTTGTGTGCTTGCTCCTGAGCTGGCTCTTTGTGTCCGTAAGACACACAGGGCAGGGCCGCCCTACCCTCTGCTCCCTCCTCACTGGCTGCGATTGACAACAGTGGCAGCCAATGGCTGCCACTGCTGTGTCTGAGCCAATGAGGAGGGAGAGAGCCTTCGCTCTTGTTCACATCGCAGGATCAAGACCGGGCGATGTGAATAAGAGCTAGGGGAGCTAGGGGGGAGCTGCACAGAGAAGGTTTTTTTTACCTTAACGCAATAAAAAAACATTTTAACAACCATTTTAAGCACTTGCTGACCGCCAACAATACAGTTACTGCTGGCAGGCCGCGCTCATGCGCACTGCATGCTGCCCCTGTGGTGCGCTGCACTCTGCAACCACTGTGTCCTCCGGACACAGCTGATTGTGGTGCTCAGTATCGGCCCACTGTGAGCGGCCCAGATTCCACGGTGATCACTGTGTGATCACATATCAATGGAATCCATTCATGACATTGTTTACTACTGTGTGTGATCTGTGATTGGTCACCAGTGATCACATGGTACCTGGGCCAATCATAGCATCCTATACCATGTGATAGCTGTGGGCCAATCACAGCATCACAATAGTAAGCAATGAGCCATGAATGAAAGCCATTCGTGACAGTTCAAATGGTTGCTGTTACAGTTATCATTGTAACAAGCAATCACAGTATAAAAAAAATAAAAAAATTAATAAAAAAATGCTGATCACCCACCCAGAGTAGTACAGTGTCACTATGGTGACCTCGAACTACTTTGATGAAAAGATGTAAAACAAAATGTAAAAATGTTTTATTTTTATTTATTTTTTTTACATACGGTCACCAGTCAGTATCCCTGATTACTGCCACACCAGTTATATGATGACACTGTACTGCCCTGGTGATAGTATGTAAATAAAAAGAAAGTTAAAAAAAAACACGTTATTTAATTTCTTCATTTTCCAAAAAATTGTGACAAAAAATGACAACTTCAAAAAACTCGCCATGCATTTTACTGATTACCTTGGACTGTCTACTTTCCAAAAAAGGATCATTTTGGGATATGTTTGTAGCGTCTGACATTTTAGGCCATCCACAAATGAGATGACTGCCTGAAGTCTAGAACCCATGGACATTACCAAAGACTGGGTTTCCTCCTTTCTGATGCTTTGCCAGGCTCTAACTTCCGCTGTCTTCAGTTGTTCTTTGTTTGTGGGTTCTTCTGCCTTTAGTTTTGCCTTCAGCAAGTGAAATACATGCTCAATTGGGTTTAGATCAGGTGATTGACTCGGCCATTGCAGAATATTCCACTTCTTTTCCTTCAAAAGCTCCTGGGTTGCGTTTGCAGTGTGTTTTGGATCATTGTCCATCTGTACTGTGAAGTGCCGTCCAACTTTGCTGCATTTGGCTGAATCTGGGCTGACTGTATATCTCTAAACACTGCAGAATTCATCCGGCTGCTTCTGTCTTCTGTCACATCATCAATAAACACCAAAGACCCAGTGCCACTGGAAGCCATGCATGCCCATGCCACCACACTGCAAGCTCCACCATATTTTACAGATGACGTTGTGTGCTTTGGGTCATGAGCTGTTCCAAACCTTCTCCACACTTTTTTCTTCCTGTCCTTCTGGTACAGATTAATCTTAGTTTCATCTGTCCAAAGAATGCTTTTCCAGAACTGGTCTGGCTTTTTTAGATTTTTTTTGGCAAAGTCTAATCTGGCTTTTCTATTCCTCGTGTTTATGAATGGTTTGCACCTTGTGGTGAACCCTCAAATACCCCCTGTATTTGCTCTCGTGAAGTCTTCTCTTGATTGTAGACTTTGACAATGACACGCCAACCTCCTGGAGAGTGTCCTTCACTGTGATCATCCACCACTGTTGTCTTCCATGGACGTCCAGGCCTTTTTATGTTTCTGAGCTCACCGATGCGTTCTTCTTTCCTCAGAATGTACCAAACTGTTGAATTGGTCACTCCTAATGTTGCTGCTATCTCTCTGATGGATTTGTTTAGTTTTTGAAGCCTTACAGTTTCACTTGCACGGACAGCTCCATTGAACGCATGATGTAGGTTCACAGCAAAATATTCCAAATGCAAATACCACACTTAGAATTAACTCCAGACCCTTGACCTGCCTAATTGATCAAGGAATAACAAATTAGTAGCCCACACCTGGCCATGAAACAGCTTTTGATTTAATTGTCCAATTACTTTTGGTCCCTTGAAAAAGGAGGGGGTGACTATTCTTGAGAGTTGTAATTCCTAAACCCTTCCTCTGAGTTGGATGTACATACCCTCAAATTAAACCTGAGAGTGTGCACTTTTGGCCCATATCCATTATATACATATAGCTGGAATATGTTTTGGTAAATACCTGAAAAAAAAAATTGTGCCCCAGTCCAAATATATATATGGACCTAACTGTATATACCATAGTTGGTAGAATCTATAACTTTCACACAGACTAAATAATATACACTGATTTGGGTTATTTTTCTAAAGAAATGTAGCAGACTACATTTTGGCCTGAATTTATGAAAAAACAGAAACTAAGAAAAATGTGTTTGGTATTTTTCCTTTTATATAGCAAAAAAAAAAAAAACAGTGGTGATTAAATACCACCAAAACAAAGCTCTATATGTGTGAAAAAAAATCATATCAATTAAATTTTGGTGCTGCGAGTGGGAGGTGATTGAGCAGGGAACTAGGACCACAGCCGCGGAGTAACCCAGCCGCATTTTCCTATGTAGCTTCTATAGTTCCGGCTGTAGGTCCCGCAGGCACCGGCGGAGTGATCCACATCTGCACTCTGCCCCCCCCCCGGCCTCCCTCACCCTTAGAAGCAGCGGACTAGCGGAGACTGGAGGGTGGCAGAAGAGTGGCTGCAGCCTGCTAGATCAAGGCGAGCACTGCAGTGAGTGAGACAGCACTGAGCAGGGCCGGACTGGCCTATGGGGATACCGGGATATTTCCCGGTAGGCCGCCTGCCCGACTGCAGCGCTCTCCTCCCTCTGTCCTCTGGCACTCGTATATCACGGAGCTGGGTCTGTGTGCGAGGTCCCACCCCCCTAGACCGGCTCGTGTGATAGTATATTGAATCAGTGTTCCGCCTATCACACGAGCCGGTCTAGGGGGGCGGGACCTTGCACACAGACCCAGCCCTGTGATATACGAGCGCCAGAGGACAGAGGGAGGAGAGCGCTGTGTTATCCAGAAAAAGGTGAGGCTGACATTAGTGGGCACAGAGGCTGCAATTGGTGGGCACAGAGGCTGCAATTGGTGGGCAGAGAGGCTGCAGTTGGTGGGCAGAGAGGCTGCAATTGGTGGACACAGAGGCTGCAATTGGTGGGCAGAGGGGCTGCAATTGGTGGACACAGGCTGCAATTGGTGGGCAGAGAGGCTGCAATTAGTGGGCAGAGGCGCTGCAATTGGTGGGCACAATTGGTGGGCACAGTGGCTGCAGTTGGTGGGCAGAGAGGCTGCAGTTGGTGGGCAGAGAGGCTGCAATTGGTGGACACAGAGGCTGCAATTGGTGGGCAGAGGGGCTGCAATTGGTGGGCAGAGAGGCTGCAATTGGTGGACACAGAGGCTGCAATTAGTGGGCACAGAGGCTGCAATTGGTGGACACAGAGGCTGCAATTAGTGGGCAGAGAGGCTGCAGTTGGTGGGCAGAGAGGCTGCAATTGGTGGACACAGAGGCTGCAATTAGTGGGCACAGAGGCTGCAATTAGTGGACACAGAGGCTGCAATTAGTGGGCAGAGGCGCTGCAAATGGTGGGCACAATTGGTGGGCACAGAGGCTGCAGTTGGTGGGCAGAGAGGCTGCAATTGGTGGACACAGAGACTGCAATTGGTGGACACAGAGACTGCAATTGGTGGACACAGAGACTGCAATTAGTGGGCACAGAGGCTGCAATTGATGGGCAGAGAGGCTGCAATTGGTGGCCACAGAGATGGGGCTGCAATCGGTGGGCAGAAAGGCTGCAATTGGTGGACAGAGAGGCTGCAATTAGTTGGCACAGAGGCTGCAATTGGTGGGCACAGAGGCTGCAATTGGTGGGCACAGAGGCTGCAATTGGTGGACACAGAGGCTGCAATTAGTGGAAGGAAGAATACACATTGCTCTTGTATTCAGACAATATTTGCTTATCCATGAGTTTGGCACAGTGAGCCGGACTTAGATTATAATGAAAATCCACATAATGCACTGAAGACTTTCATTATGTACTTATTTTCTGGAGCCTGGAAGGCTAATAATATGCAGTCAAATGGGCATTTAGAACTGATGCATGAGATCCCGATGCTTCACGGAAGGCGAAATGTACAGGAGCAGCATCCAACCCCACAGCCAGCAACCTGTACAACTCAATGGGAGACTGAAAGCTGCTGAGGCTAGACAGAGCTGAGCAGTGCACCGGGAGGTACAATACTTCTCCTAACAATGCCTTCATCTGCATTTTCTCTCTAGAAAGACAAAGCCATCTTTATCCAGTGTCATTGTCCACTTGCTTGACTGAGATGGTGACTCAAGAGATGACACAATCATACAAATCCAGTTTACAAATGTCTGACACAGATCAGCCCCTGCTGCAGCCCTTGCTTTGTGACTTGTGACCTTGTGGCACTCAGAAATGACCCCTTTCCCAGTCCAAAATACACCGCAGTTCATTGTTAGATGTAGAAAGTCGAGCCCCGAGCAAAGTATAGATTTTTATTTTTCATGCCTGTGAAGTTCAGAGCCTCTACAGGAGTGCTGGAATACAGTCAGATCATAGCATCTAGTGGTGTCTCCTATAATGTAGTCTAGGTCCCTTGTGCATTTTTTTCTGATGACAGGTTCCCTTGATTTTTTGGCAAATGCAGAATGACGAATGTATGAATCGGCTTCATTGCTCTACCAACCCCCTATCTTTGTGTGCCTCAGATATATTGGGGTTGATTTACTAAAGGCAGATAGATTGTGCACTTTGCAAGTCCATTTGCACGCTGCAAGTGC
This sequence comes from Aquarana catesbeiana, assembly GCF_042186555.1. Taxonomy (NCBI): domain Eukaryota; kingdom Metazoa; phylum Chordata; class Amphibia; order Anura; family Ranidae; genus Aquarana; species Aquarana catesbeiana. Next base: position 30,216,782 of record NC_133332.1, read on the forward strand.
ACTTGTTTCAGAGCTTAGTAAATGAGGTGAAGCTTCTCTTTGTAAAGAATACCCAATCACAGGCAAGCAATGTTAATTTTGGCATCAAATTTCCTTTTAGTCATAGTCTTTTGACTAAAATGCCATTTTAGTTTTAATCATATTTTAGTCATCTGAATTGCTTTAGTTTTAGTCGTTTATGCAGTACATTTTAGTAGACTAAAATAATTTTAGTCAATTAAAATCTAATGGGTTTAGTTAAATTGTAATGCATTTTTTTAAGCATTTCTCTAGAATTTCCAAACTCATTATATACTCCTGGATCAAAAAAATATATAACATTTTTTTTTTTTTTTTTAATGGTATTAAGGTGTGAACAAACTACACAGACATTCTGGATGGTGGTGCGAGGAGGCCTGAAATGCACAGTGCTTTGGATAGCGGTCAAGGAGGCCTGTAATGCATTGCACAGTGCTCTGGACGGTGGTTTGAGGACGCCTGTAATGCACAGTGCTCTGGACAGTGGTCTGAGGAGGCCTGTAATGCACAGTGCTCTGGACGGTGGTCTGAGGAGGCCTGTAATGCACAGTGCTCTGGACGGTGGTCTGAGGAGGCCTGTAATGCACAGTGCTCTGGATGGTCTGAGGAGGCCTGTAATGCACAGGGCTCTGGACAGTTGTCTGAGGAGGCCTGTAATGCACAGTGCTCTGGATGGTCTGAGGAGGCCTATAATGCACAGTGCTCTAGACAGTGGTCTGAGGAGGCCTGTAATGCACAGTGCTCTGGACGGTGGTCTGAGGAGGCCTGTAATGCACAGTGCTCTGGATGGTCTGAGGAGGCCTGTAATGCACAGGGCTCTGGACGGTTGTCTGAGGAGGCCTGTAATGCACAGTGCTCTGGATGGTCTGAGGAGGCCTATAATGCACAGTGCTCTAGACAGTGGTCTGAGGAGGCCTGTAATGCACAGTGCTCTGAACGGTGGTCTGAGGAGGCCTGTAATGCACAGTGCTCTGGACAGTGGTCTGAGGAGGCCTGTAATGCACAGTGCTCTGGATGGTCTGAGGAGGCCTGTAATGCACAGTGCTCTGAACGGTGGTCTGAGGAGGCCTGTAATGCACAGTGCTCTGGATGGTCTGAGGAGGCCTGTAATGCACAGTGCTCTGGACAGTGGTCTGAGGAGGCCTGTAATGCACAGGGCTCTGGACGGTGGTCTGAGGAGGCCTGTAATGCACAGTGCTCTGGATGGTCTGAGGAGGCCTGTAATGCACAGTGCTCTAGACAGTGGTCTGAGGAGGCCTGTAATGCACAGTGCTCTGGACGGTGGTCTGAGGAGGCCTGTAATGCACAGTGCTCTGGATGGTCTGAGGAGGCCTGTAATGCACAGTGCTCTAGATGGTCTGAGGAGGCCTCTAATCCACAGTGCTCTGAACGGTGGTTTGAGGAGGCCTGTAACATAAAGTGCTCTGGAGGGTGGTCTGTGGAGGCCTGTAATGCACAGTGCTAGGGATAGTGGTCTGAGGAGGCTAATGCACAAAGTGCTGTGGATGGTCATCTGAGGAGGCCTGTAAAGCTGCACAGTGCTAAGCATGCCACACCATTAAGCACTCTACGGTCGCTACCTTGCTTGCTGGGAGGGTAAACGCTCACGGGCTTTACAGGCGGAACTCTGAGGAAACCAGAAGTTCACATGAATACAGTGCCTTGATAAAGTATTCATACCCCTTGAAATTTTCCACATTTTGTCATGTTACAATAAAAAAAGTAAATGTATATTATTGGGATTTTATTTTATAGACCAACAGAAAGTGGCACATAATTGTGAAGTGGAAGGAAAATGATAAATGTTTTTCAATTTTTTTTACAAATAAATATCTGAAAAGTGTAGCGTGCATTTGTGTTCAGCCCCCTTTACTCTGATACCCCTAACTAAAATCTAGTGGTACCAATTGCCTTCACAAGTACCTAATTAGTAAATAGAGTCCACCTGTGTGTAATTTAATCTCAGTATAAATACAGCTGTTCTGTGAAGCCCTCAGAGGTTTGTTAGAGAACCTTAGTAAACAAACAGCACCATGAAGGCCAAGGAACACACCAGACAGGTCAGGTATAAAGTTGTGGAGATGTTTTAAGCAGGGTTAGGTTATAAAAAAATATCCCAAACTTTGAACATCTCACGGAGCACTGTTCAATCCATCATCTGAAAATGGAAAGAGTATGGCACAACTGCAAACCTACCAAGACATGGCCGTCCACCTAAACTGACCAGCTGGGCAAGGAGAGCATTAATCAGAGAAGCAGCCAAGAGGCCCATGGTAACTCTGGAGGACCTGCAGAGATCCACAGCTCAGGTGGGAGAATCTGTCCACAGGACAACTATTAGTCGTGCTCTCCACAAATCTGACCTTTATGGAAGAGTGGCAAGAAGATACCATTGTTGAAAGAAAGTCATAAGAAGTTCTGTTTGCAGTTTACAAGAAGCCATGTGGGGGACACAGCAAACATATGGAAGAAGGTGCTCTGGGCAGATGAGACCAAAATTTTACTTTTTGGCCTAAAAGCAAAATGCTATGTCTGGAGGAAATCCAACATTGCACATCACCCTGAACACACCAATCCCCACTGTGAAACATGGTGGTGGCAGCATCATGTTGTGGGGATGCTTTTCTTCTGCAGGGACAGAGAAGCTGGTCAAAGTTGATGGGAAGATGGATGGAGCCAAATACAGGGCAATCTTAGAAGAAAACCTGTTAGCATCTGCAAAAGACTTGAGACTGGGGGGAGGTTCACCTTCCAGCAGGACAACGACCCTAAACATACAGCCAGAGCTACAATGGAATGATTTAGATCAAAGCATATTCATGTGTGTTAGAATGCCCCAGTCCTAAATTCAATTGAAAATCTTTGGCAAGACTTGAAAATTGCTGTTCACAGACGCTCTCCATCCAATCTGACAGAGCTTGAGCTATTTTGCAAAGAAGAAGAATGGGCAAAAATGTCACTCTCTAGATGTGCAAAGCTGGTAGAGACATCCCCAAAAAGACTTGTAGCTGTAATTGCAGTGAAAGGAGGTTCTACAAAGTATTGACTCAGGGGGGCGCTATACAAATGTACCCCACACTTTTTACATATTTATTTGTAAAAAATGTTAAAAACCATTTATCATTTTCCCTCCACTGAACAATTATGTGCCACTTTGTGTTGGTCTATCACATAAAATCCCAATAAAATACATTTACATTTTTGGTTGTAACATGAGAAAATGTGGAAAATTTCAAGGGGTATGAATACTTTTTCAAGGCACTGTAAATGTCCCTCCCTCACATTTTCGTTCCGTTTTTGTTCATCGACGAAAATGGAATTACATAGTTACATAGTAGTTGAGGTTGAAAAAAGACACAAGTCCATCAAGTCCAACCTATGTGTGTGATTATGTGTCAGTATTACATTACATATCCCTGTATGTTGTGGTCGTTCAGGTGCTTATCTAATAGTTTATTGAAACTATCAATGCTCCCCGCTGAGACCACCGCCTGTGGAAGGGAATTCCACATCCTTGCCCCTCTTACAGTAAAGAACCCTCTACGTAGTTTAAGGTTAAACCTCTTTTCTTCTAATTTTAATGAGTGGCCATGTGTCTTAGACTTCCTTCCGTGAAAAAGTTTTATCCCTATTGTGGGGTCACCAGTACAGTATTTATAAATTGAAATCATATCCCCTCTCAAGCGTCTCTTCTCCAGAGAAAATAAGTTCAGTGCTCACAACCTTTCCTCATAACTAAGATCCTCCAGACCCTTTATTAGCTTTGTTGCCCTTCTTTGTACTCGCTCCATTTCCAGTACATCCTTCCTGAGGACTGGTGCCCAGAACTGGACAACATACTCCAGGTGCGGCCGGACCAGAGTCTTGTAGAGCGTCAATTGAGGAAAATGTGAGGTAATTTTCATTATGGTTTGTCACTGAAAATATGCCGCGGACAAATTATGAGGAAAATATTTTTGTCGATTAAATTAACACTGCACAGCATTTTTGCTTGCACATAATTGGATGATGAAAGCCAGTAGAGGTTCCCTTCATTTACTAAGCTTTGGAACAACTGCACTTGCAGAGTACACGGTCTCCATTGGGTCTTGTCACCAGCAAGCTGTCTGACAGAGGCGTTGTCTGCGCTGTCTTTCTTTATGAAATGAAATAATCTTATTGGCTGCTAAGGAGATCACAGACTGTTCTTCTTTTATTCCTTTTTATAAACACTGAACAGGTCCTATGCTGCCATTTGTAATAGGATAAAAACGTGATCGGGCGTCCTGCTTTCTCCTACTGTAATATGTCCCCAGATTATGTTTTTCATGTCTTGTGGAATCAATAGCAAATTAAAACTTTCGGGAAGCAATTTCATTTGCTTTCTTTTTCTAAAATGGACTTTTCTGGTCTGTATACTCTAGAGACCTGGTATAATAAATTACTTTATACCAAGGACGTCCTTACATTTATCTTTAAAATGCTGTATGTTTATGCTTGTAAGGTCATTCGTATAGTTAAAAAGGCTCAAACATCAAAACTTCAAATGTGTATCGGGATTGCAAATGCAGATTCATTAATTACTTTAGTTGATACAATTGATCAGACTTGCTAATGTTCTGACTTATAAAATAGTTTATACTCCTAATGATACACTATATGAGCAGATGTTTGTGGACACCTGACCATCACACCTGCTTAAAAACCCTTTCATGCCTAATGCCGCGTACACACGATCGGACATTCCGACAACAAAATCCATGGGTTTTTTTCTGACGGTTGTTGGCTCAAACTTGTCTTGCATACACACGGTCACACAAAGTTAGTTGGAAATTCCAAACATCAAGAACGCGGTGACGTACAACACGTACGACGAGCCGAGAAAAACGAAGTTCCACAGCCAGTGCTGCTTTTCCGCTTGATTCTGAGCATGCGTGGAACTTTGTGCGTCGGAATTGTCTACACATGATCAGAATTTACGCAAATGGAATTTGTTGTCGGAAAATTTGAGAACCAGATCTCAAATTTTGTGCAACGGAAATTCCGATGGAAACTGTCCGATGGAGCCTACACACGGTCCGAATTTCTGACAACAAGCTCCGATTGCACATTTTAAGTCCGACCGTGTGTACGCGGCATAAGCCTATTTCTGAAATTTGTTGCTTACAAGTTAAAATCCATCTTTTTTGCTAGAAAATTACTTAGAACCCCCCAAACATTTTATATATGATGCCTATTTAGGCGAAACGCGTCGGTTTGTTACGCTGATCCCCCGGTTACTGTCTATTTTGAAGCGCTTGTTTTTATCCTGGAAGATGTAAGTGCAACTTTTATGTTTACAACAATAAATATTCCTTACGGAATTACGCTATGTGCCCTGTTCTTCCTCTCTTTTCTCTTTATGGTTGGGCTTATTTGCCCATTCGGTTTACCTGCTTTATCCATCGTTTTGGAGTGTTTGCCTGAAGACCGTATCCACTTAGTGAGCCTGAATTCCCTGGTCATCCTGTAAAGCCTGTTTGACCCATCAGATGTACACCTGTATGAGTCTATCCTTTCTGGTAAGCGACTGGTGCTTTTGGTGGTGGATCATCTATGTTACCTCTGTCACATTTTGGACGTTCACTCAGGAGTTCTGTGACTGTCACCCATTTAAGTTTTGAACTCCACCCTTTTGGAATACATTTGGGAATTGTCTGTGTCCCCCCCCCCCCCTTTTTTTTTTCTTATATATTTACACCTTGGACAGTAATTCTCACGGAACACGTGTCACTATTTATATTGCTTTTTTTCATATGTCAATTCATTTTTGATATTGATCATTATTTGCTTAGCGCTGCACATTTTCCATATATATTTCTATATATATTTTTAGCAGAGACCCTAGAGAATAAAATGCGCAATCGTTGCAATTTTTTTATGTCACACAGTATTTGCGCAGTGGTCTTTCAAACGCAATTTTCTTGGGGAAATAATACACTTTCATGAATGAAAAAAAAAAAAAACTGTAGTTAGCCCAATTTTTTGTATAATGCGAAAGATGATGTTACGCTGAGTAAAAAGAGAACTAACATGTCATGCTTTGAAATTGCGCGCACACACGTCAAATGGCGACAAACTACGGTACCTAAAAATCTCCATAGGCGACGCTTTAAAATTTTCTACTGTTTACAAGTTTACAGTTATAGAGGAAGTCTTGTGCTGGATTATTGCTCTCGCTCTAATGATCGCGGTGATACCTCACATTTGTGGTTTGAACACTGATTACATTTGCGGGGCGCGACTTACGTATGCGTTCGCTTCTGTGCACGAGCATGGAGGGACAGGCCGCTTAAAACATTTTTTTTTTTTTTACACGGTTTTTAAAAAAAATTCTGATCATTTTTATTGCTGTCACAAGAAATGTAAACATCCCTTGTGACAGTAATAGGCAGTGACAGGTACTCTTTATGGAGGGATCTGGGGTCTATAAAGACCCCAAATCCCTCCTTTGCACTAAAAAGTATTCAAAACACCCAAATCAGCGTTTTGGAATACTAGTGATTTTTTAAAATCTGTGCCATTGGCAGCCGAGTAAACCGGAAGTTATGTCATGACATCACTACCGGGTTACTAGATAGGAGATCCGATTTTAGCCGATTCCGTTTTCATGCGGGTCTTCGGCCAGCCGGTGGACATGTCGGGCGATCGCTCGGGCCTGCCGGTGGGACGGGAGAGCCCGGGAGAGCCGCGGAAGGAGGCGGTGGGGGCGGGCGACGTCCCCTTCCGCTCCTTAGGATAACAGCCAAGTGGCTTTTAGCCGCATCGGTTGTTATCACTAAAAAGCCAACCGCTGGCTCTAAAAAAAGGTACTGGGGTGATGCGTGCAGCTGTATGCATCACCCCGGTATAACCCCTTCAAGCCGAGAATGCATATTTGCGTACGGTCGGTGTTAAGGGGTAAAGCTTCTTGGGCATTCCTTTCCATAACCATAGGTAGTAACATGCAGTTGCCCCTCCTTCACAGCTTTAGCAGCCTTCATACACTTTGAAAGGCTTTCCACAAGACTTTGGAACGTGTCTATGGGAATTTAAGCCCATTCAGCATTTGTGCGGTCAGGTACTTATGTTGGATGAGAAGACCTAGCTTGCAGCTGACTTTAAAATTCATCCCAAAGATGTTCAGTATGGTTGAGGTCAGAGCTCTAAGCAGGTGACTCAAATTCATCTACACCGGGGGTCAGAAACTCGTCGATCCTGATCTACCCATCGACTGCGGGCAGTCAGCGGGTAGATCGAGAACACGTTCCTGCTTTGCCTTCCCTCTCCCTCCAGCCCCCACTGCTCTCATCTTCACTGCAGAGCAGAGAGCAGGAGGCAGTACAGTACTGCCTTTCAAGTTAACCAGCAGGTGATTGGTTGTTAAGACGTCAGGCTGTCCTAGCAACCAATCACCAGCTTGTTAATATGAAAAGTTAACTCCGGCAGTTACCATTCCTCTGTCCATTACTGTGCTGCCTCCTGATTTCTGCTCTGTACACCTGTTGTAAGGTTGGGGGGATGATGTGAAGGGGGCAAAGGACACTGCTGGGGCGGGCAGAGGGCACTACTGTGGGGGGCAGAGGAGAGGAAATTGCTATTGGGGCCAGAGGACACTGCTTTGGGGGGGCACAGGACAACACTGTGGGGTGGGGCAGAGAAGCAGAGGACACTATAGGGGGGGAGATGATGTGAAGGGGCAGAGGACACTGCTATGGGGGGAATAGGACACTATAGTGAGGGGGGGTGATGTGAAGGGGCAGAGGACACTGCTATAGAGAGATGGAGAGGCAGAGGACACCACAATGGGGAAGGGGGCAAAAGACATTACTGTGGGGGGGGGGGCAGAGTACATTACTGATGAAGGATATGATGTAAAAGGGGGCAGAGGAAACTACTGGGGGGGGGGGGCAGAGAACACTGCTATGGGGGTGATCTGAAATGGGGCAGAGGACACTACCATGACACACTATGTGTTCTTCGTGTCCTCTTTTTATTGGGGGCTTAAAAGTCAAAAAAGGCCGCCGCCTCCCTGGAGATCTTTAATTTCCTCCATGATGTCCTCCAGAAAGGGTGCCTACCCTTGCTCTACACCAAACTCATCAAACCATGCCTTTCTGGAGCTGACTTTGTGCACAGGGAAACAGTCATGCTGTAACGGAAAAGGTCCTTTCCCCAACATTCCATAAGGTTGGAAGCATACAATTGTCTCCAATCTCTTTGTATGCTGTAGCATTAACCATACCTCTTACTGAAAACACTTGAACTCATTCACTTGTAGGGGTCTCCATATACTTTTGGCCTCTGAGGTAAGTGTGATGGGTAGGTGTCCACATGCTTTGGACACAAAGTGTAGTTCTATTCTAATTTTGAGAGCTGGGGGGATTGGCATCAACTATTAGTGGATGTGTTTTGCTAGGTTGCTGTTTTTCTTTTCATTTTCATTGCATTATCATATTTTTTTTTAAACCCTAAAATAAAACACACATCTTACAATTAAACCATGTAACTGGTTTTTGCATGCCACACATTTTACAGTTTCGATATCATTCCCTGTTATGGGATTATATTGTTGTCATGTCAACCATACAGACTGATACAAAGTGATAACACATGTATAAATAAGAGAGAAAAATCTAAAACAAACACAATTTTAAACAGTTCAAGGAGTCCACACATAAAGAGGGATGGATAATCCCCAAGAAAATCTCTAATTTCTTGCAGATCTAGAAAGCCAGGTCCAGCTTCAAAGTACTTAAAAAGTGTAAGCAATAAAGTGCACATGCATTACAAATATTTTTACTTGGGTAATACAAACTGATCGTGTGATAAATATGATATGCAGGCTGGGGTGATTGAAAAATGCATAATGAAGTTGAACCTGACCCTACCCCTCCTATTCCTCCCCGCCAATCAATCAGACTGGTCACTGCATTAAGGTACCATAGGTAGGTTCAAAAGTGAGGGGGGGTGGAGCAATGGGTGTAAAAAGTTACATACAAATTTGGTTAACTATATATCATGCGTGTTTTGCTGTGGGGTCTGTTATATATTTTTCATCATATGCTCAGTTTGTATTGCCAAGGATTATGACAAGGTTATTTAGGGTAACACTTACAGTAAGACAGAACAGAAGAAAACCTGCTCAATATTAGAACTGCACAGAACGGCCAGGTTTCCTCTATCGGCCCATATGTGGCCAGTAGAGGCAACGTTCACATTAGAGTACAGATAAGACATCTGAGCAAAAACACACCAACCAAGACATACACTATATGGCCAAAGGTTTGTGCAAGCCTACCATTACACCTATGTGAGATTATTGGACACTCCATTACAAAATCATTACATTTAATATAGAGTTGCCCCCTTTCTTTGTGAGACTTCACTATTCTGAGAAGGCATTCTACAATTTTGGAGGGTGTCTGTAGGAATTGGTACCTGACCAGTAAAAAGAGTATTTGTGAGGTCAGGTACTGATGTTGGCTGAGAAGACCTGGCTTTACAGTCCGTCCATAAGGTGTTCAGTAGGGTTGAGGTCAGGGCCCTGTGCAGCTCACTCACATTTTTCCCCACCAAACCCGTAAAGCCATGTCTTTATAAAGAATCTTTGTGCACAGGGGCACAGTCACTCTGGAAGTACTGGAGCACAAATAAGACACACGTAATTGTCTAAATCAGTGGTCACCAACCAGTGGTCCCTGGACCACTGTTAAAAAAACATATATAATGTTTGGAGGTTCTAAGTAATTTTCTAGCAAAAAAAATACTGATGTTAACTTGTAAGCAACAAATGTCAGAAATTGACCTGGTCTTCAGGTGGTTAATGCAAGTAAGGGACTAAGTCAATTGAATTACCACCTTAATCAGCCATACAACCTGTGAGTTAACCACTTGTTGACCGCCTTCCGTCATTTGACGGTGGCAGTATGGCTCCCCTGCGTGAATAGTAGCTGTACGGCGGCCGCTTTAAGGGGTATAGGGGGCGCGCCCCTTGCATCACTTAGGAGCCGATGCATGTGCCCGGCGGCCGCGATGTCCGCCGGGCACCCGCGATGTCCGCCGGGCACCCGCGATGTCCGCCGGGCAGCCACGACTACCCCTGACAGAGCCAGAACGGGGATCTGTGTGTGTAAACACACAAATCCCGGTTCTGTCAGGGGAGTAGTGACAGATTGTGTGTTCCTAGTAAGTAGGAACAGCGATCGATCTCCTCCCCCAGTCAGTCCCACCCCCCTACAGTTAGAACGCACATTGAGGGAACACATTTAACCCCTTGATGGCCCCTAGTAGTGTTAACCCCTTCCCTGCCAGTGACATTTATACAGTATTTAGTGGCTATTTAAAGCTCTGATCGCTGTATAAATGTCAGTGGTTATAAAAAAGTGTCAGTCCGCTGCAATGTCGCAGTCCCGCTAAAAATCACAGATCGCCGCCATTACTAGTAAAAAGAAAAAAAATAATAAAAATGGCATAAATATATCCCCTATTTTGTAGACGCTATAACTTTTGCATAAACCAATCAATATATGCTTATTGCGATTTTTTTACCAAAAATATGTAGAAGAATACATATCGGCCTAAATTGATAAAGAAACTAGTTTTTTTCACATTTGGGGCGGATATTTATTATAGCAAAAAGTACTAAATATTGTGTTTTTTTTCAAAATTCTAAATTTTGTTTATAGCGCAAAAAATAAAAAACGCAGAGGTGATCAAATACTACCAAAAGAAAGCTCTATTTGTGGGGAAAAAAAGGACATAAATTTTGTTTGGGTACAGCGTCGCATGATCGCGCAATTGTCAATTAAAGCGACGCCATGCTGTATCACAAACAATGGCCTGATCAGGAAGGGGGCAAATTCTTCCGGGGCTGAAGTGGTTAATATGTGTTCAGTTTTAAAGGGATGAGGCGGCAACCCTAAGATTTACCCTCTCCGTTTGTTCTATTTACCATTATCATTGAAAGCGAAAGGAGAGGAAATCTTAAAAGTGGGGACACTAGTTCTGGTGACCTGGGGGTCCCCAAGAGATTCCATTAATTTGCAGGAATTTCCTGTCACTTCCTGTCTTGGTCATCAGACAGGAAGTGAAGGTAAATCTCCTCAATGGGACAAAGCGTGCACAAATAAACCTTACAGGGGTTATAACCCTCCCTTGCTCTATCCAAAAAAAGTTGTGTCTATAGTTCTAAGTTAATTATAAACTACCTTCCTTCTCAATCCAATAGTTTTATGATGTAAATGACCCGTGAGAATAACTTCAATTCCTATAATGTGTGTACTGTATATGGCCAAGTTCCAGCCTTCGGAGTTGCGTGACCATTGTACAGTCACATATTGTTTCACTCCAAGTCACTGAGCCACAATACAGACGTGTTACACACAACATGTATAAAAGATCATTTAGTACCGTGTTCGTCAGGATGCTTCCCCTCCACGGGGACGCTGACCGTTCGTCTTAGGAATTTGGTTCTGGATGAGTCGCTTCTTCTTTCGCGGACTAACAGCGGATGAACCTATGCAGGAAACAGAAAGACTCCATATAGTTACAGGTGTCTGCTATAAAACATTGATCCACAGTTATTAACATTTTCCAATTTTTTTTTCTGGGACACTTTTCCGGTGAGTCTGTGAAACGTGCTTCATGTTGTCTCAGATGATCGACATCCCTTACACTCCCCGTTAAATCTGAACGCCAAGCAAGTATTACAAAAAAATGGCAAATGTGATGAAGTTAGATATTCTTGAAATGCAATGATATAAGTAGGTCAATTATGTCTTTATATTGGCTTACTGAAATCTTCTGTGCAGCAAATAATTAGCAAAATTAGGCTTTAAAGCATTGTTGTCAGACAAATAATTTAATTTGTGTTAAGGTACTTTCTAAACAGACAGCAGGCTCGCTGCATTGATTATTTGCAGTGGGAAAAAACTGAGTTCACAACTTGGCTGTGCTGTCTGGCAGGGATATCTGGATCATCAAAAATTTTACAAATTTGAAAACATTTTTACAAATCAGGTAGCAAAGTTCACAAAAATTGTGTATTGACATTTTTTTATTTATTTTTTGGTTAATTAAAAAAAAAATTCATTAAATTAAAAATATTTTTCCAATCTTTACATATACACCATATTACCAAAGGTATTAGGATGCCTGCCTTTACACGCACATGAACTTTAATGGCATCCCAGTCTTTTTCAGGGGGCATCCCAGTCTTATGCTTGAAAAAGGAGCGCGCCTGTTTGACTATACAGAGCGCATTCTCCGAAACGTCGTCGCAACTGCCTGTGACGTCACCGCGCCCGACGCCTGCGTTCCACTGCTGACCAGAGCCAGGCCTCGGTCCCAGCTCTCCTAGATCATCCGGAAATCCTGCTGGACAGGACTTCCCTTCACGCGGACAAGCTGTAATCAGGCAAAACAGCCAGTAGTGTATTTAGGTTTTGTGCTGCCCTAGGCCTGACTAAACTCGTGCACCCCCTAATTTAAATATGACCCGCCCCTTCCTGTCAAGGCCTCACCCCTTCCTGTTTAAAAGCCGCTCCTGAAATTTTTGAGTGGGGACACTAGTTCTGAGGGCCTGGGGGGGAGGGGTAATGAATTCCTTTAATTTGCATAGATTTCCTCTCACTTCCTGTGTGGCTATGGAGCAGGAAGTGGAGGGAAATCTCTGCAATGGGACAGGGATGGTAAGAAAAAAAAAATGACAGGGGCTATAACTCTCCCTTATTCTATCCACAATGAAAAAAAAAAGTGTTGCCTATAGTTTCTGATAATTTTATGGAAAGGACTAAGAAGATATAACCATTCCAATGGTGCAGCAGAAAACATATAGCACAGTGAGGAAGGTTTGTGGTCCAGGATGAGAGGACAGTCAAAATTAGTAGAGGCGCCCCCCACCCCCCCAGTTGCAGAATGCCTGCCACCCGCATACCTGAAGCAGTGCGGCCGCTTTATGGGGGCACTAGACTAATTCGCCTCTCAGCCCAGTCCGCCCCATAACACTAACAGTGTAGCACAAGCTGGAGGGGACTCTTTCCGTGCTGTCCCCCTGCAAAGTGCTGCCCTAGGCCTGGGCCTTGTCAGCCTAGGCCAGGATACAGTGTTGAAAACAGCGCTGAACGGACGCCACACTAAAGAGGACATGTGCTGGAAGTCTCTTTTCGTATATGTACCGTATATACTCGAGTATAAGCCAAGTTTTTCAGCACATTTTATTGTGCTGAAAGTGCCCCCCTCGGCTTATACTCGAGTCAAGCACTTTTCTGGTGCAAAGAATGACATTTTCCGAACCGACTTTGGGGCCCCATATCTCGGGACCACTTGGTGCTAGGAACCCCAAAATTGGTGTGCAAACTCAGTGGAACTAGCACTACAACATTCCTAGATATGTTGTAGTGCTAGTACCATCAGGTTTGCACACCAAATTTGGGGTTCTTAGCACCAAGTGGCCTCGAGATATGGGGCCCCAAAGTCGGTTCAGAAAATGTAATTCTCTGCTGCAGAAAAGTGCTTGACATTTTCCAAACTAAATTTGGGGCCCTGTATTTTGGGATCACTTGGTGCTAGGAACCCCAAATTTCGTTGTGCTGTAGTGCTAGTTCCACTTGGTTTCCGCACCAAATTTGGGGTTCCTAGCACCAAGTGGCCCCGAGATACCGGGCCCCAAAGTTGGTCAACTGTGTCCATCTGCAGAAATGTCATTTCGGGACCCTTTGGGTCCAGAGACCCCAAATTTTGGCTGCAGCTAGGGGGCATCTAGGAACCCTTAACTACCGAGTTTGAAGTTCGAGGGACCTATGGCTGCAAATGGGCACAGTGAGGCTGCAAATGGGCACAATGAGGCTGCAAATGGGCATTGTTGACCCTCTTTTCCACTTAAAGTAGTTGCGCATTTCTCACCCTAGGCTTATACTCGAGTCAATATGTTTTCCCAGTTTTTGTGGTAAAATTAGGTGCCTCGGCTTATATTCGGGTCGACTTATACTCGATTATATACGGTAAGTGGATTTATGCACCTGTAATACATTAAATGCAACTGGCTCTAACCTGGAGGCACCTCTTCTGTTCTTTTTTACATGGTTTGGAGTCGCTCTCAACTTCCCCTTGAAGGTTTGACCTGGTGTATGGACTTGTTGCTAAAAATATACAGGTCCTTTATTCTTCCTTTCTCTCCATCATTTCCCTGTTGTTTTTAATATTTATTCCTCCTCATCTGCACAAATAATTTATAACAAGGACTTGTTTGATGGACCTTTATATAATTTCATACCAAGTGACAGCGCCACCATCCCCTGTGTTTTTTTTACTCCTAAACCTTGTGGACGGCCTTCCCAGAAGAGTTGAAGCTGTTATAGCTGCAATGGGTGGGCCAACTCAATATTGAACCCTACAGGCTAAGACTGGAATGCCAATAAAGTTCATGTGCATGTAAAGGCAGGTGTCCCAATACTTTTTGGTAATATAGTGTATTTTAATCTGTAGGCAGCCATGACTTGCTAGAACTGCCAAAAAAAACTTTTTTTGCAAACATTGCAATAATAATAAAACTGCGAACACAATTTTCTAGAATGTTCATCTTGCTTGAGGTCAAACATTAGGCAGCCGGTTGCATACAATATGGCATCCCCTGCAATCTCCTTAGGTTTACTGCACTGAGCATTTCAATTTTGTGAGTGAAATATCTGATGCAATGCATGACGTGCAGGGTTTCGTATTAAAGCAATAATACTGATCATGTGATTTTTAATCAATGACCTTGTACTTAGCACTCATTTTTAAATATTTTAGCAAGAACACTGGAATGGCCTACCTCCATATCTACAGAAGAGTAGTAAGCAAGGATCTGTAATAAAGTTAGCAAAAAAAAAAAAAAGAAAGCTCTTACAATGTATATACTGTAGTAATTGTAATGTGGATTATGTTTTCACAACAAAAATGAATTTATAATGCAAAAATGCATTGCAAGGTGAATTGTAATATTTGTAATTTACAACACTTACACGGACATTGATGGACAGACAAAGACTAGGACAGTATAGAATGACTGACCACAGACTATGATGGATGGTCTGATGTAGGCACAGACAGACAGACAGACAGACAGACAGACAGACAGACAGGCAGACATTGCCCTCCAGTGCATCTAAAATATTGATCAGCATCAGACAAATCATCGTACAGAATTTAAAAAAAAAACAAGTTTTGAGTGAGTTGAGGTGCTGTTTTATATATATATGAGACCTGTAGTGTAATTTCAGTTCATATTTTGCATTATTATTGTCAGACTTTAAAGCGGATCTTCACTCTCTCAATCAACATTGACTATTTTTAATCCCTATGCTGCTAGCATTGGTAAATAAATAGGAAGGAATATTATATTTACTTGCTTTAAACTTTTTTTTTTTTTTTTACATTTCTTTAGTTACTTCCATATGTGGCAAATGATGTCATATATCCCAGGAGTCTAAGGAGGGGTGGAGTTTTTTTCAGCTAAGCACACCCTCCTGCCTTCCTGCCTGCGATAAGGGCAGCTGGATTCCAGGAAGTACACGAATCATCTGCTGTTACTCAAGAGGGCTGCAGCTAGAAATTCTTGTGGGGGGGTTCAAAGTGATTTCCCAGCAAAATCAAGCATGGAGACATGGATGGATTGGGGGGGGGGGTTTGCCAGATTAATTAACCACTTGCTTCCTGGGCACTTAAACCCCCTCCTGCCCAGACCAATTTTCAGTTTTCAGCGCTGTCACACTTTGAATGACAATTGCGCAGTCATACAACGCTGTACTGAAATGAAATCTTTTTCACACAAATAGAGATTTCTTTTGGTGGAATGTAAACACCACTGGGGATTTTTATTTTTTGCTAAACAAACAAAAAAAGACAGAAATTTTTGAAAAAAAAAAAACATGTTTCATAGTTTGTTATAAAATTTTGCAAACGGGTAATTTTTCTCCTTCATTGATATTCGCTGATGAGGCTGCACTGATGGGCACAGATGGGCACAGATAAGAGGACACTGATGGGCACTGATAAGACAGCACTGATGGGCACAGATAAGACGACACTGATGGGCACTGATAAGACGGCACTGATGGGCACTGATAAGACGGCACTGATGGGCACTGATAAGAAGGCACTGATGGGTGGCACTGATGAGTGGCACTGATGGATGTCACTGGTAGGTGGCACTGGTAGGTGGCACTGATGGGCACTGGTACTTGGCACTGGTAGATAGTATTGATAGGCAGCACTGGTGATGACACACTGATTGGTGATTTATAGGTGGCACTGTGGGCACTGATAGGTGACACTGTGGGCACAGATGGGTGACACTGTGGGCACTGGTAGGTGGCGCTGGTGGGCACTGGTAGGTGACACTGGTGGGCACAGAAGCCTCTCCACAATCGGGACCGATGTCCCTCTCACAGCCGCCGGTGATCGGCTTTTTTTTTTCTCCTCACGCTGAGAAAAAATAGCCGGTTACCGGCTCTGTTCACGTCACATGATCAGCTGTCATTGGCTGACAGCTGATCACGTGGTAAGGGGTCGGGATCGACCCCTTACTCCGATCTGTGATCAGCCAAGTCTTATAGACTGCAGGGGGCGCGCAGGCCGTTCAAGCATGGGAGGACGTCCAGGGACGCCCTCCCGGCAAATTAAGTCTGCGCTGTAGCCGTCTTTCGGCTATAGCGCGGACAGGAAGTGGTTAAATTGCATTTTTGGTTTGTGTTGTGCAGATGCAGTGTAGTTACGCTTTAACAATTTAAATTGCTTGCTGCTGTACATTTAGATAACCAAGTCTATATACGGTAAGGATTGGTAAATGCTCCTTCTAGTGGGCATCTGTATATTAGGAGTATGTAATTATCACTGCTGTCTAATAGTCACTGCGATAACCTTTAGCCTATAGGAAGGGCAGCCCTAAATGAAAAATTGTTGAATTTATATATATATATATATATATATATATATATATATATATATATATATATATATATATATACACACACACACACATACACACACACAGTATATAAAAACACATATACAATCCATCCACATAGACAAATGCAGCCGTGAGAACGGACAGAACTCTGGAATTCAATGAAATATCAACACAATTGCTCTGAAAAGAGTAAAAAGAGTAAGATGTAAAATGGTGAAGTACTACATGTTCACAATCCACAGACATAGTCAAAGAACTGTTTGCAAATGTAATGTATGCAATCTTCCACTGGATCATTCACAGATCAGAATGTTGCATAAATCTGCTCAAATACAGCGTGTACAATGTTCCTACACGTGCAGAGTCCTATCACCCTCCTCCATTATGACTAGAAAGCCCTCTGACTACACCCTCTATATGTCTGCCCTCCCTGGAACTGTCCCTATGTGCCCTGTGGATCAGTCTGGCAAAAAAGAGGTTAATGCCGCTGGCTTTTTTCTTTGCCTCTGATTGGTGAAACAGATCGAGACTTTTCGGCTGATGGGTTAATTACAATAATTATCCTGTACAAGTAAAAGCAGTGGCTGTGAATACAGAGACATACTGCTTCATTCTAGATCTCTTTTTTTACCATTCTACTCCCTCACCCATTCTTTTCTTTCCCTACTCTTTTTCTCTCCCACTCTATTCCTTTTCTACTCTCTCCCTCACCCACTCTATTCCTTCCTTGCTCTCTACTCACCCACTCTATTCCTTCTTTATCCTCACCAGTTCTATTCCTTCTTTATCCTCACCCATTTTATTCCTTCTTTATCCTTTCCCTCGCCAATTCTTTGCTCTTTATCTTCCCAACTAAATTCTTTCTTTACGTTCTTCATCACCCATTTTTGTTTCCTTTCTTACACTCTTCCTCACTCTATTCCTTCTCTGCTCTATCCCCCGCTCACTCTTTTCCTTCCTTGCTCTCTACTCACCCACTCCTTTCCTTCTTTACCCTCACCCTTACCCACTTTATTCCCTATTTATCCTCTCCCACCCCCATTCTTTGCTCTTTATCTCACCAACTCTATTCCTTGCTTACTCTCTTCATTGCCCATTCGTTTCCTTTCTCACACTCTTCCTCACTCTATTCCTTCTATACTCTCCTGCACCCACCTTATACTGTTCATACTCGCCCACTTACATCCACTATTTTATTCCTACTCTCCTCTTCACCCATTCTTTTCCATCCTTACTCTCTCCTCGCCCACTATATCCCTTCTCTACTCTCTCCCTCTACTTTATTCCTTTCCTACCCTCTTCCTTCCTCTCCTCCCACTTTATTCCTTTCTTACTCTCTCGCTCATTCTCATCCTATCTCTTTCCTACACTCTTCACTCTATTCCTTCCTTACTCTACTCACACCCACTGTATTCCATCCTTAGGCTAGCTATACACAGTTCAAATTTCAGTCAGTTTATCATGAACTGGCCAAAATTCCATTAGCAGATGCTGTTTGGTCACCACCGGATATCAGAATACAGTAACCCATCAGGGAGTACTCATTCATCCACGCTCTTATGCTCTTCCTCGCCCACTGTAATACTTCTACTACTTGCTTCCTCTTTATTCCAACTTTATTCCTTCCCTGTGATTTTCCTGTCCATCACTTTATTCCTTCCCTCCTCTCCTCTCACCTGCTCTATTCCTTTCTTTCTCTCTTTCTAACCTATACTATTCATTCCTTACTATCTCATCACCCACTCTATTTCTTACTCTATCTCACCCTTTTTATTCCCTCTTTACTTCCTTTAACCCACTGTATTCCTTCCTCGTCCTCTTCCTTCCTTGCTGTCTTCTTCACACACTCTATTCATTTCTAATTGTCTTTCTCACCGACTCTATTCCTTCTTTACTCCCTTCCTCACCCACACTATTCCTCCCTTACTCCCTCCCTCGCACATTCTATTCCTCCCTTACTCCCTCCCTCGTCCACTCTTTTCCTCCCTTACTCCCTCTCTTGCCCACTCTATGCCTCCCTTACTCCCTCCCTCGCCCACTCTATTCCTCCCTTACTCCCTCCCTCGCCCACTCTATTCCTCCCTTACTCCCTCCCTCGTCCACTCTATTCCTCCCTTACTCCCTCCCTCGCCCACTCTATTCGTCCCTTACTCCCTCCCTCGCCCATTCTATGCCTCCCTTACTCCCTCCCTCGCCCATTCTATTCCTCCCTTACTCCCTCTCTTGCCCACTCTATGCCTCCCTTACTCCCTCCCTCGCCCACTCTATTCCTCCCTTACTCTCTCCCTCGCCCATTCTATTCCTCCCTTACTCCCTCCCTCGCCCATTCTATTCCTCCCTTACTCCCTCCCTCGCCCATTCTATTCCTCCCTTACTCCCTCCCTTGCCCATTCTATTCCTCCCTTACTCCCTCCCTCGCCCATTCTATTCCTTCCTTACTCCCTCCCTTGCCCATTCTATTCCTCCCTTACACCCTC
Organism: Aquarana catesbeiana; assembly: GCF_042186555.1. Taxonomy (NCBI): domain Eukaryota; kingdom Metazoa; phylum Chordata; class Amphibia; order Anura; family Ranidae; genus Aquarana; species Aquarana catesbeiana. The sequence continues at coordinate 30,236,225 of NC_133332.1, forward strand.
CCTCGCCCATTCTATTCCTCCCTTACTCCCTCCCTCGCCCATTCTATTCGTCCCTTACTCCCTCCCTCGCCCATTCTATTCCTCCCTTACTCCCTCCCTCGCCCATTCTATTCCTTCCTTACTCCGTCCCTTGCCCATTCTATTCCTCCCTTACTCCCTCCGTCGCCCATTCTATTCCTCCCTTACTCTTTCCCTCGCCCACTCTATTCCTCTCTTAATCTCTCTCTCACCCATTCTATTCCTCCCTTACTCACCCACTCTATTACTCTCATACTCTCCCTCACCCACTCTATTCCTCCCTTTCTCTCTCTCTCTCTTTCACTGTATTCCTTCTTTATTTGCTCCCTCACCACCCCTTACTATTCCTTATTCTCTCTATTACCCATTCTATTCCTCCATTGCTCTCTCCTTACAACTGTATTGCTTCCTTAATCTTTTATTCACCCACTATTCTTCCCCTACCTTCTCAGCTCTCAACGCTCACCCTTTCTATTTTTTTCTTACCTTTTTAATCACCTGTTCCATACGTTCCTTACTTTGTTTCTCATGTACTCTATTTCTTCTATACACTTTTCCTTACTCCCTTTACTCCTTCTCTACTCTCTCTCTCATATATTCTATTCCTTCCTTACTCTCTTTTTTTGCTTACTCTCTTCATAATTCACTCCATTCCTTCTCTTTTCCACTATTTTTTCCTACCATCTTCCTTTCCTGCTGTCTTTTTCATCAACTCTATTCCTTCCATGCTCTCTCCTTCACCCACTACACTCCCTTCCTTACTCTTTCTCTCACCCACTTTATTACTTTCTATGTTTTTCTCTATCCTTTTCTCACGCATTCTATTTCTTCCCTAAGTCCACTACGCTTCTTCCTAAAGCCTCGTACACACGCTTAGATTTTCGGATGACCAAACATCTGTTTTTTGTGGCATGCTAGTCTCATGTTGAAAGTGAAGATGTTACTCACAATATGAAAATTCTTGTATGGCCTTTAGTCAGTACTCACACATTCTATTTCTTCCATGCTCTCTCCTCACTGAAGATGCTCCTTTCTAACTTTCTTCTCACCCTAAGCCCTCCTTCCTTACTCTCCTCCTTTCACCCAGTCACGCTTTCCTACTCTTTTCCTAACCCTAGAGATGCACCAATACCTGTTTTTTTATTGGCGAGTACGAGTACCGATACTTGTACTCAAGTAGCCACCGATAGCAATAACCGATACCTTGGGAGTGCGATTTGAGCCCATACTAAATGAATGGGCTCAAATCGCACTGCAAATAATCACATGTAATTTAAACAGGAATGCAGTGCAATACCTGTCCGAATTGCATACAGTTTCCCGTACGGCTCCTGTGTGAACCCAGGCAAAAGTCACTATGACAAGCCTGTTTTCACACAGGAGCGGTGGGGGAAACCGCATGTGATTCACACAGGAATCACACCGCATTTCTTTGCAGTGCTATTTGAGCCCATACATCTTGTATGGGCTCAAATCGCATCGCAAAGGTATCGGAGCATTTGCACGAGTACAAGTACTCATGCAAATACTTAGTATCGGCCCCAATACCAATACCAGTATCAGTGTAACCCTACCTAACCCACAGTACTACTTATTCCTCCCTACCCTCTTCTTCATCCAAGCAGTTCCTTCCTCACCCTCTTCCTTACCTTCTTTGTGTCTTACTCTTTTCCTCAAGCGCGTTATTTCTTCCTTACTAACAGTCTATTATTCTTTCCAGTATAAAGTCTTATGCTGCGTACACACGATCGGAATTTCTGACAACAAAACCGTGGATTTTTTTCCGAAGGATGTTGGCTCAAACTTGTCTTGCATACACACGGTAACACAAATGTTGACGGAAATTCCAAACGTGAGAACGTGGTGACGTACAAGACGTACGACGAGCCGAGAAAAAGGAAGTTCAATAGACAGAGCGGCATCTTCTACTTGTTTCCGAGCATGCGTAAGCTTTTGTGCAACGTACTTGTGTACACACAAGTGAACAAGTGAAGTTGGCGGACAATTTGAGAACCTGCTCTCAAACATTTGTGGCCAGAAATTCCAACAGCAAATGTTCGATGGAGCATACACACGGACGGACTTTCCGACAACAAGCTCACATCGAACATTTCCCGTCGGAAAGTCCGACCGTGTGTACACGGCATTATTCTTTCCTTACAGTATGTTCCTCAAAGAGGAATCTTTCCAACACCCTAATTCCCACTCTGCTTTCTTCCTCTTACACCCTCAGTTACTTTCCTTCCTCTCAATATCACATTGTATATCACATTGTCTGATGCTCTCCCCTTCACATACTCTATTACTTTCTTTCTTTGTGAAGTCCCTTTCCCTCACCCACCATTTTACTCTTACCCACTATGGTGTCCTACTCTTTTTCACTTACCTTAATTCCTGCTCGTGCCTTCCCCTATGAAGATCAATAATACAACTATCAGTCCCTCCCATCACAGCAGGGTACTAGGTGTAATCTTAGACTCTGACCCATCCTTTTAGCCCCAAATCTACTCGCTATCAAAAGCTTGTAGACTTCACCTCTGTAAGATCTCTAAAATTCGCCCCTTGTTAACTAATGAAACCATCAAGCTACTCAATCAGTTCCTTGTTATCTCTTACTTTGACTATTACAACTCCTATCTTTTAGGCCTACCACTAGCAGGCTATCCCCTCTTCAGTTTATAATGAAAGCTGCTGCCAGACTTATCTACCCTACCAACCGCTCATTGTTTGCCATTCCTCCCTGTCAATCTCAATTTCCCAGTGAATTAAATTCAAAATACTAACAACATACAAAGCCATGCACAGCTCTGCCCCCAGCTACATCACTAATCTTGTTTCCAAATATCACCCAAACCAACAGCTCTACTCCTCCCAAGACCTCAAGCTCTCAGGCCCTCATGTCTCCTCCTCCTATGCTCACCTCCAGGACTTCTCCAGAGCCTCCCATCCTCTGGAACCCTCTACCTAAATCTGTCTGGCTATCTCCTACTCTGGCTGCCTTTAGGCGATCCCTGAAGCCTCATCTCTTCAGGAAAGCCTATTCCACTTCCAACTAACTACTGGACTTTTATCACTTTTATCACTTCTATCAGCTCATCCCCCACAGTTAGTTATTTATTTCAAGCACTTATATGGCGCCATCAATTTAAAGAAGTGCTTTACATACGTGTTATACATTCACATCAGTCCCTGCCTTCAAGGAGCTTACAATCTAAAAGTTCCTAACTCACATTTATACATACACATTCTAGAGCCAATTTAGACAGGAGCCAAGTAACCTACCAGCATATCTTTGGAGTGTGGGAGGAAACCGGAGTACCCGGAGGAAACCCACACAGGCACAGGGAGAACATACTCCAGGCAGGTAGTGCCGTGGTTAGGATTCAAATCAACGACCCTCGTGCTGCCAAGCGGAAGTGCTCATCACTTAGCCATTGTGCTGCCCAGTTATGACTTCTTGTGCCACTTGCCCCACCCTATTAGATTGTAAGCTCTTATGAGCAGGGCCCTCTTAAAGTGGTAGTAAACTCAGTTTTACTACTTGCACCTACAGGTAAGCCTATAATAAAGCTTAACTGTAAGTACTGTAAATATCTCTTAAACTTGCACTGTTTAGGAGATATTCACACTGCATGTAGCTGGTGACAGTTGCATAGTTACATAGTAGGTGAGGTAGAAAAAAGACACAAGTCCATCAAGTCCAACCTATGTGTGTGATTATGTGTCAGTATTACATTGTATATCCCTGTATGTTGCGGTCATTCAGGTGATTATCTAATAGTTTCTTGAAGCTATCAATGCTCCCCGCTGAGACCACCGCCTGTGGAAGGGAATTCCACATCCTTGCCGCTCTTACAGTAAAGAACCCTCTACGTAGTTTAAGGTTAAACCTCTTTTCTTCTAATTTTAATGAGTGGCCACGTGTCTTGTTAAACTCCTTTCTGTGAAAAAATGTTTTCCCTATTGTGGGGTCACCAGTCCGGTATTTGTATATTGAAATCATATCCCCTCTCAAGCGTCTCTTCTCTAGAGAGAATAAGTTCAGTACTCGCAACCTTTCCTCATAACTAAGATCCTCCAGACCCTTTATTAGCTTTGTTGCCCTTATTTGTACTCGCTCCATTTCCAGTACATTCTTCCTGAGGACTGGTGCTCAGAACTGGACACTATACTCCAGGTGCGGCCGGACCAGAGTCTTGTAGAGTGAGAGAATTATCATTTTATCTCTGGAGTTGATCCCCTTTTTAATGCATGCCAATATTCTGTTTGCTTTGTTAGCAGCAGCTTGGCATTGCATGCCATTGCTGAGCCTATCATCTACTAGGACCCCCAGGTCCTTTTCCATCCTAGATTCCCCCAGAGGTTCTCCCCCCAGTATATAGATTGCATTTTTATTTTTGCCACCCAAATGCATTATTTTACATTTTTATCATGTATTTTTGCATTTTTGATAAGAATAAACTACACTTCACATCTTATTTTGTGGCCCACCTCACTTAAAGTCCCATGACCAATATCTTGTTTTCATGTGAAATATTTCGGGATGGAGTTGGATCACGGTGTATGCCTCAGATCATTCTTTGGTTTATAATGTCCTAAGGTATGTCCCTCATACGTACGCGATGCATACTAGCACATTATGACATTGCCTTGCAGGGGAGGTTTTTTGTTTTTGTTTTTTTAACTGCGGTTTACTACTGCTTTAACCCTCCTGCATTTTATTGTATTGTGACTGTACTGTCACCCTTTAGATTGAAAAGTGCTGCACAAACTGTTGGCGTCATATAAATCCTGTATAATAATGATAATAATTCCCGGTGGTGGAGAAAGTGTCATTTATCGATTCCTAGGTGCACCCCTTAATGGTTCAATTCCCACCCACTGGGCAGATGGATGGGTGGGTATGGGAGTGGGCTGATTATGGCTAACTATACGATACCTCCCAATATTTTGAGATGGGAATGAGGAACACCTACCAGCAAACGTATGTAGGCATAGGACACACCCCCTGTCACACCCCCTTAAAGGAGAATTAACAAAAAAAAAAAAAAATTAAATCCACAAGGGCTTTTTTTTTTACAACTACTATTCCTTTATACTGGCTTTTAGAATTTACAAATGCAGCAATTAAGAATATGGATGAAAGGTTTAGCGCTGGGAAACACTTTTTGAAAGATAAAAAGTGCATTTTATATACAACTATATAGATCAGACCAAAATGAGGGACAAATCAGGAGGAATGAGGGACAGAGGGACATTGCTCCAAATCAGGGACAGTCCCTCGAAATCAGGGACAGTTGGGAGCTATGCTATATGATACCCCTTGCCCACTCTCACTGTGAGTCCCTATTGACTCCTTCTCCTCCCCACCACAGGGCGCATCTCTTTTCCCCCAAATCCTGTTTATCATAAAAATCCAATATAGATAAATTCCAGCACTTCTGTGTCCTAAGTGACTTCCAATTCTGCCTCCAAGCCTTCGGCCTGGTTTATGTCTTTTTCTCTTCTGTACCCCTAACCTCTCACCTCCGTTTTCTCCTATTCTCAGCCATCTCAGTGTGTGCCGTGTATCTCTCCCCTCCCTGTCTCTGTGTCTCTCCCACTCTCTCCCTGCAATGCTCATAGTTCTTAGCAGTTACAATGACAGGACAGGATCTGCAAGAGCAGCTTGCAGTCCTCCCACATATCCCCGTCCATCAGCTGCCTCATTCAGCTTCTCTGCCTGGGGAGGGGAGAGAGAGGATCTGCCGCCTATAACCTCAGCTTCCCTCTCATTGACTGACCCTTCAACTCCACACCCACAGCACTGCGCCAAGTCTATACGGGTTCTCCTTATATCGCTTATATCATAGGGACTTCTATTTATTAGATAATAGCAGAGCTAGTGTGGATAGATCTGCACATGGCGGGTGACATAGGAGGAATATTAGGACAGCATAACATGGAAAAGCAATACTCAACATATGGTGCTATCAAGTATCTATATGTAAATATACAATGAATACAAAGTAAAATTAACTACATATGAGCTACTATATATATATATATATATGATCACACATTACAATCTGATGGTACAATCTGCTTTAAATTTACCAACTCTAAAGCCTCGTACACACGATCGGATTTTCAGACAGGAAATGTGTGATTTTATCACATGCCTGACGAAGGGGTCCTGCGCGCCCCCGAAACGTTGCACCTTCCTTTGTGATCTGACTCTTCTCATTAAACCTTTTGGACGAGAATTGCAGATCCATGGTGTGCTGGCGAATATGTACGCTTGCTTGATGTTTCCAGGACCCGACTGGTAATCGCTGCAGCACCCACCATTTTTTTGGCCATTTTTTCCAGGAACGTGTGCGATAGGAATTTTGATCTGAGGGAAATGTGTGATGACAGGCTGTTGGCGGTAAATCCGACCGCTTGTACGCTTCATCAGACAATTGTTGTCAGATTTTCCGCGGACAAATGTCTGTTGTCGGATTTTCCAAGCGTGTTGTGTACACAAGTCCGTCGGACAAAAGTCCAAAGTACGAACACGCATGCTCGGAAGCAAGGACGAGCCGGAATCAGTCGGTCTTGTAAACTAGCGTTCGTAACGGAGAATTAACATTCGTGACGTCGCAAATTATGAAATCTCCAAATGCAGCGCACAATTCTCTTCTTCTTTAATGGGATAATAATGAAACTGCTTTGCTGGTGATACTGATGGAGTTATTGCAAACAAATTTGCAAAGGCTTTTTTTTCTAGTGATATCAAGAATAATATTATTATGATTTTTTTTTTTAACTTTTTTTTTTTTTTTGGGGGGGAAGTTAACACCATTATTCCGTAGTTTTTAAGATCAAAGATACAACTATGTTGGTGTCCACTGTCAATTTTACATTGTATTTTATAAAATGTATCTGCCTACTCCCAAACTGTCATTTGAAGTAAAACACATAGCCAAGTATTATTCTTCACAATTTTTTCTATTGTGCATTAAAAAAAGAAAACAAATAAAATTAGACATTCTATCTGCCAATAGAACTTAACCAAAAAGTGCATTCTATGCATCCAAAAATATAGAAAATATACCAAATCAAATCATTATTCAACCCAAAAAAAAAATTGTCAAAGCAATAACTCCAAGGCCAATAATAAATAACACGTTATCTCCTCCGATTCCGCAACATGTCTGGTTGACGAACGGCCGTTCAGAAACTGCGCAAAATGAAAACCGCAAAATGAAAAGCGAGAATCAACACTCACCAAACTTCTACTAACACAAAATTAGCAGAAGGAGCCCAAAGGGTGGCGCTAAAGGGCTGAAAAACAACGTAGTACGTCACTACGTTCGTATTTGTTGGCCGATAATTCCTTGCCGTTTGTATGCAAGACAAGTTTGGGCCAACGCCCTTCGGACAAAAGTCCACGGTATTGTCGGCCAACAATCTGATCGTGTGTACGAGGCTTTAGAATGGGAACAAACTGAAATGCGCGAAATGAAAAGCGTGAAATGAAAAGTGCGAAATGAAAAGCACGAATCAACACTCACCAAACTTCTACTAACACAAAATTAGCAGAAGGAGCCCAAAGGGTGGCGCTAAAGAGCTAAAAAATAACTTAGTACATCACTACGTTCGTATTTGTTGGATGCAAGACAAGTTTGGGCCAACGCCCTTCGGACAAAAGTCCACGGTTTTGTTGGCCAACAATCCGATCGTGTGTACGAGGCTTAAAGCCTCGTACACACGGTACGGTTGTTGGCAGGGGATTGTCTGTTGACAGACTTTTGACCAAAAATCTTACCCTTAGTACGCTCCTTTTGACAATTGTTGTCCAACTTTCGGCCAACAAATGTTGGCTGACAGGCTAGTAAATTTTCGGCGGACATCGGTTTGACGTCAGATTTTCGTATGGTCAGTACACAAATCAAAAGTCGAAAGTACAAACACGCATGCTCGGAATCAATGCTCACCAAACACGAAATTAGCAGAAGGGGCCTAAAGGGTGGCGCTCAGGAGCTGAAATTCCTCATAGTACGTCACTATGTTCATATTTGTTGCACGACAGTTTGCGTACCGTTAGTATGCAAGACAAGATCCAGGCACACACCCTTTTGACAAAAATCAGACACTCGGTTGGCCAACAATCGTACCGTGTGTAAGGCTGGCTTCACACCTAAGAGAATTGGATGAGGTTTCCCCACATCCAATTCGCATGACAGGAGATTGTGACCAGCTCTCTATGGAGCCGGTTCACATATCTCCGTTGCGGCTGCGGAGTGGCTTGCACAGGAACACTGTGCGTCTTTTGGCTCCGTTTCAGGGCTGAATTCCAGCAAAAATCTAGCCCCGATTCATCCCTGAAACGGAGAACAGGGATGCACCAGACCTCCTGCTGTGAGCCGCATCCGTCGGAGGTGTGAACCCGGCCTAAAGAACGAGAGCCAACCCGATTGGATATAAATTGGACAGTATAGGAAGGGCTTCACACTTCACGCACACGTATAAAACCTATTACAGTAAAGAGGTTGTACTATCACGCCATAATGTAATGTGCCCCGAAGAAATAATGAAGAGCGCAGAGGCAAGCACAAACATGAAGCAAGCCAGTGCCTTCAATGCTGCTGGATGCCGGCATACAACAGGGCTTGTCCAGTCTGCTGAAAGTGATTATTGAACAGGAATAGGGAGCTGCACACCAGTCGCCAGCCCGAAACATCTTCAGCTTGGCTCCTCCAAAGCCATGCCCAACTGACGCGTTTCACCCTCCCACAGGCTTAGCCATAGAGGTAATTGGGCTGACAACTGGTGTGTGGCTCCTTATTCCGGTTTGATAATGTAATACGGCTTATACACTTACCGCCCACTTCATTAAATACACTTTACTTACTGCCTTAATTCTTTGTGGCCTAGGCTCAACAAGGCATTGGAAACATTCCTCTAAGGTTTTGGTCCATAGTGAAATGAAAGCATCACGCAGTTGCTGTAGATTTGTCGGCTGCACATCCATGATGCGAATATCCCGTTCCACCACATTTCACAGGTGCTCTATTGGATGAGATGTGGTGAGTGTGGAGGCCATTGGAGTACAGGGACCTCATTGTCCAGTGGTGAGATGATTTGAACTTTGTAACATGGTGCATTTTCCTGCTGGAAGGAGCCATCAGAAGATGGGGACACTGTAGTCATAAAGGGATGGACATGGTCTGCAACAATACTCAGGTAGGACGTGGTGTTTAAATGATGCTCAATTGGTACTAAGGGGCCCAAAGTGTACCAAGAAAATACCCCCAACACCATTACACCACTACCAGTCTGAACCATTGATACAAGGCAGGATGGATCCATGCTTTCGTGTTGTTTAGGCCAAATTTGAACCCTACTATCTGAAGTCGCAGCTGAAATTGAGACTCATCAGAAGACCAGGCAACATTTTTCCAATCTTCTATTGTCTAATTTTGGTGATCCTGTGCAAATTGTAGCCTCAGTTTCCTCTTCTTAGCTGACAGGAGTGGCACCTGATGTGGTCTTCTGCTGCTGTAGCCCATCTGCTTCAAGGTTCGATGTGTTGTGCATTCAGAAATGGCATTCTGCGTACCTTGGTTGTAACAAGTGGTTATTTGAGTTAATGTTGCCTTTCTATCATCTCCAACCAGTCTGCCCATTCCCCTCTGACCTCTGACATCAACAAGGCATTTTCCTCCACAAAACTGCCACTCACTGGATATTTTCACTTTTTCTGACCATTTTCTGTAAACTCGAGAGATGGTTGTGAGTGAAAATCCCAGTAGATCAGCAGTTTTTGAACTACTCAGATCAGCCCATCTGGCACCAACAACCATGCCACTTTCAAAGTCACTTATATCTCCTTTCTTCCTCATTCCGATGCTCTGTTTAAACTTCAGCAGGTCATCTTCACCACGTCTAGATGCCTAAATGCATTGAGTTGCTGCCATGTCATTGGCTGATTAGTAATTTGTGTTACAAAGCAATTGAACAGGTTTACTCAATAAAGTGGCCGGTGAGTGTAGAAGAACAGTGGCCAGGTTATGGACATTCAAGTATTTACATATTATTAATAAGTAATAAACCCTCGCTGAATTTGAAGAAATTCATCCTTCTGTGTACATGAGAAAACACTTATGCCCCGTACACACGGTCGGATTTTCCGACGGAAAATGTGTGATAGGACCTTGTTGTCAGAAATTCCGACCGTGTGTGGGCTCCATCACACATTTTATTTCGGATTTTCCGACACACAAAGTTGGAGAGCAGGATATAAAATTTTCCGACAACAAAATCCGTTGTCGGAAATTCCGATCGTGTGTACACAAATCCGACGGACAAAGTGCCACGCATGCTCAGAATAAATAAAGAGATGAAAGCTATAGGCTACTGCCCCGTTTATAGTCCCGACGTACGTGTTTTACATCACCGCGTTCAGAACGATCGGATTTTCCGACAACTTTGTGTGACCGTGTGTATGCAAGACAAGTTTGAGCCAACATCCGTCGGAAAAAATCCTAGGATTTTGTTGTCGGAATGTCCGAACAAAGTCCGACCGTGTGTACGGGGCATAAGTGCTTCTCTTGTGATGTTTGAGGATAAATCGCTCCACATTGTTTGCAGTTACAGAGGTCAGTGATAACTTGTGTTAAGGGCTCATTCACACGACTGTTACTGGCAGTACTTCACCCATATCAGCGTATTTCTGAGGTGTGTATGACCAGGTGTTTATGTTCAGCTGCAGCCACTCAGCTTGTAAAAATAAATGATAGGCTGAGAGACTCCACACGTAATCGCACAAGGAGCGATTACCTTTGTTTAGGGACAGATGAACGGCCCTGGACTCCTTGAGTGATTACATGCAAACATCCATGGACAGTGTCAGCTTGCATTGATTTGTACAGTCTTGCTGTCAGCAGCTAATCAAAAACACCTGGACATACCCATTAAAATGAGTGACAAGTAATGATAAAGGGGGCTTCAGCTATGATAAAGGGGGGGGGGGGTTGGTCCCTGAAACACACTGGACGTTCTTTGTCTTCTTGTCATCAGATGAATGTTTAAAGATTCTGGTCTCACTCTCAACATTTTGGTGTGGCGCTCCCATTGACCTATCACACCAGGTTGCTTACAATGGCCATCTTGTATTGATATGGTTTAAACCACTGCTGCCCTGCCTGCAGTCCGCATCCTTCGACATTTATTGTGTGGCCCTCAGGGCCCCTGCACACAATATTCTGGGTTTTGGTGCTCATGCCAGCCAGTGAAGGCATACCTCCCAACTGTCCCTGATTTTGAGGGACTGTCCCTGATTTGGAGCAATGTCCCTCTGTCCCTCATTCCTCCTCATTTGTCCCTCATTTTGATCTGATCCATATAGATGTATATAAAATGCACTTTTTATCTATCAAAAAGTGTTTTCCAGCACTAAACCTTTCATCCGATTTCTAAATTGCTGCATTTGTAAATTCCAGAAGCCAATATAAAGGAATAGTAGTGGTAAAAAAAGCACTTGTGTGTTTAACCAATCTTGTTTTTTTTTGTACAATTCTCCATTAAGGGGGCGTGGCAGGAGGTGTGTCCTATGCCTGCATACTTTTGCTGATAGGTGTCCCTCATTCCCATCTCAAAAAGTTGGGAGGTATGGTGAAGGAAATTTATTTTTAGATTGGTTCTAGTAGTTAAAGGGGACCTTCTCCCTCTTCAATAACTTTCCACAATTGTATTCCTTTCCGTTACAAAATCAGACATTTAATTTTGATTTCTTTGAAATACCATTTTTTTCAGGACCTGGCCTGCAGTTTCAGGATTTCTCGTCTAAGCGAGAATGACATCTCCCCGCCTAAAGCCTCCTGGGATACTCGTGTCAGGCATCCCAGGAGGCTTCAGGGCAGTCCCCAACAAAATGTGCAGGCGTGGAGTAGATTCCACCACACTGAGCATGTGCCATGTCATTTCATCACCCCCCCAGCTGTAAGATCCAGGAAGAAACAGTCAGCCCCCGATGACGTAAGAAGAAAAGATGGTGGTGCACACATTCTTTATGAGGACAATCCAGCAGAATATGTAAGGAGGCATCGAAAAAAAGTGTACAAGTGGAGTGAAGCTCCTTTTCAAATTATTACTATTATTATTTTACAGGATTTATATAGCGCTAATGCCCCATACACACGATCGGAAATGCCGCCAGCAAAACTCCGATGAGAGCTTTTAATCGGAAATTGCAACCGTGTGTACACATAGTTACATAGTTACTATGTAACTATATGTAACTATGTAACTATGTAACTATGTGTATGCTCCATCGGACTTTTGCTGGCGGAATTCCCACCATCAAAAGATTGAGAGCAGGTTCTCTATTTTTCGGTCAGAAAAAGTTCCTATCCGAAAATGCGGTCCTCTGTATGCAATTCCGACGTGCAAAAAAACACGCATGCTCGGAAGCAATGCAACGCATGCTTGGAAGCATTGAACTTCATTTTCTCGGCTCGTCGTAGTGTTGTATGTCACCGCGTTCTTGACGGTCGAAAGTTTAGAGAACTTTTGTGTGACCGTGTGTATTCAAGCCAAGCTTGAGCGGAATTCCGTCGGAAAAACCATCCAAGATTTTTCCGACGGAAATTCCGCTCGTGTGTACGCGGCATAACAGTATGGCCCCTTTCACATGGGCTTGTCCGTGTACAGACTCTGCTTTGCTCAGCAGGGATCGCTCCATTGATCCCCACTGAGCAGGCGGATGACAGGTCTGTTTCAGCTCACTGTGAGGAGATGGACCTGTCAAAGCCCCGTTGTCCTCTATCCGTTTTCATCCGATCCGATTTTCCAGACGGATGGAAAATATGGTTTCCATCCATCTGGATTTCATGGACAGGATCAGATATCGGCGGATCTCAGCGGACATTTCACCGCTGACATTCGTCGCTGCATAGAAGTGCATGGAGCATCCGATCAGGTCCTCCTGAAAAACTGACAGGCGGACCTGATCGGAAAACCCGCGTGAAAGGGGCCTACGGCTTTACAAAATGAAGACAGAGATTACAGTTATAATACAATTCAATACAGGAGGAATCAGAGGGCTCTGCTCATTACGGTTTACAATCTAATGGGGAGGGTCAAGTGATACAAATGGTAATAACTGTGGGGGATGAGCTGATGGAGAAAGTAAAATGACAGTGTATTCATTAGAAGCAGGATACGCTTCTCTAAAGAGGTGGGTTTTTTTAGGGATTGCCTAAAGGTGGATAGAGTAGGAAATAGTTGGACAGATTGGGGTAAAAAGTTCCAGAGGATGGAAGAGGCTCTGCAGAAGTCATAGAGGTGAGCATGGGAGGAGGTGATGAGGGAGCTGGAGAGCAGGAGGTCTTGTGAGGACCAAAGATAGTTTGGTTAGTATTGTAAGACTAGGTTAGTGATGTAGCTGGGGGGTGAACTGTGGATGGCTTTGTAAGTTGTTGTTAGTATTTTGAATTGTGAGACGTTTTTCAATCTATAGTAATAGTCTAGAGACAACGTTGTCTCTGTGGTTGTGATGGCTGTTTTTTGTAACTTTATTAATTCATATTTTTGATACTTGTATAATTGAGTATGAATAAATTACTAAACTTTTTAAATATGGTTTGGATCCATGCCACATAGTCCCACAAAGTAACCACTAAGTAACCACTTTTCCCTTTTGTGTTCGTGTATGTTACATTTATTTTTACATGGAACTACACCTAAGACCCCTTTCACACTGGGGCGCTTTGCAGGCGCTATAACGCTAAAAATAGTGCCTGCAACGCGCCCTGAAAGAGCCGCTGCTGTGTCTCCAACGTGAAAGCCCCGAGGGCATTCACACTGGAGCGGTGCGCTGGCAGGACGCTAAAAAAAGTCCTGCTAGCAGCATCTTTGGAGCGGTGAAGGAGCGGCGTATACACCGCTCCTTCACCACTCCTGCCCATTGAAGTCAAGGGGGCAGCGCGGCTATACCGCCGGCATAGCGCTGCTGCAGCAGCGCTTTGCGGTGGTTTTAACTCTTTCTCGGCCGCTAGTGGGGGGGGGTAAAAGCGCCCCGCTAGCGGCCGAATAGCGCTGCGAAATTGTTGGTAAAGCGCCGCCATTTTACCACCAACGCACCCACCGCCCCAGTGTGAAAGGGGCCTAAGGGGTGAGCTTGGCCACCAGAGGACTGCACTGCTCTAATATATTTTCTTTTGGTTGTTTTTGCTTTTTTATATTTTTGGTGAGTGCACAGTGTAATAGAGTCTAAGTACTGAAGGAAGTTTTCCACATATGGTAGACACTTTTTATTCCGGATTACTTTCACTATATCATCATTTAGACTTGTATTCATCACTTATTTTCTTATTTAACATTTATTTGGGATATCACATTTGTATTTTATTTTAAGCGCTGCACTAGTATTAACTAGTTGCTGTGGAGCGTTGTGGAAATCCAGACTGAAGGGGATAAAGAAGGTTTTTCTGAATGAGGTGGCAGCTCAGGCAGTTGTAGACTAGGTGTTCACAGGGTTTGGAAGTAAAAGAGAGCAAGGAGATGTGTATTAGTAAGATTGGTGGGGTTCAGTGAGGGCTTTTTAACCACTTCCCGCCCGGCCTATAACAGAATGATGGCCGGGAAGTGGTTCTGTTATCCTGACTGGGCATCATATGACATCCAGCAGGATAACATGCCGGCGCGCGCCCGCGGGGGCACGCATCACGGCGATCGCGAGTGCGGCGTGTCAGTCTGACACGTCGCATCTCTGATCATGATAAGTAGCCTCTGACAGTGGCTTCTTACCACGTGATCAGCTGTGACCAATCACAGCTGATCATCGCGAGAACCAGGAAGTTCCGGTAAACGGCATTCCTCGGTTCGCACTGACAGGGAGAGCCGATCGGTGGCTCTCCCTGTCAGAGAGGGGGGGGTTTGTGCTGATAATCAGCACATTTATTATCAGCACAGCCCCATCAGATGTGCCAATCAGCTGCCAATCAGTGCCCCAATAATAAAGTCTGCCAGTGCCCACCATAGGGCCAATCAGTGCCCATCACAATGCCAATCAGAGCCCACCACAGTGCCAGTGTCCATCACAGTGCCAATCAGTGCCCAGCATTAATACCTGTCAGTACTTGCCCAATCAGTGCTGCCCATCAGTGCCATCTATTAGTGTCCATCAATGCCACCTGTCAGTGCCAATCAGTGCCGCCTATTAGTGCCAATCAGTGCTGCCGGTCAGTGCCCATCAATGCCACCTGTCAGTGCCCATCAGTCCCACCTGTCAGTGCCCATCAATGCCGCCGGTCAGTGCCCATCAATGCCACCTGTCAGTGCCCATCAGTGCCAACTCATCAGTGCCCATCGGTGCCACCTCATCAGTGCCGACTCATCAGTGCCCGTCAGTGAAGGAGAAAACAAAATTTTATAACAGAAACGAAGAAAAAAATTTTTTTTTTCAAAAATGTCAGTCTTTTTTAGTTTGTTTAGCAAAAAATAAAAACCGCAGAGGTGATCGAATACCACCAGAAAAAAGCTCTATTTGTGGGAAGAAAATGATAAAAATGTATTTTGGGTACAGTGTTGTATGACCGCGCAATTGCCATTCAAAG
The DNA here is from genome assembly GCF_042186555.1 of Aquarana catesbeiana. Taxonomy (NCBI): domain Eukaryota; kingdom Metazoa; phylum Chordata; class Amphibia; order Anura; family Ranidae; genus Aquarana; species Aquarana catesbeiana. The sequence continues at coordinate 30,251,827 of NC_133332.1, forward strand.
TGCGACAGCGCTAAAAGCTCAAAATTGTCCTGGGCAGGAAGGGGCGAAAGTGCCCGGTATTGAAGTGGTTAAGTATGGGGGTGATTAGTGCATGTTTTAGAGGGTTGGGGAAGATGCCAGTAGTGAGGGAAAGATTGAAGATGTGAGCTAAAGAGTGTAGGATAGAGCAAGAAGGTGACTTCAGTATTTGTGAGGGAACGGGGTCCAGGGGACAGATGGTTAGGTGGACATTAGAAAAAAGTTTAGTGACTTCCTCTATAGTAGCAGAGTTAAACAAGGAAAGTATTGAATGTGCAGGTAGACATAGAATGTAAGGTAAGGGAAATATCAGTGCAGTGGAGATCTTGTCACGAACTATATCAATCTTATATATGAAGTGATTTGCGATCTCCTGACCAGTGAGTGAGTCAGTGGGTGGAAGTAGTGAAGGACGGAGTGGAGAGTTAAAGGTTGAAAAGAGCTGACGGGGATTGTGTGAGAGGTTGTTAATGAGAGTGATAAAATACAGTGGTAACTAAAAGTATTCAGACCCCCTTACATTTTTCACTCTTTGTTATATTGCAGCCATTTGCTAAAATCATTTAAGTTCATTTTTTTCCTCATTAATGTACACACAGCACCCCATATTGACAGAAAAACACAGAATTGTTGACATTTTTACAGATTTATTAAAAAAGAAAAACTGAAATATCACATGGTCCTAAGTATTCAGACCCTTTGCTCAGTATTTAGTAGAAGCACCCTTTTGATCTAATACAGCCACAAATCTTTTTGGGAAAGATGCAACAAGTTTTTCACACCTGGATTTGGGGATCCTCTGCCATTCCTCCTTGCAGATCCTCTCCAGTTCTGTCAGGTTGGATGGTAAACGTTGGTGGACGGCCATTTTTATGTCTCTCCGGAGATGCTCAATTGGGTTTAAGTCAGGGCTCTGGCTAGGCCATTCAAGAACAGTCACAGAGTTGTTGTGAAGCCACTCCTTCGTTATTTTGTGTGTGTGCTTAGGGTCATTGTCTTGTTGGAAGGTAAACCTTCGGCCCAGTCTGAGGTCCTGAGCACTCTGGAGAAGGTTTTCGTCCAGGATATCCCTGTACTTGGCCGCATTCATCTTTCCCTCAATTGCAACCAGTCGTCCTGTCCCTGCAGCTGAAAAACACCCTCACAGCATGATGCTGCCACCACCATGCTTCACTGTTGGGACTGTATTGGACAGGTGATGAGCAGTGCCTGGTTTTCTCCACACATACCACTTAGAATTAAGGCCAAAAAGTTCTATCTTGGTCTCATTAGACCAGAGAATCTTATTTCTCACCATCTCGGAGTCCTTTAGGTGTTTTTTAGCAAACTCCATGCGGGCTTTCATGTGTCTTGCACTGAGGAGAGGCTTCCGTCAGGCCACTCTGCCATAAAGCCCCGACTGGTGGAGGGCTGCAGTGATGGTTGACTTTCTACAACTTTCTCCCATCTCCTGACTGCATCTCTGGAGCTCAGCCACAGTGATCTTTGGGTTCTTCTTTACCTTTCTCACCAAGGCTCTTCTCCCCCAATAGCTCAGTTTGACCAGACGGCAAGCTCTAGGAAGGGTTCTGGTCGTCCCAAACAGCTTCCATTTAAGGGTTATGGAGGCCACTGTGCTCTTAGGAACCTTAAGTGCAGCAGAAATTTTTTTGTCTGTTTGGCAGAGTGGAGGCAAGAATTGTATTTTTGGAGGGCAGATTTATATTGGTTGAAGTCTTGCTGGGACTCAATCTTACGCCACATATCCTCTAGAGTGCAGCTTCGTTGTTTGTGATTTCTGGTATCATCTGTATGCCAAGGTGGTCGGGGCTTGATTCTATGTGTAGTGAAGAGGGTCATTGTGTCCAGGCAGGATGACAATGAACCGATCCATGTCTTTATGGACCTTGCTTTGTGCACTGGTGCACAGTCATGTTGGAACAGGAAGGGGCCATCCCCAAACTGTTCCCACAAAGTTGGGAACATGAAATTGTCCAAAATGTCTGGTATGCTGACGCCTTAAGAGTTCCCTTCACTGGAACAAAGAGCCCAAGCCCATCCCCTGAAAAAACAACCTCACACCATAATCCCCCTCCACCAAATGATTTAGAGGGGTGGCCCAAAACTTTTGGCAATATAGTGTGGAGGAGCGAGTTTGGGGTGGAGGAACTTGACTGTCCTGCACAGAGTCTTGATCTCAACCTGACAGAACACCTTTGGGATGAATAAGAGAGGAGACTGCAAGCCGGGTCTTCTTGTCCAACATCAGTGCCTGACCTCACAAATGTGCTTCTGGAAGAATGGTCAAACATTCCCATAGACACACTCCTAAACCTTGTGAACAGCCTTCCCAGAAGAGTTGAAGCTGTTATAGCTGAAAAGGGTGGGCCAACTCAATATTGAACCCTACGAACTAAGACTGGGATGCCATTAAAGTTTATGTGCCATACTTTTGACAATATACTGTAGTGTAGTTATAAAGAAGATTAAATTGGCAGGTCTGGATTCAGGAAAATTGTGAATCAATAGGAGAATATAAAATCAATCAGTGTGGTTATACAGGCATTATATGTCAATGGTAGATCTTACAATCAGCATTCATGGGCTACAGAAATGTTATACAGTGGGTGTGGTTACATATGTATTAAACATTAGTAGGAGGGGTTATAAATCAGTAGGTGTGATTTCAGAGACAGTTTAAACCAGTAGGAGGAGTAATAAAAAGTGAGTACGTTTACAGGGATGTTATAAATCAGTAGGAAGAATTAAAAACAGTAGGCGTGGTTACGGAGATAGTATTATTTAGTAGGGGAAGTTTTAAAGACTTAGCATGATTACAGGCATATTATAAAATACATTAGGAGGAGTTACAATCAAATGCTAGTTCTAGGTTGGGATGGTTGCCATCTGTTTGTATAGTTTGTAATTTGGTGAGGGGACGCATGGGATACCTTCAGCTGCCATTGTGCCCTTGCTGGGTGTCCCCTGAATTTATCCTCTGCTATATGTGATCCAATTTGGGAGACTCGTAATATTATAGAGTTAGGACTTCAGTACACTAATGTGCCTTGACATGGCCACTGCAGCTAACACATATATTTGCAAATGTGAGCAACTAAACCCCTTGTTTTTAACGTGAACTGTTAGACAGGGTCAATTTGATTTTGTTGCAGGCTGGCTGGTAAGTGAGCTTCGTATTCCCAGACGACGCGCGTTACAGAGAAACGCGGTGGGAGGAGCCTCACATGTGACATTATTCTGCAAGTCGGCCTGACCGCTTGGACCTGCTGGTTGTTTGTAACACATGCTGTGTAATTCCTTAAAAATGTATATCTTGGCTTAGGGGATCATGGAACCTTTGCATGCAATGTTGTGGTGTATATGGCTGCTATGCAGCAAGGCATCTAATGGTCTTCTTGTGGGATCAGAGCAGCTGGTAAGGAGCTCATTTAATCGTTTGTGGCGATTCCTTTTGGGAGCACTTTTTTTTTCATCGTTCCTTCATGGTAAGAAAGAGGAACTATTGATGTTTTGAAAATCTGAGCACCTTTTTGTACCATATATATTTTTTCTAATTTCTAAATATTTTTTTGCACAGTGTTTGTACATTTTACAGCCTTTATTTGAACATATATGTCAATTTATGATGAGTTCATTGTATGTTTATTGCACTTTTATTGTGTCTCTTATGTGATTTATTAACTTACCCTGTGTCCTGTGCATGTGTTATGTGTCCTGTGCATATGTGCATGTGTCATGTGTCCTGTGTATATGTGCATGTGTATATGTGTACATGTGCATGTGTCATGTGTCCTGTATATATGTGCATGTGTCATGTACCTGTGTCCTGTGTATATGTGCATGTGTCATGTACATGTGTCCTGTGTATATGTGCATGTGTCATGTACCTGTGTATATGTGCATGTGTATATGTACCTGTGTCCTGTGTATGTGTGCATGTGTCATGTACCTGTGTCCTGTGTATATGTGCATGTGTATATGTACCTGTGTCCTGTACCTGTGTATATGTGCATGTGTATATGTACCTGTGTCCTGTGTATGTGTGCATGTGTCATGTGTATATGTACCTGTGTGCATGTGTCATGAGTATATGTACCTGTGTGCATCCTACCTGTGTCTTGTGCATCCTCCGTGTGCCGCTCTGCACCGATCAGCGTGTGCGGCGGCCATTCACTGTTCAAAAACCGCGCCTCCTCCTTGTCCATGATAAGCAGAAAACTCCATTTCCCAGCAGTCAGCGGTCAGCCTTTCACGGACATTCTCTCATCCTCATACCACAGACGAGGATGAGAGAATGTCCGTGATAGGCTGTACACTGACTGCCTATCACAGACGAGGAGGAGGCGCGGCTTTTGAACAGTGAGAGGCTGCCGAGTGGTATGTATCACATGCTGGCCGCCGTCTGCCTGCATGACACGCTGATCATGTAGGCAGACGGCGGAGACTCGTGTATAAATCGAGGGGGGCACTTAATAGGGGCCCCAAAATAGGGGCTGAAAATTTTGACTTATACTCGAGTATATACGGTATACCTAGCAAAAGGATAGAGCCTTTTTAATTACCGATTGGTTGAAGCTTGTTACACATCCTACTCGGATTGGTATTTAGATGCTACTGTCCGTTTGGTTTAATTGAGTTTTTAGTGTATTTGTTTACTTAGGTTTTTTGTTACTAAGATTTAGTTTTTTTCCAGTCTGAGGTCCAGAGCGCTCTGGAGCAGGTTTTCATCAAGGATGTCTCTGTACATTGCTGCATTCATCTTTCCCTCAATAGTCTCCCAGTTCCTCCCGCTGGAAAAACATCTCCACAGCATGATGCTGCCATCACCATGCTTCACTGTAGGGATGGTATTGGCAAGGTGATGAGCGGTGCCTGGTTTCCTCCAGAAAAGACGCTTGTCATTCATGCCAAAGAGTTCAATCTTTGTTTCAGACCAGAGAATTTTGTTTCTCATGGTCTGAGAGTCCTTGAGGTGCCTTTTGGCAAACTCCAAGTGGGCTGTCATGTGCCTTTTACTGAGGAGTGGCTTTCGTTTGGCCACTCTACCGTACAGACCTGATTGGTGGCGTGCTGTAGAGATGGTTGTTCTTCTGGAAGGTTCTCCTCTCTCCACAGAGAAATGCTAGAACTCTGTCAGAGTGACCATCGGGTTCTTGGTCACCTCCTTGACTAAGGCCCTTCTCCCCCGATCGCTCAGTTTGGCCAGGCGGCCCGCTCTAGGAACAGTCCCGGTGATTCCAAACTTCTTCCATTTATGGATGATGGAGGCCACTGTGCTCATTGGGACCTTTAATGCTGCAGAAATGTTCATCCTGTCTCGGAGGTCTACAGACAATTTCTTGGACTTCATGGCTTGGTTTGTGCTCTGACATCCACTGTTAACTGTGGGACCTTATATAGACAGGTGTGTGCCTTTCCAAATCATGTCCAATCAATTGAATTTACCACAGGTGGACTCCAATCAAGTTGTAGAAACGTGTCAGGGATGATCAGTAGAAACAGGATGTACCTGAGCTCAATTTTGAGTGTCATGGCAAAGGCTGTGAATACTTATGTACATGGGACTGTGAGGTGGGATGCTGATGCCTAAACATTTTTTTACCTTAATCACCTGCCCTTGCAGCTCTGTACACCTATGACCCTTTCACACTGGGGCATTTTTCAGGCTCTTTAGCATTAAAAAAAGCGCCTGTAAAGTGCCTGAAAGAAGCCTCATCTGCAATCCCAATGTGAAAGACCGAGCCCTTTCACACAGAAAGCGCTCGAAAAACGCTGGTAAAGCGCCGCTTATGCCCCCTTTCACACTGGGGCGTTTTTCAGGCGTTTTTCGGGTGCTGGCAGTGTGAAAGGGCTCGGGCCATCGGCACACCCAGCCCGGTGGCAAAAACACGAAAGCGCTGCAAAGAAGCTGCTTGCAGGACTTTTTTTGACACCCTGCCAGCGCAGCGCCACAGTGTGAATGCACTCGGGATTTCACATTGGGATTTCAGATGAGGCTTCTTTCAGGCACTTTACAGGCGCTTTTTTTAATGCTAAAGAGCCTGAAAAACGCCTGAAAAACGTCCCAGTGTGAAAGGGGTCTCTTCTGTCTGTTAATCTAGACAATATTTTTTAGGGCTGATGTAAACTTATTCTGATCTGTATTGTACTGCTGAATTAATTGACAATTAAATAAAAAAATAAAAAAAGATGGCTTCAGCTAGAAATGCATGGTGGGGGGGGGGGGTTATTTAACCACTTCAGCTCCGGAAGGTTTACACCCCTTCATAACCAGGCCATTTTTTGCGATACGGCACTGCGTTACTTTATCTGACAATTGCGCGGGGGCGTGCAACACTGTACCCAAATGAAATTTATGTCCTTTTTTACCCACAAATAGAACTTTCTTTTGGTGGTATTTGATCATCTCTGTGGTTTTTATTTTTTGTGCTACATACAAAAAAAGACCAATCATTTTGAAAAAAAAAAAAAAACAATATTTTTTACTTTCTGCTATAAAACATTCCCAATAAAAATGTCTTCATCTATTTAGGCCAATATGTACTCTGCTAAAAACTTTTGGTAAAAAGAATGCCAATACGTGTATATTGATTGGTTTGCACAAAAGTTATAGCGTCTACAAACTGTGCTATATTTTTATTTATTTGTTTTTATTTTTTTCCTAGTAATGGCGGCGATCAGCGACTTATAGCAGGTCTGCAATCTTGCGGATGACAAATCAGAACCCTAACTGACACTTTTTGGGGACCAGTGACACCAATACAGTGATCAGTGCTAAAAAATATGCACGGTTACTGTACTAATGAGACTGGCAGGGAAGGGGTTAACATCAGGGGCGAGCAAAGGGTTAAATGTGTTCTCTGGGAGTGATTACTAACTGTGTGGGGGGGTGTTTTGACTGGGGGAATCTAAAGATCCTTGTTCCTGTTTAGCAGGAACACAGGATCAACATATTACCCTCTCACAGAATGGAGATCTGCCTTGTTTACATAGGCAGACCGCCGTTTTGTATTTCTCCTGAACGATCAGTGGATCCCAGCGTACACCGTGTCCCCGGGACCCGCTGATTGGCTCCTGCTGTGTCTAATCACAGCAGGAGAGGGTCACCGGCAGCCCGCGCGCACGTTCCCTGGACCTGGAAGTGTTACACCATGTACTAGGTACGTGATTTGGCGCAGAACGCCCGCCCTGCTGCAGTATATCTATGGTGGGCGGTCACTAAGCGGTTAAAGTGATTTATCAACAAAATAAGTATGGAAACATGGATAGATTGGTGATTTTGTTTTGAATATTAAAAATGAAAAAAATAATTGAAACAGTGTTTTCAGTTTGTTTCCCCAGATAGAGTTTAGTTTCGCATTAACAGCTAACTCTTTATCTTCTCTCTTTGGTAAATCAAACCATGTAATCACATGTGATAATATCACTTGATAATCCACTTTCAGCATCCCATGTCGCAGCTTGATGAATCAGGAACATTATACATTATTTATTCTCCCTATTAGCACCTCAAGTATACGGACATCTTTATTCAGAAGTATATTTTTCATCTAATCTAAAGACATCTCTGAATTTCCAAGGCTTGAGCAAATTTCACAAAAGAGACTGTCTTTTAAGAAAGGAGAAATTGTCAGTGTAGCTGGAGCTGATGAATGGGCCTTAGATGAAGGCACGGGCAGGAAATTATATGGAAGGAACGGGAGGGAGCTTGGCAAACAATGGAGGAAAACAAAGAACGGAATTAGCAGAAAGGATTATTTAAGAGAAAGAGAGGAGAGTTATAGCGGATGGTGGATAAGACTCTGTATGTGCCTTTTGCCATAAAACTTTTTTCCATTCTTGCCAGCAATTTTTTGTATTGACTGCGGCACACGACGCAATTTAGATATGACGGGAATAGGCTGAGATTGTATGTTTGCTTAAAACGGGCTTATTCCAGGCATATCCAAACTCTGTCATCGGTGGCCACCCAATTACTCCAGACTCAGAGACTGTTGGCGACGGAGTGATGAGGGGGATCACAACTCTGCCCTCAGCTACATCATCAAACTTGTCTTAAAACATCACCAAAATGATCCTCTTCGCTCTTATCAAGACCTCCTGCTCTCAAGCCTCCTCGTCACATCCTCCCATGCTAGGCTGGGATTGTATGTTTGCTTAATACGGGCTTATTCCAGGCATATCCAAACTTCGTCATTGGTGGTCACCCAATTACTCCAGACTCTGAGAAGATGTTGGTGATGGAGTGATGAGGGAGATCACAACTCTGCCCCCAGCTACATCACCAAACTTGTCTTAAAACATAACCCAAATGGTCCTTTTCGATCTTCCCAAGACCTCCTGCTCTCTAGCCTCCTCATCACATCCTCCCATGCTAGGCTGGGATTGTATGTTTGCTTAATACGGGCTTATTCCAGGCATATCCAAACTTCGTCATCGGTGGCCACCTAATTACACCAGACTCGGAGAAGATGTTGGTGATGGAGTGATGAGGCAGATCACAACTCTTCCCCCAGCTACATCACTAAACTTGTCTTAAAACATCACCCAAATGGTCCTCTTCCCTCTTCCCAAGACCTCCAGCTCTCTAGCTTCCTTATCACGTCCTCCCATGCTCACATTCAGGAATTCTTGAGAGCTCTCCCATCATCCTCTGGAACTCCCTACCTTAACCTGTCTGGCTATCACCTACTCTGTCTGCCTTTAGGTCATCCGTGAAAACTCATAACTTATAAAGAAGCCTACCCAGCTCCACCTAACAACTGGAATTTAAATTTTCTTTAACAGCTCATCCACGCACTTTTATTTTTGCTTGTTTCACTCGCCCTTCCCTTTTACATTGTAAGCTCTCTTCAGCAAGAGCATCCTGACCCTCTTATCTTAAATTTTACTGTAACTGTTGGTGCTATATAAGTCCTGTGTAATAATAACTATAATAATCACAAATTTCACAAATCTGGAGGATGGCAAACTAGGAATTACAGCGTATCTAAACCCAAAACCAAAAATGTAATATATTACAGTTTGCCAATTTTTTGATATGGTAAACTGGTTGAACAAATAAAAAAAAAAAAAGGGATTGTAAGGGTTAGTTTTTTTTTTTTTTTTAAATAACAAACGTCATACTTACCTCCACTGTGCAGCTCGTTTTGCACAGAGTGGCCCCGAACCTCATCTTCTGGGGTCCCCCGGCGGCTCTCGCGGCTCCTTGCCACATCAGATAACCCCCAAGGAGACGCATTCTCCCGGGGGGGAGGTAAGCTTGTGGGCAAGCTCCCAAGTCCAGCATTTGCGTCCATAGACACGAATGCCAGACTCGGCCCCGCCCCCTGGCGCTCGCGTCATTGGATTTGATTGACAGCAGCGGGAGCAAATGGCTGCGCTGCTATCAATCTATCCAATCAAGAGCCAGGACCCTGTGGAGAGAGGGAGAGCATGTCTCCGGCGACAGAAATACGGGGCTCAGGTAAGCAAAACGGGGGGCCTGGGTGCCAGTTACTGCCAGGTGTTTTTTCACCTTAATGCATACGATGCATTAAGGTGAAAAAACACAAGGGTTTACAACCCCTTTAAGGCAGGCAAATTGTCAGCTCTATGTCTATTTTTAGTGTACAAAAAAGCATTTGTAATGGAAGCGTTTCATTAAAAATTTTTTATTGTGCTGAGGTTTATACATGTCTGTGACACTCTTGCTTGTGGAACAGTAACCATAACATATTTTATGGGTACAAGGAGGCTCGGGTTATGCAGTATGTCAAAATTACCCTTTAAATTCCTCCCACTGCTAACACAAATTGGCCACACCCACTGTTTGCTGAGATGCACTATGCGCATCGCATTGTTACTCCCCTTGGTGTGCCTAAAGGTATTCCATGTCTTTTACAATTTTGGCAACACACCTATGTTACGTACTACTGAACTCTAAACTTTGCGTTACATACTACTCACTTCTGAACTCTGACTTACTACTGACCCTTAAACTCTTCAAACCTTACTTACTTTTTAATGGGGCCTTGCAAGGTTAATATTATTTTTTTAAGTGTGCCTTATACTGATCTTTGATATCGAGATGTAAAATGTATTTTTATTTATTTATTTATTTCTCATTAATTTTGGATAGAGTAGAGAGGATTTTCTCTGGGGTTTGTGTCCTCTAGATAACATTACCCTTCGCATCCTGTTTTGGAGACACAACAGGAAAGACATACCAGCTGTCACCTGAACAGGTATCCCCATCGAAAGATTAAATTTCAATTGTTGTTCAAGTAAAAACTGTAAAATTGTGAGTGCCCCATCACTTTCTGTTTGGGGACAATAGTCACTGAGACAAACAGAGAGGGCGAATCTCCTAAGAAAGGACACATACAGCAATCAAAAACCTGACCAAACTTTTAAACCCTTCGCCACTCCATGTAATACTAAAAATAAGTGTTTGGTCTTTACATGCACTTAAAAGAACCATTCATAGTAATTGACTGCCCTAATGCGATGGGCATCAACACACAAAAACACATTTAACATGCAAATAATAGATGTGGACAAAGCCTAAAAATTCAAGAGGTGGGAGAGAGGCATGTGAGTCCTCAGCTCAACCATTATAGGAAAAGTCAAGATTTGCCTAGAACTGCTGTCTATATTTGTGAGTACTAATAATTTTGACATTACGTTTTCAACTAAAATTACACTGCCGGTTCACACAGGGGCGACTTGTCAGGTGACCTAGCCGCCTGACAAGTCGCCTCCCGTTCTGTACAATGGAACCGTTCTAATAGGAGCGACGCAAGTCGCTCCGACTTAGAAAAAAGTTCCTGTACTTCTTTGGGGGCGACTTGCATAGACTTCTATACAGAAGTCGTTTTGCAAGTCGCCCTGGAAGTCGTGTGCAGGTCGCCTCGGTGAGGCGACCTGCAAGTCGTGCCGCCTCTGTGTGAACCAGGGCTTAGGCTACTTTCACACTGAGGCGCTTTGCAGGCGCTATAGTGCTAAAAATAGCTCCTGCAAAGCGCCCTGAAAGAGCCGCTCAATTCACTCCAGCGTGGAAGCCCAAGGGCTTCCACACTGGAGCGGTGCGCTTGCAGGACGGTCAAAAAAGTCCTGCAAGACGCATCTTTGCAGCGCTATAGGAGCGATGTATTCACCACTCCTAAAGCGCCCCTTCCCATTGAAAACAATGGGGCAGCGCTGCAAACCCGCCGGCAAAGCGCCACTGCAGCGGCGCTTTGCGGGCGGTTTTAACCCTTTTTCGGCCGCTAGCGGGGGTTAAAACTGCCCGAATAGCGCAGCTAAAATGACGGTAAAGCGCCGCTAAATATAGCGGCGCTTTACCACCGGCGCAGGCCCCAGTGTGAAAGTAGCCTAACACATTTTCTAGTGTAGGGGTCAACCTTTTTCACATTTTCTGTTGGCGTGCCGTAGACCTCAGATCAGCCCCAGTTACTGCACCTTCAGACCACAGATAAGTTTTAATTTCTGCACTTTCATACCCTAAATCAGCCTCAATTCCTGTAGTTTCACACCTCAAATCTGGTTCAATTCCTCTACCTTCAGACCTCAGATCAGCCCCAATCCCCATACCTTCAGACTTCATATCAACTTCAATTCCTACAGACCTCAGATTAGCCTCAGTTCCTGCACCTTCAGACCTCAAATCAGCATCAATACTTGCACCTTCAGAACTAAGATCAGTTTCAAATCCTGCACCTTCAGACCTCAGATCAGCTTCAATTCCTGCACCATCAGACCTCAAGTCAGACCTAACTTCCTGCACTTTTATACCTCAGATCAGCTACAGTTCCAGCGCCTTCAGATCTTGAATCGGACACAATTTTTGCACTTTCAGAACTCAGATCAGCCTTGGTTCCTGCACTTTCACACCTCAGATCAGCCCCCAATCTCTGCACCTCAGATCAGCTTCAATTAAAGCACCTTCAGGCCTCAGATCAGTTAAAATTCCTACACCTTCTGACCAACTTCAATTCCTACACCTTCAGACCCCAGATCAGCCTCATTATCTACACCGTCAGACTTCAGATCAGCCTCAATTTCTGCACCTTCAGACCTCAGATCAGTCTCAATTTCTGCATCTTCAGACCTCAGATCAACTACAATTCTTGCACCTTTAGACCTCAGATCCACCCCAATTCCTACACCTTCAGACATCAGATCACCTCCAATTTCTGCACCATCATAAACACAGGGGTTTTACATCCATACCTGCTGCAGCCAATGGTTCCACTAAGAGGAGGAAGGAGGGTAGGCAGGTAAGCTTCTTCATGCAATGACACAGGCAGGACTAGGCTGGTACTGAGAAAAGGGCCTGAATGTTAGAGACATAGGGCAGGCTTCTCTCAAACATCATTAAGGTGGTTGGTCCATTGGTTCAAAAGGGTAGCCAAAGCTTTGTAGTTGACAGCCTAGTGAGCTGTCAATTACAGCCTATGGCAATGGCACTGTATCTGCAGGGAGCAGGAGCCCAACAGAGGATCTTTCAGTCCTTCAGCAGGCCAGTCCATGCCATGTGAAGCTCTTCTGAGAGCCACTGAAAATTACATTGCATGCCCACCCTGGGCATACCTGGGTCTAACCCTTCTCTGTTTCATGCAAAACTAGAAATACACTTTAAAGCTCTCGCTCCTCCTGGATTCATCTCTCCATCCCCTAACTATACTGTACACATTCAGCTTTGTTTGCTGTGACAGCTTATAACGGCTTTTTATTATGTATCGGAGGACAGCCAGAGAAGATAAGTGAGGTCAATAACCACTTTTAAAGAAAACTATTTACAAGTGATCAATATTTAATTTAACTCTCTGCGTAAGACTTACATCAGCTCACATAGTTCTGCAAAAAAAAAAAAAAAAAATTTAAATAAATAATTGCTACAAAAGCCATTATTATAAGTTACCTTGCCATTTCAATCTTCAACCGGTTATGATTTCCAAAAGGTGTCAAAATGATCCTATTTCCCTTCCGTGCAACCATGGCAACAGCAGTATACAGTTTTCACACACAATTTTTCAAAATGCCCAGAATACAGAAAGTCATTGAACAGGCAGTGCTATTTCTGGCAACAACACCGATGTCCTTGAGTTTCCTACTTTAGACGTGGGTACACCCAGTGCATTGTTTCTTATTCTAACACTAAAACAAATATTGTGCCTTCAATGGGGGAAAACCTCCCACTTTGTACTCACCTCACCTGTCTTGTAATGTCTTCTCTCGTTTTCTACAGAACAGAAGCAGGTAAAATCTACTATAAAAGGTGTTTAGAGTGCATTTATTAAGAAAAAAATGGATGCTGATAATGCTGCCCTCATATTTTTCTCTCTCTACTGCCGCGCACACGGTTGGAATTTCCGACAACAAATGTTCGATGTGAGCTCATTGTTGGAAAATCCGACCGTGTGTATGCTCCATCGGACATTTGCTGTCGGAATTTCCGCCAACAAATGTTTGAGTAAAAAACAGAATCTGTTGCACTTAATATAACATAAAGAGCAGCTGGCACAAAATTGCTGGGTACAATTAAAGAAATATAAAGAAGAAGGTGCAGCGCTAAAAAATATTAAATAAGATAATGTCTCAAAATATGTATAAAATGAAGCCAAACGGAGCCTTCTCCGTCGAGAGGAAACAGGAACCCTCTATTAAACAAGATCCACCATGGAGGAAAGCTTAGAAAGGGATAGGAACACCATTACCCAAACAAACTGACCCTTACCATCAGTGTATGGGTTATACACGTATGTTGTAAACAGATAGCAATCTTCTTAGGGTAAACCAATGATCCTCTATTAGAGTAGCATCAACATATTCATCCCCCTCTGGACCAGGTGGAAAGCTTAGAGGTTCCTCTTTACAACAAGATATTGAACCAAGTGTGATCCAGTGGGCGTAAGCAACCTCGAGAATCGTGGTAAGTGGGAAGTAAAAAGAGAACGCTCATTGCGCAAACTCCATAACCAAAGATATTTTAATATATCAAAAGTAAAACAAACTCACATTTGGTAAAATACCATACAGCAGTGTGAAGCGTCCAGCGCTTCTGACCACAAAGATGGCCGCCGTGTCACCGTCCAACCACGTCCTGCGTCACCAGCCTATGAGAGGCTGACAGCTCCTGCGGCTGGACGGGGCACCTATTGGTATGAATGTTTAGAGCTTTATGCAGCCAGGGATGAATGCTTGGAATTCGAGAAGTCTGGATTCAGGTCCTTTGGGGTAGGATATGGGATCCTATTTATCAGTTAACCAGAATTATTCTGGAACTATCTTTAGCTCAATATTTGTTATTTCTTCCTCTCCCTTCCACCCCAAAGGTTGTTAAGGAAATTGTAAAATCTGTATATAATTGCATTTCTATTTTGTATGGTTTGCCTATGCATTTCACACCACACTCATTGTGAACACGGCACTAATAATGTTTTCATTACATGTTTACATTCTTTGGAGTCCTGATTAGAATTAGCCTGCCTATGTTACGCCCCTTGTTACCATAAAAGTACAATTGTAATATTAATGTGATACCTACGTAAGCAGGTGTATAAAAAACTTCAATTGCGTAGAATAAAACAGAACAGTTATTTTGGAAGATGCTGAGGGTATCTTTTGTGTCTGTTACCTACTGCAGTCGTTGTTATTAATTTGGAATCACTAATCAATATGAGGATAGGAGTTGCCTATCGATAAAATTTCCATAACAAGGTATAACGTAAATTGATCTCAGCTATCCTTAGGCTGCGCAATGGACTATTGTGTATAATTGGAAGTTACCAAATATTTCCTTCAAACAAGCAATGACTGGGGTTGACTTTATTTAGCTCATGGAAAGGATTTAACACCTTAAAGTGGAGTTCCACCCACTTTTACAACTCTTCAGCATCCCTCACTAAACTGTGCACTGTAAACGAATTGGATATTTTTACATTTTTTTCTCTGCACCTACTGTATATCTGCTGTATTCATTTTTTACTTCCTCCTCCCTGGCCGTGGCCCATCGCATCATTTCCTGTTTGCAACGCCTTCTGGGAAGGGACGGCAACTTCCTCTGACACTGCTGTTGCTATGGAAACCTGACCTGAAACCTGTTACACTGCTTGTGCTGCACTGAGCATGTGCGAGATCTGCAAGGATGAGATCCAGGAAGAAATACAGTCTGGCTTCAGATGCCCACACTTAAGATGGCCACGGCCTGCTGTACGTTTATAAAATAACAAACTACTGCTATAAACTAACAAAAACAGACCTTAGTTTACAGACTAACTTTACAAGAATACATTAAGCTTGTGTATTATAGGGGTATTTTTATTTAAAAAGTATAATTTGGCCTGAACACCACTTTAAAGTGATAGTGCATGCAAGTTTTGTTTAACATGTCCTACTTGCCTGCTCTGTGTAATGGTTTGGCATAGAGAAGCCCCGATCCTTCTCTTCTCGGGTCCCCTGCCAGCGCTCCTGGCCCCTCCTTCCTGTCAAGTGCCCCCAGAGCAAACAGCTTGCTAAAGAGGCTCCCCAGCCAAGCCGCTGCTCTGAGTGTCCTACTCTCTTCTCATTGGCTCACTGGCCAATGGCTCCCGCTGCTGTCTCAGCCAATGATGAAGGAGAGTCCCTGGTGAGCCGAAGCTCTCGCTGGATATCGATGGGTCTCAGGTAAGTATTGGGGGGCTGGGGGAGCTGCTGTACACAGAAAGTTTTTTACCTTCATGCATAATCATTAATCATTACTCCTTTCTAAAAAGCATGGAACCCTTGGCTTACCCACTTTGGCACAGTTCCCCACACACGGTTCATGTGTAAGGTAATGTCTACAGGCTTGGAAAGATACATTTGTAAATGGATAGATAACTGGCTAAAAGACAAATAGAGTAGTGGTTAATGATTCTTTCTCTGAATGGCCTAAGGTTATCAGTGGTGTACCCCAAGGTTCGGTGTTGGGACCCTTACTTTTCCATATCTTTATAAATGATATTGGGTCTGGGATTAAAAGTAACATTTCTGTCTTTGCAGATGACACCAAGCTATGCAGTGGAATAACGTCCTTACAGGATGTCTCCAATATACAAGCCGATCTCAATGCCCTGTCTAATTGGGCAACTAAGTGGCAAATGAGGTTTAATGTTGATAAATGTAAAGTAATGTACTTGGGGGGTAAGAATACATACTAGAGGGAGTACAACTGGGGTAATCAATGATGGAGAAGGATCTGGGGGTTTTGGTAGATCATAAGCTCAATAATAGCATGCAATGCCAAGCTGTGGTTTCCAAAGCGAGCAAAGTCCTTTTTTGTATTAAGAGAGGTATGGACTCCAGAGAGAGAGATATCATTTTGCCCCTGTAAAAATCATTAGTAAGACCTCATCTGGAATATGCAGTTCAATTTTGGGCACTAGTTCTCAAAAAGGATATCGGGAAACTGGAGAAAGTGCAGAGAAGGGCAACCAATGCTAACATTAATGTTGGGATCCACCCAGATGTCTGGACAGGCAGCTGGCATAGCCTCTCAGCGAGCCGCTAAGAGCCTGGGCCAGCTGCTTCTGTCCCCTCCCACAGCCCAGCTCTCCAGTGAGCGCTGGAGGGGCAGAGCAGAGCTGTTGACTGACAGTCACTGCTCTCTGCTCACTTAATAGAGTTGTAAAATCAGAAGGTTTTTTTATCTTAATGCATTCTTTGCATTAAGATAAAAAGCCTTCTGTGTGTAGCAGCCTCCCCAGCACCCCCTAATACTTACCTGAACCTCAGCTCTCAGCCATCCGGGACTCTCCCTCCTAATTGGCTGAGACACAGCAGTGGCGCTATTGGCTCCCGCAGCTGTCAAAGTCAGTTAGCCAATCAGGAGAGAGAGAGAGGGCAGGGCCAAATGGCAGCTCCATGTCTCGGGTGCCCGATAGCAAGCTGCTTGCTGTGGTGGCACTCGACAGGAGGGAGGGGCCAGGAGCTGCAACCACCTAGGTGAGTATGTATGTTTATTTTTTTTAATCCCGAACTTCTCTTTTAGGCTCACTGCTCTGTATTGATTAGTGAATATGATGTTTGCTGTATGTATTTACAACATTTTAGGTGGTTAACAGGACTTTTAGCCTTGTTATTTCCTTTTTTCCCATTTGTACAGTTGTTTCCATTGTTGGGTATCTAAGCTACAGGCCATGTATACTTGTACTGCAGTTTTTCTTTTTTTAATAAATACAGTTTGTGAAGGACAATTCATTGTTTATCTTGTAGACTTTATTGGTGAGATTTCTGTGGTGAGTTCCTGGGTCTGTATATCTGCTGTGACCATGATGGAGGTTCCAACCATCCAACCTAACAGGAGACACTGGAACTCACAAATATGAGTGAAGAAAATCCAAAACTCCCAGATGGAAAGGAATCACTAATTATGGCAGAACGATCTCAGTGCTAAGGGGAAGTAGGAGCCCACCAGGCTCTGCCTATAACTAATATATCACTTTTTGATGGGCTGCTTTTTCACTCCCAACATCCTAATGTAGAACTGTGAGCAAAACTTTTTTTTTTAATTTTGGATAGAGCAAGTCAGTTTGTTGGGGTTTTTTTCCCATCTGTGTCCCATTGGGGAGATATACCTTCGATTCCTGTCCCATAGCCAAAAAAACAGGAAGTGAGAGGAAATCCCTCCAAAGTGAGGGAATCGCTTGGGGGCCCCCTAGTCACCAGAACTAGTGTCCCCATTGGAAGATTTCGTCTCTATTACTTTTCTTTGGATAATCTGAAATATGGCATTTTCTTTTACTTTCGATAATAATGGTCAGCTGGACAAATAGAGAGTATGAACCTCCCTAACTGGGACAAGCAATAAAAACCTGATAGGTGTTCTAACTTATCTTCGCTCTGTCCAAAAAAAAAAAACTTTGCCTTTAGTTATACATTCATTTTAGGTTTTACACTAGCCTAACTAAACCACCTAAACTATATCATAACATTAGGTAAGCCCTTCTACATTAAACACATTTTGACCAGGACCAGGGGCCTTCACAACAAAAGATTAAGGCCCCTTTCACACTTATAAGACTTCAAAGTCGTGCAATTTTACCGCAATTTTGTAGAGATTTGGGAGCAGCACTACTTTGTACGACTTTGCCACAACTTTGGCATTAACAAATGAAAACATACATGGTGTGAGGCTTGTGCTTACAGCTTGTGCTTACAAAGTTGTCCTGAAATTGTGTCTATATTATTCAGGTACGATTTGCATGCTACTTGAGGGTTTAACATTGAGGTCTATGGAGTACAACTCGCATGGAAGTTGGACCAAAGTAGTGCAGGGACTACTTTGAAGTCGGCATGACTAAAAGTCGTGCCAATATGAATGGTAGTCATTGACAATCATGGAGAATGACTTGTCATACGATTTTGCAGTACAAAATCGTGGGGCAAGTCGTATAAGTGTGAAAGGGGCCTTAGGGTCCTTTTACACGGGCGGTCCACCCGGTGGACTCCGCTTTGCTCAGCGGGGGATCAATCGGTTGATCCCCGCTGAGCAGGCGGATTACAGGTCAGTCTCCGCTCACTGTGCAGAGATGGACCTGTCAGAGCCCCGTTCTCCTCTATTGGGAGAACAGGCGGTCTGTTTTCATCCGATCCGATCCTCCAGACGGATCGAAAATAGGGTCACCATCCGTCTGGATTTCACGGACAGGATCGGATAGCAGCGGGTGCCAGCAGATGTGTCACCGATATGGTTGCCACCTCATCCCTTTAAACCCAAACACATATTAATTACACAGGTTCTATGGCTGATTAAGGTGGTAATTAAACTCATTGGTGCCTTATCTGCATTTAATTAGCCTCATAACCTTGTCTAATTCATAGGTGTTCCGGTTTAAAGGGATGAGGTGGCAACTCAAGTCACCGCTGACATCTGCCGCTTCATGGGGTGAATGGAGACTCCGATCAGATCTGCCTGAAAAAACTGACAGGCGGACCCGATCAGAAAGCCAGTGTGAAAGGGGCCTTAGATTTACTAAAACTGGAGAATGCAAAATCTGGTGCAGCTGTGCATAGAAACCAATCATCTTCCAGGTTTTTTTGTTAAAGCTTGAACAAGCTGAAGATAGAAGCTGATTGGCTACCATGCACAGCTGCACTGTATTTTGCACTCTCCAGTTTCAGTAAATCAACCCCAATGGGTCTTGCACCAAAACCCAGCAGCACTGAGATCCCAGCCCCAGGAACCCATTCTGGTCTGGACACAGTGAACAGGAACACATTTCTATTAAAGAACGCATCTCACCTCCTCCTCATCAAGCATAAGAAGCTGGTTTCCAGAGATGACACAGTATCGTGGATTCCAAGCTGGGCGGTCATACGGAGAGGTGACATAGGGCATTCGATGCATGGGGGGTCCTCGAGCATCTAAAAGGGAAAGAAAAATTGTCCTCAGTCTATATCGATCAATACATTGAAAGGATAATCATTATTAGGGGTCTAAAATTAGTTTTTAGACATACGAACATGATATGATGAGGGTAACTAAAACTGTGTTAGTGTTCCAGAGCTCTGTGTCTGCATATTGTTTATAAATGTTTAGGTACATGGATGGAGCCATACTTACACACAGGCTGCTAGACCTGGGACTGTAGAGATCTACTATTGTACCCCAAAAATAAATCCTTTGTCCAGATTCTCCCAGCACAATACATTCAGGGACCATTCACACTTGTAAACATCCCTCACATTGGCATAGCTCCCAACTGTCCCTGATTTTGAGGAACTGTCCCTGATTTGAAGCAAAGTCCCTCTGTCCCTCTTTCCTCTTCATTTGTCCCTCATTTTGGTCTGACCCATATATTTGTATATAAAATGCACTTTTTATCTTTCAAAAAGTGTTTCCCAGTGCTAAACCTTTTATCTAAATTCTAAATTGCTGCATTTGTAGATGTTAAAAGCCAATATAAAGGAATAGGAGTGACAAAAAAGTCCTTGTGGATTTAATTAGCTTTTTTTGGTTTAATTTTCCTTTAAGGGTGTGTGGCAGGGGCGTGTCCTATGCCTACATACATTTGCAAATAGGTGTCCCTCATTCCATCTCAAAATGTTGGGAGGTATGCATTGGAGAGATATCCTCTCACTTCCTGTTAGGTCGACATGACAGGAAGTTATGGGAACTCTCCCTAATAACTCACAGGTACACCTTGTCTCTACCCAAAGCTAAAAAAATAAATAAAAGAGTTTTTATATATTCTTTATTCTGAATAGAAAAAGCAGCATGGCATAAGTATTATTGCTTAACGGCATCAGAGTCCTAGCTTCAGGTCTGATGAGGGGCATCAGCTGCATGGGGTCCAAAAGTTTTTGCGAATCAGTGCGGGCTTCCTTTCAATACTGGGGCTTCGGGTGCAGCTCCCGGCATCGTAAGCCTTGCGGCCTCACAGCCAGTTCCTTACTGTGCATGTGCGCCTGCACTTTGTGAACGATTACATAGTCTTCTGGAACCTGTGATGTGTTGCAGAAGATTGTGGGGGAAGGAGAGAGGGCCAAACTTCCATCTCAGATCGCTGAGGCACATCTGACCAGACATTGGAGCAGGTACCTGTCAAAGCCAGGTACCCGCTCCTCCCCCCCAAAAAGTGCTAAATGTGGCAGTGGGGGGGGGTGGGGCTTGTGCAGACAAGCAGAACTTCCCATTTTGGGTGACGTTCCGCTTTTAAAAATGTTTAACACTTGCTCTGTGGAAGGGCCCCGCTGCAAGGGGATTTTTTTTATTGGGACATGCTGTGCCTACAGAAATACAATGGAAAGCAGGTCAAACACTCTGGACCAAGTTTACAATGGGATTTTCCTGACCTGCATTTTAGGTGCGTTCCAATCGCACCCCCCAGTGCAGGAAAAAGACATCTGTTGACATGACCCCCAAAGCTTAAAATTTAAATTGATCCCTGTGAACTCCTGTAAATTCGAGCTGTAGATGGCCCTGTCAACACCACCCAGCTTGACAAACTTCAAATTAGAGCAGTCACTATTTGGGTAATCTGAGCCGCCATGATTAAAAAAACTGAAATCCAATACATGAAAGGGGTGAGCCACAGAAAGTCAGGCTGAAGAAAGGGCTACATACAGCAGGTGTGCTATTGCTGCCTATTGCATTAGAGCAGTCATCTCCAAACTACGGCCCTTTGCTTACCTCTATCCGGCCCTTGAAGTACTATTCCATCCACAACTGAGACCAGTCATGGCGCACCATTCCTCCCACTCACACCAGTGATGAGGCACTATTCCTCCTACCAATCATGTGGTGCCATTCCCCCCACAGACACCAATGCTGGGGCACTATTCCTCCCACTGACACCAATGATGGGGCACTAATCCTCCCACTGATACCAATGATGGGGTGTGATTCTTCCCACCGATACCAACAATAGGGAACTATTTCTACCACTGATACCAACAATAGGGAACTATTCCTTCCACTGATGCCAACAATGGGGCACTATTACTCTCACTGATACCAACAATGGGTCACTATTTATCCCGGTAAAACCAATGAAGGTGCATTATTTACGCCTAGTGACGATGGGGCATTTTTTACTCCCACTGGTCACAGTCTGGCTAAAGCCTGAAGGACAGTAAACTTGTCCCCTTTATTTAGAAAGTTTGGAGAGTATGCAAATAAATTTAAGGAAACATTTTAAAATGTATTAAAACATGGACAGTGTCAGTAGGGCAGAGGTTGGTGTCAGTCAGTAGAGTAGTGGATGGTGCCAGTAGGGAAGGGGACTTTGTCATTAGAGCAGAGGATGGTGTCAGTAGGGCAGCGAAAGGTGTCAGTTATCATTTTTATTATTTTATTTTATTCTTTTTTTGCAATAATATTTTTTCTTTTTTGTTACAATTTTTTTTTTGGGAGTTGGGGGATCTTTGGTTAAATATCAGGGGTCCATAAATAGACCCCTGATGTCTCACGTTTAAGACTAGAGATGGGCTCAGGCGTGTTTGGGATCCTAGTCCCAACCCACCTGCCCGATCCTGCCAGAAAGCCGACACTCCACACGGCTAATCACAAGCAGTGAGGCATTTCCCAATCTGTGCAGCTGGACCAGGAAATGTCTCACTGCCTGTGATTTGCCGTGTGCAATGTTGGCTTCCTGGGGGGGGATCGGGCACGTCGGGTGGGACTAGGATCCCGAACACGCCCGAGCCCATCTCTGAGACAAAGACAGGAAGTGAGGACAGAGATTCTGCTGTCCTTTTCTCTGCAGCCTCATATGCACTGCACAGTAGACAGAAAGAAAGGCTTTTTTGTTGTTTATTGTTTCTGATCATGCGCAGTCTCTCTTTCTGTTTTTTTCTTGTACGAAAACGATTCACATTAAAATGAAAATCGTTCGTTCTGTTCCCATGCGAGAAAAATTTTGGAGTTTGTCCGTTCGGAATCGGCTGTTGAAAGATGTGTACACACTATACGAAAATCGTACGAAAAAACTCTTTGGACGAAAATGTTTGCCTGATTTCCTTATAGTGTCTACGAGCCTTTATGACCTGTACACACGATCCGAAAATCGGGCAAAAAAATACAGCTTTCAAATAGATCATACGATAATCGGATTGTTAGTACAGAGCTTTTCGAGAGCTGATCACGACAGCTCATCCGATATTATCCGATCGGACAAACGCAATTTTTTTTTTCGTACGATACCAGTTCGTACAATTTTCGTTTAACCACTTCCCACCCGGCCTATAAAAATAACGGTGGTTCAGTTATCCTGACTGGGCATCATAACAGAGGCTCTTTACCACGTGATCAGCCGTGTCCAATCATGGCTGATTACGATGTAAATAGGAAGAACCGTTTATTGGCTTTTCCTCACTCGCGTCTTACAGACGCGAGTAGAGGACAGCCGATCAGTGGCTCTCCTGACAGGGGGGTCTGTGCTGATTGTTTATCAGCGCAGCCCCCCCTGCGGATGCCCGCCCAGGATCACCAGGGATGCCACCAGGACTACCACGGATGCCCACAAAGGAACCCCCAACAGGTATGCCACCCTAGACCACCAGGGATATGTCAATCAGTGCCCAGGCAGCTGCCAATCAGTGCCCACCAGCTGCCAATCAGTGCCCATTAATATTGCCTGCCAGTGCCAGTGATGCCAATCACTGCAATCTATCAGTGCCCATCAGTGTCGCCTATCAGTGCCCAGCAGTGCCGTCTATCAGTGCCACCGATAAGTACCCATCAGTGCAGCCTTTCAGTGCCCATCAGTGTCTCCTATGAGTGCTCATCAGTGCCCACCAGTGCCGCCTATCAATGCCCACCAGTGCTGCATATCAGTGCCACCTATCAGTGCCGCCTATCAGTGCCCATCGTCAGTGCCATCTCATTGGTGCCACCACATCGGTGCCGCCTTATCAGTGCCCATCAGTGAAGGATTACAAAATTTTATAACAGAAACAAAGAAAAACGTAATTCTTTTAAAAAATGTTTGTCTTTTTTTATTTGTTTAGCAAGGTGATCAAATACCACCAAAAGAAATTTGTGGGAACAAAATGATAAAAATTCTGTTTGGGTACAGTGTTGTATGACCGCGCAATTGTCATTTAAAAAGTAACAGCGCTGAAAGCTGAAAATTGGCCTGGGCAGGAAGGGGGGGAGGGTGTAAGTGCCCGGTATTGAAGTGGTTAATCAGTAGAGTTATTGTCCGAAAATACAATAGAAATACACTCCAACACATGACATCACTTCCGAATTTTCATTCTGTCGTACGAGAATTTTCGTCACTTTAGTTACCTCTCCATTTGTGTGTTTTGGTCACATGAACTCCACTGAAATGAACAATCAGCCGTTATCAACGCTGATCCCCACTTTTCTCGGAAATCACATGACCAAATAACTTGGCTTTTTATTATGGCGGCATCATTTTGTTTTGTTTTTTCCTTTTTTTAACACAGCTGCAAAATAACATTTAGAAAATAGGTAACCACTAAGAATTGTATACATAATATAAAGCTTGATGAATAAGGAAATAATAATAATCTGCTATGGCAGCGCACCCCTAGACACTGATATACTGCGCACACATCGAGCAAACACCCTGACAGTCAGAGGAAGTAGGGTGACATCCTGTGGGCACTCATTGGTATTTACTGCCTGCTTTGATGGGAAGTGAGATGTTGTTTAAATTATTCGGATTTACTAAAGCAGTTGATGATAGTGAAAGCGAGCAGGATGGTATTTAGCACAGGGAGATCTCAAGATAAAAGTGACAATAGCATTCTGGCCAAAGACCAAGAGTTAAAAAAAAAAAAAAAACACACAAGTAATAGCAAGACACCGAACAACGAATGATCACAAAATGCAAAACGATACCGACCGCAAACAGAATGTCACTGAAGGATCACAAACCATAAGGCCTCATTCACACTTCATGCAGCCGCTTGCGATTTTGTGTGGGCGATTTTTACGCAATTCCACGTGTCATGCAATTTTTTTAAGTGCCCATTTTGTCGCGATTGCAGCGTGATTCCGTCACGCGGCAAAAAAAAAAAAAATCGCACCTCATTCGGGATGCCATTTAGAATGGATGGCACCCAAATGCACGTTGCGTGTTTTGCAACGATTGCCACTCGATTTGGAATCGCGGGCAGAATCACACCGATTCCACCTGCGATTCCAAATCGTGAAGCGTGAATGGAGCCTAAAACAAGGCAATGAGGCTCCGTTCACAGCAGGAGGTGCGACTGAGTGTATGTACTTTTGTGAAATAACCACTTGCCGACCAAGAGCCGCCACAGTTTTACTGCGGCAGAATGGCACGGCTGGGCGAAACAATGTTATTTTTACGTCGCTTTGCCCTGTGGCCGCTAGGGGCGCCCGCTGCTCGCCCCCGGAGCCGATGGTAGTGCCCAGCGGGCGTGATGACCGCCAGGCTCCCGCCATCGCTCGCGACACACCGAGAACTGGGATCTGTGTGTGTAAACACACAGATCCCGGTTCTCTGAGGGGAGAAGAGACTGATTGTGTGTTCATACAAAGTATGAACAGCGATCTGTCATCTCCCCTAGACAGTCCCCTCCACCCTTCAGTTAGAACACAGAGAGGGAACACACTTAACCCCTTGATTGCCCCCCTAGTGTTAACCCTTTCCCTGCCAGTGACATTTTTACAGTAATCAGCGCGTTTTTATAGCACTGATCGCTGTATAAATGCCAATGGTCCCGAAAATGTGTCAAAAGTGTCCGATGTGGCCACCATAATGTTGCTGTCCCGATAAAAATTGCAGTTCGCTGCCATTACTAGTAAAAGAAAAAAAAATAATAATAAAAATGCTATAAATCTATCCCCTATTTTGTAGACGTTATATCTTTTGCGCAAACCAATCAATATACGCTTATTGCGATTTTTATTACCAAAAATATGTAGAAGAATATATAAATCGGCCGAAACTGAGAAAAAATGTGCTTTTCTAAAAAAAAAAATGGGGATATTTATTTTAGCAAAAGGTACAAAATATTGTGTTTTTTTCAAAATTGTCGCTCTTTTTTTGTTTATAGCGCTAAAAATAAAAACTGCAGAGATGATCAGATACCACTAAAAGAAAGCTTTATTTGTGGGAAAAAAGGATGTCAATTTTCTTTGGGTGCAGCGCCGCACGACCACGCAATTGTCAGTTAAAGCGACGCAGTGCCGAATCGCAAAAAATGGCCTGGTCATTCAGCAGCCAAATCTTCTGGGGCTGAAGCGGTTAAGAATTGCTATTACAGTTAGGTCCATATATATTTGGACACAGGCACAATTTTCATACTTTTGGCTCTCTATGCCACCAGAATAAAATTAAAACGAAATAATCCAAATTAATTTGAAGTTCAAACTTTAAGATTTAATTCAAGGGGTTGAATATAATTACTAAGTACAAATTTTAGGAACTGCAACCATTTTTATACACAATCCCTCCATTTTCAGGGGCTCATATGTAATTGGACAAATTAATATAATCATAAATAAAATGGTAATTTTTTATATTTTGTTGAGAATCCTTTACCGGCAATGACTGCCTGAAGTCTGGAACCCATGGACATTACCAAAGACTGGCGTAGGGATCCCCCCAAAATCCATACCAGACCCTTATCCGAGCACGCAACCTGGCAGGCCGTACCAGGCCACATGACCTCAACATGGGGAGGATGCTTTGGAGTCGGCCCCAAAGCACCTTGTCCACATGTGGATGGGGACAAGGGCCTCATTCCCACAACCCTTGCCCGGTGGTTGTGGAGGTCTGTGGGCGGGGGGCTTATCAGAATATGGAAAGGTACACGGGTACATTGTATCCCTACCAATTCACAAAAAAAGTGTCAAAAATAGTAAAAATGACAGGAGACACTTTGGGACAAGTCTTATATTAAAAAATAATAAAATAAAAATGCCCCGCGATGTAAATCCCTCTCACGCCACCCGACGAACCGAAAAAAGAAAAAAAACTGCAACTGGTCCACCTCCATGGGAGGCTCCCGCACACTGCATTCTTCTCGCTTTGACAGCTGTTATATAGCTGAGGTCGGGGCCACTTGGTGACGTAAACGAGTGACCCCGCCTTCCTCTGACGTCACGTGGCATCAGAGGGGGCAGGGTCACCCGTTTATGCCATGGGTGGCCCCGCCCTCAGCCATGTAACAGCTGTCATCGAGAAGAAGCGTGCAGTGTGTGGGAGCCTCCATTGGAGGCGATCTGTTGCAGGTTTTTTTTTCCTTTTTTCGGTTCGTCAGGCGGCGTGAGATGGATTTACATTGCGGGACATTTTTATTTATTTTTTTTAATAAAGGGCTTGTCCCAAAGTGTCTCCAATCAGTTTTACTATTTTTGACACTTTTTTGTGAATTGGTAGGGGTAAAATGTACCCGTTACCAATTCACATGGAGGGGGCAGGGTCTGTGGGTCCAGATTCCAATAAGCCCCCTGCCTGCAGACCCCCACAACTACCGGGCAAGGTTTGTGGGGATGAGGCCCTTGTCCCCATCAACATGGGGACAAGGTGCTTTGGGGGCAAAGCATCCTCCCCATGTTGAGGGCATGTGGCCTGGTATGGTTCAGGAGGGGGGGTGCTCTCTCTTCCCCCCTCTTTTCCTGTGGCCTGCCAGGTTGCATGCTCTGATAAGGGTCTGGTATGAATTTTGGGGTGGACCCTTATGCCATTTTTTTTTTTATTTTGTTGCAGGGTTCCCCTTAAAATCCATACCAGACCTTAAGGGTCTGGTATGGATTTTAGGGGGACCCCTACAGCATTTAAAAAAAAATGGTGCAGGGTTCCCCTTAATATCCATACCAGACCTGAAGGGCCTGGTATGGATTTTGGGGGGACCCCCACACAATATTTTTAAAAAATTTGATTCGGGGTTCCCCTTAATATTCATACCAGACACAAAGGGCCTGGTAATGGACTGGGGGGGAACCCATGCCGTTTTTTTTCAATGAGTATTATCTATATTGAGGGTATCCAACAATTCATTACAGCCACGATCAGTTTTAAATGACATTTTTTCCTTTAGAAATGTAATTTTGCTGTGGTACTGTTCTAAACACAGAAAAATGTGCCGCTTTGCGGGCATACTATAGACACCCCCCAGGCACGATATTTAAAGGAATATTTATTTTTTATTGTTTTACTTTAAGCATTATTAAAATCACTGCTCCTAAAAAAATGGCAGTTTTTTTCCATTGATACATGTCCCCTGGGGCAGGACCTGGGTCTCCAAACACTTTTTATGGCAATAACTTGCATATAAGCCTTTAAAATTAGCACTTTTGATTTTTCATGTTCATGTACCATAGACTTTAATGGTGTTCGCGTGTTCATCTGAATTTTTTGTCTGTTCGCAAGTTCTGGTGCGAACCGAACCGGGGGGGGGGGGGGTGTTCGGCTCATCCCTACTAAACACCAATGACCCAGTGCCACTGGAAGCCATGCATGCCCATGCCATCACACTGCAAGCTCCACCATGTTTTACAGATGACGTTCTGTGCTTTGGATCAAGCCTTCTCCACACTTTTTTGTTCCCGTCATTCTGGTACAGATTAATCTTAGTTTCATTCGTTCAAAGAATGCTTTTTCAGAACTGGTCTGGCTTTTTTAAATGTTTTTTGGCAAAGTCTAATCTGGCTTTTCTATTCTTCAGGCTTATGAATGGTTTGCACCTTGTGGTGAACCCTCAGTATTTGCTCTCATGAAGTCTTCTCTTGATTGTAGACTTTGACAATGATACGCCCACCTCCTGGAGAGTGTCCTTCACTTGTCTGGATGTTGTGAATGGGTTTTTCTTTACCATAGAGAGGATCCTGCGATCATCCACCACTGTTGTCTTCCGTGGACGTCCAGGCCTTTTTATGTTGCTGAGCTCACCAGTGCGTTTTTCTTTCCTCAGAGTGTACCAAACTGTTGATTTTGCCATGCCTAATGTTGCTGCTATCTCTCTGATGGATTGGTTTATTTTTTGAAGCCTTACAATGGCCTGTTTCACGTGCATGGACAGCTCCTTTGAACGCATTATGTAGGTTCACAGCAATAGATTCCAAATGCAAATACCACACTTAGAATCAACTACCTTTTACCTGCTTAATTGATGAAGAAATAACAAAGGAGTAGTCCACATCTGGCCATGAAAACAGCGTTTGATTCAACTGTCCAATTACTTTTGGTCCCTTGAAAATATGGGGATGGCTATTGTTAAGCTTTGTAATTCCTAAACCCTTCCTCCGATTTGGATGTACATACCCTCAAATTAAACCTGAGAGTGTGCACTTTCAGCCCATGTCCATTATATAACTATAGCTGGAATATGTTTTGGTAAATACCTGAAAAAAACTAAAATTGTGCCTGTGTCCAAATACAGTCAGGTCCATAAATATTGGGACATCGACACAATTTGAATCTTTTTGGCTCTATACACCACCACAATGGATTTGAAAGAAAACGAACAAGATGTGCTTTAACTGCAAACTTTAGCTTTAATTTGAGGGTATTTACATCCAAATCAGGAGAATGGTGTAGGAATTACAACAGTTTGTATATGTGCCTCCCACTTTTTAAGGTACCAAAAGTAAGTGGGCAAGTGGCTGCTCAGCTGTTTCATGGCCAGGTGTGGGTTATTCCCTCATTATCCCATTTACAAGGAGCAGATAAAAGGTCCAGAGTTAATTTCAAGTGTGCTATTTGCATTTGGAATCTGTTGCTGTCAACTCTCAATATGAGATCCAAAGAGCTGTCTTTATCAGTGAAGCAAGCCATCATTAGGCTGAAAAAACAAAACAAACCCATCAGAGAGATAGCAAAAACATAAGGTGTGGCCAAATCAGCTGTTTGGAACATCCTTAAAAAGAAAGAACGCACCGATGAGCTCAGCAACACCAAAAGACCCGGAAGACCGCAGAAAACAACTGTGGTGGATGACCGAAGAATTCTTTCCCTGGTGAAGAAAACACCCTTCACAACAGTTGGCCAGATCAAGAACACTCTACAGGAGGTAGGTGTATGTGTGTCAAAGTCAACAATCAAGAGAAGACTTCACCAGAGTGAATACAGAGGGTTTACCACAAGATGTAAACCATTGGTGAACCTCAAAAACAGGAAGGCCAGATTAGAGTTTGCCAAACAACATCTAAAAAAGCCTTCACAGTTCTGGAACAACATCCTATGGACAGATGAGACCAAGATCAACTTGTACCAGAGTGATGGGAAGAGAAGAGTATGGAGAAGGAAAGGAACTGCTCATTATCCAAAGCATACCACCTCATCAGGGAAGCATGGTGGTGGTAGTGTCATGGTGTGGGCATGTATGGCTGCCAATGGAACTGGTTCTCTTGTATTTATTGATGATGTGACTGCTGACAAAAGCAGCAGGATGAATTCTGAAGTGTTTTGGGCAATATTATCTGCTCATATTCAGCAAAATGCTTCAGAACTCATTGGACGGCGCTTCACAGTGCAGATGGACAATGACCTGAAGCATGCTGCGAAAGCAACCAAAGAGTTTTTTAAGGGAAAGAAGTAGAATTTTATGCAATGGCCAAGTCAATCACCTGACCTGAATCCGATTGAGCATGCATTTCACATGCTGAAGACAAAACTGAAGGGAAAATGCCCCAAGAACAAGCAGGAACTGAAGACAGTTGCAGTAGAGGCCTGGCAGAGCATCACCAGGGATGATACCCAGAGTCTGGTGATGTCTATGCGTTCCAGACTTCAGGCTGTAATTGACTGCAAAGGATTTGCAACCAAGTATTAAAAGTGAAAGTTTGATGGATGATTGTTAATCTGTCCCATTACTTTTGGTCCCTTAAAAAAGTGGGAGACACATATACAAACTGTTGTAATTCCTACACCGTTCACCTGATTTGGATGTAAATACCCTCAAATTAAAGCTGAAAATCTGCAGTTAAAGTACATTTTGTTTGTTTCATTTCAAATCCATTGTGGTGGTGTATAGCGCCAAAAAGATTAGAATTGTGTCAATGTCCCAATATTTATGGGCCTGATTGTATATATGGACCTAACTGTATTTGTGTTCTTTTTTTAAACTACTGGTCTTTGGCCAGCATGCTATTGTCACTTTATTAATAAGAATTAATGGCAGCGCCGCCTGTCTGCATTTTTCTGTGTTGTAGAAAAGTGCGCGATTTTGCACACATGTTAACGACTCACTGGTGTGAATGAAGCCAATCGCGAATTGACAAACAGTATGACAAAAAGGGTCACTAGAGGATGACTACAAAGCAAAAACCGAAGAAGAAAACACTTGCTACTCCAACAGTCCACACAAGTAAGGAGACCTAACTAGAAAAACCTAAAACTAACCAGAAACAACCTCCATAAAATCTAACTGTACATGACCACAAAACACATTTATAACTGACAGTACAGTTATGAATTATATGACTGGATGACACAGCAGTGGTCCCCAAATGACGCTTTGCTTGCTTTTATCTGGCTCTTGGAGCACCATTTCAATGACTGTCCCAACAAAGGGGCACAATTCCTCCCAAAGACCAACAATGGGGCACAATTCCCACCAATGATGTTCACAGTTCATCCAATTGACACCAACAATCAGGCCCAATGATATCAATGATGGAGGACCATTCCTCTCAACGACACCAATGATGGGGCACAAATCTTCCCACTGACACCATTGATGGGGCCCAATGACACCAATGATGGGGCACAATTCATATGAGAGTCAGGACAGCAGAGAGAATGGCACATAACATGAGCCACTCAGTACAGAGCATACAGAAAGGGCTGTTCAGTTTCACATAGAAAATGACAGTAGAGGAGATGGTCAGTACAGAGGATACGGAATGACACAGAACTTGTGTCGGTCAGTACAGAGAATACAGACTGACAATGGTCATATGTCAGTCAATACAGAGCATACAGAATGACACCGGATATGTGTCGGTCGGTAGAGAGGATACGGAATGACACCGGACATGTGTCGGTCAGTAGAGAGGATACGGAATGACACCAGACATGTGTCGGTCAGTATAGACGATACAATATGACACCGGACATGTATCGGTCGGTAGAGAGGATACGGAATGACACCGGACATGTGTCGGTCAGTACAGAGGATACAATATGACACCGGATATGTGTCGGTCGGTAGAGAGGATACGGAATGACACCGGACATGTGTCGGTCAGTAGAGAGGATACGGAATGACACCGGACATGTGTCGGTCAGTACAGAGGATACGATATGACACCGGACATGTGTCGGTCGGTAGAGAGAATACAGAATGACACTGGACATGTCGGTCAGTAGAGAGGATACGGAATGACACCGGACGTGTCGGTCAGTAGAGAGGATACGGAATGACGCTGGACATGTGTCGGTCAGTAGAGAGGCTACGGAATGACACTGGACATGTGTCGGTCAGTAGAGAGGCTACGGAATGACACCGGACATGTGTCGGTCAGTAGAGAGGCTACGGAATGACACCGGACATGTGTCGGTCAGTACAGAGGATACGATATGACACCGGACATGTGTCGGTCGGTAGAGAGAATACAGAATGACACCGGACATGTGTCGGTCAGTAGAGAGGATACGGAATGACACCGGACATGTGTCGGTCGGTAGAGAGAATACGGAATGACACCGGACACGTGTCGGTCAGTAGAGAGGATACGAAATGACGCTGAACATGTGTTGGTCAGTAGTGAGGATACAGAATGACACCGGACATGTGTCGGTCGGTAGACAGGATACAGAATGACACCGGACATGTGTCGGTCTGTAGAGAGGCTACGGAATTACACCGGACATGTGTCGGTCAGTAGAGAGGATACGGAATGACGCTGGACATGTGTCAGTCAGTAGAGAGGAAACCTAATGACACCGGACATGTGTCGGTCAGTAGAGAGGATACGGAATGACACCAGACATGTGTCGGTCAGTAG
The DNA here is from genome assembly GCF_042186555.1 of Aquarana catesbeiana. NCBI lineage: Eukaryota > Metazoa > Chordata > Amphibia > Anura > Ranidae > Aquarana > Aquarana catesbeiana. The sequence continues at coordinate 30,284,243 of NC_133332.1, forward strand.
AGAGGAAATGTAATGACACCGGACATGTGTCGGTCAGTAGAGAGGATACGGAATGACACCGGATATGTATCGTTCAGTACAGAGGATAGGATATGACACCAGACATGTGTCGGTCAGTACAGAGAATACAGAATGACGCTGGACATGTACAGGTCAGTACAGAGAATACAGAATGACGCTGGACATGTGTCGGTCAGTACGGAGAATACAGAATGACACCAGTCATGGGCCAGTAAGTAAAACAACCCAAATAAAGAAGGCAGACTTCATCCATTGGATGAGCACAGAATATATTTGCAGGTAACCTCTGAGCAAATTATTGTCACTTCCAGTTACTGTACACAGAACAGCATATTACATCATAAGGTTATTGATCAGTATCTTTTTTAGAAATGTAAAGTCAACGACATGACTGTATAATATTATAAATGCATATATATACAACTGTATCTACCCTGTAGATACTGTAGGTATCCTTACATGCTCTCTAAAATGTTTAACACATGATAAACCCGAATAAGCCAGATGTGTAAATCTTTTCATAATATTTGTTAGATAGATAGATAGATAGATAGATAGATAGATAGATAGATAGATAGATAGATAGATAGATAGATAGATAGATAGATAGATAGAGGCTTATTCCAGGTAGATACATAGATAGCTATAACAGATGGTACAACAGATACAGATAGATTACAGATTGGTAGGTAGGTGGGCAGGTTGGTAGCTGCTTCTTATTCAATCCATACTGCTATGTTTGTGTTATGCAGAGTATATAACGGTGAGAATGAACGGATATCCAGCAATAATGTATGTATTTCTTCCATCCACAGACATTGCACATCCTGGATGGATCTTGCGGACAAGACAAGCGGTAGTCACTGTAGCGTGCTGTGTAATGTACAGAGATACATACAGGTCTGCTGTGTAGTAAGAAGAGAGGGATAGAGCTGGGGGGGGGGGGAGAAAGGTAAAGGGAGAGAAAGGGAAGGACGAGAGAGCGGGGGCGCAGAGGTAGATAGAGAGGGGGGTGGGGGAATATAGAGTGTAGATGGGAGTGCAGGGGAAGAAGAGAGAGAAAAGGAACTGCAAAAGAAAAAAAAGACAAAATGCTAATAGATAGGAAAAGGAAAAGACCGGGGGTGGTAATAAAAAACAGGGGGGGGGGGGGAGTAGAAAAAGAACGGCAGGGAGGGGGGGTCAGAATATAATAGAAGAGAGGGCTTGAGATCAACAAATCAGCACTCAGAGAGACAGCAGACTATCTGGAGACATACTGGGGTGAGAGAGACAGCAGGATATAAGGAGACATACAGGGGCGTCTCACCCTTGTCACCCTGGGAGAGCGCTCATTCTGCATTGTAAGAGACCGTCGTGTGATAAAAACTTCAACCTTATTCTGAAAACCCCTAAATATAGGAATTAAAGCAGCGACAGTTACCTAGCAACCATCAGCACTGACACAACCAACCACACACAGACACACAATGACACACACACACACAATGCCATGTATGGGCCTGCTGCTTCCTGGTGCATACACACATACATCGGGCTAAATACAGTCACACAAATATACACCCCCTTTACAGTACAGAACCGCAAATATACACCGCCGTGTGCTACAGTCACACAAATATATACCCTCCGTACAGTACAGACACACAAATATACACCCCCTGTACAGTACAAACGCAATGTTCCCCAAGCACACACTCAAGAGAACCGGCTATTCAGTGATGCTGAGTGCTGTAATGAACACAGGCTAGAAACCATGGATAATCAAAGTGAATAAAATGTCATCAGCACACCAAGGATTCCTTGAAAGGGTCCAAAAGCTTTATTCTGTGGTCAAATGATAAATATACAGCAACGTTTCGGGGCCACACACGGCCCCTTCCTCAGGTAAGTGACAATGTGCAGTGTAAACCAACAAGTATTTAACAGACAATCCACCAATCAGTGTACAGAACAGACACGCAAATATACACCGCCGTGTGCTACAGTCACACAAATATACATCGGCGTGTGCTACAGTCACAGAGAAATACACCGCCGTGTGCTACAGTCACACAAATATACATCGCCGTGTGCTACAGTCACACAAATATACACCGCCGTGTGCCACAATCACACAAATATACACCGCCATGTGCTACAGTCACACAAATATACACCGCCATGTGCTACAGTCACACAAATATATACCGTCGTGTGCTACAGTCACACAAATATACACCGCTGTGTGCTACAGTAACACAAATATACACCACCGTGTATATTATTATTATTATTATTATTATTATACACATTTATATAGCTTCAACAGTTTACTCAGCACTTTACAATGTAGAGGGGGGACAGCACAATTACAGTACAGTTCAATACAGAAGGGACAGGAGAGCCTTGCTCGTAGAGCTTACATTCTAAAGAGAGGGGGTGGTGGTACAAAAGGTAATAGATGCAGGGAATGATTTGATGGGGGCGGCTCGGGGACAGTTGTTAGGTGGGTGTGGGATAGGCTTCCCTGAATAAGTGAGTTTTAAGGGATCTCCTAAAGGTGGACAGGTTAGGGGCTGATCGGATATACCGGGGCAGGAAGTTCCAGAGGATGGGAGTTTGAGAAAGTGATGTGACATCCATACTGAGATATCATTCAGTAAGTTTGAGATCCGTGAGGAGATCGAGGGGATGAGTTGAGTGAAGAGATAGATCTGGGTGTTATCGGCGTAGAGATGGTATTGGAGGCCATGGGAGGTTATCAACTGGCCCAGGGAAGAGGTATAGAGTGAGAATAGGAGGGGCCTAAGGACGGAGCCTTGGGGTACCCCAACAGAGAAAGAGGAGCAGAGGAGATGGAGTTGTAAGTGACAACGAAAGTGCACTGAGATAGGTAGGAGGAGAACCAGGATAAAGCAGAATCACAGAGGCCAATGGAGTGTAGTTTGCTGAGGAGGAGCAGGTGGTCAACTGTGTCGTAGGCAGCTTAGAGGTCTAAGAGTATGAGTATGGAGTAAAGGCCATTGGTTTTAATAGCTAGTAGGCCATTGGTGAGTTTTAGTAGGGCAGTTTCAGTGGAATGTTGTGGACGGAAGCAGGACTGTAGGGGGTCGAGAAGGTTGTTGTCCGTGAGGTAGCGACTCATTCTGTCATGGACAAGGCGTATGATGAGCTTGGAGGCAAAATGGGAGCAGGGAGATGGGTCTTAAGTTATTCAAACAGGTGGGGTCTAGTGAGGGTTTTTAAGTAGGGTGGTAACCAGTGCATGTTTGAGCGGGGAAGGAAAGGTGCCGGAGGAGAGGGAGAGGTTGAAGATGTGGGTTAGGGAGTTTAGGATAGAGTGAGAAGGTGGCTGCAGTAATTGTGAGGGGACAGGGTCCAGGGGACAGGTGGTGAGGTGGGCCATGGAGAGAAGTTTATCAACTTCATCGTTGGTAACTGGGCAGAAGGAGGAGAGTATTGAGTGTAGTGTTGGATCTGATGTGTTGGGTAGGGGAGGAAGTTGAATGCTGGATATCTCCTTGCAAATTGTGTCGATTTTGCATTTGAATTGGTTGGCAATCTGTTCAGTGGTAAGCAAGTTGGTGGGTGGGGGCAGTGGGGGGTGAAGTAAGGAATTAAGGGTAGAAAAGAGTTGACGAGGTTTGGATTAGAGGGTTTTGATGAGAGTGTTGTAGTAGGTTTTTTAGCAGTGTGGAGGCAGGAGTTGTATTTGAGAAGGGCAGATTTGTAGAGGGTAAAGTCTTGCAGGGACTTAGATTTACGCCATGCTTGCCTAAGAGCGCGGCTGCATCTCTTGAGACTTCTGGTGTCATCTGTTTGCCAGGGTTGTGGCAGATGGGGTCTGGTTCTGCGTGTAGAAACAGGAGCAAGTACATCTAGGGAGGATGACAGCGTGTTGTTGTAGATGGAAGTGGTTAGGTCTGGGCAGGACAGGGGTGCAATTTTGTCGTAAAGGCCATCAGTAGCTGGATGAAGAAGGGAAGGCTTGAGGTTGCGAAGGTTTCTGCGGGTAGTGGTTTGTGGGTTGGCAGCATGGGAGGTAGGAGACAAGGAGAGTGTGAAACGGATAAGGTTGTGATCAGAGAGAGGAAAGGGGGTGTTAGAGACAGTTGCAGGGAGTGCGGTGATGGGAGAATACGAGGTTGAGAGTATTGCCGTTCCATTGTGTTAGGTTAAAAGAGGAGGTTAGGTTGAGCGGTTGAGAAGTGGTTGCAGTATTAACATTGATTGGAATGTTAAAGTCACCTAGGATGATGGCATGTACTTCGGAGGAGAGAAAGTAGGGTAGCCATGCAGAGAAGTCATCCAGAAAGCAGTCGCAGGACTACAGGAGGCCGATAAATGACTGCAACCCTCAGACAAGCTGAAGAGAAAAGACGAAAGCAGTCCACTTCATAAGAGCAGGGGGAAAGAGAGGGAGGTGTGGGAAGAACCTGGAAGGTCCATTGTGGGGAGAGGAGAAGTCCGACGCCACCTCCTTTTCATTCACTGGGTCTGGTGGAGTGAGTCCAGAGGAGGCCACTGTGGGACAGGGCAGCTGCAGAGGTAGTGTCGTATTCCTGGAGCCAGGTTTCGGTAATAGCAAATAGATTAAGGGATTTGGAGAGGAAAAGGTTATTGACAGAAGCTAGTTTGTTGGAGACTGAACTGGCATTCCAGAGGGCACATGAAAGAGGGGGGCTGACTTGTGGAATCAGGGGAATAGGGACAAGAAGGTGGGAGTTATGACTACTGTTGGAGGAGGTAGACAGCCAGTTTTGGGGGTGGGAATTGGGTGTGGGAAGGTTTTGGTGCGATGTCCCCAGACATTAGTAGTAGGAGGGTGAGGGTGGTAAGGTGGGAGTGGGATTTATAGGAAGGCAGTGGAGTGGAAGTGGTGATACTGTGAGGGCATAGAATGAGCAGGAGGTGATAAGTGCAGTAATATTGAGTGGGCAGAAAAGAGGGAGATATGTACAGGTTGGGGGCTGGAGAGGGGGGGTAAAGAAATGAGAGTTTGAGGAGAGAGGACTTTATAGCAAAGATTAGTGTGAGCATGTTGGAGGGTGGGGAGATGGGAATAGATGGAAGGCTGAGGAAAGTTAGAGGATGAAGGGGAACTTTGTGTAAAATAGGTGTGGAAGACTAATGTCTGTACTTATTTTTTTTATAGCAGTGCCTTAGTCAAAGTGCCGTGTACAAGTGCCAAACACTTGTCACCGGAGTGACACTTTGTGGAAGGAGTGGCCAGCCCAAACCCTTGCCAGCTGTCCAAGAAATGAACTACATTTATACAGGGATGGTGTGGGGGGAAGATTCCAAATTTTTCAATTAGGAGCTGATAAAACCAGGCTCGTGGGTGGGTGGGGTTTACAACTGGCCTGGACAGAGTGCAATGCAAGACGGGGCAACAGAATAAGCTTAAATGTTTGATCTTGTCAAAGGCAGCGTAATACAAAATCTGTGTACTACAGTTACATAAATATACACAGCCATGTGCTACAGTAACACAAATATACACCGCCGTGTCCTACAGTAACACAAATATACACCGCCGTGTCCTACAGTAACACAAATATACACCGCTGTGTGCTACAGTAACACAAATATACAGTGGCACGTGCGCCAGTCATACAAACAGATACCCCCTATCAGTGGCAGTCCATACGGGGGGAACGGGTGCTGCCCCCGTCATCCATGCATCCGGCCCCCTAATCTACATTCATGGCGCCGGGCGCATAGATTCCAATGGGTTTTTTTTTTTTTTTTTTTTTTTTAGAAGCACATGATTAGAGCCAGAGGCTCTAATAGGCTTCAAAAAAGGGTGGGCTCAGTGTGCACAGCACTGCGCCCTGAGCCCACAGAGTTGTGTGACAATTGCGAATAAATATTCGCTATTGTCTTCTTGAATCACCTCCTGAGTCCTGAGTCCCGTCACCCGATTGGCCAAGAGGAGAAGCGATCCTATTGGCTGCCGAGGAGGAGGCGGGAGGAGACGCAGGGGAAACCACCGTGAAGCACCAGAAGTAGGAGACGCAGGGTGAAGCCGCCGCCCAAGACCTAGATGGGGACCGACCGGGGGGGGGGGGAATTATCTGCCTGTGACCTGACCGACCGGTTGGCGGGTGGACTGTTTGCCCCCCCATGTGCTACAGCCACACAAATACACACTGCCATGTGTTACAGTCACACAAATATATACCCCCTATACAATACGGACGTACAAACATACACCACCATGTTCTGCAGACACACAAATATCTTTAACTTGTTCAGCTAGCTTTGGTAATGAAAGATAGGAGCCAATTGGTTGACATGCTCCAGGTTCTTGGCTGCCCAGTCTTAGTGGACCCCCCCCAATCATTTGAGGTAAATGATTATACAGTTCAATGGGGGTGTACCACATAAATGCAGAACATATAAAGAATAAAAAATAGAAAAAATTATGAGGTGAGTTTATCTCACCACTTGCCAGCTGTTTTCGTGCATCTCACTCAAAGTCCCGATTTCCTCGTCTTCTATCATTTTTATTTGCTTAATTTAGGATACACCTCCACTGCAGGAGGGGATCAAAGCGCAACCCATCATCTCCTTCTATGATACTGTGGTAAACGCAGTTGCGCAAGAACAGGAAGATGTGGAAGCAACTGTGGCGGTGCCAAAAAAAGTATGAACCATTACACTTGAAAAAGGAGACCCTATCACCTTCACCTCTGTTGGCCATACATACGGTTTAAGGGGACTTGCCCAGGACGTGGCCTCCTTGAAATAGGAAATGTCCACATTTAGAGCCATTTTACACCATAGAAACGCAGTTCAGATGCGTTCCAGGTGCTTTTCTGCATGCACGTTTTTTACGCGTATTTGATTCGTTTTTGATGCAGTCCAGTGCATTCCCCCCCCCCTCTTTATTCTTAACCTTAAATAAGAACATATGTGTTCCAGTGCGTTTTTGATACGTTTTACAGAGTTCCAGTCCAGTACAGGAAAAATGCAGCATGTTCTACTTTTTTTCTGGTACTGGAACGCACTGGAACTGCAAGGACTGGTGTGAACTATGCCATTGAAGATCATTAAACCTACTTTCCATGTATTTTTGATGCAGAAAAAAAAACGCATTGGATTGCAAGTGGTGTGAACTGGCTCTCAAACAGGATGCAGCCCACTCCTCTAAGGGCTTTTAGACTCTAAGAATCTGTTGTAAAGGGACCCGAGTGCTGGGGACGTGGCCGCTTTGGACATGTAGTTAAGAACTGTGGCCGGCCAAAATCCAAAAGTATCTGCAGGCCTTTGTTAAGCTAGTGACTCCCAGGCAAAGGGAGGACCCCCAGGACAGTTGGTACAAGGTCCCATCAAACAGAGCCCTTGTTAATGGACTACTGTAGAAGTCCAATGCCTGATCGACACGGGATCTGAGGTCACAGTCATTGAGTATGACTTCTACGCCAAGCAGTTTGGGATGTAAGACCTCCTGGGCCCTCTTGGTTGTCCCTCGAGGTGGCCAATAACCTGCCCATCCAGATAGTAAGTGTCACCTGGGTGAAGATTCAGATAGATGATCAGGTGGTGAAGCCAGTAGGGGTTGTAAGGCCCAGTAAGTTCGGCAATACCTATTGTTCTGGGCACAAATGTACTGAAGGACTTGGACTTACACCACTTACTGACCAAATGTGAGAACTCAAGTCGAGGTGCACGGGCTGTGAGCTGTCTGGTCTGGCTCAACGTGATCTGGGCCCATGAGGCCTAACACAGGATGGCAAGGAAACAACCTGAAAAGGTGGGGGTTGTCCGCACGCCCTCCAAGCAAAAATTACTCTTGGCACCACTCCAAGAGGTAGTCTGATTTCTGTTCATTGGGGCCCATGGAGGCTACAGGGGGTCACAGTGATGGTGGAACCCTGCAAAGACTCAGTGATGTCAGGGGAGTGGCTGATTGCTTGCACCTTATCCAAGGTTCAGAAAAGGAAGGTACTGGTGTAGCTCATCAACCTGAGGACCTTCTCGATTCTTCTCCCTAACCAAGTCAAGATGCAGCAAGGGTGATACTGTCAGACAGCTGGATACAGTCCATCGCCCTGTGAGCATCACAAGCACTATTGTACAATATTTTCTCCTTTATTTAGTACAAGGGAATTCAGAGACATTTCCCATAGAAATCTGTCCATTTCCGGCTGTCATTTTCACTGCAAAAGAATGTTACGGTCTTCTCTGGCCAACACAACGTTGTTCCCTAGAACCACCAAACTGCAGCCATCAATCATTCAGTAAGCAGAAGAAAATTAAAGCAAAAATTATTCTTACAAAATATGCAGGTTCTGCAGTAACTCAGTTTTAAATTGGTCATAAAACCGAATTTTTGACATACTGTAATATCCTTTATTTGCAGATTGGTAAGGGGCACAGGGCAGTAGAAATTCTGAGATACTGGGTTATGCTGCCATCTTTCGGAGAATAAGACACCGACAACAATAAAATTGTGGAACAGACTGTATACCGCTTCTGCTACCATCATTCTTCAGTTTTGAGCTAAACTAATAGTGGAAATGATCTAAAGGGTGGGAACTGCGTCCCAAGAACTCCAAGAATAGGATTTTACAGTAAAGCAGGCCATACATGGTCGAATTTCGAACAAATTTTCTTTTCAAAATCAGAAAGGTCATTTTTTATGTGATCCGATGGTGCCACCATTGATTTTCGAAATTAGGCCGACCAAGCCTTCAATTTCACCTTATGTTGCTACAGAAAAGAATTTTCGTGGGCGGGAATCTTCTTTTCTCCCTGTAAATTTTCTTTTCTTATTACATTTCTCGCACGATTCTCCCATCGTGAAAATCGTTCGTTTTTCAAAAAATTTCCAACATGCCCGATTCCTCAAATTTGATTGCCGCACGAAAATCGGCCATTGTTGCAGCCCACTAATGGTGCGGAATTCGTAGAAAAATTCTTTGATACGATTTTCAAAAAAAAATTCTTTCGAAATTCGAACCGTGTATGACCGGCATAAGTAAAAAATCCCATTTCCTTAATCGTTCATTAAGGGACATAAGGCAGAAGGAGTTCTGACACACTGGGCCACCAAAGCAGTCCAACACATCAAACAAAATAGTAAAACTGGGAGCTACGTGTAGCTCAAAGATTCTTAAGGGCCTTACGCAGAAAGCTTGTATCAGTGGAGGCCTGAACATCCATATGGTAAAACTTAGAGAATGTTTGAATGGAAGAACAGGTGGCAGCTTTGCAAATCCTAATCAATCAATTGAAAAAGACAGTAAATTTTGAAGAAAATTTTGTAAATAAGTAATTTTTCTTCTTCACTCATGTGCGCTGATGAGGCGGCACTGATGGGCACTGATAGGCTGCACTGATGGGCACCAATAGGTGGCACTGATGGGCATTAATAGGCAGCACTGACTGGCATTACTAATGGGCACTTATTGGCATCACTAATGGGCACTGCTGGGGCTGCACTGTAATCAGGGCACTGATGATCAGTGCCCCGATTACCTGTACAGGTCTCCCCTGCGAGGAGATGCCGCTGATTGGTTCTCCTCTCCTCACACTCTGTCAGTATGAGGCAAGGAGAGCCAATAAACTGCACTTTCTTGTTTACATGTGACCAGCGTCATTGGCTCTTTACCAAAATCGGGTTTGCACCGTGTCCTGGAAACACGGCGCGACTACGATTGGCGCGCTGCGTGCTCCCGCGGGCACGTGGTGAGGGCGGTTCCGGAGCGCCGTCATATGACGTCATCCCAGAATGAGGAATGTGGCATCCTGCCACCATCATTTTACTATACAGTGGGCGGGAAGTGGTTAAAGTAGAACTACAGGCACATATTTTTTTTTTTCATTTTGGATACAGAAAGGGGGGGCTATATCCGCTGTTGTTTTTTTTTTTTTTTCCTCCTACATCTGTGTCCCATTGCAGAGATTTCTCTTCACTTCCTGTCCCAGAGTCAATAAGGAAGTGAGAGAAAATCCCTGCAAATTAGGGAAATTTCTTGGGAACCCCAAGGTCACCAGAACTAGTCCCCATTGTAAGATTTCCCCTCTTTTACTTTTCAGGGGACAACCCAAAATGTGGGATTTTCTGTTACTTTCACTTTCAACGATAAAGGTAAGCAGGACAAATAGAGAGGGGGAATATCCTAATGGGGGCCCAGAAAGCAATAAAAACTTGGCAGGTGTTCTAATCCCTCTGCACCCTATCCAAAACTAAAAAAAAAAAAGTTTTGCCTTTAGTTATACTTTAAATGAGTTGTAAAGTCTCCAGGTTTTTCACCTTAATACATTAAGGTGAAAAACCTTCTGTGGTGCAGCTGCCCCCCAAAGCCTCCCTTTTTCTTACCTGAACCTGATCGTTCCAGCGACAAGAACCCCCAGCAGCTCCAGCTGCTGTCTCGAGTCCTCATTGGATAGACTGATAGCAGCAGAAGCCATTGGCAATTAAATCCAGTGACACGGGAGCCAGGTGGAGGGGCCGAGTCCTGCTGTCTGTGTCAATGGACGCAGCAGCAGGACTCGGGAGCACGCCCGCCACCATGGAAAGCGGCTCTCTGTGGGGGCACTCAATGAGGAGGAGGAGCTAGGAGCGCTGTCAGGGGACCCCAGAAAAGGAGGATTGGGGCCGCTCTGTGCAAAAGCCTTGTGCAGAGCAGGTAAGTATGAAAGTTTTGTTATTTGAAGAAAAAAATAAATGAACCTTTACAATCACTTTAAGCCAGTAGGCTTGGGGGTTTCCAAGTAATTTTCTAGCAAAAAATACAAATTTTTACTTGTAAACAAAAAGTGTCAGAAAAAAACCTGGTCTTCAAGTGGGTAATATTCATAGCAAACTCCTCCATCCATCCGTGTCTCCCCCATCCATCCATGCTTTATTTTGTTAAGAAATCACTTTGGAAAACAACCCCCTAGCATTTCTGGCCGTGGTCATCTTAAATAAGGGCAAATGATTAATGTAGCATTTACATCCTGGAATCCATCTGCCCTTAGCGCAAGCAGTATGCTTAGCTGAGAAAACACCTTCACCTCTCCTCCCCTTCCTGAAGACTCCTGTATGAAGTCATTTGCCTAGGCAAGAAACCAGAAAGTAACTAAATGTAAAATGTAAAAAAAAAGTTTGAAACAAGTAACTTTGATATACTTTCCTATTTATTAACGTTAACAGCATAATGATTAAAAATAAACAATATTGATTGGGAGAGTGAAGTTCCACTTTAAGGCAAGATATGGCCGCATCCACCACAGGGAGGGAACATTTATTGACAAACGCTACCTTACCAGGGTACTGTTGGGCAATACGTTTGGGAGGGGAATTAACTGGTCAAGAGAGGAGTAGCCACCATACATAACTGATTGTCGTAACAAGTATACTTGGAAGGTTTTGACAGGTTTATAGGAGCCCAGCTTCATTTCTAAGCATTTACGTATGTAAATTAGAACCAGGATGGTATCCTTAAGCCTAGGTGTTATGTCATCAGACTGAGCCTCATCAGGCATTAGATCATCTAAAAGGGATAGATTAGACTTCTCGTCATCCTTAACTGTATGCAACAGACTTTAGAGGAAAAGGCGTAAAAATAGGCTTAAGGCCCCTGCCTTTTGAGTTCTCAGTCATGGTAATGGTCCTTTGCATAAATTATGACACAGTTGCAGAAAATTCTTCCGTGGATAATGCAGAAAAAAGAAGCAACACCGGTCAGAGCCAATGAAGAATCCAAGGAACATAAGGCACCAAGAAGGAAAGAGAAGACCACACTGGCATTAGGTCCAACAAGAGGAACATTGCAAGCTACCTCAGAGCTGTTAGCGGAACGATAGCCTGCAGCACCAGTGCCCTTGTGCTTATGACTGAATAATTCCTCATATTTCATAGGAAATGAACTAAACCAATAAGGGTCCTTATGAAACCCAACTGCAGGAGCAAAGGAGGTTAGGAAACCTTCTGTAAAACCAACTCACTGTAGGTAGCAGTGAGAAGGACTGACCTAGGGAGAAGTTAGCAGTGCTTCAACACAGGCCGAAGCATACCTCCCAACACTTTGAGATGGGAATGAGGGGCACCTACTAACAAAGGTATGTAGGCATAGGACACGCCCCCTGCCACACCCCCTTAAAGGAGAATTAACCCCCAAAAAAAGGTTAAATAAATCTACAAGGACTTTTTTTTACCACTACAATTCCTATTGGCTTTTAAATTGTGCAAATGCAGCAATTTAGAAATTGGATGAAAGGTTTATCACTGGGAAACACTTTGAAAGATAAAAAGTGCATTTTATATACAACTATATAGATCAGACCAAAATGAGGGACATATGAGGGGGAAAGAGGGACAGAGCGACATTGCTCGAAATCAGGGACAGTTGGGAGTTATGCCGAAGGACGATAGAGGAAGGGAAAAAAAACGTGGCCAGGACAGTAGCAGTGCTGTAGCATTTCATAGTGTTATGATGTGTCCTACACTACATTTCCCACAGAGCCTTTGTACTTTGGAGAAGCTAAGTCATTACGTGGTCTTGTAGTCCATGCGGCAGCTGGCCAGACCAAAAGGTGACAATGCTGCTGAGAACTAGAACAACTGCATACACAGTTTCCACTCCTATACTAGAAACACAATCATCCTCATTTTAATGGCACAATCATCAGGCACACTTTATGGCCAAAGGATGTGGACACTTGGTCATCACCCCTGTATTAGCTTGTTGGAAATCCTATTCCAAAAACTATGGCTATAAAATATAGAGTTGGTCCCCCTGAATGTGCAGCTATAACAGCATCCACTCTTCTGGGAAGGCTTTCTACAAGATTTTGGAGTGTGTCTATGTGAATTTTTTCTTATTCAGCATTTGTGAGATCAGGTACCGATATTAACCAAAAAGACCTTACAACCAGCATTCCAATTCATTCCATTGGTGTTCAGTAGGGTTGAGGTCAGGGTTTCTGTGCAGGCCGCTCAAGTTCCTCCACACCAAACTCATCAAAACCATGCTTTTATGGAGCTGGCTTTGTGCACAGGGGCTCACTCAAGCTGTAAGAGAAAAGGACCTTACCCAGATTGTTGCTAATTCACTGTAAATACTTGAACCTGAATAATTTAGTGGGTTTAAGTGTCACCACACTTTTGGTTATATATTGTAGTTTTGATGGTCAGGTGTCCTTAAAGTCTGGCCATATAGCATTTGTTTGTCAGTAAAACAATAGGAAAAAGAGAAAGGACTGAGCTACCTAAATAGGTCAAACTCAGCAGAGCATGACATAAACCCGCAGTAAACCTGTACTTGTATTAAGGGAAATTTAGGAGCTGCTATAGCGCCGACTTCACACCTAGCATTGTGGTAACATACAGTATAACATGTTTTACTGTACAAGTTGGGTTTGTTAGTTTTTTTCCTATTGACCAACATAGAATACAGCGATGACTTCACAGGCGAATGACTCACCACTGAGCCTTCCACCCTGCTAGTAGCCTTGCCGGCACAGGACCGCTATTAAACCAAATTAAAAAGTTAATTTTGTATTTAAAAAGAGAAAATTTTAGCATATGTACCCAAATTCTAGGTGTCTTTTGGTTGATTACATGATGTGCGTATCCTTGCTCTTCCACCGTGGGCAGTAGGTTGGTCTCCAAGTTTCCGGCTATTACTTAAAGTGATTGTAAAGTCTTGTTTTTTTTTTTTCAATAAAAATAACAAACATGTTATACTTACCTCCTCTATGCAGTGGATTTGCACGGAGCAGCCTGGATCCTCCTCTGCTCTCCTGGCCCCTCCCTTCTGCTGAGTGCCCCCACAGCAAGCAGCTTGCTATGGGGGCACCCGAGCCGAGTCACGTCTCCCTGTGTCCATCCACACATGACGCTGTGGCCCAGCCCCGTCCCCTCTCTCTCCTGATTGGCTGACTGACTTTGATTGACAGCAGCGGGAGCCAATGGCGCCGCTGTTGTGTCTCAGCCAATCTGGAGGGAGAGTCCCGGACGGCTGAGACACTCGCGGACATCGCTGGACAGAGATGCGGCTAAGGTAACTATTAGGGGGTGCTGGGGCGGCTGCTGCACAGAGAAGGCTTTTTATCTTAATGCATAGAATGCATTAAGATAAAAAAACCTTCTGACTTTACAACTTCTTTAACTTTAAATCCAAACCACTGCAATTTTTTTTGTACATTTTTCATCCACCCTGCATACTTTTTAAAGTACTGTATGTCCTCCCATTAAAAAAACAAATATGTGGCTCTGCACTTAATTAACATAAGCATCTGCAGCTTCTAGTGATGGTGTGGCAACTATGCTGCACTGCTCCTGAATTCAGAGCAGAGTTGCCGCTCTCATGTAGTCTGCGCCCACTTATACTATAATGGGATGAAATGTTGCAGGGGGCACGTCTATTAGCATTGTCACTGCGAATTCGCAATCCTGCAGCTTATTAATCACCAGCTGGTCACATCTAGTCCCACCCACTGCTTTTTTCTATTGGCAACTTTGCCTCTCCCACTGTGATCTGCAGTGCCTGTGAAGGGGGAGCATGTGAGATACAAATGAAGGAGGATTTGGCCCAGTCAGGGAAGATAAAGATTTTTTTATATCTACTTTATGAGGCTTGTGCATCAGAGTGTAACTGGATTTGGTAATTGTTTAGACTTCAGGCAGGAGCCTTTAGTTCTACTTTAAAGGGTAACTCCACTATCGCGGCAAAAAATAATAATATTGTGTATACAATTGCGATTCATATTATAATTGAATGTCTTATCTTTCCTTTTAAATCACTGTAATCTTCTGTAAAATGCAATATGGCAACCTGGAGGTGTTCAGTACACAGATGACGTACAGAACTCCCCCTAGAAATGCATTTTCTGCTTGAGTGATTGGCTCACTGATTTTCCCATAAGTCTGCACTAAGTCAGATTTTGGGCATCCCCTGCAACAAAAATTTCATTTTTGGTGAGAGACTCCCTAAGGAAAATCACATCTAAAGAGATGCATTCCCTGCCACTTTCCTCATTAGAGCAGTGCAAGTGCAGCAGCTGACTGATTATTATAAAATCATCCCCATTCCCAACAGCTTTTCTTTCGAAATAACAAAAGGTAGAAATCTGCAACAAAGTTTGTTAAAAATCCCTGCAATGTACATAGTTATACCTGACATGAATCTGCTGGGCCAATGCCCTTGAACATAGGCCGACCAATATGCTTACATTTGCGTGCCTTTATAAGTATAACTCACAGTGTATGTTTCAGTTAGTGAGCGCATTAAACCCTACGTTTGCCCCAACAGGACTTTGCATTCTGCAAAATAATCCCATACATTGTTATGTTGGCCATAGAGACAATGATAAATATTCAATCAGTCAAAGATTTAAAGCAGTAGTAACAATAACCACTTCAGCCCCAGAAGGCTTTGCCCCCTAATGACCGGGCCATTTTTTGCGATATGGCACTGTGTCGCTTTAACTGACAATTGCGCGGCTGTGCGGCGGACAGATCGGACACTTTTGACACTTTTTTGCAACCATTGACATTTATACAGGGATCAGTGCTAAAAAAAAGGAACTGATAACTGTGTAAACGTCACTGGCAGGGAAGGGGTTAACACTAGGGGGCGATCAAGGGGTTAAATGTGTTCCCTCAGTGTGTGTTTCTAACTGTATGGGGATAGGACTGACTAGAGGAGGAGCCAGATCGTTGTTTCTACTTAGTAAGAACAGACGATCTGTTTGACCTCCCATCAGAACAGGGATTTGTGTGTTTACACACACAAATCCCCATTATGGCTTTCCTGCCCACGATCGCAGGTGGCCTGCTATGGCTCTTACAAAAGCCACCGTACATATACGGCGATTCCTGCAGGAGAGCCATCCTGCCGCCGTATATGTACTGGAGCCGGTCGGGAAGTGGTTAAAAAACGAACAAACAAAAAACATTTCCCTGCAAGGCAATTTCATAATGTGCTAGTATGCATCGCATAAACTAGCACATTATGAGAGACATACCTTAAAACGAAGCCCTCTAGCGCCACGCTGTCACCATTGACAGGGCTTCCAACTTCCCCCGGTCTTCCTTCCAGGTACACGGCCTCTGGCTACATGAGTGGCTGGGGGTGCCACAATTTACGGCACAGGCTCTGAAGGTCCGGCATCTTATGCCGGACCTTCAGCGCACATGCACCAATGACGTCACCGCTGCATGCACTCTGAATATCTCCTAAACTGTGCAAGTTTAGGAGATATTCACAATACCTACAGGTAAGCTCTTATTATAGACTTACGTGTAGGTACAAGTGGTAGAACAGTGTTTACTACCACTTTAAAGGTTTCAGTGGTTTGTTGTAAAATGACCAATTGGCATAACAAAGAACTCAATTTCTTTAAACTCAGGTGGACTTTCCATCATGGCTGAAAGTTCCTTTTTCATTATATCTATCATCTTTTGAATGAACTGTAAATTTTGCATCAGCTGATTTGTAAAAGATTGGCTGGGCATCATTCAACCCAGAAGACTGAGGCTATCTGGTGAGTGTGGAGCCTCACTGACACCCCCCCTGAAGGTGCATCAGCATGGCGCCCTGCACTCACATACAGTGCCTTGCAAAAGTATTCACCCCCCCCCCCCCCCTTGGCTTTTTACTTACCGTATTTTGTTACATTGCAGCCTTTAGTTCAATGTTTTTTTTAATCTGAATTATATGTGATAGATAAGAACACAATAGTCTAAGTTGGTGAAGTAAAATTTGAAAAATATATACATAAAACTATTTTTCAGAATTAAAAAAATGATAATTGGCATGTGTGTATGTTTTCACCCGCTTTGTTATGAAGCCCATAAAATGCTCTGGTGCAACCAATTACCTTCAGAAGTCACATAATTAGTGAAATGATGTCCACCTGTGTGCAATCTAAGAGCCGGTTCACACTGAGGCAGCACAACTTGCAGCGCGACTGCCTCAGGCGACCTGCACACAACAGCAGCAGCGACTTGCAAAACAACTTCTATATAGAAGTCAATGCAAGTTGCCTCAAGTCACCCCCAAAGTAGTACAGGAACCTTTTTCTAAGTCGGAGCTCCTATTAGAACGGTTCAATTGTACAGAACGGAACGCGACTTAGTCGCCTGACAAGTCATCCCAGTGTGGACCGGCTCTAAGTGTCACATGATCTGTCATTACATATACACACCTTTTTGAAAGGCCCCAGAGGTTGCAACACCTAAGCAAGAGGCACCACTAACCAAACACTGCCATGAAGATCAAGGAACTCTCCAAACAAGTAATGCCCCGTACACACGGTCGGATTTTCCGATGGAAAATGTCCGATCGGAGCGTGTTGTCGGAAATTCCGACCGTGTGTGGGCTCCATCGGACATTTTCCATTGGATTTTCCGACACACAAAGTTTGAGAGCAGGAGATAAAATTTTCCGACAACAAAATCCATTGTCGGAAATTCCGATCGTGTGTACACAAATCCGACGGACAAAGTGCCGCGCATGCTCAGAATAAATAAAGAGGGGAAAGCTATTGGCCACTGCCCCGTTTATAGTCCCGACGTACGTGTTTTACGATACCACGATCAGAATGATCGGATTTTCCGACAACTTTGTGTGACCGTGTGTATGCAAGACAAGTTTGACAAGTTTGAGCCAACATCCTTCGGATTTTGTTGTCGGAATGTCCGAACAAAGTCCGACCGTGTGTACGGGGCATAAGGGACAATGTTGTTGAGAAGTACAAGTCAGGGTTAGGTTATAAAAAAATATCCAAATCTTTGATGATCCATAGAAGCACCATCAAATCTATCATAACCAAATGGAAAGAACATGGCACAACAGCAAACCTGCCAAGAGATGGCCACACACCAAAACTCACGGACCAGGCAAGGAGGGCATTAATCAGAGAGGCAGCACAGAGACCTAAGGTAACCCTGGAGGAGCTTCAGAGTTCCACAGCAGAGACTGGAGTATCTGTACATAGGACCACAATAAGCCGTTCGCTCCATAGAGTTGGGCTTTATGGCAGAGTGGCCACAAGAAAGCCATTACTTTCAGCAAAAAACAAAATGGCACGTTTTAAGTTTGCGAAAAGGCATGTGGGAGACTCCCAAAATGTATGGAGGAAGGTGCTCTGGTCTGATGAGACTAAAATTGAACTTTTTGGCCATCAAAGAAAATGCTATGTCTGGCGCAAACCCAACACATCCCATCACCCAAAGAACACCATCCCCACTGTGAAACATGGTGGTGGCAGCATCATACTGTGGGGATGTTTTTCAGCAGTCAGGACTGGGAAACTGGTCAGAGTTGAGGGAAAGATGGATGGGCACAATAAGAAAAAAAACATCTTCAAAGTTGTGGGCATGTTCTGTAAATTAAATGATGTAAATCCTCAAACAACCCATGTTAATTCCAGGTTGTGAGGCAACAAAACACGAAAAATGCCAAGGGGGGCTGAATACTTTTGCAAGGCACTGTACAATGATACAGAGGATGGTGCTTACATCATCACATCAGCTGCTTTCTGAATCAATAATGACTGCCCACTCCTGACGAAGATCTCAACGGGACCCTACATGTCACATGACCAGGCTGGAAAAAGTCAGTACTGTATTAAAAAATGCATGGGAGAGGACAACTGTTATACCTTACAAAAACTGTCTCCCAGTTCCTAAGGCTGCATTCACACCTGAGCGTCACATTTTTGAACATTTTTTTCTGACTTTTCCAAGCATTTGGACACGTGTTTTTGAACATTTGTGTACAGCATTTTTAAAACATTTTTGAGCTTTGGCATTTTCTAATTAGCCAATAGAGAAAAATATCATCTGTTTCATCATTTGTTGTTATGTTTTACAGCTTTTTTTATCTGCTTATATGTATTATTTCATTATTTATTATTTATTTATTTTTTTTAGTAAGGGGTTAAGGGTTAGGGTTTAATGTATTATTTATTTACTTATTGCTTATTTATTTGTTTTGTTAGGTAAGGAGTTAAGTTTAGGGTTAGGGGTTAATATTAGTGTTAGGGTTTAATAGAAGGGTTAGGGTTTAATGTTAAGGGTTAATATTAGGGTTACATTTTTCATTTATTTATTTTTATTATTTATGTATTTTATTATTTATTTATTTTCACTTAAATGTTGCATTTGAGCAGAAAAGCGCTCAAAAACGCATGACAAAACGCATTAAAACACTCAAAAAAACACTTGAATCAAGCTTTTCCATGCATTTCAAAGGAACCAAAAACGCTTAAAAAAAAGGTACTAATCTGCCCAAATCGACCTACAAAAAAGCTCCATATCTTTTTGAGCTTCAGGTGACGTACAGTGGAGATGTGAATCATCTCCATAGAGAATAATTGATTTTTTTTTTTCTCCTCCAGCATTTTGAAGCTTCAAGCCACAAAAACGCTGAGGTGTGAATGGGGGCTTAGTGTGCATAACTGTATCAAACAAGAAAGCCCTAGCGGTTTACAATATTTTTAACAATAGGTCTCCTATTTAATAGTGTTATGCATACTCAGGAGCTGTTACAGTGAAATGGAAGTGGAGGTTCTTGATTACCAGGTCTCAGGTGTTACACAGAGATTAAACAAATCCTCCCCACAAAAGCTGTACCTGTTTATCTGAAGCCCTTTCTTCTCCAGAGCCATTCAAAGTCCAAAAAGCAGGGAGCTGAGTGTATTCTTAGACCTGAGTGGAGGGAATGGACACACCTCCCCTGTACACAGTCTTATAGGGAAGGGAAGGAAGCTGAGTGTATTCTGAGACCTGAGTGGAGGGAATGGACACACCTCCCCTGTACACAGTCTTATAGGGAAGGGAAGGAAGCTGAGTGTATTCTGAGACCTGAGTGGAGGGAATACACACAACCCCCCTGTACACAATCTTATAGGAAACCATGCACAGATGCGTTTCTCAATCAACTGCTGTGTGCTGGAGCTACCCTCCCCATCCCTCTAGATATGAACCCTGGACACGCATTTGAAGTAGAATATAAGCTCCATGCTTCAAGGGGCATGCATACTTTTTCAAGGCACTGTATATGCTTTACGACGGGTGAAAATGTTGGGTTTAAAGTGATACTTAGAAAATTAGGTCCTGCTAGATTACTTCAGGCTGGCCCCTTTTCCATGTATAGCTATGTAAAACATTAAAAATAAGTGCCTATTCTGTTAAAAATCCAGTAATACACTGCCTCACCCTGCTCTGCACATGCTCAGTTGCTCTCTATTCTCCGCACTGTGCCTAAAATCAGAGTCACTAGAGGCCAATCAGCTGATAGCTTTAAGATTTACTGCTGCTTAAGGGGAAGAAAGCAACAGTAATGACACAGACTGTGCAGGGGGAACACACATTAGGGAGGGAGAAAAGAAAAGTAGGAGTGGTAAAGGAACAAACTCTGCTGCCAGGGAGACACAAAAGAATTAAACTTACAAGGATAGTGTCTTATCTTATCTCCCTAATATTCTCTCCTTTTTCACTTATTGGCAGCCTATGAACTTCAGCACTGTAAAGCTTCTGTCAGCTTTCCTCTCTATCTGAGCCAAGACATACAATCAAGCCTGGAAATGCACATATTTTAATTGAAGAAAGGGACATATAGTTTTTGAGACCAACGGGGGTGGGGGAGGTGGGGGGGAGTTTCCAAAAGGGAAATGACTGCCCTGGGCTTCAACAAAATGGCAGCCTCCAGCAAGAACAAACAGGAGCAATGCTGGAGGCAATTTACAGCACACACTAGTTTTGGTAGTATAAATATTCATGTGGAATGTTCTTTTAACCCCTTTGTGGCGGTGTTTCCCGATACTTTAAGGGGTTTCAGATGCCAGGAGGCAGGGCAGGGCTTATAATCATGTGACCACCGTGATTGGCTGTCACATGATTGGAAAGCTTTCAATTGGCCGTCAGTAACTGTGCTGGGAGCACGCAGGGAACGCACACTCGGCACAGCCGTATTTACAATCTGGTATGCAAATATGTGGCCACTCGGCGGTAAGGCCCACCCACCAAGAGGCCGCATATTTGCATATTGTCAGTGTGAAGGGGTTAAAGAACATTAATTGCTATCAAACTGTTATGGGTAAAGTTCTGCTTTATTCCGCTTCAATCCCAAATGAGTTCAGTAGGGTTGAGGCAGTGGCGTATCATCCATGGGTGCAGGGTGTTCACTGCACAGGGGCCCCAGGGGGCCCACTGTGCTCCGACAGACACTGCACCTATGGATGATAAATGTTCTACAGCTGCGCCTGTCATTGGTGTAGCGGCTGCCCCCACTCCAGGGGGCAGCACGTGGCGGGGTCACCCGAGAGGCTGGTATGTGATGGTGAGACTACTCCCCTTCACATAGCTGCCAGGTGGGACGTGCCGCTGAGTGGAGGAGGCGGGTTAGGTGCTGAGGGGACGGATTGGAAGCACTGCAGTGATGAGGAAAGTTTCCTCCTTTCTGGTGGGCAGATCCAACTTCTCTCTTCTGCCTCCCAGCTCCGTGCCTTTCTGACCATGCCCCTCTGCAAGCTGGTCCCCCCCCACCTCCTGCCTTGTCTCCTCCACTCACCTATTCCTTCAAGTCAGTCCATGCTGCTCTCTCTTCACCTGCCTCTTCTGTTATTGTCCTCCACCTGTCCTCACTCATGGCGGGGGCCCGTCCTGGGGTACACGCTGTCCAACTGGAGCCGGGCCAAGTGACAGAGAGAGGCAGCAAGTTCATCAAGTGGTGAGAGTGGAGCATGGGGAGAGGTGGGGATGTGAGAACATTCTACAGTCCGAAAACATTGAGGGTGACTGAGACTTCTCCAGACTCCCCCTTTACTGGGGATATCCCATGTGTGGGAAAGTGACAGGAGCCAGTATAGGGTAGGGGTGAGTCCTGAAAATGCTGAAACTTGTAGTGTGCAGGAAGCAGGGTCCTGCACACAACTCCCACCGCCGTACACTCCTCTCCTGCAAATACTACCCACCGCCGTACACTCAGCACTCCTCTCCTGTACACACCACCCACTGCTGTACACTCTGCCCTCCTCTCCTGCACATACTACCCACTGCCGTACTCTCCTGCACATAATACCCACCGCTGTACACTCAGCACTCCTCTCCTGCACACACCACCCACCGCCGTACTCTCCGCACTCCTCTCTTGCACATATCACCCACCTTCGTACACTCCGCACTCCTCTCCTGCACATACCACCCAACGCCGTACACTCCACACCCCTCTCCTGCACATAATACCCACCTCCATACACTCCGCACTCCTCTCCTGCACATACTACCCACCGCCATACTCTCCGCACTACTCTCCTGCACATACTACCCACCGCTGTACACTCAGCACTCCTCTCCTGCACACCACCCACCGCCGTACTCTCCGCACTGCTCTCCTGCACATACCGCCCACCGCCATACACTCCACACCCCTCTCCTGCACATACTACCCACCTCCATACACTCCGCACTCCTCTCCTGCACTTACCACCCACCGCCGTACACACCGCACTCCTCTCCTGCACATAATACCCACCGCCGTACACTCTGCACTCCTCTCCTGCAGATACCACCCACCGCCATAAACTCTGCACTCGTCTCCTGCACACACCACCCAACGCCATACACTTCGCACTCCTCTCCTGCAGAAACCACCCACCGCCGTAAACTCCGCACTCCTCTCCTGCACACACCACCCACAGCCGTACACTCCGCACTCCTCTCCTGTAGATACCACCCACCGCCGTACACACCGCACTCCTCTCCTGCAGAAACCACCCACCGCCGTAAACTCCGCACTCCTCTCCTGCACACACCACCCACAGCCGTACACTCCGCACTCCTCTCCTGTAGATACCACCCACCGCCGTACACTCTGCACCCCTCTCCTGTACATACTACCCACCGCCGCACACTCCGCACTCCTCTCCTGCACATACCACCCACCTCCTTACACTCCACACCCCTCTCCTGCACATACTACCCACCTCCTTACACTTTGCACTCTTCTCCGGCACACACCACCCCTTGCCCTACACTCCGCACTCCTCTCGTGCACATACCACCCACCGCCGTACACTCCGCACTCCTCTCCTGCACATACTACCCACCGCCGTACACTCTGCACTCGTCTCCTGCACACACCACCCACCGCCGTACACTCCGCACTCCTCTCCTGCAGATACCACCCACCGCCGTACACTCCGCACTCCTCTCCTGTAGATACCACCCACCGCCGTACACTCTGCACCCCTCTCCTGCACATACCACCCACCTCCTTACACTCCACACCCCTCTCCTGCACATACTACCCACCACCGTACACTCTGCACTCCTCTCCTGCACATACCACCCACCACCATACACTCCGCACTCCTCTCCTGCACATAATACCCACCGCACCCCTCTCCTGCACATAATACCCACCGCCATACACTCCACACCCCTCTCCTGCACATACTACCCACCTTCGTACATATGTAAGTCATCTCAGACTTAACCACACCTCTTTAAGCCACACCCAATGTTTGGCACCGTTTAAACCATGCCCACTTTTCACTGCGGCGCGCTACACACACCACATTTTTTTTTCTCAATGCCTTGGGCCCACTTTAGATTTTGCACACAGGCCCACTGATTTCATGATACGCCGCCGGTTTGAGGTCAGGGCTCTGTGCAAGCCACTGAAGTTTCTCCTCACCAAACTAATGACACCATGTCTATATGGAGCTGGCTTTGTACACAAGGGCGCAATCATACTGGAACAAAAAGAAAATCTTCCCCAAACTGTTGCCACAAGGTTAATGTCTTAGAATTTTCTAACATGTCATTGAGGCTTGGTTCACACTATTGCGATGGAGGCACCAGCGCGATTCCAGGGCGGGTTCTTGTATCGCATGTCTCTGGCAGGCAGTTCTTATGAACTGCTGTGCATGTCAATACAAAGCTAATGACACCCCCAGATCGGTTCACAGATCGCAGTGCAAACTGCCAAATGGTGCAGGAATCAGATCAAGATCTGATTCCAGTGCAGATCAAAAAAAGGGTCCTGCACCATTTTGGTGCAAATGCAATGCAAATTCAGCCATACAATCTGAATGGCTGAATTCGCATCACACAGACATCGCATGTGATCTGCACAGCAGTGCGAATCACATGCGATGTCTAACATCGCACCAGTGTGTACCCAGCCTAGGGTTGCCACCTGTCCGGGATTCACCCGGACAGTTTCAGGTTTGGAATCATGCTTCAGACCACCTGAAACCCAGACACATTATTCAGACCAGCCTATGGCTTCCCAGCAGGGTTGCTGGCTGCAGTTGTGTAAGCCGAGAGTGTCTGTTACACTCTCTTTCTGGCCCAAAGCCAGCACTAACAATCCCCCCCCCCCACACACACACACACACACAGACCGGAGAGGAGAGAGGGCTCGATCTGCACCTCTTTCACCCGCCCCTACAACTCTGTGTCTGCCCACACTCCAATCCCTGGCGCTGCCCGCTGCCTCAGAAAAGGAAAGCTGGGGCTGAAAATTTGAAGTCCAGCAGCCTCAGATACATCTGGATGAGAGGTGCTGGCTGCCAAGGGGTGTGCGAGCTCACCATCCATCCCTGTCTGTGACTGAAGTCTCCCTCCTTCTCTCTCCTGTCTTTGAGTGAGTACACCAAGGTAAATCAGAGTTCTCAGAGCACCCTTTACATCAGAGTTCCCCTTTACACCAGAGGCCACAGTGTTCCTCCTTACATCAAAGTCCTCTCCCTACATCAGAGTTCTCAGGGTTCCCACAGAGTTCCTTATGTTAGAGTCCCCAGAGTTCTCCCTTACATCAGAGTCTGCAGAGTCCCCCCTTACAGTGTAAGGGAACTCTGTGGACTCTGATGTAAAGGGGGACCCTTGTGATTAATTTAGAAATGATTAATTTTATTTAATTAAATTTAAATTGAAAGAGATTCAATTAATTTTAATCAATTTAGAAATGTTATTTAATTGCAAAATATATGTATAGTTTATACTATATAAAAAAAAAAAAAATTATGTGCACCGCTAAAGTGTTCGGGTTTGACTTTAAGAAGAGGTGGCAACCCTAACCCAGCCTGAATACTAAGAAATTAACAGGACACTTCACTGGAGACACCTGAACTCAATCATTTGGAGGGCTGACCATAATACTTTTGGCCATATAGTCCATGACCAGCAGTAAATGAACACCATCCGTATGATAAAAGCTGCTACCAGATTGGTTAATACAAGTTCGTTTTTTTTTTTTTTAAAACCTACAACGAGCCTTTTCCACTTATCAACAGGGGAATCGAGCTTAGATCAAAGCATGAAAAACTGCACAGGCTTTTCCTCCTGTACGTTCTATCCTCTGGTGAAATACAAGTAAGTGTACGTGAGCCTTGATGATCTCTGATGAAAAGAGACTCAGACGGCAATCGTCTCCCAATATGAAACCCCATGTGAGCCAATAACTCATTCCCGACAAGCACTGTTTCCTTAAAGGCAAACTAGAATGGTTTTCAGACAACTTTATTTGACAGTTTTTGAAATGTATACCTTTTTTAAACTGATGTCTTATTTTCCTCAACGATTAAGCCCCCACTGGACGAAACATGTTAGAGAGGGTTCTCCCATGGGTAGGACCAAGCTGAGCCAATTTTTTACTAAGAGAAGCTCATTATATGCCGAGGCAGACTGTGGATGGGCGTCATTTTGTTAAACTCCTCGATGTGCCAGTATACTGATGAGCCAGTATTCAACCCCGACCAGCACCTGCAAAGATTTGTGGCTAGTTGGCTAGGATACCAGATTGGGGTATTCGCTTTTCACCCCACCCATCAGGATATAATTAATGAGGTGGATCGGGCTTCAGAGGCAAGGGATATTTAGATGCATGTCTAAATCTACCCTTATTGAAACTCCAAACAGGGCTCCACAAAGCAGGAGGGGGCTGCATTCCGCTAGTCGAAGCTGGAGAAAACCCATGTCAATTTTTTTTTTTGCTGCTTGTGCCCCATTGAGGAGATTTCCCATGGCCTCCTGTTCAGATGATAAGTGAAAAGCTTAGTACTTCCCATTGATCTTTGTCTTGGAGGCAATGGCCACCAAAAAGAAAGAGTGAATCCTGCCAATGAGGATACATACAGCAATAAAGACCTACCAGAGGTTCTGGCTGATCCCTTCTACATCAAAACTTTAAAAAAAGCTTTTTTCTTCATGTTCACTTAAATGGGCCAGTTTACACCATGACCACATTCACACCGCATGCAAAACGCACTCCATTTGCGATCTGCAGCAGGTGTCTGTACAAAGAAAACAACACCCCAAACGCAAGACGCAAAACGCAGTGCGTTTGCCTGCACCGGATCACGCATGGTACAAAAGTACCATGCGATCCGGTTGCCGTGCACTACTTTTGGTGCTCTGTGGTGCGATTTTAGCCCATTCAAAATGAATGAGATGAAATCGCACCACAGAGAATCGTCTGTGAATCGCACAGGCAGGATTCATGTGCGGCATGGTGTGAACCGGCCCTTAAGCTTAGAGTGATGCTAAAGCTTTAAAGGGTTTGTAAAGTCAGAAGGTTTTTATCTTAATGCATTCTATGCATTAAGATAAAAAGCCTTCTGTGTGCAGCAGCCGCCCCTAATACTTACCTGAGTCCCCTCTCTGTCCAGCGTTGTCCACGAGTGTCTCAGCTGTACGGGATTCTCCCTCCTGATTGGCTGAGACACAGCAGCGGCGCCACTGGCTCCCGCTGCTGTCAAAGTTAGTTAGTCAATCAGGAGAGAGGACCCAACCACAGCTCTGTGTCTGAATGAACACAGGGAGCTGCAGCTCGGCTCGCGTGCCCCCATAGCAAGCTGCTTGCTGTGGGGGCACTCAATAGGAGGGAGGGGCCAGGATCACAGAAGAGGGACCTGAGAAGAGGAGGATCCGGGCTGCTCTGTGCAAATCCACTACACAGAGCAGGCAAGTATAACATGTTTGTTATTTTTGTAAAAAAAGAAAGCAAGACTTTACAATCACTTTCACCTTAATGCATACAATGCTCTTGCCGCTGTATCCCTCCTCCCTGGGCAGATTGATAATTGTCAATCAATTGTCAATAGTAGTTGTCAATTGTGTGTCAGTAGACGCAGATAGGACGGCTCAGGGACAAGTATGCACGGGTGCCCCCGATGTCAATGATCTCCGCCACACCGGTTACAGTGTCTGTGATTGCCGCCACACCAGTTACGGTGTCCGTGATCACCATCACACCAGTTACAGTGCCCATGATCACGCCACGCCAGTTACAGTGTCTGTGATCACCGCCATGCCAGTTACAATGTCCGAGATCACCGCCACGCCAGTTACAATGTCCGAGATCTCCGCCACGCCAGTTACAGTGTCTGTGATCACCGCCATGCCAGTTCCAATGTCCGAGATCACCGCCACGCCAGTTACAATGTCAGAGATCACCGCCACACCAGTTACAATGTCCGAGATCACCGCCACGCCAGTTACAATGTCCGAGATCACCGCCACGCCAGTTACAATGTCCGAGATCACCGCCACGCCAGTTACAATGTCCAAGATCACCGCCACGCCAGTTACAATGTCCGAGATCACCGCCACGCCAGTTACAATGTCCGAGATCACCGCCACGCCAGTTACAGTGTCTGTGATCACCGCCACGCCAGTTACAATGTCCGAGATCACCGCCATGCCAGTTACAGTGTCTGTGATCACCGCCACACCAGTTACAATGTCCGAGATCACCGCCAAGCCAGTTACAATGTCCGAGATCACTGCCACGCCAGTTACAGTGTCTGTGATCAACACACCAGTTATAATGTCCGAGATCACCATCACACCAGTTACAGTGCCCATGATCACCGCCACGCCAGTTGCAATGTCCGAGATCACCGCCATGCCAGTTACAGTGTCTGTGATTACCACCACGCCAGTTACAATGTCCGAGATCACCGCCATGCTAGTTACAGTGTCTGTGATCACCGCCACACCAGTTACAGTGTCTGTGATCACCGCCACGCCAGTTACAGTGTCTGTGATCACCGCCACACCAGTTACAGTGTCTGTGATCACCGCCACGCCAGTTACAGTGTCTGTGATCACCGCCACGCCAGTTACAGTGTCTGTGATCACCATGTTCATGATCATAACCACACCAGCCCCAGTGTCCCTGATCACCCCCCACACCACTCATATTGTCCCTTATCACTGCCACCCATTAACAATGTCACTAATCACCGACACACCGGTCATATGGTCCCTGATCACTGCCACAATAGGCCTCCCAAGCCTATTCTGACACTTCTCATATACATGTTCTAAATAATTACTTAGAACCCAAAACATTATGCAATGGGGTTTATATACTAAAGGCAAATCCACTGTGCCCTACAAGTGCACGTGGAAGTGCAGTCGCTGTAGATCTGAGGGGGACATGCAAGGTAAATAAAAAACAGCATTTTTCCTTGCACCTGATTGGATGATAGAAATCACCAGAGCTTCCCCTCATTTCAGATTCTCTCCTCCGATCTACAGCGACTGCACTTCCAAGTGCACTTGCAGTGCACAGCGGATTTGCCTTTAGTAAATTAACCCCAATATGTTTTCTGAAAGCAAAGGCCCGGGGGGGGGGGAATGTTGGTTATTGCAATTTTTTATGTCACACGATATTTGCGCAGCGGTTTTTCAAACGCAATTGTTTTTGGAAAAATTACATTTTAATGAATTTTACTGCACACACACACAATATAATACTCTATTGTTTGTTAGAATATTAAAGGTTATCTTACTCCGAGTAAATAGATACCCAACATATCATACTTTAAAACTGCAAGTGCCCGTGGAATGACGACATACTATGGTACTTAAAATTCTCCATCGGCAACGCTCTAAAAGCCTTTCCAGGTTACAAGTTTAGAGTTACACGGGAGGTCTGCTGCTAGAATTATTGCTCTCGCTCAGACGTTCGCAGCGATACCTCATGTGAGGTGCGATCACTGTTTACATATGTGTGCAGGAACGGCGTATGCGTTCAAATTTGCACGTGAGCATAGGGGAATGGGTGGCGCTTACACTCTCTTTTCTTTTTATTTCATTTTTTATACATTTATTGCTATCACAAGGGATGAACAACATCCCAAGTGATAGCAATAAGCATGACAAAAAAAAGCCCTGCTTATAACCACCCAATGGCCAAATGTGGTAAATCAACGAAAATACCTATGATACTTAGCACCATCTAGTGGCCATCATAAGAAATTCCTATGATACTTAGCACCATCAAGTGGCCAAATGTGTTATCTTTTGTTATAAAGCATGGAAAAAAAAACATTCGTCCAGCACGGGAAATAGCCTAATAACATTTATTGTTTCGCCCTATTTGCACAGAGTGAATGAACATGCACTTTCACTGGGCGAACTGCTGTGCACATTTTGTATAAATACTCCCCTAAAAGTGCCTGACTTGGAACAAGTAGACATATTAGGAGTTCTGACTGTGAACTGTCATGCTGAATGCTTGTTCCTAGACTTGTGCACAATGGAAAATTTTGTTTCGTTTAGTTTAGTTTTCATTCGTAAAATACATAATTTCGTTCTGTTATATTTGTTATGTTACGTTAATTCGTTTTTGGATAATTCGTTATTTCTGTAGAGTGTCGATATACGTTATACCGAATCGATTCGTTTTGTATGTATATCAATTTGATTCAATATTTATGTATGTATACTATATATTTGTGATAACGATTCGTAGTTTGGAAAGTCGTTTGTTTATTGAATCTATTAACACACACAATGACAATATCTCTTCTCCTCTGCTCAAATACAATACAACACCCTTCTCACTCAGTTCTCAGGAATGTACTTTGCCAGTAATCCAACCTCCAGCACAAAATGAATCAGCTGATCAGACTGTGACGGTTCACACGGGGCGGCTTCAAAGTCGTCCGACTCTGAAGCCGCCCCGTACAGCGCGACTTCAGCACGGCTTGCAAAACTTCTGTATAGAAGTCAATGCAAGCTGCTCCGAAGTCACCCCAAAGTAGTACAGGAGCCTTTTTCTAAGTTGGAGTGACTTCAGTTGCTCCTATTAGAATGGTTCCACTGCAATTCATGGAGTGCGACTTGTCATGCGGCTAAGTCGCCTGACAGGTCGCCCCTGTGTGAACCAGCACTAAGATTTACTCTGAGTTGACCTTTTGTTTCATTAGACCTTTAAGGAATGAACGAATCATGTTGAATTCAGTCGATATTTTTCCTATAATTTCTTTCGTATTAGTTGGAATTCGTTATTTTTTTCTTCGGACATTCAGATGCATCCGAATGTCCGAAATAGCGCTTAGTCATTGGTAGTCATTGGCAATGACTAAGCGCTAACATTTGCATGAAACGCGTCTACCTCTTTGTCCCCTGCTCCATCTGTCAACCACTTGTCATATGAAGCTTCAATAAAAGGATTTTTGGAAGTGCAGCCGTCCAGAATTATTTCTTTATGGCTGTTAGAGACTTACGGCTCTGGCTTATGGCTAGTTACCCCGAGCAGCAGCCTGGTGAAGGAGCACGCATGCGCTGAATGCAAGCTCGACCACGCCTTTCGTCCATCACCACTGACGTGCTTGTTGTGTGACCGTCTTCAAGCCTCGGAGCCTTGGGAACCACCGGGAACTGCTGACCACCACAGCTGCCCAGCTGGACAAAAGGAGCACAAGCTACTTATGCCATGCACATTATATCTCACCAAAATGTGAATTGATCTTACTTTTATTAAACATTGAATTTTAAAAGACATACTTCACTCAGAGTGGCGCCCCTCCTCTCTCTCTTTCTCACCCATATCCACAGAGTCACTTTGGCTCTCTACAGCTGGCTGTCCACACTGATACAGACCAGAACCCCTAAACCCTGATCTGGTCTCAGCAGTAAATGAACTTTGCCTACTGGCACACCTGGACCTTGGAACTATTTCCATATCGCACTAGCTGCGTTTCTAGCGCTCCATCTTTTTTAATTTTAATCTCTGCACCCCGAGCAGCAGTCCTCCCCTGTTTATCATCTAGCCTCCACTAACTGTGTAGTACAAAATGATCAAGAATGGAGACCAAGCAGATTATGGCTCAGAAACTGTAGAAAAAACAAGAGAGCCAGGCGCATGGATGTTTCCAAGGAAACCTGCAATAAGAATAATGATATTGTTGTTCTCCGGCCGCTGCTCCCAAACTCAAAAGACCAGATGAGAAAAACT
Organism: Aquarana catesbeiana; assembly: GCF_042186555.1. NCBI lineage: Eukaryota > Metazoa > Chordata > Amphibia > Anura > Ranidae > Aquarana > Aquarana catesbeiana. The sequence goes on from NC_133332.1 coordinate 30,315,451, forward strand.
AAAAGGAGCACAGTTCCAATAGAATGACAGGAGGTAGAAATAGATGTAAAGGTAAAAGACTTTAATTCCAAATAAAATAATCATGTACCAGAAACAATGTATAAAAATTCCAAATGAGAAAACCAAGGGGAAGGCATGTGCCCTATGAGCACTGACTCACAGCTTCCGTGTGATCTCTGCAAAGCCGAAAGGGATGGATGGTTGTCTCAAGCCATAGAGCTGAGAGAGAGGGATGGTTTTCTCAGTGTGTGAATGCTCAGCTCCCAAACTTTCCAGGCAGAGCCAGATGGAAATAGGCTATGTCGCGTCCCGGAGCTCCTGGAAGGGGACAGGGAGTCCCGGGAGAGCTCGCTTAGTGCCGGAATTTGGTGGGACAGTGTGGAGCTGTGAGGTCCAGATGGTAGAAGGCGGCAGGAGCAGGGCTGCTGAGTCCATGTAGGGTTGCCACCTCATTCCTTTAAACACCAACACATGAATTACACAGGTTCTGAGGCTAATTTAATGCAGATAGGGGCACCAAGTGAGTTTAATTACCACCTTAATCAGCCACAGAACCTGTGTAATTCATATGTGTTCGGGTTTAAAGGGATGAGGTGGTAACCCTACCGTGCACAGGTCAGCAGCTGCAGCCGCTGAACGGTCTCAAGACGGTCACTGATCACAAGGGAGGAGGAAGGTGACGGAACTCAATCACAGACGGAGTACATGTTTCGGGGATTAACCCCTTCGTTAATACAACAATAACAGGCAAAAAAAAATTATGTGATTGATTAAAGGTGATCAGTATATACTGTAATGTAATGCTATCAACCACATATAATGACTCAACGGGAGAAATGTATCAAAGTCTCATTCCATAACAGTATGAATGTCGAGATCCTCATTTAATCCATGAGGAGAAAGAGAATTTAGTTTAAAAATCCACATGGTGTAATGTCCTTATCCCTCCACTGGAGGCTCCGACATTTCTCCTGCAATATTCTTATCTTTCCACTGGGAGCTCTGATATCTCCACAAACTCAGTCGCAGATTGATGACGTCACAACGACATCACCCGGCTCCTCCTCTTGTCCCTATTTAAACAGCCGACGTCATTTGCTTGACGTTCGTGCTAAGAACCTGATGCCAGGTAAAGATCTCCAACAGAAGACTGCCGTCATCTCTCTCTATTGGGCCAGTCAGAGCCCCGACTATCATCTCTCTTTTGGGCCGGACAGAGCCCCGACTACCATCTCTCTTTTGGGTAAGGCAGAGCCCCGACTATCATCTCACTTTTGGGCCGGATAGAGCCCTGTCTTCCACCTCACTTTGGGGCCAGACAGAGCCCCTCCAACTTCCACTTGTTGGGCCGGACAGAGCCCCTTCCTCTCTAGTAGTCAGAGACTCTCCTCTGCCCTACCCACAGTCTACTTACTTTGCCCGAAGAAAACCTTACCTGTTCCTTTACACATAGGAGACCAGTACATCTCTCAAGAAGCTACTGGGTGACCCCATCTCCAGGAATCCACTCACTGCAAGTATCTTTACATTTCCTATAAACTTTATTCCTGTGTAGTGCTACAAGGCTTAAGTTGCCTCTGAAGCTCCCTGTCGTGGATGTGTATTACCACTCTAAATAAAACCAATTGTATTTCCAACCTTATCTGAGACTTCCTACCTGATAGCTTAAACCTGATAAGGTTAAAGTTAACTGTTAAGAATACAGTATTCATAGACTTCCGAAGCTGTGATCCACACAACCCAACATAGTTCACTGCCTGAAGCATTGCACATGGTTTCTCTCTTACACAGCAACATGAATCTTTTGTGGTCTGTGAGAGACCCCTTCGGTATATGCTCAATAGCTAGTACTGTCAAAACTTTGTAATTCTTCTCATGGAAAGTAGAGAAATGGCACGATATACTATATTCACCTTTTCCTTTTATAATAGACCTATGATGTTCCCCTACTCTGGTATGTAAAGTACGTATCGTTTGGCCCACATACAGTAGGTTACAGGGACATTTCAAAACATACATCACAAATTGAGTTGAATATGTGATGAAACCGTCCCCCACCACCATCATTCATCATCACTGAAGTCATCTAAATATACAAAATATTGCTGTTACAGTATTTCTCTTCTCAACACAGCAGGCCCTGTTCATATTTTTATTCTGGATGGGGGAAATATATTAAAATTTGAACAAATAACGGCATGAACAGAAGTAAAGTAAAAAAATAAAAAAAAAGAAGTTAGGGTAACCCTGTCCAAACTTCTTCCATGGTTGGAAAGAGGATAAATTTGTATTTATTTTTAGAAAAATGGCATCTGGAAGCAGGCTAATTGGAAATGTGCTTTAGCCCTTTCGATGCAAGAGACGATTTTTGTGTTTTTTTTAAGCACACATTAAAAAATATATAATTTTAGGCCTGAAAATTAGTTAAAGCGTTTGTTAACCCAAAAAGAAAATAATAAAGACCCTGTTCCTTTAAAGCATCTTATATGACACAGTGCTTGTGCTGTGTCATTTGACCCCTGTAACACCTAAAAAACCTGGCTGATCCTGCCAGTTTCCTCCCTCGCCTCTGTAAACTGACCACGGTTCATCATGGCTGCTGAGCCCTGACACTGGGGTCAGTTTACGTGCCTCCGTCATCCGTTCTCTCCTCTGTCCTCCTCTCCCCTCCCCCTCCCCTCCCTGTCTGTGAGCTCCCCTTCTGCTGCTCAAATGAGGGTACAATTTACAATTAGCCTCTTGGTTGATGAATCTAATGTCCCCCTGTGACTGTGCTTCATAAAAAATGCAGCTATATACCTTGCAGCCGCGCAGATCGGCGATCACGTGACCCGCCGTCTCTCTCTTCTCTCGCATGACAGCTGCAGTGGGTGGGGCCACCTCTCTCCTCCTCCCCTCCTGGCTGACGTCAGTGGGGGATCCTCGGCCCCACCCACTGCAGCTGTCATGCGAGAGAGGAGAGAGATGGAGAGTCACGTGATCGCCGATCTGCGCTCTGTAAACAAGGTATATAGCTGCATTTTTTATAAAGCACAGTTACAGGGGGACATTAGATTCATCAACCAAGAGGATAATGTAAATTGTACTCTGTGGGTTAACGAACACTTTAAAACACCCCAAATATTATATAATTTCTGAAAGCAGATGCCCTGGAAAATAAAATGGTGGTAGTTCCAAATGTTTATGTCACACGATATTAACACAAATCTTCAATAAAAAATAGGATTTTTATAACAGCTTACCTGTAAAATCCTTTTCTTTGAAGTACATCACAGGACACAGAGCCATAGTAGTTACTATGTGGGTTATAGGACACCTTCAGGTGATGGACACTGGCACATCCTAAGACAGGAAGTCCACTCCCTATATAACCCCTCCCACTACTGGGAGTATCTCAGTTTTTATAGCAAAGCAATACACATGTATACTAGAAAGAGGGGCGGGACCTCTGTGTCCCGTGATGTACTTCAAAGAAAAGGATTTTACAAGTAAGCTGTTATAAAAATCCTATTTTCTTATCGTATAGGATTCTTATGACAGCTTACCTGTAAAATCCTTTTCTTTGAAGTACATCATGGGACACAGAGCCATAGTAGTTACTAGTTGCTATGTGGGATGTCCCATAGCAATGCCAACTGAGGGGAGGGAGACACAACAGAATTAGGGCAACAAGAAACTAGAGGAGTTATACTGCTGCCTGCAGCACACTACACCCAAAGGCGATATCCTCATGCCTTTTTACATTCACCTGATAAAATCTGGTAAATGTATGGACTGAAGACCAAAATTTGGTAAATGTATGGACTGAAGACCAAGCCTTGCAGATTTGAACCATGGAAGCTTGGTGATGCACCCCCCACGAAGCACTAACAGCCCTAGTGGGGTGTGCTTTAATATGAAAAGGTGGAAATTTCCTTCTTAAACCATAAGCTTGAACAATCACTTGTCGAATCCATTTAGAAATAGTAGATTTGGATGCTGCCTGTCCTCTTTTAGGACCTTAAGGCAACACAAACAAAACATCAGTTTTTCGAATCTGAACAGTCGTTCTTACCACATCAAGAGAATGTAGTGACTTTTCTTCTGCAGAACGGGGTTCTGGGAAAAATGAAGGTAGAACAATATCCTGGTTTAAATGAAAACCTGAGACTACCCTAGGTAGAAAATTAGGATGAGGACACAATACAACCTTATCCCTGTGAATAATTAAATATGGCTCTTTACAAGAAAGAGCAGCCAAATCTGATACCATTCTTGCAGAAGATATGGCTACCAGCAAAACTAGTTTCCTTGTCAAAAAGGATCAAGAGAATATGTTGTATTGGCTCAAAAGGCTGTTTCTGTAATGCTGACAGGACTAAATTCAAGTCCCAAGGGTTCAGGGGTGACTTAAGTGGAGGTTGTAAGCCGCGTTACCCCCTGAATAAAGCTACGAACCAAAAAGTGTGAAGCAAGTGGTCGCTGAAAAAATACCGATAAGGCTGAAACCTGGTCCTTGATAGTACTCAAGACCAGCTTTATTTCTAATCCCATCTGTAGAAAGTCAAGGATTCTACCTATGATATATTTCCTGGGGTGCCAACCCCTGGATTCACACCAGGAGACATATGCCTTCCAGACTCTATAATATATGACTCTGGAGGCCGGGTTCCTTGCATTAACTAGAGTAGACTCCACTGAACCTGACAGCCCACGCTTCTCCAGAATGTGGGTCTCAATAGCCAAACTGTTAAATTTAGCGTTTGTAAAGTAGGATGGAATACCGGACCTTGCGAGAGAAGGTCAGGCAGCGGCGGTAGGGTCCATGGGTTCCCTACCGCCATCTTTACGATCTGCATACCGAGATTTCCTGGACCACGCTGGGGGCCACAAGAATCACCGACTTCCCTTCCTGCTTGATCCTGCAAAGAAGTCGAGGACGCAGGCAGAATAGGAAGAAATGCATAAATCACTGAGAACCGATTCCACGGGAATACCAAGGCATCTGTTCCGCATGCTAACGGGTCCTTTTTTCCTGACACAAAGTTGTTGATTTCTTTGTTAAACCTGGACGCAAACAGATCTACGTCTGGGATTCCCCATCTTTGACATATTGACATGAAGATATCGGGGTGAAGGAACCATTCTCCCGGGAATAACTACTGGTGACTCAAGTAGTCCGCCTGCCAATTTTCTATTCCTAGAAGGAAGACTGCCGATAGGCAAAGTACATTGTTTTCTGCCCAAGATAGGATACGATTCACATTCTCTGGGCCGCACAACTTCTTGTGCCCCTTTGGTGATTAATATAGGCCATTGCTGTGGCATTGTTGGATTGAATCCTGGCAGGACAATTTCGTAAACTGAACATTCAGGCCCTCAAGACCAAGTGCTCTGCCTGAATTTCTAGAATGTTAACGGGCAAGGCCATTTCTGATCTGGGCCACTTCTCTTGGACAGTTGCCTCTTCCAGGACTGCTCCCCAACCACCCAAAAAAAAAAAAGGTTGGCATATGTTGTTACCACTTCCCAGGTAACTGAAGGAAGGATTTTCCCCTTTGCGGACTTTTGGTTATTAACCATAAACTGAGGCTCTGGCGCACCCAGCCTACAGCACCTGGTATTTCCAGGCGGTCTCCCATCCAGGCACTAACCAGGACTGACCCTGCTTAGCCTCCAAGATCCGACGAGATCGGGCGCTTTCAGGGTGATGTGGCCGTAGGTTTTGGAGTCAGACACATTGGGAATCTAGAGCTTGAGCCCTTTGTTCCAAGCCGATAGGATACTGTTTTGCAGCAGTCTCGAATGAAACTGAACATAAGGAACGGCCTTGAATGAAGACACCATCTTTCTCAACAACCTCATGCAAAGCTGAATAGAAGAATTCATCTTGCTTCGACCACCTGAATCAGTTCCTTTTATGGCGCTGATCTTTGCCTGGGGCAAGAATACCCTTTTCTGGGTGTATCTATGATCAGACCCAAGTATTTTAGCCTTCTGCATGGTTTTAAAGAAGATTTCTTCTAGGTTGAGAATCCGACCTAGATAATCTAGGTAGTTGAATGTGGTGACCGTACTTTGGTCTAAGCGGGCTACCGACTGGTCTATCAAGAACAGATCGTCTAGGTAAACCATAATCGTTTGGGCCCTTAATCTGGCTAGAAGAGGGGCCAGAACCTTTGTAAACACTCAAGGTGCAGTAGCTAGACCGAAAAGCAGAGCTACACACTGAAAATGAAGATTTTCCAACTTGAAAAGTAGATATTTCTAGTGAGCGAGGAAATAGGCAGATGGAGGTATGCATCTTTGATGTCGATTGACGCAAGAAGTTCTCCTCCTTGTAGGATGGAAATAACTGATTGGATTGACTCCATGCGAAAAAAGAGTGGTTATATTCAGGAAATGAATTTTGATTTTTGAGATCCAGAATATCCATTTGGTTTTGGAAAAAAAAGGTTTGAACCAAACCCCAACCTCTGCTCTTACACCTTAGACACTGGCAAAAAAAACTGAGGTACTCTCAGTAGTGGGAGGGGTTATATAGGGAGTAGACTTCCTGTCTTAGGGTGTGCCAGTGTCCATCACCTGAAGGTGGCCTATAACCCACATAGTAACTACTATGGCTCTGTGTCCCGTGATGTACAATAAGAAAATTCACTGAAGTTCATTTTAGGCCACACAAATACAACAAATTATCCCAATTCTTCATAAAATAAAAAAGATGAGGTTTTGCCAACATCTCAAGCCTGAAAGTTGCGTGCGTGAAAAAACAAACTTTGGAATCCAAAAGTCACCATATTTCTCCCTCTTCGTCCACCTTGATTCTCCTGCTCTTTCATCTTGCCTCATCTTTTTCTATTTCTGTTGCTCACATTATTTTAATCACTTGACATTGCTTGTTAAATATCTTCCAAAACCCTCCTTCTGTAGACTGTCATATCTTGACTGACAGACAAAAGACTCCTTATGGGCTCACCTATCTCACACCACTATATCCATATATTTACATCCGGACAAGTAATATATACCCTTATATAAACTCTTATAAAATTTCCAATAACCTTATGCTTACATACCCTTTCCATTTTTTAATATGGTGTCTTGCTCCTTTGCTATAATCTGATCTGTTGTTTTTAAACTTACATTGTAGTCAATGTTATTTAATTGTTTTATTAAAAATTCAATAAAATTCATTGCAACACAAAATTCTCCATAGGTGACACTTTAAAAACCACCACAAGTCACCAGTTTGGAGTTACCCATGAATGATGGCCCTAGAATTATTCCTCTTGCACTGCCATACGTGGCAATATGTTAAGCAGCCCACAGATTATGCAATTTTCTTTCCTTCCACCAACATTTAGTGTTGATGGGAGAATCCGTCCCTCATCGCTATTGTGTTCTGCCAGCGGGGAGCATAGGGAGCCTTCCTTGCCGGCAGAACACAATTGTCAGATTGAAAAAAAAATAATTCTGACAGGCTGGTTGTACGATCGATGGCTCGACTTCAGTACAACCACCTTGCCCATAGATGGATCGATCCATCTATGGGCAGCTTAACATGTATAGCCCAATCAATATTTTTGTACGTGGCGCTCCCCCATGTGTGTTTACTTTCATATGTGGATGGGGCAGGCTAAGTTTTTTTTTTAGTGGTGGTAGTGGGGGGGGGGGATTTGAAGTGATTGTAAAGCTCTAATTTTTTTTTTCATTAAAATAATAGACATGTTATACTTACCTGCTCTGTGCAGTGGTTTTGCACACAGCAGCCTGGATCCTCCTTTTCTCAGGGGCCCATGCCAGCACTCCTGGCTCCTCCCTCCTGTTGGGTGCCACGCAACAAGCAGCTTGCTATATGGGCACCCGAGTCGAGCCACTGCTCTTTGTGTCAATTCACACACACAGCCGTGACTTGGCCCCATCCCATCTCCTGATTGGCTCACTGGATGTGATTGATAGCAGCGAAAGCCAGTGGTTTCCCGTGCTGCCAATGGCCAATCAAAAGTGCAATTCGCCGGAGAGGCAAGGCTCTCGTGGACATTGCTGGAACAAGATGGGGCTCAGGTAAGTATTAGGGGGGCTGCTGCACACAGAAGGTTAGAATGCATGAAGGTATAAAAACCTTGTGCCTTTACAACCACTTTAAGTGCTTGGCTAATGTTAATTTTTTACCCTTATTTTTCACTTTATTTCTACCACATAGTGAACCAAAGGTCCCCTATGTGATAATATTGTGCTATAACAGGTTCTCTTTAATGAGGCATCAGGGATCTCAGTACCAGGGGGCCCTGTACAGCCACCCGATTGCTTCTATCTGACAGCCGACAGTTGGCTGGTCAGATTTAAAATGGCTAAGGCATCTCTTCTTGTTTTGGATAGTGTGCAGAAGGGTTGCAATCTTGCCCCGTGTACCTTCTTGTTCTGGTGACCCTGTTCCTCTCATTTTGTGTCCTGCTGCCACAAGGGTGTCACTGAGACACACAGTGAGGGAAAATATCCCCAGCTTAGTCATATACAGCAATAAAAAAAACAGTCAGAGGTTATACCCTTCCTTGCTCTGTTCAAAACGAAAATAAAAGGTCAAACAAGAGAAGGCCTGCATGGCCAAAGCTCAAACATGAGAAGGCCACCATAGCCAAAGCTCAAACAAGTGAAGGCCTCCATGGCCAAAGCTCAAACAAGAGAAGGCCAGTATGGCCAAATCTCAAACAAAAGAAGGCCTCCATTGCCAAAGCTCAAACAAGAGAAGGCCACCATGGCCAAAGCTCAAACAAGAGAAGGCCACCATGGCCAAAGCTCAAACAAGAGAAGGCCTCCATTGCCCAAAGCTCAAACAAGAGAAGGCCTCCATGGCCAAAGCTCATACAAAAGAAGGCCACCATGGCCAAAGCTCAAACAAGAGAAAGCCACCATGGCCAAAGCTCAAACAAGAGAAGTCCTCTATGGCCAAAACTCAAGTAAGAGAACACCTCCATGACAAAGCTCAAACAAGAGAATGCCTTCATTGCCCAACTCCTAGACATAATGCTGACAGAGTACAACTCTTAACCATCAGACGCTGCTTCTAAGAGTTAGGAATTATTAACCTCCAGCCATGGATTGGAGCCTATGCATGACCATCCTGGGAGGAACTCTTGAAATTAACAGCATGTCTTGTGTCTTGGTTTTATAGGATATGCCAATTTTTACAAAACTGGAAATTTACTAGGTTATATTGAATCACTGTGAGCCTTGGTATGTAAATATCAACGGCATTTTCCTGAATGATAACCTGAACTGCCCCCTTCAGCTTCTCAGGTCTCAATGTTGGCCAATGAGGCCACCTCTATCAGTGATGGGCTTTTACTGAGACTTAGGTAGACTGAAGGGGGTCCAGGCATTTGACCTCAAAAAATATGGTCAAAATTGTGCATACCAGGGCCCTTGGGGATTAAGAGCTGATTTGACAGTAAATCCAAGAATGGACCTGAGGTCCTCACACCTGGAGGTACCCATACCTCCATACCCATCCCTGGAGGTACCCATACATGGAACCACTGACAGAGGTACTTTTACTTCACTACACATCTGATTTTTATTATTATGGGCTCATTCACACCAAGTGCATTCAGCTACGTTGATCAGCATCAATCAACTCAAAGGAACAAAAAAAAGCGATTGATTTCTGTGTGACCTAATCACACCTTACATGAGCAGTGGTGCACACTGTGTAAAATTACAGCACGTCTGCTTTTTCATACAGCTCAACGCACGTTACTGCATGTCAACGCACTGCAGGAAATCTGCATTCTGGGCATGCATCCCTAAACACGAGTACCACTCGGTACAGCATCCAGCCGCTGTGTATTCCAGCTTGTCATAGATTTTGACAGCCCGCTGGCAGAGGGGCTGGACGCTGCACCTGTGCTTTCCGAGCGCACAATAACGCCAGGATTTGTGTGTGCAGACACAAACATATTGAGTAAAAATATTTTTCTCTGCCCCTGGACAGTTTAAAAGGGATTATAAATCTCCTATAACACTGATATATCTCCATGCAGTAATACAAGCAAACATTTTCTTGGTGTTTTATGTTTAGTGAGATATTTAAAATCTATCTACCCCCTAAAAAATATATATGAATATCGCAACCTAGTCCTTAAAGGGGTTGTAAAGGTATTTTTTTTTTTTTTTTTTAAATAACAAACATGTTATACTTACCTTCACTGTGCAGCTCGTTCTGCATTTACCACCTTAATGCGAGCTCCCTCGCATGGTGGTGAGTGCTTGCGGGCGCGCTCCCGTGATACAGCCGGCGGCTATAGCCGCTCGCTGTATCACTCGGCCCCGCCCCCCGGCGCGCCGCGTCATCGGATGTGATTGACAGCAGCGTGAGCCAATGGCTGCGCTGCTTTCAATCCATCCACTGCAGCCAATCAGCGACCAGGCTGAGCTGCAATGAAGATGACGAGGACGAGCAGCGAAGATTCGAGGCGTCAGGTAAGTAAAACGGGGGGGCTGGGGGCGGCGGTACTGTCAAAAGTTTTTTCACCTTAATGCATAGAATGCATTAAGGTGAAAAAATTTTTACCTTTACAACCCCTTTAATGAAGAACTACAGTGAGGGGAAAAAAGTATTTGATCCCCTGTTGATTTTGTACGTTTGCCCACTGACAAAGAAATGATCAGTCCATAATTTTAATGGTAGGTTTATTTTAACAGTGAGAGACAGAAGAACAAAAATATCCAGAAAAATGCATTTCAAAAAAGTTATAAACTGATTTGCATTTTAATGAGTGAAATAAGTATTTGACCCCTCCGCAAAACATGACAGTACTTGTTGGCAAAACCCTTGTTGGCAATCACAGAGGTCAGACATTTCTTGTAGTTGGTCCCCAGGTTTGCACACATCTCAGGAGGGATTTTGTCCCTCTCCTCTTTGCAGATCCTCTCCAAGGTATTAAGGTTTTGAGGCTGACGTTTGGTAACTCGAACCTTCAGATCCCTCCACATATTTTCTATCGGATGGCTAGGCCACTCTAGGACCTTAATGTGCTTCTTTTTGTGCCACTTTTTTGTTGCCTTGGCCGTGTGTTTTAAGTCATTGTCATGCTGGAATACCCATCCACAACCCATCTTCAGTGTTCTGGCTGAGGGAAGGAGGTTCTCATCCAAGATTTTACAATACATGGCCCCTTAATGCCGCAAAGTCCGCCTGTACCTTTAGCAGAAAAACACCCCCAAAGCATAATGTTTCCACCTCCATGTTTGACGGTGGGGATGGTGTTCTTGGGGTCACAGGCAGCATTCCTCCTACTCCAAATGGCGAGTTGATGCTAAAGAGCTCGATTTTGTTCTCATCTGACCACAACACTTTCACCCAGTTCTCCTCTGAATCATTCAGATTAGACGTGTGCACTGCCAAAAAATTTGTTCGTTTTAGTTTCATTTGTTTTTTTTTCCGTTTTTCGGGTCATTCGTTATGATCGCAATTAGTAAATTTGTACATTCGCACATTTGTACATTAGTGAATTCGTAAATTCGTAATTTTGTAAATTCGTACTTTTAGAAAATTCGTATATTTGTAAATTCAAAAATTTGGAAATTTGGAAAGGGGAAATTCGAAAATCCAAAAACCCGAAAATTAGAAAATCTAAAACAGTAACTATTAAATTATAGGTATTGTAATTTCCTTTCAAATTTGGCTGTTAGTGAACGTAATGAATACAAATTTATCCGAAGTTACGAATTATCCGAAACTTTGGATAAATTTGTATTTGTTACGTTCACTAACAGTCAAACTTGAAAAGAAATTCCAATTCCTATAATTTAATAGTTAGTAATAGTTAAGTTATTATTAGTTAATTATTATTTCAGATTTCCGAATTTACAAATTTACGAATGTACGAATTTACAAACTTACGAATGTGCAAATGTACGAATTTCCGAATGTACGAATTTACGAATGTGCAAATGTACGAATTTCCGAATGTACGACTTTACAAATTTTCAACCATTCGAATTTACGAATATTCGGAAAAATTAGTTAATCGGGTTTTCGTTAATTTAACGAATTTCTGAATTAACGAATTTGTTGAAATTCGTTAAAAAATGAATTCAGAACGAAACTAATTGCACATGTCTAATTCAGATGTTCATTAGAAAACATCAGACCGTCCTGTACATGGGCTTTCTTGAGCAGGGGGACCTTGCGGGTGCTGCAGGGTTTCAGTCCTTCAAGACGTAGTGTGTTACCAATTGTTTTCTTGGTGACTATGGTCCCAACTGCCTGGAGATCATTGAAAAGATTCTCCTGTGTAGTTCTGGGCTGATTCCTCACCGTTCACATGATCATTGAAACTCCACAAGGTGAGCTCTTGCATGAAACCCCAGACCGAGGGAGATTGACAGTTATTTTCCCCAATTCGCGAACAATCGCACCAACTGTTGTCACCCTCTCACCAAGCTGCTTGGCGATGGTCTTGTAGCCCATTCCAGCCTTGTGTAGGTCTACAATCTTGTCCCTGACATCCTTGGACAGCTCTTTGGTCTTGGCCATGGTGGAAAGATTGGATTCTGATTGATTGATTCTGTGGACAGGTGTCTTTTATACAGGTAACAAGCTGAAATTAGGAGCATTCCCTTTAAGAGAGTGCTCCTAAACTCAGCTCGTTACCTGTATAGAAGACACCTGGGAGCCAGAAATCATGCCGATTGTTATGGGATCAAATACTTATTTCACTCATTAAAATGCAAATCAATTTATAACTTTTTTGAAATGCGGTTTTCTGAATATTTTTGTTATTCTGTCTCTCACTGTTATAATAAACTGACCATTAAAATTATAGACTGATCGTTTCTTTGTCAGTGGGCAAACGTACAATTCAGCAGGGGATCAAATACTTTTTTCCCCCTCACTATACGCTGCATCTGAGCACCACAAACCAAAATGCTACTGAATTCATTTTTAATATTCAAAGCAAACTCCCCCATCCATCCATATCTTCATGCTTTATTTTGTTGAGAAAACCCTTTGAAACCAACCCCCTAGCATTTATAGCTGTGGCCATCTTGAGAAAGGGCAGATGATTCATGTAGCATTTACTTCCTGGAATCAACCTGAACTGAGCTCAAGCGTGCAGGAAGGAGGATGTGTTTAGATGAGAAAGCCCCTTCTCCCCTCCTGAAGACTCCTCGGATATATGACATCATTTGCTTAGGCGAGATTATGTGGGATCCTCCACTCAAAGAGGGGCTTAAACCAGGAAGAGAAGAACCCCAGGTGCTGGCTAAATGCTGATGCAAGTAGAAGAGAACAAGAAGACCTGGACAGCCGCACACCGGAATGGATAAATCCGTCTTTTTATTCTAAATACAGGATCATGGGGTACACAACATGACTGTGGGGTGCTACAAAAATAGTTGACGCGTTTCGCACTTACACCAAGTGCTTACTCATGAGTAAGCACTTGGTGTAAGTGTGAAACGCGTCAGCTATTTTTGTACCACCCCACAGTCGTTTTGTGTACCCCGCGATCCTGTATCTTGAATAAAAAGATGGATTTATCCATTCCGGTGTGTGGCTGTCCAGGTCTTCTTGTTCTCTTCTACTATCATTTGCTTAGGCTCGGATTGCATGATACTTTTTTACCATGTGATCCGGTTACAGTGCGTTTTAAAAAGTAATGCATGCACTACTTTCGTGTCGTGCGATTTTAACCCATTCAAAATGAATTCTGTGTAGTATTGCAGCACACCACAATGCACAGTAACACATTAGCACGCACTGTGGTGCACTGGTTACAAAAAAGCACAAAAAGTACCTGTTTTGGTGCATAAGGCAGCCAGTTCAAATGAGCGGGCTGCCAAAACACAGCGCATGTTAAATGCAACACTGAACCCAACCTAAGGGCCCATCACACCAGAATGCGGTGAGGGAAACTCACAGTTCCTGCACCGCATTCAAAACGCACTGTAGTTGTTATCTGCAGCAGGTGTCAATATTAAGTTAACCACTTCCGGACCGCCGTACGCCGATATACGTCCTTACTTTGAAGGAGGATATCATTGTTATGGCAGCAGCTAGCTTTCATAACCCCGGTATCCTCTTGTTCGGCCGGCGGTCCGCTTCAAGATAAAAGTGGTCTCTGTGTCAGATTCGCCGCGAGATCACTTTTATCGGCGTGGGAGAGGGCCCCCCCCTCCCGCCGTGCTCCAGTGCCCTCCACCGCTTACCGGAGCCGTCGGCATCGGCGGAGGTGATTGGATGTTGTGCCTTCCTTGGCATGGAAGATGCCCCTCACCCGTCTTCATGACATTGCAGGGTGGAAGCAACATTAAAATGTCACTTCCACCCATAGCTCTTAAAGGGCCATTTTTTTAATTCTTTTTTTAAATGACAATTTTAATTGAATTTTATTTTATTATTGCATTTTAGTGTAAATATGAGCCTCACGCAGATATACTGAGGCAGAATGGCACGGGCAGGCAGAATCACGTACCTGTATGTGATCTGCCTCCCGCGGGCGGGGGGTCCAACCAGACCCCCCCCCCCCCCCGGTGCCCCCCCTGGTGCCTGAGGCGGTCGGCTTGTGTCTTGGAGCGATGAGAGGGGAGGGGGAGACCATCCATTCGTGGCCCCTCCCTCCCGATCGCTCCCAGCCAATCAGATGATTCCTCTGCTGCTGTATGCTAAATAGCAGCAAAGGAAATGATGTAATCTCTCCTCGGCTCGGTATTTTCCGTTCCGGTGCAGAGGAGAGAAGATTTCACTGTGAGTGCACAACACTACACACACAGTAGAACATGCCATGCACACAATACACCCCTGATCCCCCCCCCCCCCTCCGTCACACTGACACCAAGCAGTTTTTTTTTGATTACTGCATGGTGTCAGTTTGTGACAGTTACTGTGGCAGGGCAGTTAGGGTTAGCCCCCTTTAGGTCTAGGATACCCCCCTAACCCCCCCTAATAAAGTTTTAACCCCTTGATCACCCCCCGTCGCCAGTGTCGCTAAGCGATCATTTTTCTGATCGCTGTATTAGTGTCGCTGGTGACGCTAGTTAGTGAGGTAAATATTTAGGTTCGCCGTCAGCGTTTTATAGCGTCAGGGACCCCCATATACTGTCTAATAAATGTTTTAACCCCTTGATTGCCCCCTAGTTAATCCTTTCACCACTGATCACCGTATAACCGTTACGGGTGACGCTGGTTAGTTACTTTATTTTTTATAGTGTCAGGGCACCCGCCGTTTATTACCAAATAAAGGTTTAGCCCCCTGATCGCCCGGCGGTGATATGCGTCGCCCCAGGCAGCGTCAGATTAGCGCCAGTACCGCTAACACCCACGCATGCAGCATACGCCTCCCTTAGTGGTATAGTATCTGAACGGATCAATATCTGATCCGATCAGATCTATACTAGCGTCCCCAGCAGTTTAGGGTTCCCAAAAACGCAGTGTTAGCGGGATCAGCCCAGATACCTGCTAGCACCTGCGTTTTGCCCCTCCGCCCGGCCCAGCCCACCCAAGTGCAGTATCGATCGATCACTGTCACTTACAAAACACTAAACGCATAACTGCAGCGTTCGCAGAGTCAGGCCTGATCTCTGCGATCGCTAACAGTTTTTTTGGTAGCGTTTTGGTAAATTGGCAAGCGCCAGCGGCCTAGTACACCCCGGTCGTAGTCAAACCAGCACTGCAGTAACACTTGGTGACGTGGCGAGTCCCATAAATGCAGTTCAAGCTGGTGAGGTGGCAAGCACAAGTAGTGTCCCGCTGCCACCAAGAAGAAGACAAACACAGGCCCGTCGTGCCCATAGTGCCCTTCCTGCTGCATTCGCCAATCCTAATTGGGAACCCACCACTTCTGCAGCGCCCGTACTTCCCCCATTCACATCCCCAACCAAATGCAGTCAGCTGCATGAGAGGCATTTTGAAGTTCTCCCGAGTACCCCTACCCAGCGAACACCCCCAAAAAAGATGTTGTGTCTGCAGCAAGCGTGGATATAGGCGTGACACCCGCTATTATTGTCCCTCCAGTCCTGACAATCCTGGTCTTTGCATTGCTGAATGTTTTGAACGCTACCATTCACTAGTTGAGTATTAGCATAGGGTACAGCACTGCACAGACTAGGCACACTTTCACAGGGTCTCTCAAGATGCCATCGCATTTTGAGAGACCTGAACCTGGAACCGGTTACAGTTATAAAAGTTACAGTTACAAAAAAAAGTGTAAAAAAAAAAAAACACAAAAAAATATATAAAGTAGAAAAAAATTGTTGTCGTTTCATTGTTCTCTCTCTCTCTATTCTCTCTCTCTATTGTTATGCTCTTTTTTACTGTATCTATTCTGCAATGTTTTATTGTTATTATGTTTTATCACGTTTGTTTTTCAGGTATGCAATTTTTTATACTTTACCGTTTACTGTGTTTTATTGTTAACCATTTTTTTGTCTTCAGGTACGCCATTCACGACTTTGAGTGGTTATACCAGAATGATACCTACAGGTTTAGGTATCATCTTGGTATCATTCTTTTCAGTCAGCGGACGGCTTTCATGTAAAAGCAATCCTAGCGGCTAATTAGCCTCTAGACTGCTTTTACAAGCAGTGGGAGGGAATGCCCCCACCGTCTTCCGTGTTTTTCTATGGCTCTCCTGTCTCAACAGGGAACCTGAGAATGCAGCCGGTGATTCAGCCAGCTGACCATAGAGCTGATCAGAGACCAGAGTGACTCCAAACATCTCTATGGCCTAAGAAACCGGAAGGTACGAGCATTTCATAACTTAGATTTTGCCGGATGTAAACAGCGCCATTGGGAAATTGGGAAAGCATTTTATCACACCGATCTTGGTGTGGTCAGATGCTTTGAGGGCAGAGGAGAGATCTAGGGTCTAATAGACCCCAATTTTTTCAAAAAAGAGTACCTGTCACTACCTATTGCTATCATATTTACATTCCCTGAGATAACAATAAAAATGATTAAAAAAAAAAAAAAAAATGAAAGGAACAGTTTAAAAATAAGATAAAAAAGCAAAAAAATTATAAAGGAAAAAAAAAAGCACCCCTGTCCCCCCCTGCTCTCGCGCTAAGGCGAACGCAAGCGTCGGTCTAGTGTCAAATGTAAACAGCAATTGCACCATGCATGTGAGGTATCACCGCGAAGGTCAGATCGAGGGTAGTAATTTTAGCAGTAGACCTCCTCCGTAAATCTAAAGTGGTAACCTGTAAAGGCTTTTAAAGGCTTTTAAAAATGTATTTATTTTGTTGCCACTGCACGTTTGTGCGCAATTTTAAAGCATGTCATGTTTGGTATCCATGTACTCGGCCTAAGATCATCTTTTTTTATTTCATCAAACATTTGGGCAATATAGCGTGTTTTAGTGCATTAAAATTTAAAAAAGTGTGTTTTTTCCCCAAAAAATGCATTTGAAAAATCGCTTCGCAAATACTGTGTGAAAAAAAAATAATAAAACACCCACCATTTTAATCTGTAGGGCATTTGCTTTAAAAAAATATAATGTTTGGGGGTTCAAAGTAATTTTCTTGCAAAAAAAAATTATTTTTTTCATGTAAACAAAAAGTGTCAGAAAGGCTTTGTCTTCAAGTGGTTAGAAGAGTGGGTGATGTGTGACATAAGCTTCTAAATGTTGTGCATAAAATGCCAGGACAGTTCAACCCCCCCCAAATGACCCCATTTTGGAAAGTAGACACCCCAAGCTATTTGCTGAGAGGCATGTCGAGTCCATGGAATATTTTATATTGTGACACAAGTTGCGGGAAAAAGACAATTTTTTTTTTTTTGCACAAAGTTGTCACTAAATGATATATTGCTCAAACATGCCATGGGAATATGTGAAATTACACCCCAAAATACATTCTGTTGCTTCACCTGAGTACGGGGATACCACATGTGTGAGACTTTTTGGGAGCCTAGCCGCGTACGGGACCCCGAAAACCAAGCACCGCCTTCAGGCTTTCTAAGGGCGTACATTTTTGATTTCACTCTTCACTGCCTATCACAGTTTCGGAGGCCATGGAATACCCAGGTGGCACAACCCCCCCCAAATGACCCAATTTTGGAAAGTAGACACCCCAAGCTATTTGCTGAGAGGTATAGTGAGTATTTTGCAGACCTCACTTTTTGTCACAAAGTTTTGAAAATTGAAAAAAGAAAAAAAATTTTTTTTTTTTCTTGTCTTTCTTCATTTTCAAAAACAAATGAGAGCTGCAAAATATTCACAATGCCTCTCAGCAAATAGCTTGGGGTGTCTACTTTCCAAAATGGGGTCATTTGGGGGGGTTTGTGCCATCTGGGCATTTTATGGCCTTCAAAACTGTGATAGGTAGTGAGGAGTGAAATCAAAAATTTACGCCCTTAGAAATCCTGAAGGCGGTGATTGGTTTTCGGGGCCCGTACGCGGCTAGGCTCCCAAAAAGTCCCACTCATGTGGTATCCCCGTACTCAGGAGAAGCAGCTGAATGTATTTTAGGGTGCAATTCCACATATGCCCATGGCCTGTGTGAGCAATATATCATTTAGTGACAACTTTTTGTAATTTTTTTTTTTTATCATTATTCAATCACTTGGGACAAAAAAAATAAATATTCAATGGGCTCAACATGCCTCTCAGCAATTTCCTTGGGGTGTCTACTTTCCAAAATGGGGTCATTTGGGGGGGTTTTGTACTGCCCTGCCATTTTAGCACCTCAAGAAACGACATAGGCAGTCATAAACTAAAAGCTGTGTAAATTCCAGAAAATGTACCCTAGTTTGTAGACGCTATAACTTTTGAGCAAACCAATAAATATACACTTATTGACATTTTTTTTACCAAAGACATGTGGCCGAATACATTTTGGCCTAAATGTATGACTAAAATTGAG
Source organism: Aquarana catesbeiana (assembly GCF_042186555.1). NCBI lineage: Eukaryota > Metazoa > Chordata > Amphibia > Anura > Ranidae > Aquarana > Aquarana catesbeiana. Next base: position 30,334,294 of record NC_133332.1, read on the forward strand.
TTTATTGGATTTTTTTTATAACAAAAAGTAGAAAATATCATTTTTTTTCAAAATTTTCGGTCTTTTTCCGTTTATAGCGCAAAAAATAAAAACGGCAGAGGTGATCAAATATCATCAAAAGAAAGCTCTATTTGTGGGAAGAAAAGGACGCAAATTTCGTTTGGGTACAGCATTGCATGACCGCGCAATTAGCAGTTAAAGCGACGCAGTGCCAAATTGGAAAAAGTGCTCTGGTCAGGAAGGGGGTAAATCCTTCCGGGGCTGAAGTGGTTAAAATGGACCTTGCCGAAAGGCTTTATTTTGACATGTAGTTGGGGGGGGGGGGGGGTAAAAATGTGCAGTTGGGCCATGTTTTAGTTCCCCCCAACCTCCATCCATTAAAGTGGTTGTAAAGCTCAGACATGAAATATGAACAAAACACATCTCTCTATATTGTGTACTTGTCTCAATTAAAAAAACTAAGAGGTTGATGTACTAAAAATGGAGAGTGCAAAATCTGGTGCAGCTTTGCATAGAAACCAATCAGCTTCCAGTTTCTTCTGTCAAAGCTTCATTGAACAAGCTGAAGTTAGGAGCTGATTGGCTACCATGACCAGCTGCACCAGATTTTGCACTTACCGGTTTGGTAAATTAACCCCACGGTGTCATTTCTGTCTGCTGCTTCCTTCCTCTGTTATCAGCATGAATCAATTCTAACGAGGGGTGTCACCTGTCACAGTCCGGGTTTGGAATTATGTGTCCGGGTTTCAGTCTGCCTGAAACCCAGACACACTATTCAGACTGGGCTGTGGCACAACCAAGTAAATGAGATAGTCACACAAAAATCTGTTGCCATTCGGGGGCTGTGGGCTGTCTGGGGGCAGGTTTGGCATCAATGGAGCACAAGGGGGGGGGGTGATGATGTCAGCAAGAGCGGTTTAGCCACATCCACTTTTTGCAGCAGCACGCTGCATTACCACTCTCCTTGGGGCACCCGAAGATGTCCAGGTCTTTGTATGACCAGTATGAAAAAAAATGTGCCCTGTGCTGCTAAAGTGTTCGGGTTAGGCTTGCACAAAAGGTGGCAACCCTACTTCTAACCAGTTTTCCTGACACCAAGAAAAAAAATGGTGACAGGGTAAGGAGCTCCAGCTGATTTGACAGCCTCCACACTGTTCCTGTGTGCTGTGTGAAGGAGGGGGGGAGAGGGCGTCCCTTCCCTTCCCTCCAATCAGCTCTCAGAGCTCTACTCTGAGTTCTGCAAAGTGTAACTTCCGCTCTCCGCCCCCCCCCCTTTTTTTTCTTTTGTGTTCACACTGCAACACGGAGCGGCTCACGGCAGGGGTCCGGTGTGTCCCTGTTCACTGGTTCAGGTCCGATTTCAGTCCGAATTTTTGGCTAAATTCGGAACCTGAAACGAGCCAGAAGACACACAGAACTCCTCTACAATTCCATAGAGAGCCAGTCACAATCTCCTGACATGCGAATTGGATGTGGGGAAACCATAGCTCCCAACTGTCCCTGATTTGGAGGGACTGTCCCTGCACAGAGCAGGTAAGTATAGACATATTTGTTATTTTAAAATATATATATATATATATATATATATATATATATAACATTTACATCCACTTTAAATTCATAAAAATAATAGAAGAGTTGAAAGTGATTATATATATATATTTTTTTTTTTTTTTTTTTTTTAGAAATAATTGTATTTTTTTTTTTTTAAAAGTCAATTTTGGTTTCAGTTTTGGTCAAGCACATCCTAAATTTTTGGTTTTGGTACCAGAATTTTCATTTCGGTGCACCTTTAGTGGTCGTGATGAAAAAAAAAAAAAACTACCTGACAGGTAGTGATCAGCGAGCAGCATGCCCACCAAGCGCAACTCATTCGGGCAAATGGGGAAGAGCATGCCCCCTTCTGATGAAACGCGTCAGCAGAGCTTAGCAGGCTGATGTCATCACGCGTACTGGCGGGTGGCGTTTTGAGCTTACAGTACATGCTATGGATATTTATTTTCTTGTGAGTATGCATCCAGATTTTATGAATACGTTCTTTTCAACAGGATTATACTGTGTGCCTTGTGCTCTCCTTTTCTATGGCCTACATATTATACTGCTGAGGAGGTTATTATCTATACATAGCAGTGGTTTCAGGCTTCTGTATTTGCTGTGGGGGTTTGGATGCCACAATTGAATACCATTTGCACAAATACACTTATTGGATATGGGAGACAGATGGGAAGGCGGCGCCCCCCGCCCTCCACGCGCGTGGAAGAAGGATGGGAACGCGGCGATCAGGGGGAAGGAAGAGCCGGGGCCACTGCTTCTCCTCCCGGCCAAACAGGAAGTGTGTCCTGAGACCCAATTGGCCAGGGAGTCCTAAAACCCCCTGGCCAATCTGGTCTCAGGACCCGCTTCCTGATTGGCCGGGAGGAGAATCAGGAAGACAATAGTGAATATTAATTTGCTACTCTCACACAACTGAGTGGGCAGAGCCCCGAGTCAACCCTTTTTTTAAGCTAATTAGAGCACTGAAATCCATGTGTCCGGCGCCCTGCATGTTTATTAGGGGCCGGAGGCATTGATTAGGGGGGGAGCCACTGACTGCTAGTGTCATTGATTGCACATTTAAAGGGAAAGCGCAACATATTTATGTTTAACCACTTGCCGACCGCTGCACGCTGATATACGTCGGCACAATGGCAGCGGTGGGCAAATGGGCGTACCTGTACGTCCCCTTTAATTGGCGCGGCTAGCGGGCGCCATGCACAGCGTGACCGTGCCCGCGGGACCCGCGGACTCGATGTCCGCCGGTGTCCTGGCGATCGTGTCACGGAGCCGCAGAACGGGGAGATATAAACAAGGCATTTCCCCGTTAAACAGAGGAAAAAATTATGCTGCGTACACACGGTCGGACTTTCTGACGGAAAATGTGCGATCAGAGCTTTTTATCGGAAATTCCGACCTTGTGTGGGCTCCATCGGACTTTCCGACACACAAAGTTTGAGAGCTGGATCTAAAATTTTCAGACAACAAAATCCGTTCACGTGACTTTCGATTGTGTGTAGACAATTCCGATGCACAAAGTTCCACGCATGCTCAAAATCAAGCAGAAGAGCTGCACTGGCTATTGAACTTCATTTTTCTCGGCTCATCGTACGTCTTGTACGTCACCGAGGTCTTGAGGTTCGGAATTTCCGACAAGATTTGTGTGACCGTGTGTATGCAAGACAAGTTTGAGCCAACATCCTTCGGAAAAAATCCATTGGATTTTGTTGTCGGAATGTCCGATCAATGTCCGACCGCGTGTACAGGGCATTCGTTTCTTTTATATATTTTTGGGGGATATTTATTATAGCAAAAAGTAAAAAAATATTGCTTTTTTTTTCAAAATTGGCGCAGTTTTTTTTGCTTATAGCGCAAAAAATTTAAATCGCAGAGGTGATCAAATCCCACCAAAAAAGAAATCTCTATTTGTGGGAAAAAAAGGACCTCAATTTTGTTTGGGTGCAGCATCGCACGATCGCGCAATTGTCAGTTAAAGTGACGCAGTGCGGAATCGCAAAAAGTGCTCTGGTCAGGAAGGGGGGTAAAATCTTCCAGGGCTGAAGCGGTTAAAATAGATTTGGCCATACTTTTTTAAGGGATAGTTCACACCTGATGCATCCGGACTACACTGGGCAGCCTTTTCCCTGCACACTCCAATACATATCCACTTCCCACCCAGGCCAATTCTGGCATTTCTCGTCTACATGTAAAAATCTTTATTTTTTTGGTTGGAAAGATACTCAGAACCTCCAAACATTATATATATATATAGATGTATGTATGTATGTATGTATGTATGTATGTATGTATGTATGTATGTATGTATGTATGTATATATATATATATATATATTTAGCAGAGACCTTAGAGAATAAAATGGTGGTTGTTGCAATTTCTATTGTCACACAGTATTTGCGCAGTGATTTTTCAAACGCAATGTTTTTGAGAAAAAATATACTTTAAAGTGGATGTAAACCCAATGTCATCCTTTGTAAACTACTGCCATAGGGGTTATCTATATGGATATACACGCCTCCTGCATGTATCTTTATATATAGATGTATGTATGTATGTATGTATGTATGTATGTCTCCCCTCTGTCTGTTATTAGACCCGAAAAACTGCAGATTCTGTGGGCGGGTCTGTTGTCTGGAGCTCGGTGGGTGGAGTCGTGATGTCAGTAGACTCCCCGCCCACCTCTACACTCCCCTTGTCAATATGCATTTTCTCCTGTGTATTTCTTACACTGAACTTCTGCTATGATCTCTAACATCCAGTGAAAAGACAGGAAAGTAACCACATGACTTCAGCATGCCCAATCATGGTGAGGTGTGGAACAGCCAATCCTTGCAGAGCTGCTGAAGAAAGGAGTGGGGGAGGGAATTAAAAAATACTGCATGTCTTAGGCTAGTTCACGAGATGTAAATCACCTGTCACTCACAGCAAGGGGGAGGATTTGACAAAGTTTTTCTCTGTTTGTCAAGATTTTTCTCACTGAACAATAAAAGAGGATTGCTCAGAGATGGATTAACTCTGTGTGGCAAGACTGGGCTCAAATGATAGGAAATCTTATACTCTACAGTATGATAAATTAAAAAATCAGGTTTACATCCACTTTAATTAATTTTAATGCAAAAAAAACCCACAATATAATACCTAATTTTTTGGTAAAATATAAAAGATGACGTTACATCGAGTAAATAGATACCTAACATGTCACGTTTTAAAATTGCACACACTCGTGGAATGGCGCCAAACTACTGTGCTTAAAAATCTGCATAGGCGACGATTTTAATTTTTTGTGCAGGTTACATGTTTAGAGTTACGGAGGAGGTCTAGCACTAGAATTATTGCTCTCGCTCTGACATTCGTGGCGATACCTCCCATGTGTGGTGCGATCGCCGTTTACATATGCGGGCATGACCTACATACATGTTCACTTCTGCGTGCGAGCATGAGGGGACGGGGGCGTTTTAAAAAATGTAGCTGCAGGCATCATCCAAATATCGCCACTTTACGTCCAGGACACCATATGATTTCCTACGAGCGGGCAGTGGATATACTGTACAAGGAAAATTGTCTTGTTTCCTATTGCAAAGCTCCCAACTGTCCCTGATTTGGAACAAAGTCCCTCTTTCCTCCTCATTTTGGTCTAGTTTTATATAAAACGCTCTAAAGAAAGCTCTATTTGTGGGAACAAAATGATAACATTTTAGTTTGGGTAGAGCGTTGCACGACTGCACAATTGCCATTTAAAAAGCGACATCGCTGAAAGCTGAAAATTGGCCTGGGCAGGAAGGGGGGAAAGTGCCTGGTATTGAAGTGATTAAGGTGCACTGGACTGCATCAAAAACATGTAAAAAAACACACTGGAACGCATCAAAAACGCTCATGCAGAAAAGCATCTGGACTGCGTTTCTATGATGTGAACTGGCCCTCAAAGGGGACATGCGTGTTACAATGCGTTTTTGGTGCATTTTATTGCATTCCAGTACAGTCCGGTGCAAGAAAAATGCAGCATGTTCTACTTTTTTTTTTCTGGAACTGGAAAGCACTGGTGTGAAATGTGCCATTGGAAACCATATAACCTACTTTCTATGCGTTTTTGATTGGACTGCATGTGGTGTGAACTGGCCCTAATTAAAACAAAAAACGTTTTGGCTAAATATGAACTCAGTCATTTCATTTTCTTTTCTTTTTCAATAATATTTATTGAAGACCAATTTATTTTTTATATATTCATTACATTTATTTTATTTATGGCTGACAAAAAATGTAATAATGTTTTTTTGTTTGTTCCTAATCAGGTAAATAGGAAATACTGCCTGTGAACATGTAATACCAGCTTCAACCAGCAGATGGCAAGAACTGCAACCTCACTGGAAGACAATCTATATCTATGCTGTACAATGGACCTCATCAAGGAGATCAGATTATACAGACTGCAGAGCAACTCTGAAAAGCAGATTTGTCCTAAACTGGCCACATACATTACACTTACATTAAGAAATCACTTGATCATCCCATCCACTCTAAACAACGTAGATGTTGGAATCTGCTGTTCTATTCTGAACCGCACGGCTGTCAGAATACCTGAACAGTGCCTGCATCTGATTGGACGCAGTTGCTATTCGCCCGACAATCTTTCACCTGGCTCCTAAAAAAAAAAAAGTTGATGGAAAATATTTTGACAAGCCAAGTGGTGCCAATAAGGCCACCCAACGAACGCAATTCAGCTAACTTAGGAGTCTCTTAGGGACAGTTCCCATCACATGCAGTCCAGTGCGTTTTTTTTTTTTTCTGCATCAAAAACGCATGGAAAGTAGGTTATATGGTTTTTAATGGCATAGTTCACAGCAGTGCTTGCCGCTCCAGTGCATTCCAGAAATAAAAAAAAAAAAAGCATAACATGCTGCATTTTTCCTGCATTAGACTGTACTGGAATGCAGTAAAACGCATCAAAAATGCACTGGAACGCACATTTCTGTATCCAAAGCGAAGTTCCACCCATTTTTTAGTTTATTAAAAGTCACCAGCTACAAGAAGCATAGCTGATGACTTTTCATAAACTGACACTTACCTGCCCCACGGTCCAGCGATGTGGCCGCCCGGAGGCTAGCTCCTCTCCTCGGCGCCGTCATGGTAACTGTGGGCACCCGGCCCTGACAGCTTACGGCTTCACAGCCGGGCGCACACTGCACATGCGCAAGTCGCGCTCCTATTGGCCAGCCAATCTCCTGGGACCTGAGTTGTGTCCCATGAAGATCGCTGGCAGGGAGGGGACGCCTAGGGCAAGAGGAGGAGTTGCCTAGGCGGCCGAAGATAGGAAGCAGGAAGTGGGACAGGAAGTCCCACAGAAAAAAGGGTACACACTCCCCCCCCCCCCCAAAAAAAAATGACATGCAAAATGTGGCATGTCAGGGGGCGAGGAGTGCTTAAAGTGGAAGTTCCACTTTTGGGTGGAACTCCACTTTAAGGTTAAGAAAAAAGTGGGGGGAAAAAGCACTGGACTGCATCAAAAACGCACTGGAATGCATCTAAAACGCGTCAACGCGCATGCAGAAAAGCATATGGAACGCATTCAGACTGCGTTTCTATGGTGTGAACTGGCCCTTACATATTTGCAAAAAAAAAAAAAAACAGTTTTTACCTTTTTTTTTTTGTTTCCTAAATCGCAGCACATGTGCAGACACATCACAGGTCTCTTGTGCATGCGCACGATCTGGTAAAGTACCTCCTGGGATGTGTGACGTAGACATTCCAGAAGCTCTTTGCAAGACGTCTAAGCTAGAAAACTGGCAGATATCAGCAAAGTGCCTGCAAATGTGTTCGGGATCAGGCGCATGCGCAGGCACGCTATGGGGTCTCTTTTTTTTTTTTTTTTTTAATTCTGAGACAGGGACACGTTAGGGATTTTTTTTGGGGGGGTTAGAAAGAGTCAAGTTCCTCTTAAAGTGGTTGTAAACTTTAGTCTTGTACCTCCTAGGTGATCCTATAATAAAGCTTACCTATAGGTACTGTAAATACCTCCTAAATGTGCGCCATTTAGAAGGTATTTACTGCGCTGATGATGTCATTGGCGCATGCACTCTGAAGGAACACCCACCTGGGCCATTCCTTCGGAGTCCTGTGCTGTAAACAGAGGCTCTACTGCACATGTGCGAGAGTGACATCATCGCGGCTTCGGCCAGTCACACAGCCAGAGTCCGCGGACGCGGAAGTAAGAAGCGGCCTCCAGCGGTGACATTGCATCGCTGGAATGCTTCATTTTCAGGTAAGTTTCACATAATGTGCTAGTATGCGATGCATACTAGCACATTAGGACTTTACCTTGCAGGTCAGAAAAAAAAAGGCAACCCCAGCGGTTTACAACCACCTTAAAGCATTCACTTATCGAATAAAGATTCTATATATTTATAAACCTTCTATGTATTAAAAGTGGGAAAAGAACATAAAGGGCTGGTTCACACCATAAAGACACTCCAGATCCGATCCGGATGCGTTTCTGCCTGTGCGTTTTTGATGCGTTTCTGGATGCATTCTAGATGCTATTTTACTTTATTTTTCCTGTTTCTTTTTTTTTTACTGTACTGGGGCCCGGAGAATTTTTGATACATTTTTCCGCGTTCCAGTACAGTCAAGTGCAAGTAAAATTGCGCATGTTCTACTTTTTTTCTGAAACTGGAACGCCCTGGAACTGCCCTCACTGATGTGAACTATGCAGTTGGAACACTATAACCTACTTTCCATGTGTTTTGAATGCAGAAAAAAAAACGCACTGGACTCACATGTGGTGTGAGCTGGCCATAAAAGAGAAGTAAGGTCAATGCTTTTTTGGTCATACTTCTCTTCTGGGTCACAGGGGTGTGCTTATTTCTGCACTTCTGTGACCCAGAATCAGTCAACAGCGGGCTAAAGTCCTTACTCGGCTGAAGCCACAGAGCTACATCAGGCTCTGGAAGGATCCTGACATTATTGTCAGGATCCACCCAGCTGCCTGATTGACAGCCGACTCTGGCTCTCAGTGCTCAGCTGACAGCTAAAGCCAGCTGTGCCCGCCCCCTCTCCTGCCTGGTGCTCCAGAGAACGCTGGAGGAGCACAGAGGAGAGCAGAGACAATCACTGCTGTCTGCTCACACTGGACCAAGAACTGAGTGATCAGCAGCCATATGATCACTCAGTTCTCAGGCTTAGTGTCAGCAAGGGACAGCTGCAGCACCACAGTGATGCTGCAGCATAAAGGTGAGTATGTATGTTTTCTTTTTTTTTTTTAAACCCCAAACTTTCCTTTAACCACTTCCAGACCAACAACTGCATATATACTGCGGCAGGGCAGCCTGGCTGCGCAAAATCACGTACCTGTAGGGCTGGGGAAAAAATTGATTTAAATCTTGAATCGAGTTGAGAGGTCAAATCGATTCAAAATTTCAGCAAATCGATTTTTTTATATTTTATTTTTTTTCCACCAGGACCGGCGCTGACAACGAGCCGGTCCTGAGGAGCTGCGGGCAGGAGTTTTTAGGCGAGGCCGCGCCTTCAGCCTAGTCCGTGAGGCCGGACACCGTGGACTAGGCCGAAGTCGTGGCCTTGCCTAAAAACTCCTGCCCGCAGCTCCTCAGGACCGGCGCGGTGTCCAAAAAAAAAACTTGATTCGAATCGTGAATCGAGTTTTTTTTTTGTAAATCGCAGATTTTTTGAGAAAATCGCCCAGCTCTACGTACCTGTACGTGATTTTGTGCACGCGATCTGGGGGGTGCACGTGCGCCGCCAGAGCGCTGCTCCCGCTGCGATTGGACACAGCAGGAGCAAATCGCAGCCGCTGGGACCCGCCGATCGTTCGGAAGAAAAGGCAGAACGACAGTCTGCCTATGTAAACAAGGCAGGCCGCTGTTCTGTCAGGGAGTAAAAAGAGAGATCTTGTGCTTCAGCCAAGCTATAACACGGATCTCTCTTTTCCTCCATTGCATCCGCCCCCCGCACAGTTAGCAAGCACTCCCTAGGAGCACACTTAACCCCTTGAACACCCTGGATGTTAACGCTTCCCTGCCTGTGTCATTTATACAGCGGCAGTGCATTTTTTTTTTAGCACTGATCACTATATTGGTGTCACTGGTCCCCAGTGTCACTTAGCGTCAGATTTTCCGCCGCAATGTCGCAGTCCTGCCAAAAATCACTGATCGCCACCATTACTAGTAAAAACAATTAAAAAAAAAAAAGTCCATGAATCTATCCCATAGTTTGTAGACTCTATAACCTTTGCACAAACCAATCAATATACATTTATTGGGATTTTTTTTAACAAAAACATGTAGCAGAATACAGATTGGCCTAAATTGATGAAGAAATTTTATTTTTGACATTTGACATTTTTTTATTAGATATGTTTTATATCAGAAAGTAAAAAATATTGTTTTTTTTTCCAAAATTGTGGCTCTTTTTTTGTTTATAGTGCAAATAATTAAAACCGTAGAGGTGATCATGTAGGGGACAAAAAGTCCCAATTTGATGATGTTTTGGTGACAGGTTCTCTTTAAGGTTAATTTCACCCTGGGGACGTGGCCATGCTAAAGCACCGCTCGTGTTATCAGCGCTTTAGCGCTGTTTAAGCGGCACTTCTCAACTGCTAGCGGGGTGCTTTTAACCCTCGCCAGTGGCCGAAGAAGGGGTTAAAACCGCCCGTCTTGCGGCACTTCCGAAGTGCTTTTCAGGCATTTCGGAAGCGCTGCCCATCCATTTCAATGAGCGGGGCGCTCCCAAACCGCCCTAAAGATGCTGCTTGCAGGACTTTTTCTAACGTCCTGCAAGCGCACCTCCCCAGTGTGAAAGCACTCACGTGATGTAAACAGAAGACCGGTAATCCTTTTTTTTTTTCTCACGCGTTAGGAGAAAAAAAGCCGATCACCGGCTTCTGTTGAAGGGACATCGGTCCCAAAGAAGAAGAGGCGAAGCCGCCTCATATGTGCCCACCAGTACCGCCTGCCAGTGCCACCTACCAGTGCCGCGAATCAGTGCCCACAGTGCCCACCAATTAGTGCCCACCAGTACATCAGTGCCACCTATCAATGCCCACGAGTGCCACCTATCAATACCCACCAGTGGTGCCAGTGTCACCTACCAGTGCCGATCAGTGCCCATCACTGCCACCCATCATTGCTACCTATTAGTGCCTTTCAGTGCCACCCATCAGTGCCACTTCTCAGTGACCACCAGCGCCACCTCATCAGTGCCCACCAGTGCTGTCTATTAGTGCCCATCAGTGTCGCCTTATCAGTGCCCATCAATGCAGCCTACCAGTGCCCATCAAGGCAGCCTATCGGTGCCCATTAATGCAGCCTATCAGTGTAGCCTCATCAGCGTACTTTAATGAAGGAGAAAAATTACCTATTTGCAAAATTTATTAATAAAATATAAAACGGTTTTGTATTTTTTTTTTTGTCAGTCTTTTTTTTTTTTTTTCAAAATGAAGAAATCATCAATTTAATAACATAGAAAAATAGAAAAAGAGGGACAAAATAAACCCCAATATGCAGGGTCACATCATCTAGCAGGGAAAAGAGGCATGGTGGTCATTTTACAGCGACCAAAGCAAGCGCTGTGTAAAGGAAACCTAACACGTTTCATGTCTAATCATACTGTAACACTGGGGGTAACACCTCTAAGAGTGGGGCAGTGGATCCCCCAGATTCCTAAAACCACACAAAATAATGAGTCCGCGAACTGGAGTGAGTGGTGGCAAGGGGGAAACTGGTGGAGTCTATCATCAGTTTCAAGTCAGTCTTTTTTAATTTTTTAACAAAAAAATAAAAAACCCCAGAGGTGATTAAATACCACCAAAAGAAAGCTCCATTTCTGGGGAAAAAATTATAAAAATGTCATTTGTGTACAGTGTTGTATGACCGCGCAATTGTCATTCAAAGAGTGACAGCGCTAAAAGCTGAAAATTGGTCTGGGCAGGAGGGGGGTTCAGGTGCCCAGTAAGCAAGTGGTTAAATAGCTGCAGCTGTTTTTCATTAATATACTTAGTCACTTTACATATAATTTTTAGGTTGTCAGTTACGCTCCTATCAGCTCTTTAGTAACATATTTGAATATCCTCTGGGCACAGTTCACGCTATTGCAGTGCAGTGCAAAAAGAGCATGCTACATTTTTTCTGCACTGCAAATGCACAGAAACATGCGCAAATGCATATAAATGCACCGCAGCGCACAGAATAAACCAAAGAAGAACGAAGATGGACGTGACCTCTAAGGAAAGCTTAGGAAAAATGCATGCAGTAAACGCGCAGTTTCTGTTACGTGAATGGACACCTAAATGCAATCGCAAAACTAAACAATGAAGATTCAATTAGAAATCCATGGAAGGAAAAGGAAGATTCGAAACCCCAGGAAGAAAAGGAAGACTCAACGAGCAAAGAAAGTTTGCACATTTGCGAGATGCATAAATATATCTATCCTGTATATCACTGCCTGACCTCAATCTGTTTAAAGAGCCACACACAGCATACGGCGTGCTCTGCACTTCCCCAACACTTCTGAGAAACAATAAAATGTAATATCACTTTAACAATCGTAGGCAGAAATACGCCCTCATTTTTCATCGCAATTATACATTTTCTGAGCGATGAGAGCGTATGCAAATTAGGATTTCAGTCCAAAATCCACATTTGCGGGGTGTAAATGTATGATAATGATGGCAAACGTTACAGAGACTTGGATTTCTTACTGAGGATCGGGAAATGCAGATTTTCCCCAAACAGTGTCATTTTTTTTTTCTGCCCGTCTAGGACTATAAAGACACACCACATAAGGCCTTGGGCACATCGGGCATTTAGTCCCGGCACACGGGTCTGCGGCGTTTCGCTGCAGCGGGAGGGTCTGACCAATCCTGCTGCTGGCAGCCTATCAAAACGCTATGAGAATCTGACAGCTGCTGTCACTGGGCAGGACTGGGCGGTGCGCTCAGCAGGACTTGCGCTTGGGGCAGGATGTGCCCAATGCCTGGACAGCGGGTTGCTTGTGTTCTGGGCACTTGTCCCGGGGGGGGCATACTGCCCTAAATGTACATACCCCCACAACATGGCCAACCGCAGCAGCTGTCAGGCTGTGTTATGCCGCGTACACACGATCGGACTTCTCGTCGGAAAAAGATATGGCGGCTTTCCGATGGGATTCTGCTCAAGCTTGGTTACATACACACGGTCATGCAAAAGTTCGCTGAACTTTCGACCGTCAAGAACGCGGTGACGTACAACACTACGACGAACCGCGAAAATTAAGTTCAATGCTTTCGAGCATGCGTCAAATTATTTCCGAGCATGCGTAGAAATTTTGCGCGTCGGAATTGCCACAGACGATCGCATTTTCGGAGAGGAACTTTTTCTGACCGAAAAATTAAGAACATGCTCTCAATCTTTTGCTGGCTGGAATTCGGCGCCAGCAAAAGTCCGATGGAGCGTACACGCGGTCGCATTTTCCGACGAAAAAATCTCGTCTGTCTTTTGCGGGCCAAAATTCCGATCGTGTGTACGCGGCATAAGAGCAATCATGGCTGCCCCCCACTTCTAGGAATTAGGGAGAAACAAGGATTTTAACACATTAGCATAAATCGAATAGAACAGTCCCATACAGCCTGCCTCATACGCTGCTTGGAGGACACCCAGTATCATCTGGCTCCATTGGTGTGCGCAGCAGGGGCGGCCCGGGGTGCATAGCATGTATCTATCCACGACCGCCACGGCCACCCCCTATTCAGGCATCCGGCCCCTTTTCAGGAATTACAGCAGCGGGGGTGTTTTATTAAAGCACCTGATTACAGCCAGAGGCTCCAATAGGCTTCAAAATAGGGTGGACTCAGAGCGCAGAGCATTGCGCCCGGAGCCCACCCAGGTTTGTTAGAATAGCAAATGAATATTCACTTTTCTAACACTGAATCGCCTCTTGGCCAAGCGGATCTGATACCCATTTCCCCATTAGCTAAAAGGTCAGGCGATCCTATTGGATGCCCAGGAGGTGGGGAGGAGACGCACGGCGGAAGCCGCCATGATCTTAGAAGAGAAGAGGACACAGGAGACGCTGCCAGATGCCCGCCGCAGCCTGATCCCCTCCCCAATGTGCCCACCGATGGGGTAAGTGTTGGGGTGGGGTTGTTTGCCCCCCCCCCCCCCAAACAAAAAAACACTAGCCGCCACTGGTGCACAGCCTATTGCATTAAAACGGAGCTCCAACCAAAAGGGGAAGCTCTGCTTGTTTGCTCCCTCCCCCCCTCCGCTGCCACATTTCGGGGGGGGGGGGCGGATACCTATCAAAACCAGGTATCCGCTCCCACTTCTGGGTAAGATCGCCGCAATGTCCGGCCCCTCCTCCTTCCCCCTCGTCGCCTTCTGGGAGACACAGCGGTCCCAGAAGACAGCGGGACCATTCACAAAAGCGCGGCGTGACTCGCGCATGCTCAGTAGGAGACAGGCTGTTCACTTCCTGTCTCCTTAGTAAGGGTGCCGGCGCCTGCATCAGAGCAGATGGATGGATCGGCTAGGGGTGGCAACATCGTCTTTAAGATGTGCACCCCAGAGTACCAACACATAAGTGTGGATATCAGCAGAGCAGAGATCGGTGTCAGTAGTTTTTATTTGTATTATTTTTTTATTTGACAATTTTAGTTTTGTAATTTTTTTATACTTTTAATAGGAGCCCCATTGGGGGGCTTTAATCTAAACAGACCCCGGATGTCTCACTTTTAAAACAGAGCAGGGGACTGAGGACAGAGCTTCCCCAGTCCTTTTCTCTGCAGCCTCAGCTGCACTGGACAGTGAACGAATGGGAAGTGCTGTCTGCTGAGCGGCTTCCTGTTCATTCACAACATAGTTTACTATGCTTCAGATAAGAATGAACACATGAGTATTCAGCACAGATCACTCACTGTGTTCATTAGGAAAAATAATGGGCCGTCAGGGTGGATAAAAATCAATGATTTTTTTTAACCGCTTCCCGACCGGCGCACACCGATATACGTCGGCAGAATGGCACGGCTGGGCAAAAGGACGTACCTGTACGTCCTTTTGAATTCACCGCCGTGTCATTGCGTGCGCGCGCCGGCCGGGAGCTCCGTGAGTCGGGTCACGGGTCCCGCGGACTCGAACGCCGTGGGGATACCCGCGATCGTCTCACGGAGAGCAGGAACGGGGAGATGCTGATGTAAACAGCATCTCCCTGTTCTGCCTAGTGACAGTGTCACTGGATCTCTGCTCCCTGTCATCGGAGGAGAGATCAGTGTAGTGACAAACACAGCCCCTCCCCCCTACAGTTAGAAACACCTCCCTAGTACTGACTTAACCCCTCCCCGCCCCCTAGTGGTTAACCCCTTCACTGCCAGTGTCATTTACACAGGAATCAGTGCATTTTTATAGCACTGATTGCTGTATAAATGACAATGGTCCCAAAAATGTGTCAAAAATGTCCGCCATAACGTCGCAGTCACAATAAAAATCGCTGATCGCCGCCAAAACTAGTAAAAAAAAAATTATTAATAAAAATGCCATAAAACTATCCCCTATTTTGTAGACGCTATTACTTTTGCGCAAACCAATCAATAAACGCTTATTGCGATTTTTTTTTACCAAAAATATGTAGAAGAATACGTATCGGCCTAAACTGAGGGAAAAAAATGTTTTTTGATAAATTTTTGGGGGATATTTATTATAGCAAAAAGTAAAAAATAATGCGTTTTTTTCAAAATTGTCGCTCTTATTTTGTTTATAGCGCAAAAAATCGCAGAGGTGATCAAATACCACCAAAAGAAAGCTCTATTTGTGGGAAAAAAAGGACATCAATTTTGTTTGAGAGCTACGTGGCACGACCGCGCAATTGTCAGTTAAAGCGACGCAGTGCCGAATCGCAAAAAGTGCTCTGGTCAGGAAGGGGGTAAATTCTTCCGGGGCTGAAGCGGTTAAACAAAAATTAAAAATCTGATTTTTTTTTTTTTTTTATTTAAATCAGATTTTCTTTTATTTTTTTGTATCAAATTTATTTTAATAAAAGATAGTTTTCTATTTAATATACAGTAATAATCTAGTTTATTCAGCATTAAATGGAGCTTAGTTATGTAGCATGAGGCTGTATATTCTGCAATAGTTACATTTTTGGTAAACTCATTAAATGAATCCAAAGCTCTGAAAGCTGAGATAACATGCACTGCATTGATGCATTCACACAATTTCACAGTAACCAGGAGATAAAACAAAGTTCAGGAATATACCTTTATCCCATTGTTTTGAAAATCTATGTACACTACAAACTGTATGATTGAATCAGTTCTGATATCGCTGTTTTACTAACCTGACAGCTTATTATTCTAAATAGGAAACCTTTCATTTTGTTTGCAAATATTAAACATTTTAACTACCAGCAATAATAAGTCCTTACATTTAAAGAGCACCTGTCATTTCAGATCCATCATGGCAGTGCTTGTTAGCGGGCATCCCCTCTCACCTGCTGCCATCACGTCCCTCACCTTGTTGTGTCACTGCCACATCACCAGCTGTACCATTAAAGAGGAGGGCCCATTAAAAAAAAAAAAAAATTAAAAGTCAGCAGCTACAAATACTGCAGCTGCTGACTTTAAATTGGACACTTACCTGTCCCTGGATCCAGCGATGCGGGGGATCGAAGCCCCGCTCGTCTCCCCCTCCGTTAGGCGGCGCCGGCATTGCAACTGTGGGCGCCGGACTGTGGCTTCACAGCCGGGCACCCACTGCGCATGCGCGAGCGGCGCTGCGCGCCGTGATTGGCCGCTCAGTCACCTGGGACCTGTAATGGGTCCCAAATGATTGACAGGAGGGAGGGAGCAGAGCTGAGCCCTTCCTGTGCCGAGGGGAAGTGATGTCACCAGCCCAGGCACTGGAAGAGGCAGACTACGAGGGACCCCCTAGCAACAGGCATTTAGAGGTGAGTAAAAAAAAAAAAATTTCCAAATGTTTTTTTTTATTTTTTTTTAGGAATTTTCATGCATTTTTTTTTTTGGGTGGAACACCACTTTAAGCAGGGGTCTCAAACTGGCAGCCCTCCAGCTGTTGCGAAACTACAAGTCCCATGAGGCATTGCAAGGCTGACAGTTACAAGCATGACGCCCATGCCCTCATGCAGAGGCATGATGGGACTTGTAGTTCCACAACAGCTGGAGGGCCGCCAGTTTGAGACCGCTGCTGGGACTGTCGGTGAGTCAACAGCGGGTCAGAGAAGGATCAGCTGCGGGACAGAGATGACAGTTGCTCTTTAAAAATGATGATTTAAATCAAATCCACCCTGTGGGCTCTTTTCTCCGCAGCCTTCCTGTCCCAGGCCCACCCCTTTCATTTATTGGCTTTCAGTTCTTTCACTCATGGAGGCTCAGCATCATTACCCAGGGTGGTCTGCATGCAAATACAGCCTGTCTAAGAACACCCACTCCTCCAGACTGACATCTACCCAGCAAGGCATTTAAATATTTGCATAACTCCTCCCACTACTTACATTGATGGGAGTACTGAGGCAGGGTGCTGTGATGTTTTCAAGAAGCTACGTAAGTAGGTTTTTGCAATTGTGTTTTTTGTTACAGTTAAAAAGAATAAACAGATTTTCGAAAAAAAAGAAGCTATGTACAGCACCCTGCCAACTCCTCCCACCAGCCATGATCTACCTGCAGAGCATAGAGAAACACAGAGATCCAGTGATGACATCACTGGGTATAAAATAAGGTATGTAATGAAAACAAACCATTTTTAATTAAAAAAAAAATATTATATATATATATATATATATATATATATATATATATATATATATATATATATATATAAAAACATTAAACTTTACCTTTAGGCCTCATGCACACAAGCCGCTGTTAAACTCGTGTTCAGAGGCAGTTGGACACTTTTTTTCAACTGCCCCTGAACCCATTCAATGTTATCCTATGTGTCCATGTACACAGTCTCGTTTTTTGGCGTTTTTAGGCAGTTGCGTTTAACCTCGTTTTTCCGGAAGCAAAAAAATGGGTTCAGACACCAAATGCGGCTAAACGCAGCTAAACTCCGGTACCGTGTTTAGCCGTGTTTGCGTTTATAAGTGTTTTTTACAACCCGACTTTTGGGCCCCATATCTCGGGGCCACTTGGTGCTAGGAACCCCAAATTTGGTATGCAAACACAGTGCAACTAGCACTAGTACAACATATCCAAAGTTGGGGTTCCTAGCACCAAGTGGCCTCAAGATATGGGGCCCCAGAGTCAGGTCACAAAATGTCATTCTCTGCTGCAGAAAAGTGCTTGACATTTTGCGACCCAATTTTGGGGCCCCATATCCCAGGGTCACTTAGTGCTAGGAACCCCAAATTTAGTGTGCTAACACAGTTGGACTAACCCTATAACATATCCAAATTTGGGGTTTCTAGCATAAAGTGGCCCCAAGATATTGGGCCCCAAATTCGGGTCACAAAATGTCATTCTCTGCTGCAGAAACGTGCTTGACATTTTGCGACCTGATTTTGGGGCCCCATATCCCGGGGTCACTTAGTGCTAGGAACCCCAAATTTAGAGTGCTAACACAGTTGGACTAACACTATAACATATCCAAATTTGGGGTTCCTAGCATAAAGTGGCCCCAAGAAATTCGGGTCACAAAATGTCATTCTCTGCTGCAGAAAAGTGCTTGACATTTTGCGACCCGAATTTGGGGCCCCATATCCCAGGGTCACTTGATGCTAGGAACCCCATATTTGGATATGTTGTAGTGCTAGTTCCACTGTGTTGGCACACCAAATTTGGGGTTCTTACCACTAAGTGGCCCCAAGATACGGGGCCCCAAATTTGGGTTGCAAAATGTCATTCTCTAAACACGGCATGCAAACTCGGCAAAACTGGCGTTTCTAAACTACGGTTTAAGCTTTTAAAAACCTGTGTTCAGTAGAGTTTACACCAGCGTCTCGTGTGCATGAGGCCTAAGGCTTCATGTACACAACTGCTGATAAACAGACGTTTAGGAGCAGTTGGGCATTTTTTTCAGCTGCAACTGAACTCTCCTCCATGTTATCTTATCAGTACATGTATACAGGGTCGTTTATAGTCGTTTCTAGGCAGTTGAGTTTAGAAGCATTTTTTGGAACGCAAAAAAATGCATTCAGGACGGATGTTCAGAGGCATTTGAAACGCCAAATGCCTGTAACAGCTTGTAAACGCGTGTAAATGCGGTAACCCGTGTTTAACTGCATTTCGTTTACAGGCTTTTTCATGTTTGGCTATTTGAAAAAAAAAAAAAAAAAAAAATCGTTTAGGAGAGGTTGTAAAAACGTCCTGTGTACATGAAGCCTAAGGCTACACAATGACCTTCAACTTATCATCACCCAAACGTATCCTAACCCTTTGAGCATAACCAAACTTTTAAATGCCAAGACCAGCCTATTCCGCAATACCTTGGAAAAACATCCAAAACCCAAACCAAAAGCATATGAATAAGAATTATTTCCAAAGTGGTAACCGGGGACAGTCAAGAATCACGGACAGATGAGTTTTATTTTCTGAAGACAGAGAGAACCAGAGCAAATGTCATTTCTTCAACAATGATATCAAAGGTTCAAAAAGTTTAGACAACCTCCTATATTTAGGAGCACCGGCTACCTGGATCCTGGAGATCCATCCAAATCTTGAAGATTTTTTCAGAGACAATTTAAATTAGCCTTCCTCAAACTCCTTAACATGGAGGAACCCTTAAAAACAGCTTTCAAGTTTCAGGGAACCCCATGCCAATAAATACTATATCTATAGCTTATGGTACATTAGTGTGATGGTAAGTCTGAATATTGCTCCTTACCTTAATGGTCATTGAGAAGAATGCCCCTTATATTGGTGGTCAGTGGGAAGAATGTCCATACAGTACATTGGTGACCATGGAGAAGAATGCCCCTTACATTGGTGATCATTGATAAGAATTCCCCTTATATTGGTGATCATGGAGAAGAATGCCCTTACTTTGGTAGTCAGTGATAAGAATGCACCTTATATTGGTGGTCAATGGGAAGAATGCCCCTCACATTGGTGGTCAGTGGTAAAAATGTCCCATACATCTGTGGTCAATGAGAAGAATGGGCCTTACATTGTTGGTCAGTGGGAAGAATGTCCCATAAATTGGTGATCATGGAGAAGGATGCCCCTTACATTGCTGATCATTGATAAGAATGCTCCCTACATTGGTGATCATTAATAAGAATACTCCTTACATTGGTGATCCATGATAAGAATTCTCCTTACATTGGTGATCAGTGAAAAGAATGCCACCTACATTGGTGATCATTGACAAGCATGTCCCATACATTAGTGATCATGGAGAAGAATGCCCTTTACATTGGTGATCATGGATAAGAATGTCCCATACATTGGTGATCATAGAGAAGAATGCCCCTTACACTGGTGGTCAGTGGGAAGAATATCCCATAAATTGGTAGCCAATGAGAAGAATGACCCTTACATTAGTGGTCAGTGGGAAGCATGCCCCATACATTGGTGGTCATGGGGAGAAATGTCCCATACATTGGTGGTCAGCGGGAGAAATGTCCCATACATTGAAGGTCAGTGTGAGAAATGTCCCATACATTGGTGGTCAGTGGGAACAATGTCCCATTAATTGGTGGTCAGTGGGAAGAATGTCCCATACATTGGTGGTCAGTGGGAAGAAGGTCCCATACATTGGTGGTCAGTGGGAAGAAGGTCTAATACATTGGTGGTCAGTGGGAAGAAGGTCCCATACATTGGTGGTCAGTGGGAAGAAGGTCTAATACATTGGTGGTCAGTGGGAAGAAGGTCCCATACATTGGTGGTCAGTGGGAAGAAGGTCCCATACATTGGTGGTCAGTGGGAAGAAGGTCCCATACATTGGTGGTCAGTGGGAAGAAGGTCCCATACATTGGTGGTCAGTGGGAAGAAGGTCCCATACATTGGTGATCAGTGGGAAGAAGGTCCCATACATTGGTGGTCAGTGGGAGAAATATCCCATACATTGGTGGTCAGTGGGAAGAATGTCCCATACATTGGTGATCAGTGGGAAGAAAGCTCCCCTTACAGATAGCTAAACAGATCACTGTTGTCAATGGTTACATATCTAAGCGTCAGAAATTACTCATTGTTCAGGGAACCCCTAGCAACCTCTGGAGGAACCCTAGCACTCCATGGAACCCTGGTTGAGATGCTACACATGGGGCAACCTGCAGCAGCTGAGGAACTCCAAGTCTCAGCAACCCCCCCCCCCCCCCAGCAGCAGGGCATGCCAGGAGCAACACCTGTTTTATAAAATACATTCATTAAAAATTTTCCTTTAATCATCTCTAAAGACATCTAATTAACTATCATCATTAATACTTCAAGATCACAGAATGGTACAGAACAAAGTAACGCTACAACACAGCACACAAAGTTAGACACACACTGCACAGCCGGCCACAAACACAGGGACAACAACCATCACTAGGCACCGAGCAAGAGAGACACACAAAGTTTTAGAAAGGGAACGAGACAAATTTGAGTAACGGAGGTTGGGGAAGGACCACAAAATGGGACGGAAGGCAACTCCAGAGCCACGGTGGAGTTTTCGGAAAGGGTTTGGGGAAGCTTGGATCAAAGGGGGGGGGGGGGGTAACATAGACAAGCGGGGAAAAAGATTTACCTCTGAAGGGAGCATAGAACATCGTTCCACGGCTAAGACGGAAATCTGAGCATGGAAAGTCTCCCGGAGAAGAGACACCGGGAGGAGGTAAAGGATCTAATCACATTGGGAGAGGAGGGTTCACTGCAGGGGAGAGAGAGAGAGAGGAGAGAGAGATGGAGACAGAGAGATGGATGGATTGCAAGCGACAGGGAGATGGAGAGGGTGGTAATAAGGTTAACAGGCAAAAGATATATTAAATAAATGCATATATAAATCCATGTACTGTAAAGGTGCAATGGAGCGGAAGCGCGAGGGAGAGAGAGAGAAAGCCAGAGATGAGAGTAAGTAGCGAGGTGCGGGAATGGGCTCGGGGTAGATCTATTTACAATTACAAGCAGAGATAGAGTGCAAATGAAAATAAAAGGGGTGTCCAATTAAAATAAGAAAAAAAAAACCCAAAAGGAACCTAAATGGGGGGAAAAGAAGAAAAAGACGAGGGAGAGATAAGGGGGGAGAGGGGAGGAGAAATTGTCTAAAAAAAAAACAAAAAAAAAACAAAAAAAAAAAAACCCAGGCCGTCAGGTTTTGCAGCTGGAAATGTAAAGAGAAGAAGGGGGAGGAGGAGGGAAACGGGAGATGGAGAGCGAGAGAGAGAGAGAGAGAGAGAGAGAGAGAGAGAGAGAGAGAGCCGGAGGAGGAGGAGGAGGAGGAGGAGGAGGAGGAGGGGAAGGATGCTCAGAATGAGATGCTGCATCAGATAGAGGAGGAGGAGAGACGATGGAGGTAGAACGGGTCCAGAGGAAGGAAAGAGGAGGGAGCATGAAGGAACAGAAGTCTGAATGGAAACGAGCCACCGCTGTCTGCGGCCATTCGCTTTTCGCTCGGCTGAGTCAAAGAGCTGGCAATCCATCCCCCCCCCAACTGAGAACTAAGTATCATCCACCTGTCCTAATAAAAGCTTGACCCCAGACTCTGCACCTGTCACTCCCTTGGCCAACGCCGCTGCCAACTACTCGCCATACTTATGCAACTTCCCATAGACCCACACTGCAATGATCTCCCTTACACGGCACCGTCTGCCGCTTGGCACTTTCCTCCAATTCCTGGAACTACAAGGTCGATAAGTGATCAGTCAGCAAACGTGGGACGGCGGCAGCGGAGAAATTCACAGCCCGTCCGTACTTGCGTAAAAAAAAAAAAAAAGTCTCATCTGCATAGTGCAGTGCCAACGACCGAACAATTTAATGCTTCGCACCAAATTTCGAAGTCTTCGGCCCGATTTTCGTCTATGCGTTGCTGGAATGCATGCGTTAGCGCAGCGCGCTGCAATGGATGTTATATGTGCTGCTGCATTGTGGTGGCACCTATTTTGAATAGCTCCTCAACGCACATGTTTTGTGGTGCATGTCAACACACCATTACGCGTTGCGTCCAAACAATTATTATTATTATTATTATACACAGGGCTTTTTTTCTTAAACAATAGGTGCTGGAACTCAACCACTTCCCAAAACACACACCCTCCAAATCACATCCAATAGTGGGTGTGGTCATATTTCACAAACAGTAGGAGGGTCTTAAAGGGGCATTAAATACCAGGATTGCATTACATACAGAGTGCAGAGCCGTCACTTGTAAACACAGAAACCAGACTTCAAGTGATTGTGGTGAGCAGGCACCAAAGGGTCTGAGCCAGAGGTGGTGGAACTGAGTTCCACCAAGTTCCCCCTGAAAAAAAAGCCCTGATTATACAGGGTTTATATACCCTGTTTCCCCGAAAATAAGACCTAGCGTGATTGTCGGTGATGGCTGCAATATAAGCCCTACCCCCCAAATAAGCCCTAGTTAAAGTCCTTGTAGGTCTTATTTTCAGGCTAGGGCTGATTTTCGGGGGAAACAGGGTAGGGCTTATTTGGGGGGTAGGGCTTATATTGCAGCCATCACTGACAATCACACTAGATCTTATTTTGGGGGAAACAGGGTAGCGTCAACAGTTTGCGCAGCGCTTTAAAAAATCGGGGCGTACAATTTTTGGGATGTTTTGGTGCATCGAAAACGCCCATTGATTTCAAGGGGCTGCCCTAATGCAGTTCACGCTGACGCATGATTTAATATGGATTACCACACCAATGTTAATGGCCCCTTGAAGGACTTAAAGTGGAACTAAACCCATCGATTTAACGGTTTCAAAAAAGTTACATTCCCAGCTTGCTAGGAATTATTATTATTATTATTATAATATAGAATTTATATAGCGCTGACAGTTTACGCAGCGCTTTACAACATTAGGGCAGACAGTACAATTACAACACAATTCAATACAGAGGGGGGAATCAGAGCCCTGCCAGGAATGCCAAGGCTCGGTTCACACGGGTGCGACATGCGCTCGGATTTTGGGAGTACGTGTCTCATGAGAAGTCGCACCCCATTTAGTGCAATGAAACCGTTCTAATTGGAGCGACTCGAGTTGCTCCGACTTAGAAAAAGGTTTCTGCACTACTTTTGGTCCGACTTCGGCTCGAATTGCATTGACTTCTGTTAAAGAAGTCGTAAGCAGGTAGGGCCAAAGTCACGCAGAGGATGTCATTGCGGAATTTGCGGCAAGAGTGGGCACAATTAGGCTGGATTCACACCTATGGCATTTTTAGTGCTTTTTGCATTTTGCAGATTTGCACTACAGAACGTGTTCCATAGGAAACCATGTTGAATGGACTGTAGTGCAAATCTGCAAAATGCAAAAAGCACCAAAAATGCCTAGGTGTGAATCCAGCCTTACTGAAACCAAACCCCCTGTGCTTTCAATGCTTCCGTTTGTGAATGAACAGGGAGCCTCTGTACAAAGGAGCTTCCTGTTGATTTACTCCGCAGCTGAAGCTGCAGAGAAAGAGATTGAGGACACAAATTCCTCCATTCTTTCTTTTGGGTATCGGTTTAGACCCCCAATATTTCGCCAACCCCCACAAGGGCGATTCAAAATATGCAAAAAAAATAATACCACACATCGATCATGTCATCAGGGGGGGCGGCTGCAAGAACCCAGAGGAGGTCATTGGCTCCAGATGGTGTAAACCAGCAGTCTTCAAACTGCGGTCCTGGGGCCGAATGCAATCTATTGCTTGCTTTTATTTGGACCTTGGGGCACTATTCCTCCCACTGACACCAACAATGAGGCAGAATTCCTTCCACTGACACCAACAATGGGGCAGAATTCCTTCCACTGACACCAACAATGGGGCAGAATTCCTTCCACTGACATCAATGATGGTGCAAAATTCCTTCCATTGACACCAATGATGGCGCAGAATTCCTTCCACTGACACCAACAATGGGGCAGAATTCCTTCCACTGACACCAACAATGGGGCAGAATTCCTTCCACTGACACCAACAATGAGGCAGAATTCCTTCCACTGACACCAACAATGAGGCAGAATTCCTTCCACTGACATCAATGATGGTGCAAAATTCCTTCCATTGACACCAATGATGGCGCAGAATTCCTTCCACTGACACCAACAATGGGGCAGAATTCCTTCCACTGACACCAACAATGAGGCAGAATTCCTTCCACTGACACCAACAATGAGGCAGAATTCCATCCACTGACACCAATGATGAGGTAGAATTCCATCCACTGACACCAACAATGGGGAAGAATTCCTTCCATTGACACCAACAATGGGGCAAAATTCCTTCCATTGACACCAATGATGGCGCAAAATTCCTTCCATTGACACCAATGATGGAGCAGAATTCCTTCCATTGACACCAATGATGGCGCAAAATTCCTTCCATTGACACCAATGATGGCGCAGAATTCCTTCCATTGACACCAATGATGGCGCAGAATTCCTTCCATTGACACCAACAATGGGGCAGAATTCCTTCCACTGACACCAACAATGGGGCAGAATTCCTTCCACTGACACCAGCAATGGGGCAGAATTCCTTCCACTGACACCAACAATGAAGCAGAATTCCTTCCACTGACACCAATGATGAGGTAGAATTCCATCCACTGACACCAACAATGGGGAAGAATTCCTTCCATTGACACCAACAATGGGGCAAAATTTGTTCCATTGACACCAATAATGGCGCAGAATTCCTTCCATAGACACCAACAATGAGGCAGAATTCCATCCAGTGACACCAATGATGAGGTAGAATTCCTTACAATGACACCAACAATGGGGCAGAATTCCTTTCATTGACACCATGGCACAGAATTCCTTTCATTGACACCATGGCACAGAATTCCTTCCATTGACACCAATGATGGCGCAGAATTAATTCCATTGACACCAACAATGGAGCACTATTCCTCCCACTGACACCAAAGATAGGCCATTGTTTACTCCCACTGGATGCCAGGACATTATCTACTACCAATGGGCACAGACCGGCCAATCTAAAGTCTGAAGGACAGTAAACTGGCCCTTTGTTTAGGAAGTTTGGAGATCCCTGGTGTAAACAAAAAGATGGTGAAGCAAGACCTGGCAAGCAGAGGTGGAGTCGCTGGGTGGGATTAGGTTTTTAGGACAACCCAATGGACAAGGTGAGAGGAGACTAAAATAAAATTAGAAAAAAATTTACAAAGAAAATTCTTTGGAAGAGGTTCTCAAGCATATCAGACATGGTGCCCATGGAACCACCGAGAGTCAGATACAACTGAACAGATACCTTACATTTCACATATATCAGCCTACAATGTAGGGGAGAAATTGCTAAAACTGGTGCAGCTCTGCATAGTAACCAATCAGCTTCTAACTTCGGACCCTTTCACACTGATGCCTTTCCAACTTGCAAGAAAAAACACACAAAAAAATATTTAACTTTAAATCCTATGGGAATCTTCACACCACTGTGCTGCGGGTGCGGTGTGTGTTCTGAAAAGTCCTGCATGCTGCATCTCTAGTGCAGCTTCCAAAACTGCACCAAAAAACGCAGCTCCCCATTGATATGTTCGGAAAACGTGGCAAAAAATGCACCAAAAACGTACTGCGTTTTGCATTTTTGAGTCCCATGACCATTTTTCACATGTGCAGGCAGTCAGACAATGCACCCGAAATGCATCTAAAACGTGGCAAAAATGCAAAGCGATTTTGCGACAGAGCCAGCCTTCAGCTTGTTCAATTAAAGGGGTTGTAAAGTCTCCAGGTTTTTCACCTTAATTCATTCTATACATAAAGGTGAAAAAAACTTCTGTGCTACAGCTGCCCCCAAAGCCCCCCTTTTTCTTACCTGAACCCGATCGCAACTGAACCCGAACCCAACGCTCCATCCGCTGTCTCGGGTCCTCATTGGAATAGACTGATAGCAGCGGGAGCCACTGGCTCCTGCTGCTGTCAACCAAATCCAGTGAAACGGGAGCCGGGCCGAGTCCTGCTGTCTGTGTCAGTAGACGCAGCAGCGGGACTCGTGAGCGCGCCCGCACGGGGTGCCCCCATGGAAATCGGCTCTCCGTGGGGGCACCCGATGAGGAGGAGGAGCCAGGAGAGCCGCCGGGGCACCCCAGAAAAGGAGGATCGGCAAGGGTTTTGCACAGAGCAGAGCAAGTATGACATGTTTGTTATTTCAAAAAAAAATCTTTACAATCACTTTAAGCTTTGACAATAAAACCTGGAAGCTGATTGGTTTCTATGCAGAGTTGTACCAGACTTTTCACTTTTCAGTTTTAGTAAACCAATCCCATTATTACTATATGGGCAGCACAGTGGCTCAGTGGTTAGCACTCCTGCCTTGCAGCACTAGGGACGCCAAACACTACCTGCATGGAGTTTGCACATTATCCCTTGGGTTGTGAAGTGTGGGAGGAAATTGGACATTCCAGCTTCCTCCCGCTCTCCAAAGACATATATATATAAAAATGTGAGTAAGCCCTGGTTCACACCAGTGCAACTTTTGAAATCGCGTCACTTCAGCGCGATTTCAAAGCCGCAGATCAGTGCGATTTTCACCTTGGATGCAGCCTGCAAGTCGCAATGAAATCGCATAAACGTCATGCAGGAATCTTTTCTGAGTCGCAATGGTTTGAACGGGTTCCATTGCAGGCAATGGGGTGCGACTTGTCATGCGATTTTTAAAATGTCAAATCGCATGACGAATCGCACTGGTGTGAACCCAGGGCTTGGGGACCTTGGATTGTCAGCTCCTTGAGGGCAGGGACTGATGTGACTGTACTATATATATATATGTAGAGTGTTGGCACTATATAAACATATATTATAAACAGATAATATATTACAGTCTTATCCATAGCTGTGTATATAGTGCAATATCCAAATATATGTGTGAAATGTGCAGGTATAGACCTTTGATGAGATAACATGTGCAGTACATATGTGTGTACACCCGGTATACATCCCTCAGACATAATACAATATAGAGAAAATTGTAAATACGGTATATATCTAAAACACAGGGTGTATTATACATTTTACCAAAAGTATGAAGTATACATCATAAGATAGATAGATAGATAGGCACCTTT